>NC_133974.1:61080516-61705516 GCF_047716275.1 Strix uralensis
GAGTTTGTTCTTTGATTAACTGAGATTGACTCAGTGGCATTCAGGGCAGAGTGAATGGAGATGAATGACAGGCATGACTCATAACTGGTACTTGAGCTCAGCTCAGAAGTGTGGCTACAAAGAAGAGGTGACTGTCACAGAGGGGAGGGTAGCAGCCAACATTTCTGGGGAAATTTGAAATCCCACAATGAGATGCATGCTTGGATAGTACTGATGCAATGCATTACTCCCATGGTGAGGTAGGGCTGCCTACACTGTGGACCTGCTAACCAGACAGAGGAACAGGCACAAGCACAGCCTCCTCCACACTCCTTGCTGCCAGGGAACAGTATTTTGCTGAGCCCTTTCAAAATGTGCTCACCCTTCCCAGAGTGAAGGTCCTGACGACGTACTCCGCAAGGGGCTCCATCTCTACACAAGTCACTTTAAAGTCCCCATAAACTTCTGTGTCATCCGGCCAGTACTTGTAACACTTGACCTAAGTACAAAATGGGAATGCATTTTACACCAAAGGAAAATAAAAGCTTGAGGATATGTTACTGAATGTACTGCATTACACCACATTTATTTCCAAAATGACCATGCACTCTTGTGGCTTGTCATGGCTAATGGCTGTTCTGTCAAGTTAAGCACCAGCTATGAGGAGTTTCCACTGCTTTACACAGCTGTACTTAGATGCCAAATTCATTTCTAAATGAGCATTTATATCTTTTTTTAGTGCTGAGCTATGGAATACATTTCCACTTATGTTAAACTGGGATGCATTTCATATCAGTAATCAAACTGTTGCAAGTAATCCCAGATACTTTACATCACTCCCTGAGGGATGTGTTACTGCTAAACTGTAAATAATTTGCTGATTTCTAGCCACTGATATAGAAGCACATTTGCTCACTAGTCCACTTTCTCTGCTCATTTGAGTGACAACATACAAATCTATTTTTCTGAAATATGAATTTGGGATTCAGACAATTTTTCACTACTCATGAAAGCAACACAGCTTCAGCCTTCTTCAGAAATTAGCTTTGGTTTTACACAATACCATAACCGCAACAATGTCTGGACTCTCCCCCTTCCCCTCCTCTCAGGATGCAGGGTTGTCCTTCACAAGACTCTTCTACATCCTGCTGATAGCGTATCTTCTCAGCAGGTTTTTCTTTAGGCTTGTAGCATTAAAAGAAAAACAAACCAAAAACTTACTCTCCCAACTTCCACTAAATTTGTGACCATCACAACGCAAGCTGATTGCTCCTGCCATATCATTCTCCAAAAGTCATACACAGTCTCATGAACTGGACCTGTAAGAAAAAACTCCGGGTAATACTCTGCAAAAAAATAAGTCAAAGCGAATGCTAAAAATAAAATCCTGTGCTTTCAGAGCTGATACACAAAGATGATCGTGCTCAAACATGAAAGCTTCACGAAACCACATCATCATACCATCATGTCAGTTTCCAGACTATATTGTTATTTCTAACCAACACTGAATCTTCTCAGTTTAACTGAATTACCACTTGAAAGAAATTAATAGCAGGTGTTTCATGTAGCAAAATGTCAGAAGTTGCTTGAAAACTACAAGGACACAGCAATATGTGACTACATCTATAGTTACATTTCTAGTTTGCTTTACATGCGTTAAATATAATGTGTTAGTGTGAGTTTCTTCAGATTTTCAACTGAGAAGATGCCCACGCTGGAGTGGAGTATTCGCCAGGAGGGCCGGTGGTACACAGCCTGTGCACTTAGCATCCAACTCCCAGCAAAGTACGCAAGCAGGAGTAGGTGCTGAGCCATAAACTTCCCACTGAAAGGTATTTAAACTAACTTAACTACTTTTCTGTGAAGCAAATGAGGAGCACTTGTTTAAGCTTTGCTTCCTGCTCTGCTGCAGAGACAAGACACATCCAGTTGAGTGACAGAGGCTTTTACCCTGTTACAATCATCTCAGAAACAGCTCCCTGACCACAGTCCAGCAGTAGTATAAATATTACTGTATATAACACACTTCTGAAGATTCAACCATATTCCTTCATATGCTAGATCAAAGGATGTATACTAAAGCAGTAATAAATTTTGTCCTTTACACACTATTATATGCAATGATTTACATAGTAAAACAGAAATAAAACACAAATGTAGACTTAATTGTCATAGAGAGACCTGTTTAGACAGCACTACAGCATTTACACAAAAATTAAAAAAATGTCAACAGAAATTTGAGCATCCTGCTTTAAAACGAGCCTTTGGTTTGTCTTTCCTGGGTGCAGCCACAATCAAGCGGGAGCACAAATAACAGGATATTTACAGCCAGGTATCTGATTATATTCACAGATCAAATAATGACACATCTAAATCTAATTATTTTTTACTTTAATTCATAGCTTCTGATATTTCAGTGCAATCTTAGACTAATCTATCTGTTTTTCCTCATTGTGAGGAGTTTTATCAGAAATACAAAATGAGTAATTTCCATAGAAATCCTTCTTTTTCCTCTAACTCCCCTTTTTATTAGCAGGTTGTTATATGACAAAGATTTCCCTCACTTCTTCCTACAAAGAGGCTTTGTCCTTCTCTGGTCTTACTTCACCCAGATTTTCTGAGATAGCATTTAATTTATCATTACTATCTTCACTGTCTGCATCCTGGACTAAATCCTAGACAGTAAAATAACACATGAGGAAAGAAAAATGCCTCAAGGCAGATTGAAACTGTTCTCTTCTCTGTCCACATGCCTCTTTTCTCTATTCATCTTCATAATTGGAAATCATGGTAGTAGCTTCTGACTTTATCAGCTGAATTTGTCACTGAAAGAGTTGCTCAATAGCTAATTAACATGATAAATTAGTGCGATTTTTGCATTTATTCACATTCCACCTGAACATGCTATGTTAATTTACCATAACACAAGACAACAACTCACAATATTGGATATGCTTTATTTTCACCTACTTCCATTTTACCAAAACACTGTTGGACGCTACAGAGAATACCTGTTCATTTGATTAATGCTGGCGGATTCTTACCTTGGGTTGCAATGTAGTGACTTGGTCTCTGATATCCCTAAAACAGTAATATAAGTTGGTCTGAGTACCATATTACTAACAGAGAGGGGAAAATAAAAGCATGAAGGTACTACAGAATTCTTATCTCTAGACAACATTTTCCGAACAAACCAATATTTAAGAGCAGCATGAAGCTCAAAACCTAAAAAAACGGTTAATACTGAAAAGGTTCCAACGACAACAGATAAAATGGAATAAAGAACATCTGACTTGAACAGACATTGTAGTGTACTGGGAAAGAGTATTCTAGATGGGTGCCTTGGGCCTAAAAATTAGTCCTCTATTGACATTATCTCCCCAACCACATACATTGGGGCATTTATTTAAAATTTAGTAAAAATTTCTTTGCCACCAGATTATCTCAATGGTTGATCTGTGTTCACAACTTATCCAATATGAAAAAATACAGACCTTTTGTCTTCTAAATAGAGAATTATTGTAAGGCACAAAGAGGTATGTACCCGAGCCGTAACTACTGGGAACAGAGCTGGCCACTGTGGTGTGTGCACAGAATTAAGGCCCTACTGCAGTGGAAGCTTCTGCAAAATATTTTGCATTACTGCACAAAGTGTGCATCAATTATACTGTACATGATAAACACAAGTATATACACATACATACATACATATATATATATAGATAGATAGATAACGCTACACAACTAAGCTTTTCCAGTTAGCTGGGTCTATGCCAATACTACTATACAGAATTAATGATCTGCATACAAAATACAAAGAGCTGCTGCTCTTGAGGAAATAATTCAGAATATATTTTGACCAGTGCCAGCAACATTAGGTACAAAGAGGAAGGAAACTTTAGTATTGCTGTTGAGAAGACAATACAGAGTTTCACAATGTTCAAATGTTAAAGAAGTAACTCCACTTATTTTCTAGGTTACGGTTTTATTAGGCCACTTGCTTCAAGTATTGCATTACAGGGGAGCACGAGTCCTTGGATTCCTGGTATTCACAAGATGATACTAAAGTGAAGGATTTCAGTGTACCCAAGGACTTTATATCCTTTTCCACGGATTGCTTCATTATCCTGTTTAGAGTGAGAGCACCTTCCTCTGGGGCTTATGAGAAAACTTCTGAGTGTCTTACTTTTGGCTTTACAAAAGACCAAGATTGCATCAAATGACTAAAAAATTTCTCCCAGAGTCCTTAATATCAAGCCCAGATTCAAATTGTGAAAGTGGAACCCATGCTGCACTGTTTTACACTCAGTAATGCTTTCCAGAAGAAGGTAAAAGTGTCACTTTAAAATAGCAAAGTGTCAGTTTTAACTTGTAGCTTTCCTGCCTGGTTATAATGAGATTCAATTTTCTCCTAAATAAGAGAAACAACATCCTTAAGGAACTGGAACCTGGAGCTAAATTTTTATATCCTAGAAAGTCAAGAGGGTCTTAAATAACTTATCAACTAACAGTGGACAGAAGAAATTAGTAATGTGCAATTGTAAAGAAAAATAACCAAAGCCAAGTATTTTAAAAACACTTGTACTAGCTATTCCAGCATCTTTTGAACTACTTTGGAATTACTTTGAATATAACTTGTTTATTCCTAAGGTATTAATTGGATAAAAGTTATATTTTGTTAAATCAAAACACCTGGCAGAATTTGTTCAAATTTCCTGTTTTTATGTGGTTTTTAAAATATTATAATTTAATTTGTATTTTACTCAAAGTATGGAATTTGAAACTTTAGAGGTTTTCTGCAGAAGTAAGGAAATTTCTATTACATTAAAATATTTTTATATAGATATATGTTTGTGTATATACTTTGTAATATCTAAATTAGCACCTTAGGACAAATGTCAGCTAAATATTGTTTAGCTAAATAGTTGTTAAAAACAAACAAAACAAACAAAAAACCCCCCACAAAAGGCCATCATCCCTCCCTTTTTGCCAAACATATATTATGACTACTTCACAGGTACATTTTCAGACAACTATCCAGCTTCTCACATATAAATGGGAAGGGGAAAAGAAACGCTAGTGGCCAAAATCATCAAAAAAAAAGTGAACAGCAAATTCTCTTTAACAGACAGGTTCACCTGAGTTATCTAACAATATCTAATAATATTCAGAGCTATGCTAAAAAGCTAAATTATCTTTTCAAAACAGGTACAAAAAATATTAACACAAAGAAAATTTTTTAAAGGGACAGATGAGATAAATTAGATGAGGCATGCATAGTTATTGACTGATAAAAATAGAAGAGGAAAGTAATTAATAACAATATCTATATTAAATATTTACAATAGGATGCTGTTATTCACATATAGTGGTACTTACATCCCTGTACAGCCAAATCTACAGCCCAAACCAAAGTCAGATGTGAAAGAAAGCACAACAATGTCAGTGAGTACTAGGACGCAGAACAAGGAAAGTGTACATTTTGTTCTTAATAAAAGAAAGCTTTCAATAATTTTGTAGGCATAACATGCAATCGTTTCACATAGAGAAGCTGTCAAATTGAGAGGGAGAAAGCTGTGCAGTTCACTCACATCTATGTAGTTGGCATTAATGTAATCTGAAGATGGATCATCTTCAACAGGTTGCAAAATCACCCTGGAGTGGTCATCTGTAAAAACCGAGTGGTTACGGTGCCTTTTTGAAGTGTGATTTTTTTTAAGCAAGCTATTATGGTAAGTCATCTAGAAAAACAAAATCAGCTGGCATATGTGGCTCACAATTTACAATCCTTGAATTGTAAGTGTTTACACAGAATTACAAAGAACCATTTTGTATGAGGTCTCCAATTACTTCAAAAACATTCACTAAACTTCATTAAGTGTAGCTGAAAGGTATCACCCTGTTACATGTGGTTAAAAAGACCCAATGAAACCAGGTTACTTGCTCAAAGCTCCTTTCAACATCAGCTCCACTGATGGTTATCTAGAAAACCAAATCCCGATTACTATTTCCTTAATTCCAAGCCCCACCTGATTCAGTTCATATTCAGACATTAAAATAAATATGGAAGTCACAACATAGGGGTTAGCAATGCACTTGGGATTCAATGAAGAGGTAACTCTACCGTTCAGGGACTTCTCTGGTAGCTTCATTCCTGCGTGTTCAGTTGCATTTGTAAAACAATAACAAATTGTGAATTACCAGAATTAATGTCCAAATGAGTGCTAGCTTGTCGCTGTTATATGCTTACCACAGCTTGCACAACAGAGATGCAAATGTGAAATTCAGCCTGAGTTATAGAAGGAAGAAAGTTGAACTGTGAAGGACAAAAAAAATGCTGGAAAAGGCACTGTCCTCCTTCTCTGCTTGGGGTATTAAGCAGCTACACCACCGGAGACTTGTAAAGAAAGAGAGAACATGGCACGAGTAACACATGACTACAGCTATTGCTCAAACCAAGCACACCGATACTCACATGCTATAATGTTTCCATAGCGGTTCTTTGTTCTGTTTTGATCCTTCTTAGCGACATCCCAAGAAGCTGACTGCCCCTCAAAGAAACTCTATAAATAAAAATGTTCCGAAAGAAAACATTCTGACCATTAATTTATCTCCAAAAATAACAGTTTAAAAGAACTGCCCTACCATAAAGTAAGCTCAGCTTTGCTCGTCTGCTCTGGTCACCCAGGCGGTACCATGGTACAGAAATATATCTAGAGAAGAAGGGGGGCTCTCTCCCTCTGACTGCTACAGGTCAATGGGCAAGTCACTGAGGGACTCCAGAGGGGTTTCAAATCCTGGAATTGCTGGAAGGCTAAACTTGTTCAGACATCCTTGCTATGGAGGAAAAACAATAAGCTGAGAAAGCACGGGGCGACCGATCACCCATCTAACAAGTCACCATAATATATAGCCTGTTTGCTACAGCATTATATTATTTTCTTCATAATGCTTAGTAAAATGGCTTTTCTTGTACAGAGCCATCAGGAAGCCTCCTCTGCCAATGTTCATTGTTCATGTTGTTTTTCCTCATATTCCTCCCTCTAGCCACTAACAAAATTATTCTACATTTTTGAACGCTTCTTAAGAGTTTGATCTCTCAGTAGTGATAGAAGCAACTTTTATTCCTCCTCGGCTTTTTCTTCATTGCCCGTAGATATTTTACAGCTGTTGCAGGTCTATGCTATTCTTTCCTTCCAGGTGTTCTCTTATCCTGATCTGGGCAAGTTACCTCCAGGAAGTACACAGTAGCCATGGAAGCAAAACTTTAATGCACACTCAGACGCCCAAGCCAAGGCAAAGATGTCGTGTATGGTAATAGAAGAAGTATCAAGTAGCAAAACACCTGATGTGGCATCAGGGACCACCCTCCCCCCGCAGCAGTGGTTGACACTTGGGCTTAGCCCTGAAGTTTGGCAGAGCATAACAAAGTGTATTTAAGTAAAAGAGAGGAAAAGAGAATAATATTCTTTTAAAAACCACACATTTATTTATTCCAGTTCTTAAGTTACAGTAGAGACAGCTGCAGAAAGGAGAAAAGGTTGAAAACTGAGTCAGAAGAGATTATTTACTCAGAGAAAACTCATTTTAAATCCAGCTGTATTGCGACCGACCTTGGCAGTACCATTCCCATCTTTACTGTGTGCCCTGCCTGATACTCTAATCCCAAAGAATCACAACAGATTCAGAGATCAGAACCAAAATGAATCTCTACTCATCTTCTAACTCCAGTGCTGGGAATTTTTTGCTTCCATTTTGACATTAGAAGTTGCAAGTAGACATGCTCAGGCAGGTCTAATTAGAACTTCAACCCTCAGCACACATCTCTGCTGCTTCTCAGCTGCAGTTTAGTCCCAGTATTGCCCTACCAAGGTGCTATAATAAATGATGTGAGTGCTTCCAGACAGTGCTTCTTGCAAAACCAGCCAGGTTAAAGCTTTACTTTAACCTAATCCAGGAGATCTGCACTGAAGATGGCTCAGAAAGCTCACATAACTGATTACAGCATTTCAACTAAAAAACAGCAATGAAAGGGTGGTAACTTCTTACAATATCTTGAAAAGATTCAGTAGGGCACGGCTTCTTATTCCATAAGGAACATACATAGTCTTTTTTCCAGGCACTTGTAAAGGCTCAGACCATTCGACTCCATTCACTATTTGACTTTTGGGTTACACACGTAGGAATCTTATGCCTGCTTATCTTTAGCTGTTTTTCACTTAAAACCATGACACTTAGTTGCATCTTTTTGCAATTCAATGCAAACAAAAGGCTGCCCCTTTCAAAGGGATTTTTCCTAGCAAAAACCCACCACTGAAGATCTCACCTCATACTCCTCTTTAAATCCATAGCTGTCAGAGGTCTTCATTAGGTTAATATGCTGCAGGAGATCAGCCACCCTGATAGCAGGGTGCAGCTGCCCAGTCTGGTATGGGGATTCTGTGCCTTCGCAGAGGTAACGAGGGACATCCAGGAGCCGGCTGGACTCTGCTGTCGCGCTGTGGTTTTCATCTGTATTCACAAGAAACCAATGCATTAGGTACCGCTGAGGCAACAGCACTTGCTGCTATACATATCAATATCTATTTTCAACCTCTTCCTTCGAAAACATGTCTAATTTCTGAGAACACAAAGTACTTACTCTTCAGCACATAAATACTGTGAAGTACATAAAGGAATTTAACTGCAAACACATACAAAAGTTTGCAATCCTTCATCCCGCAGTAAAGATGTCTGAAGGGCATTTTATTTGAAGCTACAAAACTTTATGACGTTAATGTACTTGGGAACTCCAGCCTCCATCACCCAAAGTAACTTTTTTAATGGCTAATATGTATCAACAGCAATACTACACCTTAAACAATAAATTAGAATAACTCTGTAGTGGTATCAGCACATCATTTGTCTAAAGCCAACAAAGAGTAAATTGAGATCCCAGTAAAAAAGAAGAGAAGCAATTATGCTACTGCTTCAGAACACCACCTCCATTTGGGAAGACGAATCAGCACTTCAGAGTGGTCATTTTAACTCAGGTCTTTTAGTAGAGAAATGAAACTGTTGAGTGTGCTGTTTCAGCTGCAGTTTTTGCTCTGTATAAACAAAGAAGTCTTGTCTAATGCCCTATACTATACCAATCCTTTTATCAAAACCAAATATCAAAGCCGCATGAAGCGTTCACATTTGTCAATCTCTTCTGTGAAATAGTTGGGTTTTTTGAACAATCAGCAGTTCAAATGAATTTAGAATGGAAGAAAAATTCTAATTAAAACCTTTTTGGAAATTAGCTACCAAAATGAGAAGTGGGTAGCCAACCCCTCCTACACTTTTTTGAAATCAGTTTATTTTCCATGCAAAGGGTCCAGATTAGGAAGTAAAATGCTTTAGAAAAAGAAAAAATGAGCACCCCAAGGCTTGGATTTTATACAATTCTGCCAAAATGCAAACCTTGTTAATGCCTTCTGAAATGAGATCTCCTGGTAAGAAACCTGATTCTTTGAACTGTCACACAAGTTGCTAATTTCAGTACATTTATGCCTCACTAAACTGCCTAATATTATGTGAGTGACATGCAGCAGTCACTTTTTATTGTAGTGTTACCCATATTAAATCATACACATTTCAAACCACCTCAGGATTTGCAGTTCTCCCCATTCCTCGCAGTATACTTACCAGTAATAGGCACTTTAACCCATTGAAGCAGCAAAAAACAATGAGTGAACAGAACATAAGAAATTTATTTCAAGACTATATTAGAAAATGACTAAAAGAAAATGACATTAAAAGTTGTTAAAGCTTCACAATAGGTAACAATGAAAGCCGTTTAAAAAATATAAGGGCTACATTATTATGCCATCAGTGTAATGATAGGGACTTGAGAAAAGCAAAATTGTCATACTAACTCAGTGCTAATGTACACAGAATGGAGAGTGGCATTAATAATCTATACATGAAGAAGAAGAAACCTAGTACAGCTACAAAGTAATAAGAGCTTCATATAAAATAACATGCTCTATAATTTAGAGCCCATAAAATTCTGCTCATCTCTAAATAAAACAGAGGAAAACTCTTTTGTGATGCTGAGCCAAGCAAGGGCTACGTGGAGATGGGAGTAAGCCAAATGATCTTGTTTCAAAGGAACAAGCTTAGTGGTACCCAACCCCTTCTACATGCCCAAAAGATTGTCTACTTCTCTGTGCTATTTCAGTCCATGCAATGAAAAATATTACCTCTTCCAACTAGCATTGCTTTGCCCAAAACACCATTATCAATAGATAGAAATGCAGACAGGAACTATTAAACTGTTCTTTAATTAATCCCTTGTCCTCCCTGTTCACTGCTGCCCCTGTCTGTGTCTGCCACTATGTAGTGGCAACACACTGACCTTTGGGATATGCTTCTAGCCTAAATGAGCTATTAGGAATACCTTGACAAGTATCACCAGATAGTATCTATGTAGTTTGTAAGTGCCTGAAATAAAGCTAGAAGGTACATGAAGATCTTAGAAGAATTTCAGGAAAAGACTCATTTTCTACAAGTCCATTGATGTAATTTTGGGAAGTATTCCGCATTACTGAGTCTACCCCTTTGCTCTTCCAGGCACTGGTGCTATTTCACCACCCCTCATGAACTTCTTAAACAACCTTGTTAAGTTTCCTTGGGCACAAAGTGGAAGGCTCCAGCATCTAACTGCTGTGATGGTTATAAACTAAGACACTACTGTAGTCAAGAGAATGGCATTTGCAACATTATCAAAAGGAAATGGCAAAATATGACTCAATAAATCTCCCACAGCATGAGTATACCCAGCTTGACAAAGACCAAATACTACTCACAAATAGTGATTTGCTGTCAGTCTTGGAGGACACTTTACATTAAGATCTGCAAGGGCTCCTCCCGAGTAAATTTTCTATGAACATTTTTACCCACAACTTGCATAATGGGATTGAAAATACCATGACAGCATGGGCAGAGGGCACTGAGTGGTAAGGCACCACAAGTTCTTCACAAGTACAGGATCAGATTTCAAAGTTATCTTGATTATTTGGGAGACAATGCAAAAATCAACAAGGTGAATTAAACAGTGAATACAACATACTGTGTGTAGGAAAGGGAAGTCAAATATGTAACTACAAAATGGAGTAACGGACTGGATAAGGATAACTGGGATTTCAGCAGGTAACTCAATGTAAGGCAGCAACACGAGTGCAATAAAAAGGACAAAATACAGTTCAGGTAACAGCAACACTACAAGTAGGGCTACACTACAGATGGGGGTACCTATTCCACTCAGCTCAGCATTGAGACTTATTCTAAGAACTGTACCTGATTTAGGGCACCACAATTAAAAAATTCAACCTACAAGTTGGAAACTGTTCAGAGGAAAAGAATGGTAAGTTTAGAAAACATCAGCTACAAGACAACAGTGAAAGAATTGGGTTTCCCACGACTAGAAAAGAGCAATTGAGGACATGTGAGCCTGTCAATGGGTATAAGACTGTTTTAAAAGGATAGGAGTGTGTCAGTTCTCCATATTTTCTATGAGTGTCTCAAAAGGAAATGGCTCAATCCACAGCAAATGATGATTTAGTTTAGATTAGTCTAGGTAGGAAAAACTAGGAGTGAGCAGTAATAATACTCAGTAGTAACACCCAGTTAGTAGTAACTAATACTCAGAAAATTGAGGTTTGGGTCCCAAATAATACCAATATGGATCTGAATTTTATTTAGGAGAAGTGAGGCACTGGAACATGCCACTGCAAGCAGAGAATGCTCTTCGCTACAAATTTTTAAAACACAATAGACAATCAATTGTCAGAAAGAGTCTATATTATATATATAATGTCCCATCTCAGAACAGAGGAGGGATTAAATTGCCTCCAGATTCCTTTAAGCTTTACTTCTAGGAATTGAGTTTTCAATTTCAGCTTATATTCATGTTCACTTCCTGATATTTGTCTTTTATCCTAATATAACCTCAGCAACCGATTAAAACTCAGTATTGCACACTGCGTTTATCAAACCAAGAACTCAGATACAAATTATATTTTTATCACTGTATTTAAAAAAAAACCCTAAAACACGCATTCAGTGTTAGATGTGACATAGAAATAAGCAGCCTGGCCACTCCCAACCTCTGTTCTTTTTAAAGTAAGTACAAAGTTGGAAAACTTACTAGTTAAGGTCAATTGAAATATGTAATTAATATAGGTATGTAGGAATATTTGTACATAACCTACAAAGTTGTTTCTTTCTGGATATTACAGAATTTTTTCTCCTATTTTTCTTTTCATTCTTGTTAGTTAGAAAAGCTTTGGGTGCCAAGTAATGCTAATATGGATCTGAATTTTATTTTTACATATCTCTTAACAGAGTTCTAGTTTCACGCGTCAGTTCATTGGAACTCAGTTTGAATGCTCTGGGGAGAAAAGTTTCAGTATTTTCCATTTACCTATTTTCTGATTTACTCTTCAGTTAGCACTGACCAGGAATAACTTCTTAATGAGTACATAAAATAATTTTTATCCTAAAAGCAGTGTCAGTTTAATTCTGAATTGATAAACTGAGTGTAGAGTTACTTTCTGACAACAGCATAGCTATCTTTTACATGAAACAAGCTGTCTCAACATTCAACCATGCAAGGAGACAAAACTCATGCAGTAATGGATAATGAAGGACTAGGGTCCTCACCTAACACAGCTGTCGGCACAAGTGGATCATTGGGCACTGTAGGAAAACAAAGCTCATGAAGAAATATACTCCCCTCAATTTGTTCATTTTTAAGAATAAAGACAATATACTTCACAGTATAACGAAGAGATAACTAAACCCCATTAATTTTTCTTACAACAGAAAACCAGAATGAATACACAGTTCCAGAAAGCATCCTGAATAAAAAAGGAATGAAAAGGCAGTGATTTTGGACTTCAGAAATGTAATGATAAAGGCAAAGAAATTCTTACTGAAATGAAATAAAGAAGACATTACATGCAATTTAGTTTTTGAAAGGGCTCCTCCTTTGCTATTGTTCTTTTGCTTCTCAATATAGAACCAAC
This sequence comes from Strix uralensis, assembly GCF_047716275.1. Lineage (NCBI taxonomy): Eukaryota > Metazoa > Chordata > Aves > Strigiformes > Strigidae > Strix > Strix uralensis. The sequence goes on from NC_133974.1 coordinate 61,093,548, forward strand.
TCCTTTCCTTTTAAATCCATCCTCTCATGTAATACTTGAATAGTTCATCTCAAAATAAAATGCTATTTCTTTAAAGTCTTCCAGGTAATTTAGAAAAATTATATGCATATTTACAGTTAATAGCTTTTTTAATGTGCAAAGCCAAAGATACTGCTCTTAGTGAGTATAGGAAAATCACAGACACACAGATGCAAATCTTTGAATAAAATTCATGGAATTTTATCATTCGTTACTACAACTAGAACCATGTGGAGACAAATGCGCTGTTTCGGACAGAAATGGCGGAATCCAGAATTTGGTTTTGTTCCAATCTGGAACAAAAATTTAAAATATCAACAGCTCTGTGACAAAATTGAGCTCCACTCCTCAAGCAATCTTCCTGAAATTTTGCCGCACAGCAGGAAACCCCAAGCTTGAAAGGTTCTTTGTCTCAGCACAGATGATGGTCAGGAGAACTGAATCCTCCAACACCCAAAAAATCACATACCTAGGACGCTGGAAAACAGTGATGCCAAATCTCTCTGTCAGCCAACCAGGACAGCTGAGGTGGCTGGGGCTCATGGGCTCTTGGCATCATGTCAGTCCATCTGCAAGGCTGCCCAAGTGCCTGGCAGTTTCGGGTCACTAATAACCATGTGAATTCCTGAGGGATACTTTGCCTGGGATCCACCATAACTTAGTTCAAATCAAACTGTCTTTGCAAACCTGCCCCTGTAAATTTTAATGCCAGTAAGACATCAAACTTTGGAGAATTTTCAAACAGTTTCAGCCAAAGCTGCGTAGAGAAACTCACAGGCTGATACTAAACTCCCATTTATAATTGGTTATGAGACACTTAAAATGTTAGCACTCTGCAGTTAGTGAGCAATAAACCCTCCTCCAAAATCCATTTCCCTTATAACAATCAGGAAAGAACTTAAGAGCCTTAAGGGATGCATTTTGCTCAAGCACGGTAAGCAGTATGGGAGGCAAGAGGAGGGAGATGGAGTACCATTCCCAAAAGATGGCAATTCAGAAGCAGCTCAGGTTGCTCAGATCTGTTTAAGGCCAAGCCACAAGTCCATGCGGCTGTGAGAAGGTCAGGTTCCTGGCCAGCTCCGTGGCAGAATTGTGTCCCTTTGGTAACTTACATACTAGTTTTGAGGTATTCAGAGTCCTACAGCAGAGTATCTCGCTTTTGTGCAAGGCACAGTGCAGATGCTGGGAGGCAGGAGTGCTGGACAGTAGTAGCTATAACCCAGACACTTAACAGTCAGAAACCCAAACTGCCAAACTTTATCAAAACCAGACAGTTGGCAAGTCTACAAAAAAGGAATACAAATATAGAGCAAATTTGCAGATATATTAACAAGCTTGTTCCTGAACTTCACAAACAGCAACAAAAATTGTCAGTTTCCTTCTGTTATAATGTCCTTACTGCCAAAAGAAAGACATTAATTTGGACCTCATATTATTATTCATTACAGACATTGTGTTATGCAGTAATATTTAATGTGTTGGTATTAAATATCCTCATGAGGGAAAACTCAATTTCAGATTTTAATTGAGATATTCTAGAAGTGTAATATTTTCCCTAGAACAAGTATCAATGCATACTGAAAGTACATGTAAATATTTAAATAATTGGCAAACATACCAACAAGGATAACATATGACATCTCTACTCAACCTTTGGGTTTACCAGTGTTCCTAGAAAACCTGGAGATACCAACAACTTTCCTTAAAAAGTAGAACTGTTTTCTATGTTTCTATTCACCTACACTCCAGACCATCTATCACTGTTGTACTTACATCTGGGGCTGAAGTTATGAGAGTCCATAAATGTGATTGAAAGGGGATCCTCTGCATGCAGGGTGCTCTGGTCAGCGTAACTCCTATCCATTGCATTCACCATGTGTGTCATCTCCTGGCGGGTGGTCCCCATGGCATCCTTGCGCTTCTTCGCAAGTTTGCTGCCCAACCAAAAAAAAAAACCCAAACCACCTTAATATTTGGTGAACATTGATGTCTACAGTAATCATTATCTATAATCCCGAGTGACTGAAAAGTTTGGCTGATTTTCCTGTGTACAACTTTTCCAGCATGAAATTGATAAAACTATGCACCCTGCTACGAAAGAGTCACGATCATGTGTTTTCTGTACACACACAAATGCTGTAATAGAAGTGCTAACTTCTGTACCCTGGTAATATTTTTTTCCTGCAGAGTAATTACACTAATATAAACAAATTAGAGAATATAATTACATTTTAACTGAAATGATAAATAAGAAGCATCTGTGCATGCAGTTTTATCAACCATCTCCATTTAAATATGTGTTTTGATTTTATAAATGGATAATTCATTCTCCTTGCTCGCCTTGTTAGGAAGAAATCATTTAACCTTCTAAATTACTTTGTTAGTAAAAAAAAAAATCTATAAAATAACAAAAACCCCATAAGTATTTGCTATGGAATCATATCACCTTTTATGTTAAAAGTTGTTCTTCCCATTCAGTACACAAGATACAACACGATACCACACTTCGTTCCTGACACTGAACTTTTGTTCTTTAAAAAACAAACAAAACCTTCCTCACCTCTCTACCCTTTCATGCAGTTTGGGAACATCTTAAATTTTGACATTAACGGTCTTATAGTCTGTATCACAGTTAAACAGCAACCTAACCTGTACAACTAAACCCCCCAAATTAACAGCCAATGACTTTAAAGTGCACACTTCAGAAATATCTCTCAATTCTTTCCTTTTGATGAAGAACTGAAATTGATTTTCACTGTCTCCAGAAGTCAGATGGAAGCAGACAATATACTTTAATTATCACTTATAGCCTACTACTCTTAAAGCATGTATCTCAAGTAGTAGGAAGTATGCAGAGCAGCACAAACCACACTTGGTTCTGCAGGAATCTGTGACATGCATTAGACTGTTCTGAAATCTCCCTGTTTTCATCTGAAGCTGTGATTGCAATATAATAGACAGCCAACCTGCTTATTTGGATAAATCTGACACCACATGGGAGAGACACAATCATCACTGAAAATACTGGGTTCTTGAAAATGTATGTTTAAAACACAGTTTAGCTTCACAAGCTTTTTCTGCATAAAATATAATCAAATATCTTGTTAACTGTTTAGACAGTGTTTATCTTGCATTTCTCTGACTAAAAGGACTGTTTGCTCTTCCTCTGTTCTCTGATAACTTTTAATATTCCGTGCTGCACTCTAACAGTAGACAAAAAGAATATTAGTGTAAATTATCCATCCATTTACTTGTTAAGTCCTGGGAACATCCACCAGAAAGGAACCTACACCACTCTCGAGGGCAGGAAGCACTTCATGGTTTTGCATATTTAAGAAAATGTTAGGGCATTGTTTCTTAAGTCGGTTGACAATAAGGGGCCACAAAGTAGGATATAGATGGACAAAGCACTCCTGAGAATAACAAAGATTCTTTCACCAATTGGACTCATCTCCTTATTTTGTTGTGTCCACCTCACCTTTCTTTTCCCCATTTACAGATAGACTAGTTGGAAAATTACAACTCAATAACCCCCTTGCTACAAAAATCCCAAAGGTGGTCTCTAAACCTACCATTTTTTCATCAAACCCTTGTTGTGTACATGAGGGTTCTGTGTGTAACAGTTGTTCAGTGAAAACTAAAAAACCACTAACTGTTGGATGTCCCCCTAAAATACTTTATTTTATACATTTACTCCACACATTCCTATTTACTTAAGAAAAGTTGGTTTAAATGATACTCTGGTCGAAAAAATGAAGACCATCCAAACTTCCAGAAGTGAAACTGCTTGAGCTTTATAACTGGTTCCCAATACTATCAAAGCTTTCGAAAACCTGGCATTTCCAGTTCAGACTGTTGGGGTTTTTTTAAGTTTCAAAGCCTTTCAGATAGTCTCTGTACAGTGATGTCTTTTTCTAATGTCACCTCAGAAATGGAACAAAAAAGACTATTACTTCTCATCTCTTGACTATATTAAGCCCTTCTTTGAAGCATCACTTTGTAACAAAACTTGCTAGCTACACTAAATAAATCAACAACTATTAAGCCTTTCAAGTTATTAGCTTATTACAGTAGCTACTTTCTAATTCTTATGCTCTGCTTCAACTCCTAAAAAGGCCTATTGTGTTGCAGCACCACAACCCAAAGCTGCTGGGAAATGGGAGGACAGCTTTATTGTTCAAAGGCTCCTGGCTCCCTCGGGTTTTGACTATTTCTTTTTCCTTTCCTTTTTTGCTTCCCTCACTAGGGGAAAGGCATATTGCAATCTATGCTTCATGATAGTTAAGCAAATCGTTAGGTTAAGGTACTTGAGGCTGACAGAAAGTGTAAATGATTCTCATTATCTGCTAAAGGATCCAGTTGGGTGAACTTGAGCAGGTGGGTGTTTCAGTGGGAGCTGGAGGGGAAAAGTGCTCCATCATAGGATGAAACCGTGCAGTTAATTATCTCGAGCTGAAGCAATTGTTATTTAACAAGGAAATTATAATTTGTCACAATAAACCGGAGAATGGCAGTTAGCTAAACCAGCTTAGCTTTTTTTTTTTTTTTTTTTTTTAAATTTTTAAGTTTGTTTAAAGAAATCAACTAATCTGCTTAAAAATGTGGAAGACCATCATTATCAGACACCACCAGTTCATCAAAGCACTTGAGTGCATTCTTAGATCCCCTCTGAAGTCAAGGGCTCTATGAATTTATTTAAAATTAAGAATGTGTGTAAAACTGCTTTGTTCAATCACAGCGAAAACTGCTGCAGCCCTCACAAAAACTCATTTAGTCAACATGTATAAAAAAAGTCAATTTTGCTTCAATGAAGCAAAACCTTATGCAAACCAGTATCATAAACTAAGATCCACACTTTAAAATGTGTACGCAAAGCACCTCACAAGCAATAGATGCAGACCATTCCACAATAAATATTTCTTGGAAAAAAAAAAACAAACGGTTGGTACCACAGAGGCAGACGTGTTGCTCTGTCATTGGTAGGGCAGAGATGTCTTTATAAAGGTCTGGCATCTGCCTACGATCTGCGTAGGAAAAGTGGTGCACAGGATCACTCCTGGTAACTGATATGGTAAGAAAGAACAATTTGTGATTTACAAGCACAGTTCTCTAGCTAGGAAATGGGAAAAGAGGTTTTTTCCTTAGTGTGATGTGTCGCTGTGAATCATAATGCAAATTAAATTATGATTACAATAAACTAAAATGACAGTTATGGAAAAAACTGTAGCAAAAAGCAAAAGTCTCAATATACAGTTAGAAATACAATATCCCTTTAAAAAAAAACCACAGGGTAACAGTAACAGGAACAATGATAGAAGCGATTTTTCAAGCCTGAGAATAAAGAAAGGTAACTATCAATAAAACTTTAGGAAAATTATAGAGACTGTTTTTCTTTTTTAAAAAGGGATACTGCATCTTTAAAACATGTAAAATAGTAAGTCACCCGTATTCTACTTACAGATAGTAGGAGTAAGAATAGTAGCTCCTCCTGGCAAGCAAATCACAGACAGTGGAAAAAGAGAAGCAATGGTGAATGAAAAGCGTGACTCTGTCACATTCAATAAAGCAGAGAAATGTGCGTTTAAAAAAAAATTGAAAAATTCATGTTTCTTTGGTTAGCATTTCAACTTGCTCATGCACAAACTAGCCTTACTTTGCCATGCAATTAAAAAAAAAATACACTAGCATATAAAAATGATTTGTTTTTTAGAAAGATCACTGGAGAAAATTACATGCTGAGATTTCATTTATTGCCAAAAAATTTGAAAATTAAATGGATCGTGTATTTCAACATGCAGTTCAGCATAATATAATGATTACCACCTAGATGTCATGACAAATGAACAGCTGTGTACAAATCTTGTGCAGTAAATATGCTTTTTACTTTTCAGTTACAAAAACTAAAGATTGCATTAATAAATACATTTATTCAGAATACAAATTTCATGTCATTCATTTTAACATCTTTATCGGTACACAGGTGTATACGTATATGTTTGTATGCATACTGTATGTAGCTATATGAGTACACACATCTTAAAGAATGCACATTTACAACAGATATGCGTGTACTGACATATATACCACACATTTCCTGAATGCAAACATATGCCTTCTATTTCAAAATCTTACAATTGGAAATGCTGATGTAGTCATGCTAAGCATTAAAAACATGGAAGGTAAACAAATGGAAGGAAATGAAGGACATTTGGAAATAGTCCAACAATGACTTAGAAAATAAAAATGGCATTGCTCGTTAAAGATGCAGTATCCCTTTTCTTAGCTGGTTTGATTACTCCAGTAAAACTCTGTGAGAGCTGTTAAGAGCTTCATTCGGGAAAACTTCAAACCAATTTGGACAAAATGATCAGGCAAAGCCTAAAACATCTCGAGCTCGTGAAAAAAACTGTTTAGTACTCCATTTTTCAATAAAATGTAATGCTGCATTTAATCGGATTGAGATAGTGATGGTAGTGCATACAACTTAGCAAACCAATGAAAACGCAGAAACCATTGTTTCATTGACTTTTCTGTGTAATAAGCTGTGGTCAATTCAAGTACCAAAAGGGATACTACATAATGGATCACTGAATATGTACACTACAGAAGATGATTCAAACGGATCGGTTTTCAGTCCCACAACTAAGTGAAGTGTGTTTATGTACGTGTGAATGTGTCAGGGTTTTTACAACTGTTCCTAGCTTCATTATGTGGATTGCCCTGATTCACTAGATGGACTGAATTAAACTCAGGTATACAAAGGTTTTCTACGTGTTTTTTTTTTTTTTAACAGACCTTGACTAAAGCTGATATTAAAAAACTGCTGCCTAAACGGGGTGGGGGAGGGGAGGAAATGGCATACCTATAACATACGCGATAGACAACCAATTAAACTATCATAATGAAAAATTGCCAAACATTAAAGATTCATTAAACAGGTTAATTTCTCACCTATTTTGAATATAAAATAGTAAAGGAGTTTAGAAACATTATATGCTTTAGAATGATGATCAAGTATCATTCCTAAGAGGGTACTGACTTCACAGGTTCAGAAAAGGGAAGAGGGAAAAAGGGGAAATTTTAAAGTATCGTTTCACGGACGTGATTAACTTACTTTTATCAAACAATTCAACATGGAAAGTACGAGTCTAAAAGGACTCTGAATGCAAGAGGTAAAAAGGATAGGAAAAATGAACATATTGAATTTAAAGCTTATTTTTTTTGTTACCTGCAAAGCTAGTCAATCCCGTCTGGAAGTGACTGACAATATATAGTGGTAGATAGTTTCTCTCTCTCTCTCACACACACACATGCACACACAGAGAGTCTTCTCTTATACATAAGGGGACCACTACAACACGCACTGAGAAGATGATACTCCCCAGCACATACCTTGCAATAAAGCTATAAAATCGAGATTTCTTCCTGAAAGCTGAAAAACAACTTTTTTCTTTTCCAAAAGTTGTGTGAATAAAGAAAATGGGCTGACTGCGTGTCTTTCTTGCATATGATGAGTTGGACCTTTCGCATATGTGTTAATTCTCAACCACAGAGGTAAACAACAGAGAAAAGTAAAAGCACTTTTGGGAAAAATCACATATGTAGCTAACTAACACAGAACACTATAAGCATACCTAATGTTTCTAATGCAGACGTTTCTTCTCCAAGTTATATATCTCCAGGGATAATTGTAAAGAGGCAATAAATTAAAAAAATCTAATGCAAACCAGTAATTATAACATATAGAATGATCTTAGGTACAATTTTAATTTTTTTCTTAATCTTTAAAAATAACAGCAAGCTGCATTTCAGAGGAACATTCACAACATTTACAAATATACTTTTCATTAAGACTTCTGCAAAAGGCAAGAGAACGCGATGCACACACCACTGGAAGACAAGGGTTTCATTCTACCCAAGAGAAATCAGCTTGTGCCCTGCAAAGGGGACCCGCCAGGGAGGGGGTGCACAGAAAGAGAGGAATTTGTTTTGGTGCTATAACTACAGATTTATAGAGCCATATTATGAAGTTTTATGCCAACTCAAAAGAGTTGTAACTACTGGGAAGTCGAGACTTTTAAAAACTGACCGAGTAATAGGGTAGCACAATTTACTATAGGCAGGAGCATCTGGATGAAGCGTTAGCATTGTACAATGCCAGAAGATGGCGATATTGATTACTGGCTAAGAAAGCACTGAAAAAATTAAAATTCATTCAAATTAATACACTTTTAAACAATTTCATGCACTAAGGACTCGCTAGATAATTTTACAGTGATGTGGTATGACTTTTAAGAAAAAACTCCAGGTTTACAAGAGCATAAGTAGAGGTATAAAATTACATTATTTTGCAAGTTGGATAACATACAGATACAAATAACTCATTAGAGCTGCATATAGAAAATCAAATTCATTAGGTGATTACAACATGAAAAGTGCAGTAAGTTATTCATTTTTTCTTTGCTTTAAAAAAAAAATGCTCCATGAATTTCAATTCCATCCATTTTAACATTCTGCACATTCCTTCAGCTGTAACTTAAAACTAGTTGGAAATAAATATGAGAAAATGTATAGCTATTGGATCCCAAATATAAAGAAATCCTCTCTTTAAATCCACCATAAGAATCACAGCAAAACCAGCAGGAAACACAAAGAACTCATCCAAAACTTGATGTGAGCTATTGGTCCTGAAACTTTTTGGTTTTTTAAAGACCTATAAAAATACCCATTTTGTTATTGTTTCATATGGAGAAAAAGAAGAGGGATCAGCACAGATCATTTTCTTACCTTTTTTTGACGATCAATATGACAACAAGGAGAAGTAGGATGAATACCAGAATTCCAGCACTTATTCCTGCTATTTTCACCACTCGATCTGTTTGTTTAGCTGGATCTGGAATCACCTCAGGTTCTTCTGTTGCTGCTGCTAAATGAATCAAAAAAGAAGTTGCTTAAATGTGTAAGCACTAGAGACAAGAAAATCATCATTGGTGATAATTTCCAAATATGTGTGTGTTTTAATACAGTAGCCAGAATAGACACATGCGTCGTGTTTATACATCTACACAGATGTATGTAGACACCCTATAAATTTCAATCTATATGCCATACATTTGCAACACCCAGTATATGATTATGTATGTGTGTATACAGGTGCATGTATATATATAACTTCACGTATCCAGAAATGTATATGCATCTGGATTTCCAAACAAGTTACTGTATTAAAAAGCAGAAGACAAAGCAGAGACTATGTACCTACTAAATCACCATTACTTCCTTTAACATTATTTTTTCAGATATTAAATATGGAGTATTTAACACATTGACTAGTGATATTACGTTAACCCACAAACAGTAATTTAAACTGTCTTTTCCAAGCCACAGCCGGCATGTTAAACTCTAGTCCTTCTCTCCTTCGCCCAATTTCAGTCCACCTTTGTATGTTAATTCTCCTTACAGCATCTGCCCTGAGATCTGCATTCTACTGGGAATTTTGATTCTCCAAATAAGGTCATCCATAAAGCCAAGCCTAAAGTCAGCAGTAGTTTTACTTCTGTTTACAGGCCCTGGAAAAAAAAAAAAAAATTGCTGTTCTACACAGAGATGAAATCACTCTGTAACACAGCTGAGTGGGCTGAGGCCACAGGTTACAGCAGAGAGGAAAACAGAATACATATGAAAGTGCACAGCCGTTCAGTCTGCACCTCTTTGCATCACAGTCTGGTGTACAAACGATCGGGAACATGGGGTTTTCCAGCCTGGCAAAATATCAAAAAATATAAATAGGTTTCAGCCAGGGGTAAAATCCTATGAGGTGTTTACTTGTAAAATAGGAAACGGCTCTTCAATTCTCTAGTTCTTATTTTCTAAGGCTGTGGCTTAGCACTTTGCCTTTCCCCTGCTCACAGGCATGGATGGGTATGTGTGCTTGCTCTCTTGCTGACCCTTCTCTCACTCTCTGCCCAGCATGTAGCAGATGCCACTTAACCTCTCCGCCTCTCAGCAGCTGCACATGGAGTAGTTACAAGCTGTTGGTATCATTATGCCTATGTTATTACACAGAAAATGTCCTTTACTCTGAAACTAGGATGCTTCTCAACAGACCACCAGAAGAAGCAGAATGAAAAACAAGGTGAAGCCACACCTGAGAAAGACTACCACTCCCCTGAAAATCTGCTCCACAGGCCTCTCAGAAAGCCAGTGTTGTCACCACCAGGGATAATTAGTATCTAATACTTTCTGGTTTTAACCATGTTACTCAGACTGTTTCTATTTGGGTTCCATGTGCAGGAACCCATATTCTCTTCTGAGGCAAGGATCATGCTGCTGTTTAAAATCACTTTTTATTACTTGTTTCTGTAACCTTCATCTCAGCAGAATCTGAACCACTAACAACTCACCCTCAGAACAACCTTCTGAGTTAGGAACATGCTCTCTTCCAGACACCCATGCGAGAGCTAGGCAGACAGTGAGAGATATGGCAGTGCTTTAATCATAAAACCTAATCATCATCATAAGACTTCATCATCATAATCATCTCTCCCCTACAGCTTGAACTCTATCTGCTGAGAAATACTAAATGCTTCCTCCTTTGTGTAAATACATGCCTGCACACACACTTGCATGCATAACCTGTGTGGACTCAATACTATATATTTTGTGTTATGTGTGTTGTTGAGGTGTCTAGGGGTAAAAGTCAGGATCAGGTAAGTGGTGTGTGCACATGTAGCTGAGTACACACAACACATACTCACACACAAGCTAGAATTAACACCAGATACACATCTGATGCTCTCTAACAGAGGGGGATGACTGAGGTGTAACTGGAAGAAGGTGGTGTTTGAGATTCTCAGTGCTTAAAATGAATCAACTCCCAGTCTACTATTAGCTGGGCTGGACGTGACAAGTACAAATGATCATTTGATAAGCATTAGAGCCAAAAGGCCAATCAGTAGAGTCAAAAGACCAATCAAAGCTAAAATATAAATGGCTTTATATGCCAATGGGAAAAACCTTCATGTTTGCTGCACGGGGCACTAAGAAACAGCAAGGACATGGGAAGGGTAGAGAGGGAAGCATGCAGGAGTGGCATAGTTGCTGTGTCTGGAACCGCCATGAGTACAGTTTGAGAGCAGCTGGATAGCTCTGACCTAGCAAAGGTAAGAACTACTCAAGCTGCAAAACAACTAAGGCTTGAGCAAGAGATTTAGTTGTGTGGATGGAGACTTAAGGCCAGGTTTTTGAGAGATTTCAAAATACAAATACAAGGACTGGATGTGACCTGAAGATGCACTTAAAAGTTGAAGGCTCAAAAATACACCCAAAAAGTACAGGCTTTGAGACTTGATCAGGATAGTGGTATTTTTGCAGGAGTGTTAGGGAGAGATGAAAGAGTAAAGGGGAAAGAATGAGAGACCTGTCTCACACTTTACTGGAGAAAGGTAGGACCCTTATTGCTTGATAGAGCAAGGTACAACATAAATGCTTCTCAGAGTCATGTTTAAAATTATTGCTTGGCCACTCACAATGTTATTTCATTCAGAAAAGTTACCTTAGAGAAACAACTATACACTTCTCAGAAAATCTTAAGGAAAGGTTACTGAGGGAGTTTACTTACTCACCTAACTTAGGCACTGGTGTTTTATTATATATTTTGTGAGAAATGACTGAGTTTGGATCATCTGTGTTCAAAATGCATCTCTCTGTCCAAGTTTTTAGAACAACAGTGGAAAGTCAGGAGGATATCAACTGTTTGTCCATTTATTCTGGTTTCCTTACACTAAGGGGTTTGAAGTAAGACATAATAACTCATTCCATGAACTTTAATGCTGCTTATGAGATAAAGCTGGTACCCACTAGAGATGTACCATGGAGTCCTAAATTAGTGGAGAAAAACTTTTTTGAACAGTCATAGACTAAGCAAGCATATAACCAGTGGTTGAGCCTCCTATGTCCAAAACGCTAAGATCTATGGGGAAAACACTACCCTTCTCCCCAGTATCAACAGAAAAATTGCTTTTGACTTAAATGAAGCTAGGATTATTATATGTATGTTTCCAGCAACAGATGCATTCTCTAGACTAAATGTTACATTTGGGGACCATATGAAAGCAATTATCGATATAAATCGCACTGTAATCTATTATTTATGTGTATGTGCATTGTATGCAATAGAGTATATTATTTTAAGGAAGGCATTCAATGTAATACAGAATCATTTAATGAAACTTATGAATTTGAAAGTATTTCATATTACTTGTGTTTTAATTTTGATAGTTCAGTGTATTTTAATAAGCATGTGTGAGCTTAGACATAACACAACCAAGCACAAAACCACAGAAAACGTGCCTATTTAACATTAAAAGTGTTAAACTTTTAAGCCGGTGTCTCCTGGTTGCTGCTTGCACAAGGACTACAGCAGCAAGAGAAATTCCCCCCCAACATCCTTCTCTCTAAATTGGAGAGATACAGTCGTTAAAAACTGAATTATTTTGATAGTTGCCCTTAACTACCGTATATTTCCAAACAAGGTAAAAATAGTCTAAAATAATTTAAATTATAAAAACATCTGCTTTAATAATTCCTAACATTCCTTTTTTAGTAATCTAGTCCTGCATTCCTTTCTTATATCTTGAATGGCAGACTGTATTAAAAGGTAATTTATTGATCTGAAAAAGAACCTTGTGTGGTAACAGAATGATGATAATACAAAAATGGACTCTCTAATGGCTATTAATTACTTTGGCCAGCCAGTGTCAATTTTTACAATATCCTTGCATATTACCATGTTTTTCACAATTTGACCCTGCAAGTCTGAGATAATCCTACAGTTTTCAACCAGTGCAAACTCATCTTGCATAAATTTTGCAAGAACAGTTTCTGATCTGAAACAGTTAACTACATTTTTCCCCCACTATAAGAACAGCTGCCTACACAGAAGATTTATGAGCTAGACTGGGAGAACACTGGATTTAGCAACTTATCCACTCGTCTTTCTTCTGAACTAATGAACAGTAACAGCAATCATATTCCACAGTTACATTCACAAAGTTCATAAAATAACTCGATCCAGTGATTCTGGCTCTGCACATTGCCAATAATAGTCACCATATAAGAAGTAATTTTCTTTGTTTTCATAGATACTTGAGGACAATATTCAATCAGTTGACTTCCATGACCAATAGCATGAAGTTCAACTGTGAACAGCACTAAATTAGACTAGGATTGCTAACACTCTCAGGGACAATAAAATCGTGAACAGTTGGTGAGGTAGAGTCCATCTCATTCTCTCAATTTCCTGAAGTACTTAATTCCTCTAAATTTTTTTAATCATGTTTTTAATCAAATACTCCTAAAAAACCAACACCCACTTCTAAAATTGAGTGTATGCATAATATTCATACTTAATTCTTAAAGTATACCGTGGCATAAGGAATCCAGTCACAGCACATATTGCTTTCCTGCCTTCTCCTTCCTTCTGTGGCTCAGAATTTACACACAGCCTTGCAAAATGGTCAGAGAATTTATGAGACTCAGCACAAAATCTATTCACCTATACCTTCCTATGGAGATGGCGTTAGAATCAAGCTAATGATATTCTACTCGCTCCTCCAAAAAAATTATTCAAGCAGAAAGTTCTGGTAGGATTTCACTGGGCTGCTTATATGGTACCAACTAAGAGAACAGCCAGCCTTCTAAAAGACAGCTTTTAAGTCAGAGGTTTTGAACAAGATTTTATACGTAACCTTCTCACCGTACCATTTGACTCTCTTAACATTCACAGCATTTTATGCTGGGTTTCCTTTGTGTGAGTGGGGGAAGAAACTCTGTTTTATGCATGATTAAAGCTGCTATTTTATTACACTGCATTTTCTTTGAATGTTAATTTCTGTTCATGGCAGATCTTTGAATTCTCACAAACTGGCATTATTGCTGCATAGCTTAATATTCAAAATAGCTCTGCTCGAGATAATCTGTTCTGCACCTTTGTTATGTGGCATTCAAAAACTTTTAATTAAAACCAGGAATGACGTCTGAATGAGTTCAACAAGGTAACATCAGGATAACATCAAATGAAACTGGAGTTCCAGCCAGTTCTGGAGATATGTCAGTCTACCACCTGAGAAAAGGGCCCTTTGAGAAACTGCGCAAGATTCTCTGATGAATATTTTCTTTTAGACTGGTCTGCCCTGTGTTTTAATCATCTGCCCAGAAATACCGTTCTGTCTCCCTCAGTTTTGTTTTGTTACTGCTTTGCTACAATGATAATCATTGTGCAATTAAGGAAATTTTTAGAAGTCTGAAAGTTAATTAATAAATTCAAGTTCAGAGAGAGAAGATCTGTAATGCCTTTTAGCTTAATTACGTTTTAAAAAAAGACTCAGCTGATTCTATTTGATGAAAACACTTGAATGTGCTTTTGCAGGAATGGGGGAGATGGGATGTGCAATTTGTTCCAGCAAACTATGCACATGATTCATGAGGTCTTACAGATTTCCTCATGTGAGTCAGTTTGGCACACTGCTGGCCTCTCTTTACGGTTTTCTTTTTCAGGTTGAAAGCTGGAGACACATTGACAGGGAAAGGAATTCTCCCTTCACAATTCTCCCTTCTCTACGTCTTCCAAAGAGCTTCCATCTTGGAGTACAGCTTCTGAGAGATGAAGGTATGCCAGAAATTCACTAGAGTTTGGGTACATCTAAGTTGTTGCTTCCAGGACTAAATTAGAGCATTTTAGGGTAGTATTATTAAAAAGAAAAATTGTATTTGATTATGAACAGAAAACGTGATTCCCTGAGCTATGCTTTGAAGTGTCAGGTTCATCCCTGTCACCATGGTAACCAGGGTCCACAGCTGCCCCAAGGAAAAGAGTTTAACAGGTTCTGCTGGTGAAAGGGGGGATGCCCGGCACCACCAGCCTCTTCTCCACACCCATCCTGAAAGAGAAGGGTAGTGAGATGATGCTTAGGTAAAATCTGCTGCCCCACTTTGTGTTGCAACATACTGCACCCATCTTTGTCCTCATGTGTGTCCCTTGCTGGGGGAAAGGGGGAGGTGTCACAGATGCTACCAGCTATGTCTAACAGAGGGGGTCCTCAGGGCCCCAAAGCTTTGTGGTATTATAAGTTAAGCCCTCATATGAAAAAAAATTAGATACCATTGTTCTCTACATAAAAGGTCATTGCTGCAGAAATGGATAGAGACACCGTTCCACGGGCCCCTATGGCTCCTTCTGAAAGAACTTTCTGATCCCTCTCAAAGGATGGCTTACGTGCAAAAATGAAATAAATACAGCTTCAGGCTAACCTCTAGTCAGATTTGGGATGGTATAAGATGCTGTAGAAGTTAAGGACAGGAAGTCCCACAGGTGACTCTGCATACAAATATGGTACCAGGTAAACAGGTGACTACCTGCTTAAACATCCTGCTTCCAGATAATGCAGAAAAATATCCTGAGCTTATGTTACTGGATGCTTTTTAAATGACGAACATGCAGCTTATAGATATTTATATGCATTTTAATTAATTAAACAAACCAGCACAGCCTATCTTGCCAAACAATGATGAGGATGCTACCTGGAAATTCTAGTATATAATGCACATTTATATAATATAAATATATATTTATATTTAATAGATAAATGTATAATAGACTGATTTCTGACTGGTATTGTTAAGTCCTCACAAGTGTAGATATATATTGTTTCGATAAGCCATATATAATAATAAAAAAAAATTAACCCCATCTTTACTACTCTCCAGGACTTTCAGACCAGTTCACTGACCAGTACTACTTTGGTAGGAAACTACAAGGAAAACAGAATCAGCTGAATCAAGTGTCTGCTGCTACTAAGGACTGAAACTAAAATTAATGAGGACTTACTCTTGCAATATTCCACTAAGAAGCAATTTAAATTCACAATGACTACTCTGAAAACAGTACTGTCCATGAATTTATAACCAATTATGAAAGAGTTGACCTTAAAAGACTCAGAAGTATCAAGTGAAGAAACTGCTGAATCCGTTTGCCTCACTAGCTCTGAAGCCTTGGACATGTGCAGATGAAGAGCCAAAGCAGGAACAATGCTGAAGAGACAATGTTCCAGCAACACTCTGCTCTGCTGTCCACAGGTCACATTGAAAGAGCAGATTAGTGCTGTCAATGCATTTCTACTACATCTGCCACTAAGACGTACTACTTGTGCGTGTACTTTGTAGGCACTTTACTATCTTTCAAAGTACAGCAAGGATAGGATGCGGTTATAGGGAATGAAGACGTTCAGTGCATCTTATAATCTACAGGTTGTACTGCTTTTGATTTGCAAGTTGTTATCCTCATGCAGGAAACAGCTGTTTAGTAGAGACAACTAAGCTAGCTTTAAGTGAGCTGGCTCAGTGATGCAACTGTGTCCCCAGGACACAAAAAGCTCTGGGTGAATGCAGATGGCAACTGTGACAAGGTATTTTACACAGGGGTGTAAGTTAAAGTTACACTGTCAGCTTCTGGTTCAGTTATTTTAACCAGGACAGGACACAAGACAAAAATGTGGGCTAAGGCTTCTGAAATGGCACCTCTCAAAGCAAAGAGCAAACTCCAAGGCCAGAAGAACATGGCCCTTCCCTGTCTTGCAGCAGCACTGCCCAAGAGAGCAGAGACTCCTGGCTGCAGCCCATGACGAAGTCCAGGTGGCAGAGCTGTGCTTGCCTCTGGAACTGTCAACTCCAAAACAAATGATGCTGTTGGGTTTACACAGTGGAACTATATCCCATGGATACATTAGTCTATTCATTAGTCTGTTTGAACACCTGAAAATCCATGACACAACTTTTTTTTCTCCCCTCCCCTTCTGGTCTACCTTACTTTCAAAACATGAGAACAAATATTTGAAAGGAATCAGAATACCATATTTTGGGTTTTTTTTCCAATTTTTGGTTCCCTCTCAGGTCATTATTTCAAAATTATCACCAACAGTGCAAAGGCTAGAGACCTACCCTGAAAAAAATCCTAGTCTGTGAGAGAACTCAGGTTTTAGAAAGATACAGGATCTCCTAAAATATAAATTGTAGACAATACTAAGTGCTTGTTTCAAAATACCAGGTCTCATCCCGTAATGGTTGCATGTATGAAATGCTGGAAAAATTAAGAGAAATACCTAACACAATCTTCTTTTGTTTTGAAATCTGGTTAATTTTCTGTGTCTTGGAAAAAAATCAGTTCTCAGAATAAGATTTTCTTGAGCTACTTATGCATTTCTTTCAGAAGCCAACATGGAAGTAGAGATCTAAAGACTCAAACCAAATTTCTTCATTGCACGTGTACTAACAGACCTTGAAAAGATATGTAAAAAAACAGCTGTAGAAACACATAACATGCATGCTGTAAAGTATCAGACTGAAACAATGAAATCTAAATCACTATTTCTCCCTGATTTTCTGGAAAGGGGCATTGGTTGAGAATGGTCCCCAACACTCTGATCCACCTGAGCATAACCATCTAGCAATAACTTGTTGGATGGACTGTTACCATTTCTTAAGGTCACTACGATTACTTCCTGAGCATAATGGCTCTGTTGTTAGACCTGTTGTAGCATTTTTTCCTGAGAACATATAAAGGTAGCCAGCCTTTTGGTAATGAGATCATTTATGATGTTTTTTTAGGGGGAAAAAAAAGTGTTATGTTTGGCCACATAACAAATTAGTCAACTTTATCAACTTTCAAGTTTTAGTCCTAACAAACAGCCTGCTTTCAAACCCATGTGTTTTAAAAAATACATTCTCACTTAATGTTAGCTATAAAATTTCAACTATGCAAAACACTGCATTAAGAAATTATCTGGTTTTGACAATGACTCCTATATGGCTTGTTAGTTCAAGATTAAACCTGAAAAGAAAATTACTATGAAAGCAATGTTTGGTAACAAATATACAAAATACCTCATCTTTATGTGCCTTTCCAGCAGGTAACATTTAAGAAGTTTAGCAGAGAAAGTACATTATAATGTTCGTTATCATTTATACATGCACACAACATGGTTTATGGGGAAAAATATTACTCTCAAATGTCTGAAGCTCCATTTTGCTATATATATTGAAAATAACATTCTGTGAATAACTTCTGCTAATTTAAGCCACTATAAAATTGTAAGTGAGAATTTACTGGTAGTGTAGGAGTTGCAGAGTTATTGCAGACCTGTGCAATTACACTGAATGAAGCAAGGACAGCTTAACTTTCTTTCACCACAAAACTGCAAACTCTCAACCGAAACTATACTCACACTAGCGCAAAATACAGAAATTCCCAAGATGAAAAATTACCTTAGATCAAATGCAGTGCTAATACCATTGAGGATGGAATCAAAAGACAAAGGCAATGAGGAGGAACAGAAATAGTGTTTCCTTCATCCTTTCATAAAAACCAAACTCACACAGATTAAAGTTTACACAGTGCTAAAACTACTCTTTAATAGCACCCATCAGTTACTATTTGGCATTCAGAATGGCAGAAGTTGAGAAAATACACAGAACCCCTTCCAAGAAAACAAATGGTTAATTCTTCCTTTGGAGTTAAGTCCCAGTTTTTCCAAACCCACATTGATTAGAGTTTATACAGTGCTAAAACTAGATTTTAATAGCACCCATTGGTCATTAGGATCCCAGATTCTTACTCTCATGACTGCCAGCCTTCAGTATTTTATTTCCTGTAAAATTTGGTACTTTTTCAAATAAAGTGAAAGAGTAAATATAAGTACCCCAAAAGAATCAAAGATGCTTTCTTTCACATGAACTCTATTCTTCCATCTAGAGATTTTTTTTGCAACTTCTTCAGTTATACAATACTTTCCTGACATGATTCAGCATCTACAGGAGTCCACTGGGCTAGCTGCGAAACAACACAGGATGCACTGGTGTGCAACACCCATGGCAGAGAACTTTCCTTCTCTTCCCATCTGAAGAGCATCCACGCTTAGAAAGTTACATGGGTCAAAACTCTTGAGGTTCTCCTGAACTCTTTAGCACTAAGCAGCTGGAGGTCTGGAAGCATGAGGAAAAGGCAAATATCCTCTTCTAAACCAACTGGGTATCACTCAGCTGCACATTGCAGCAGGCTGCAAGTACTGCCTCAGCCATTACCCTAATTATGCAGTTGCTCCCAAATCTGCTTATCCAAATACATCTGAAAGGTCTTATGTCAGCACTTTAAGCTAGGCCACCTGATTTTGCACGGAAACGTCAAAGCAGTGGTGCTTATCCATGTTAGTCTACCAGCTGTGATGTGAGGGCAACAGCCTTTAGCTGATTGAAAGCTTTGCTATCTTCTGCTACACCAACCGTTTGCAACACAAACCTGTTACCTAACCTTTAAACCCTGTGTAAGAAGTCACAAGTCTGTTTATAGGCCTGTTTACCGCATTTGACATTTAGAAACGCAGCTGTAATGGCACTGCAACAACATGCAGCTAATGCAATGACAACTGTATGAAGAAAACACATTGATGTTCACAGCTCTGGGTTGATTGCCCTTGAACACTGAGTTCAGATCAGGACCTGCAATGACATTAAAAGCCTTTCATATTGTGTCATTGCCTCTCTTTCTACAGGACCCTATATTACTAATATTTCAAAGAAACTTTCAAGCAGGAGGAAGAGGTGGCAGTCCTTCAGACTACAGGCAAAACATGCCTGCAAGAAAGAAGACTGTTAATGTGTATTGCCACTTTCTGAACCTTTGGCTTTACTTTTTCACATTTTTTTCTTTTCGTGAAGAAGTCTTGTTGCCTTCAAACGTTAAAGTCTAATCAATTTTTCTCTCTTCTGAAAGAAATAAGAGACTTGTTGTTATTTCCATTATTCAAGTAAACACTCACACGAAACTGTGATGGGGAACCAGACGTAATAAAGAGCCTCCATGATTAAAGTTAGATGAACTTTTTATATCTGTTATTACACTGGTTCATAAAAAGTAAAGATGAATCAGTTTTTAATTGCACAAAGCTTACTCTGACAGAAGGCAGCCAGGCTGCAGGAAAAGTAGGGTTGTGCAGTATGCAGAACTAAAAAGGTATCAGTTTGAAAGTGATTTTGTGGCCCCCTTGGCTGCGTGTTTTGTGGGTAGTGGAGCATTTAGCTGTTTTTATCCAGAGGATGAAATTAGCTGCTATGTATTGGATATGCCTTGGGCTGTTGCTTTCCCGGCTAGCTTCTCTGGGAAAATACAACTGTATCAAAGGAAAAGAAGAATATATCTAACAGAAGCTTCAAATTCACATGGAAGTCAAAATAAATGAAGCCAACTATAACATGCAAATATTGTATTATGATTTATGTAATGAGTTACTGGCAAAGAAGATTACTGTACTGGTATTTATGCTTTAAATCTGGTTTTCGTATTTTCAATCATTTGTGATCTGATTAAAATGTGACTAATTTGGAGGAGAAAATCACCTTAAACTGAGAACTCTTGCAGATGAGGTAGCAAAAATATCTACACTGAGGCACTGAGCTTTGCCTAATGATGAGCAAAAACAAATGTGCATTTTCAAATAATAAGAAAAACTAAATTAAACAAGGACTGACATGAAAACAATGTCAGTGTTCAGAGATACAGGGTAAGACACATCTGTATTTTATTTAAATTGTCCCTTTGGCAAAATGTGACTTGTGATTTGAAACACACAGGCTGCTCCATGGTGTGAGCTCCCATTTATAAGCAGGTATTCCTGATCATCCACAGCAAAAATGGTCTTTGTTCTCTTCAAGGAAGTGAAAAATGGCTTTACTTGGTGACTAACTTGATATGATTTTAATGAATGACTTGCTTCAGCTTCTTATTCCTTAAAACCCAGGCAATATTATCTATCAGCTTTCTTAGAGAGAGCTAGCCAAAATTTTCAAACTTGGGTAGATGAAGTCACCCTGACATATTCAGACAGCAACAACACAGAAGAATACTTTCAGATTACTTGAGCACCTCTCATAAATCAGATGTACTATCATATTTTAAATAATGTTTGAAAAGAAATGTACACCTGGGGAAACATATTAGCCAATCAATGCAATGAAATATCTCCAGATAAGACCTTCTCTTGCCTGACTCTGGTCTCTGGTAAAACTAGTAAGTATTACATGAAAACACAGTGCAGTCCTGTACGATCATGTCTGCTACTTACAGAATATCCCAAAAGTAAAATTAAATACAAAACTGTTTGCATATCTCAAGCATTTAAGAAATAGAAAGTGGAGAATAAAGTGGAGCAGTATTTCTGAACCAAACATTAAACAACTCTGTACTACATTAAGCTTCATAAGAAAACTATAAAAGCATTTTTTTGATCACTAGAACACTTTAGAAGGTAAATGTTTATCTAACAGCTTTTTCAGCAGGACAAAATGTTGAATAGGAAAAGCAAGAAATAAAAATGTAATTTGATCTAAAAATCACATATAACACTAACTTGTTTTCACTGTGCAATAAATACAAATCTTAGAAAATCTATAGTATTAAAGGTCAACTGTCTTTGTTATCTCACTGATCATTTAGGGGTAAATACATTTACCATTACTCCACTGAGAAAGGAGAAGGGACCTAGTAATCTTTCAGTTTTGTAGACCCAGAGCTTTTACTCAGTGTAACTGGTAACAATAAGTGTTCAATTCTGTACTCCCAATCTTGTACCAGGGCTGATACATTCCTACTCAGCTACACGGAAAATAATTCCACCTTCTTTCACCTACAAAGACAAGTGCAACACCCTGGGATGGTAACACCACATCACGGAACAGTCTGGGGGTAGAAAGCAGCTTTGCAGAAAACAAGGAAGGAGAGAATTGATCTTGCTGCCATCTTCAGCTGCCTCACAGGTGGATAGATGTAGAGAACACACAGTCAGACTTTTCTTGGAGAGATGCACAGCAAAAGGACTAGGGGCAGACATAACTTTCAATGAGGGAAATCCCAAAGCAGATAGCATGGAAAAAAAAAAAAAATCACAATGAGGGTGGTCAAACACTGGGAAAGGTGCCCAAAGAGGAATCTCCATCCTTGGAGACATTGAAAACTCAGCTTGACAAGACCCTGAACAACCTAATTTAACTTCTAATTTAGATTCAATTAAGCTGCATGTGCTCTGAATAAGGGTTTGACCAGCCGAGCCCCAGAAGTCCCTTCCAACCTGAATTATTCCAAGATTCTTACTTCATACATGAAGACAACTGAGAGTCTGTTCACCTCATGGCTCTAAGTACTCATTACTGCCTTGTTTTCATAAATAAATAAATGCGCGAAGCAGTATTGTCTGGTTCTCAGTGGCCACTGACTGCATATAAAGATGAAGACTGCTTTTCAGGTCCTGTCTCTCAACCCAGGGGAGAAGAGACATTAGATGAGTTAGTCCTTGCTTACCAGAAAGCATCTTGAACAGCTGAAGTTTCATTAACTGACAAAGTAGATAGAAAGCACCCTACCCTTTCAAGATATTAATATGGCTGGCTACATACTGGGTAGAAGAACTTACTGCCTATAGCACCATGATTGTTTTTCTCTTGGAATCGCTCCCCTCATCTGCTTGTAGACCTCTCCCCAGGGGCCCCCCAGAGCTGGAGAAACCCTGCCATAAGAAAGAGTGTGGAGATGAAAGAGAAGCGATTCAGGATTTAGCAGCAGGAAGACGGCTCATGGTTAAAGGAACTACCCTAGGTCTGACAGGAGAATGAAAATACAGAGACATGGCAAGGGAAATGAGAAATGAAAAGAAAAAGAGTCTGGAAGACAGATATGCAGAACAAAGAAAACATGATGAAAAAATAATTTGGACTATTAGGAAAACAGTAAAAGAAAAAACAGCAAAAAGGAAAACAGCAAAAGAAAGCAAGCATAAAATACAAAAAAGAAGAAAGGGTAATGGTTGATATAGAAAATGTTTAAAATTCTTTAGTGATAAAAATAAATGATTTTTGATTAAATCAATGACTTTTCATTGTACATGTCAATTTAAATTGGACTTGAATTGTATTCCCTTGCTACGTGAATCTGAGCGATACATGCCAATGAAAAGAGGAGCAAACCCAAATGTGGATCTCTGAGGAAAAGAAGTGACTTCTTTCTTTCCTTCTTCCCAAAGGCACAATCTCAGACCTGTTACAAACATTATTTTGTGCACTCTAGAAAGGGCATCCCCTGTGCTGGTTAGCAATGGGAACTTCAGATGCTACTACATGTGCTGCCACCACACAAAACTACCATGTAACTCTGCATAAATTGACTGCCTTTTTGTGAGATGGGCAGAACAAGAACATAAATAGCATTACAAATCATGGCTGAAGTGCACTGTCAGATCTGCATGGAGCAATCTACAGATTAACCTCCTTCTGATATATATTACCTTGGGTCACCTGCTACTAAGTCTTCAACTTTAGTGTAGCAAATATGTTCCTTTCTATTTATTACCATGCAGGTAAAAAAACCCCAACCAACCAACCCACCCAAGTTACTGAAATGAGGGAAGTGGTGTTACCTTCTGCTTACCAAAAAACTATCAATGCAGACCTCATCATTTAACCCTCCCCTGCCATCCCCAATCAACTCTGGCCTCAACTATTGCACTACTTTTACCCTTGATGCTTCTTACAAGGTTTTTAAGCCTGTGTGTTTTTTTCTAAGTGTAAAGAAATTATTTCTCAAAGTAATCTTTATTGACCAAATGAACAAATTGAAATCAGATTAAGTCTAAATATAAGCAAAGCAAGGACCAAATTTCAGAGTCCATTTAGTCTTTTTAATTTTTTCGTTATTAGCATTGTAAACACAGAGGTGTTTTTTAAAAAGTGTGAACAGGTTTTTAAACTAAAAATTGTTTGCTTCAAATATTCTCTACATCAGCTACTCTCTTGAGACCTGGAAAACTGAACAACTCCATATGCATCTGGGAGCGGACCTTCAGTTGAAATTAATGGGGCTATGCCAGGATGGACAAACGGAGTGGTGGTTCAACGACTCAGTACAAACTAATAAAAGAAAAGCCTTATTTCAAATCTCTTCATCTTCTGCTTCATCAAATGTAGTGAATAAAGATGACAGTTTAAGGACTTTCAGTTTACATAAAAGCAATACCTACTGCAAAATTTTTCAACAATTTGTTAGATGTATTGGTTCTAAGCTCCCAGCAGAATGATACACAAACCATTCTTATTTTCATTCATTTACAGCAAAATATATGCTCACTAACCAAAAAATACTCTATTAAACATTAATAGATATTGCAAATATTTATTAAAATCAGTTTCATCACAAGATATTTTTATATAATATCAATTCTCTATCTGTTTATTGAGTGTGTGTAAAGCCTATTTCAATAAACAGTAAAATACATTAAATGTATTACTACATAGCACTACACTAACTAAATTTTACTCTCACTTAGCTCATTGACTTAACAATGTCTACTCAGTGAATGTGAATTCAAACCAAGTTTCATTGCATTGAACCATCTTACACTGATCTTGACTTTTGGCAAGGGTAAAAAGTACCATTAATATTAAAAAAACTTTAATTACAGTTGCTGATTGAAAACCCAGTAACAGCAACAGACAAATTCAAACTATTTTTTTTGAAGAAGCCAAATATTCCTCATCCTGTAGTCCTAGAATAATTAGCTTTTTATACTGACAGGTACTCCCTCATTAAAACCAAATATCCTCCCATAGCATCACCACCACGCCTGTGCTACTGCAAGGTAGGTAGCAACTCTAAGACACTCCTGCCTGGTGTTTTGCAAAGACCTTTCTCACATGTTTGTCCCATCAAATAGTCTAGTAACAAAAGATTTCACCTTGGATTTCACTTTTGTCTTTAACGTTAGATGAGGGAAGATTACAGCTGAGAATAGGGTGAGTTAGGTTCAGAGATGGGGTATCCCTCCCTTTTCAGACAGGGCTCTTGTACACAAAAGTCTGTTCCAGCCATGATGAAAAGAACAGGAATAGTTTGAAAAGCACTTCTAAAGTTAAAACAAGTCTTTTCACCTTGGCTAATATCTTAAAACTTTCAAGAGGGATGTGGGCAAAACAGAAAGAGAGTAGTAAACAGAGGCTTTACAGGGAGGTTGAACTCAAAGAATTTGGGGGAAATGCAAGTGTAAAGTAGTAGCTCTGGAAATTACATTTCTTCATCCTTTTCCTTCAAAGGCTCTGTTCTTAAACCCCAGCTAGTTTCAGATACCTGACAGGGAAAAATAAACAGCTCATCCCCCTGTGCCTATTGGTATTTTTTTTACAAATTTAGAGCTAATCAAGGATTTCATTAATATGAAATTTCAGAACACCAAATTTGATTCATCACTGTAGGCGTATGTAGTGGAAGAAATTTTGCCCAAACTTTCTCCAATCTTCTCCTTGGAAATATAGTATGCTGAAAAGCATGACCATAAAATGTAAACATTCTTAGGGAATGTACTGGGTCTGGCTGGGATAGAGTAAACTTCCCTCACTACAGTCCATAGGGTGCTGTGTTTTAGATTTGTGAACAAAACAGTGTTGATAACACAGGGATGTTTTAGCTATTGCTGAGCAGTGCCTGCACAGCATCAAGGCTTTCTCTGTTTGTCACGTTGCCTCCCAGCGAATAGGCTGGGGGTGGGCAACAGGTTTGGAGGGGGCACAACCAGGACAGCTGACCCCAACTGACCAAAGGGGTCATCCTACCATATGATGTTGTGCTCAGAAATAAAATCTGGGAGGTTTTTTTTTCTGAAGTATCCATAGCTCAGGGACTAGCCAGGCATTGGACTGTCTGTGGGAGGTGGTGAGTGACTGCCTTTGTATCACTTTTTAATAAATAAATAAATATTTCCTTCACTTATTAAATTATCTTTATCTCAGCCCACAAGTTTTCTTACTGTTGCTCTTCTGATTCTCTTCCCCATTCTGCTGGTGGGCAGAGTGCGTGATCAGCTGGATGGGTGCATAGTTGCTGGCTGGGGCTAACTTCCCCACCCTCCAAAAAGTATACAGAAAGTGAAAAACTGAGCAACAATGAAAATTGTTTGAAATCTTAAAAATCAAAACAAAAGAAAACAAAAACCAACTTACACCATCGGTCATTTATATTCAGCTCGGTCATCTAAAACCAAAAAAGTTATTTCTTCTCCAATTAACAAAACATATTTATGCTGCTCTATTCGGTTAATTACTACACTGTAATTTGCATGACATCTCTCCTAGCTGAGCCTTTAGAAGTCTTTTCAGGTATTAACTTGAGACAGAGCACTCCTATTTAACAGCTGAAAAAGCTAAAATAGAAAATAAACAAGCCTGGGGGTGACAAGGATCTCACACTTAAGCTATAAACGTTTGCAGATAAAGGTAACGTTTGGCATAACTCTTACTTTCCAGTGTCTTTTCCCCCCTCCTTATTCTGCTGCTTTTACACCAAGGTAAGATAAGGTCATACCAGGTTTAGCAACTTAAAAAAAAGCAACCTACACTTACTGGTACTTCTTCACACATTTCTTTTTGCTATACCTATCCTTCCTCCTTTTTTTTCCCCCTTGATTTTTTTACACAGTATTTCAGGCAGTTTAAGATTAAATTATTTGAATGACAGACTTTAAAGGTAAAGCACTCCAGTTTACCACTACATTTTTTTTTCCCTATAGCAACAGAGGATGAATGAAAAGGGAATAAATGACACAGTACTCCTTTCATACCCCCTTCTTCCAAGAGCATTCTTTTTTATTCCACTCGCTTTCAATTCAACCCATTCACAAAGGATTAGCATAACACATCTTTTTTTATGCTTGTAAGGGTTACAGCTGTAATCGCTTCACCTCATCACTTTACTTAGAAATCCTGTCTCCAGAGGAGTAATTCGATTACTCACGACAATCCAACTTTTGCCTAACCAAATAGAAATTCATTACATGCTGTGCTGGTGCATCAGTTTACTATGAGTGGAAGGGAAAGTAAAACCCAGCAACATGAATAGTCGGTGTGAAAGGAAGAAAGCAATTGTTGCCTAACAAAAGGCTACCAACAAAAGATAGGAAGACTAGCAGAAATTCTTAGTCCCATGGGCAGGGTAGCCTCCAAACTAGTAATGACCCGTGGCTTTCAAAAGTGTTCGGTTTCAAATGAGCATGAAAAGTCTACATATTGATGAGAGCATCTGATTGCTTCCATCTGACTAGTCTTTAGCAGGTACTGGGCAAATGTGTGTAAAAACCTGAGACAGAGCTTTTACACAGGCTGAGGAATCAACACCATTTTCTGTTGGTGGAAAATACCTCTATATGCAAACATGCTAGTCCTCATAATGGCTTCTCTTGCTCTCTGCTTCTGAAATTTGAAAATGTACACAAAGCTTTATGACTGCATACTGCTTCAGAGTAAAACTAGTACCATCCTTAGCAACTGACAGTGGATAAGGATAAAAGAAAAAAAAAAAAAAAAAAAAAAAAGAGGGCAACTGGCATATCCAAATGACTTCTAGTTGTCCATATGCCCACAAGCATAAATCTAAGAAAAGCTCATGCTGATTGTGGCACAGAAGGACAGCATTTGGGGCAGAAGCACAGATGCCAGGATCATGCCTTCTACTTAGAAGCAGAGTATTTTATTTTATTTTACATTATTTCTGTAGAGTGATTTAAGATGTCCAGATATAATGGGATAAGTTCTCAAAAGCAACATTTGTTATGCCAAAGGTTTAGGAGCATTAGGATCCAGTTGACAAAAAAGAGGGCCTAGGTCTGTTTTCAGCTTTCGGAGCTCATAACTATCTTCTTGATTTTTATTTTTACAGATTGCTAAGGATTTCAGCACAACATATGGGCAGCATTAAGGGCATTAATGATTTATAAATTCATATAATCGTTACAAAACCACACAAAGTCTGAAATAATTTGGGGTTAAATGCAATACACATACTACTCATGGTCAAATTAAATATTGATGTGTTCATGTCTGTGTAAGAAAAAAGAGAGAAAACATCCTGTTTACAGCAGCTGTATGAAGAAAACATTCCAGACTTACTCATAAAGTAGTTCACTGCATTTACTTTAATGTGTAATTTCTATTTAATCTGTAATTTCTTTTTACTTAAAGTCACTGCTCTTTTACGTTCTTCTAGGCACTTAACCTTTATTGTGATGCGTGTGTACTTTACAGTGACTGGAAATCAATAAAAATTCTGATACCAAGTCCTTTTTGTCTTGAAAAACTTAAAATATCCTTAAGACAGCATCTTTCTTCGATACTACTCATGGGAATTTACTAATAATCACATTGTTAGATGTGCATGGAGAAACTGATTATGTTGAATGAAAGCCAGACTTTAAAATGAAAGTAAGTCCTCAGAACATAGAAGAAACAGGTGGTTATTGTTATTTTGCAAGTAACTGTTCAACATATATACTGCTGCAATAACTATGCTCACTCTACACAGGTGAAGTATCTGTATTTTTACCCTCTACTCCATAGTTAAAAACCAGAGGAGAGCAGTCCTCCAACGAAAATCTCATGCTCTGATCCTAATAAGATGTACAGTTCCAAGAGAGAAATCTACAGCTACACAGAGAAATGGGGCAAGATCCAGCATCCAGCCTTGAATCCATAACATATCTTAAGAAGTTCAGCACATAGTTCAGGTACAAGAACATACATTCTCTTTTGTCTCCTGGCACTTGTTGATTTGTCATTGCTTGTTTGCTGAAAATTAAGTTACAGTATTAATTTTATATGAGTGTGCTGTTAAAGAAAAGAGCTATCCTGTTTGCAGAAAAGCAGCTCTGATACATTGTGCAGAGAGCACAGGCATGGCTAGGAAAGGCACTGCTGTATATCACAATGGAAACAAGACCTTTCTCTTGATAAAGAACTCCCACTAGAAAATTTGAAATACCTCTTATTAAACTGGACAGTAATAATAATAAAATGGAAGAGAGGCTGGAAAGGCCTCAACATAAACATGAAAGCATGCATTCATATTTCATATGTCCTACCCCAAACCAGAAACAAGTCCTCAAAGTTGTTTAACCAAGTTAAAAATACATTGTGGAACTGTAAATATCACAAGCTAGCCATCATGCTTACAGAAGTAATTATTTTTTAGTGTTCATTATGATAACATCTTTTTTTCACTTTGCTGTAAAACATCTAGTTAGACATTCATTCAGGAGACAAAGACCACATAGTTCTCAAAATTAATGTTACACAAACACCAGCAGGATAGGAAAATGGTTGAGAGTACCTGTTCTCATAAAAAATGAATTTAAAACAACACAATAGCCAGTTTCAGAGCTGGCAAAAGAAATGTACCTTATATCTGTACTTAGCTTCTGGTTTAGGGATGTTTCATTTATGTTTCGGTCTCAAACATTTATACCACAACATAAATTGGTTCTAACTACCTTAACCATGTTCAAACAGGCAATAGATACATCTTGAGAAAGGAGAGAAAAGATAAAGGACTTACTGTCAGTTTAGCCTGCATGGTTATATTTCCCCTTTAACCTAACAAATCTTAAGACAAATACTGCATTTCTTATTATGTTGTGGCCAGCGATGGCAATGACAAATTTTGGCATGATTAAATTCTTCTGTATTAGGTTGGGCTCAAGGAGCCTCCATACATGGCTGACTGGAGCATGCTGTACAGCTGATATGTTTTGCTTTGAAGAGAGGTTGAGCAAGCAGCTCAAACATTGAAGGAGTAATATTTTAAGAAATTTTATCACTTGAAAAAAGCAGCTGTCACTTGGTTTGATAGTTTTGAAAGACTAGTCAAGTGTCTTGTTCAGCATATGGACACATTCTAATTTTCCCAAATCTCAGAATGAGTAATTATAGCAATCAGGGCTCCATTGTTCTGGCATCATGACCCCACTTCAGCAGTGACAGGGGCTACATCCCGCAGTCAGGTTCCCGACAGGTTTATTGTGTGGCCCCAGCTATGCACAATGTGCTACATATCTGCCCAAACAGCTTATCACCCCCACGGGCTGGCTGGTGGCAGATGAGGCAGTGCATACTTGCTGTAGGCGCAGGCAGCCACGGCACCCAGGTGGCTGGTCCTCTCCTTCTCCAAGCTCTAGGCATTAGTTCATACAAAAGTCTATCAGGTTCAGGTCCAACAGCTGGGTCAGCAGTCAGCCATTACATCTAGAGGTCCAACATCCTCAGACTATACTTGAAACACTATTCAGCTATGCTATCGCAGAAGAACAAGGGCTCTGCTGAGCTCTTCTAATCATAAATGCAAGATGACTCAGGAGGCCTGCCACACGAACAGGCCTTCCTGCAGCTGAGCTTCGGCAAGTCAACCCCCTGTCTTCCAAATGCTGCCATGCTGTGTGCCTATGATCCATCATGTCACATTATGATCTACTCAAGCACTACAGACCTCCTCCTTCAGCAAACCAAATTGTTTTACCTAAGTAATTGTTTGCATTCATCCAAAACAGTTCTTTGAATGGGTTACTTTAAAGTGTAAAAGATTTGTGCTTCCCAAAACGATTTGGAAAAATACTTTCCACTGCTTCTGTTCCATGGATATAAAATTTTACTGTCTGAATTTCACCACTACTACTCAAAAAGGGACATCCAGGAAGTTACAATTTCTGTTACTCGATTCTCTGCATGCACAAATTGATTCCACTTTCTGAGCCTGAGAAAGCTCTTCAGTTTAGTTTGTATTCAATCTATATTAGTAAAGCTATTTGATTTGGCTAAGTAACATCATGCTTTAGAGCTTATGCCGAGTAAGCAATATCTTTTTATACAAAGGCAACCAGATTACCAGCTTTCATATTTGGACAAGCATATAATGAGATTCAGTTTGCCATCTCTCCGTCCCTAAACTGCCAGCTACTTATGTAGAATGAGGGTTTCTAAATTCTGTTCAAAAGCAAAATAAGAACTCGGTAGATTTACAAATAGGTAGTGACTGCTGCAAATAGCCACCAGCCTTTCTCATCTTAGCGTGTGGCATGATCTAGGCTGAAACATGTAAGTGGTTGGTAACAGCAATGGCATGCTCCACAGTTCAAGTTACTGATCAAAAATCCAATCTAACCCTGATGGTTAGTATCTGACAGCTGTTCATGGGGACTTGTGACATATATTCCTCAACAGACAATCTGAAAAATGAACCTTCCTATCTGATATCTACACTGCAGAATTTTCTGTAAATGTGTGAGTAGAAAATGAAATGTATTATTACATACAGCAATCGCCATCTTTGATCACATTTGAGATACAGAGGACAGAGGCTCTTTGTAGATGTTTCACTGAGCAGATGAAGCACCCAGTGCCCAGGTTTCACAGTTCAGTATCTTAAAAACCTTTACACCAGGGCAAGGAATGGTAACCCATTAGGTGTACAAAAGGAAGTGCTATGAAGGATGAACATACGGATGTAAATCCCTGTATAAACATTATCACTTAGTGATTTCAAGCACAATGAGAACTAGCTGACAACCTTTCTAAATTTTGGAATAATATCAGATACTAAATTCTTCAGGATTAAATCTTTATGAACTTCCAGAAGTGAGAAATGCTAACGAACTATAAGAAAAATCTGTTTACATCTGTAGAAAATAATGACAGCATGTTGAATTACCAGTCCTTATAAAATTTATTAAAAAATTCTACAGAATGCAGCACCATCATTTCAAAACAGGAATCATAGTCTCAATTCAGTAAAATCTGAGACATCAGAAAGAGATCAAGGATTAATTTGAGATTTACTTGACTACATATTTTCTTTTGCAATGGGTCAACAAAACAAGCAGACAATTCAGATAATCTGGATCGTGTTAGTATAGATAAAAATTAAGGTTCACATTAAAAAATGCCTGTACTTGTGCAAATCAACTGCCTTCCATATATTGAGGCAATCTGAATGCCAATTATTGTAATTGTAGAATCCTACACTCTATCTCTCTCTCATATGGAAGAAGAGTTATCCTTTCACTATTTTTAAAAACATGGATATATTAGCAAAAACTCCTTCAACATTTCCAGCAAATAGTCAACAATTTGTTTTTTCTGTCATTATCTAACAGTCCCAACAATAAGATGCACAATCAGAAAATGTTTCAAAAATGTACCTTCATGTCACAGAATTATCTGGGTTGGAAGGGACCTTTAAAAGTCATCTAGTCCAACCCCCCTGCAATGACCAGGGACGTCTTGAACTAGATCAGGTTGCTCAGAGTCCCGTCCAACCTGACCTTGAATGTTTCCAGGGATGGTGCGTCTGCAACCTCTCTGGACAACCTGTTCCAGTGTTTAGAAAAAATACGATTCATATCTTCCAGAAGTAGCCCTTTTTGAAATAGCAAAGTCAGAAATACAGTAGCACCAGGGATGAAAAGAGTGATTATGATGCCTGTTTTCCATCAGTACATAAGGACTTGGTTTTATCGTCCCAGAAAGAGGCCCATTTTCACGATACTGTGAAGTATACAGATATAATCTGTTTCGCTACCATATTCACTTATACCATACAGCGCCATTCTGATTTTATTTGCATGTTATGATGGCGTAAGTCTCTATTCTTTGCCAGAGCAGAAAATCTTCAGATGTCATTTCCCACACTGTGAAACTGATGACACATAACTGAGGATTTGCTTTAAACTTGCCCATTAACCACCTCATTATGTTACCTCTGAGCCTTTCTCTGCGTTTCAACTGCCCATAGAAACCGGTTTTGGGCAATCTGCTGTCCAACATGAGAGCTAGGTCTGGCATAACTGGATGTCCTATAATCTTGCATCAGTGCTGACAACATGACAGCAATTTAGGAGTGCAGCATTCAAGGTAAAATCCCGCAGTTTCATGGCAGCAAAGGCATGAAAGCAGTGCATTGGAAATGCTTTGGATGCTCGATGTGGCGACCATAAACGGTCCAAGTTTTGTAGCCATAGAAAGAGTGGCAACAACTAATGCACAATACATGATTACTTCTATTTGAAGCCAGATGTCTTTTATTTCAGACAGGCTGCTTTAACATCCTAAATACTATATTGGCTTTTGCTATTCCCTGCATGACTTTGCTATTAACTACAGTGTTTTGAAAAAAGTATGCTGCTGAAGTAGCATTGCTATTCTCACAAATTTCTGTAGTGTATTGTCAGTGCAGACT
Source organism: Strix uralensis (assembly GCF_047716275.1). NCBI lineage: Eukaryota > Metazoa > Chordata > Aves > Strigiformes > Strigidae > Strix > Strix uralensis. The sequence continues at coordinate 61,126,705 of NC_133974.1, forward strand.
ACTGCCTCAGGATATTTTCCACCACAGCAAGGTTAGAGCAGGACCTCTTTTTCCTCTGTGCTAATGGTCTGGCCAAAACACTTGGCAGAGGGGCTGAAACAGTCAATAATATGTAGCCTGCTTACATATGTGTGAATAACCAATACTCAGTCATCAGCAAAGAGAAAGTAACACAAGTCAGCAGATATGGGACCTCTGATTTAATGTTCAGGTTAAATATTCTGGCATCTATATGGTATTGAATGTGGTTACCTTTCCTGTTGACTCAACAAAGCAAATGTTAATTAGAAGTGGCAAAAGATGCAATCTGTTTTGTGACCTCTTTGACAGTAAAGGGTTCTGGAAGTCTATCCTGATCAAGAACCTTCATCACCACGTCACTGTGAAGCACAGAGAATATTCACAGTCCTTTCCAGACTGCTGAATTTGCACAAAAGCCTCCACACACTTCCAAAGTCAACAGCACTGAAAGCCACACACAGGGTCGTAATTCTGTTCCCTATGCTTTGAATTTACCTGTCTAAAAAAAATCACTTTAACAACGCCTGCAACTGCCTCCTGCTCTGACAGACAGATGTGTGATAAACACACAATTTCTAGAAAGATTGTCCCTCCTGCGAGGTCCACCTGAATATGTTTCTGGTCAGGATCTTTCCAGAAATATTGTGGTTAGCACACAACTTCCCATCAGAGCAGAAAGCAGTTTGTGCTCCTGAACTTCAGAGCCATCGTCTCCTTACACAGCTGACAAAGCATCAATCTCTGTATTCGAGTAATTTGGCAGCAGTGCCAATCAACCATACTGACTTGCTCTGCAACACATTTGACAGTGTTTACAAAGTGCTACTACGCTTGGCAGTGCAGCTCCTTGTTTCTAGATGACTAGCTGTAGAACTTCACTTAGCACTCTGTCAGAGATGACAAGCAAATAGTTTAATAAACCCTTGTAATGTTCATGACAACGAGGTGGAACTTCTTTTCATTTAGTTAAAAGTGTTTGATTAGATACAGAGAAACACAGTGATGCTGATTTTAGGGCTGTAAACAGTTTTCAGTAAGAACATTTCCGTTTCAGATGTTGCTGAAGTTGTTCTGCATTCTTTGGGCATCATTCTTTCCTGAGATAAAGTCCTGCTTGTCGTTCCTGTCCAGGTGCCCAGTGAGCAGTTTTATTGCTCAAAAATATTTTGTCTTCTATGTAAAATATCTGTGTTAGGTAGCTGTTAATACAAGGATGGATAATTGCAAAGATTATCACCTCTGTGCTAAGATATCACATATTGATATAACATTTTATGTCTGTTTTTTGTAATTGGACTGAAGCAGCTTTGACCTTGAGGTTCAATTTCTTCTAGCAGTTTTAAACATGACCTCAAGACCTTTTGTCTGCACCTGAAGATGGTGAAAACCAACCCCCCCCCCCTTGCCTTTCACCGCTACTCCTCCAGCATGTACTGTCATTTCTACCCTGCTTTCAGAACTGCTCATGCAATTCTTCTAACCTAGGACATGTTTTAAATTATTTTTACTATGTTAAATTAGTTTCTTTTGGTGAATCTGAGCGAGACTGGTTGTTCGTAACAGGGATAGCAATGAGCTGCTGACAGGCACTTCTTCCACTAGCTCTATGACCACCAGCCATACATACTCTCTAATAATTTGATTTTCTATCTGTGTTGGCTTATGTGTGATCTACCAACATCAACTCCTCCTTATTAATGACTATATCATCAATCTGCCACATAAATGATTTTTTACTTGACCAGTGCTAAGTTGTAGTATAGGAAGGAAGCTGCTACTATTTCAACATTGAATGCAACCATTCGGTAATGACAGCACATCAGAACTATGGGACAGTGATGACCATCCACAGCTCAGAGCATTCCATCACTACTGGAGTGCCATTCAGGTTTTCATTACCACTTCCAAACAATCTGGGACTTTCCTACAAACTTCCAAATCCACTAAATGTGTGTGTATTAAAATTTCCCAATCTAATGCACCATTTAATGGAACCAGTTTCAATCATGACTGATTTTGATCTCATCAGTTTGAACTGTAGTTTCTATACTGGCACTAACAACGGTGGTAAGGTATGTAGGGATATTTCTAGCATCAGCAATTGGCTGCTTTACTGGGTACAGAATTAAACTTACATCTCAGTGATATGCATGCCAAAACCTACTCTGGACTGTAAGTATTGACATGCCCCCTAATGTGGAGAAAACATCAGACTGAAGACTACTGACTGGATATAAACACAATTACTAATTCCTAGAGACTCTTTTCTCCTCCTTTCTTTGAAAAGGTGAAACAGCACTGTCCCTTAATGGGGCTGCTCTAAAGCTCTGCTGCTGCACAGGTAAGCCAAAATCCTATTGCTCCTGGGACAAGCATGCACATGAGAAAGCTGTGACAGACTGTTAGAGGCAGCAATTTCTGCCTGTTCCACCTCACACACTCTTCAACTCCAGGCATTGCAAGGGGCCATTTGATCCAGTGGTACAGTTAATCACGATATAAAATCAAAGTGGACACAGGCTTTCTGTGTGAAAAAGGGATAATGAGCCAGTCCTATCAGGTGATGATAAGAGTTTACCTTCTCTAAACATCTGTAATTTTACAATGACACGAAGAAGGTGAAGACATAAAAAAAGGCAAGTAAGAAATGATGAAAGAACAGAAAAAAAGGGGGGGTAAAATTAAATAAAACCCCACTGCACTATTAGCAAATAGTAATTTTAAATGCTCTTTTTAATTGCATATCTATTATAAGGGGAATCAAGGATTTTATACTGCAGTTAAAAGTCTAATGGGTTTTGTAAAATCAATAGATTTCTACCTTTATGTCTCCATATTCTTTAACAATGGATGCAAAACATCCAATGTCCACAATCTGATTAATGAAATGATATTCATAATAGCTGGAGAGACCTAAGAAACCAGGCACCTCCTAAAAGAACATATATGTTAAGATGCTGATCCTTCACTTAGAGCAAGATAATGTATCAACATTCATTCTCTAATATTTAAATATTAACTAGAATCCTCTACCTGAATTCTTACTTTTAAAATTCTTATTCTTTAGGAAGCCTTTAAGGTTCCTAAGATTTAAATCTGCTTACAGCATCTGCACAAAGTAATTTTTTAAGTATCTAGGCCAAAAGAAATACCAAAACATTTCAAAGTCAGGAAAGCTAATATTTGTTATATCTTAGGACTCAAAATATCTTCATTCTAATGGTTGATTTTTTGAAAACACTGAAATGTATCACTAGTGTTTCCTCTTACTGATTTAAAACTTAATGATTTTAAAAAAGCTATCTTTCACAACCAAACTAAATTTAATAAAAGAATGTTTGCATGTAATACACTTACTCACTAAGCAAGTATTTAAAACTAAAGTTCTCCAGTAAAGCAATTAGATATATCAATTGTATTTACTAGATTTACTCATCCATGAAACTCTTCTGACCAAAAGCAGTCAACTACTCTTTCAAAACATAGTAATAAACCCATATTCCTGAAGACTTGGAAAAGTGGCCAAAAACTAGAAAATACTTCTAATAATAATAATTCTCAAATACAGTTAAAATAAATGGTTCAGCTCAGGCAAAGTCATACACATAAAAAAACATCAGGTAATTCAGAGTTTTTTGCTGTTACCCTCAGAAGGACCCCTTATTTCTTAAAGATGTCAAGCAACAAGCAGAAAAGAGTACTTCTCTTTGGTGCCTTATAATAAAGAATGGGAAATACATTCTCTGAAAATTGTTGTTCCATGCATATCAATCAGGTAGCTTCACCTGATAAATGCTGTTGTTACATTAAATTCCTTTTTAATCTAATAAAATTTTTGTAATTGAATTCCATGATTCCACACATATACGAAAGTACTCACATTATAAGTTTTGTGTCTGGAAATCTTGAGGTGTCCCTAATATAACTGCTTTTTTTATAACCATCATCAAGTATTCCATCAAAGGATCATTCAATTTTTTATTTGCAACCGAAGGTATCACTTACCAGAACTGGCAGATGTGGTTGCTCAGTGAGCTACTGTAGTTTCACATACAAAAGAGGAAAATATGCCATGCTAATATTTTGTTTCCATCTTTGGAAAGCTCAGCAAGGCAGTTAAAATCTCCTCTTTGTGAGATAAAAGACATTATGCAAAAGACCACTGAAGTTTAAACATATTAACAGCTTTTTCCAATGAATGAGTGAAAAGAAAGATGTGACTTAGGCAATATCTGCATTCTTCTCTAAATTTATATTGCCACTTAGGTCACCAGTGCCTATTATGATGCTACAGCTAAAAGTCATTGTAGGAGCACTGATCCAACCATAAAAACAACAGTGAGAGAAACTTCGTTTCATATACATTTAGCATCTGACATCTTCCCTTATTTGTGCATTAATCAGTAACAGACATATTTGAGCATCCTGCTACAGGAGGTGATTTGACTTTCACAAATTTCCCTAAGAGCAGAGACATCATCAGGAACAATTTCAAGGAAATAATTATGGTCTAGACAGATTTATGACTTCTAAAGACCTAATCCAAAGCACATTAATGTCAGTGGAAGGACTCCCATTGACATCAAAGGCCTTTGGATCAATCCCCAGCTGCTGTGGGAATGAATTCAGAGCAATAATGATGGTGGACTAAATGCACACTTGCAGTTGAAATGTTACCACCCAGACCTTTTTATTCCTCAAATCAGATTAAAAAGTAATTTTCTGCTATTTCACAATTACTTCCAGATGCGCATCATCTCAAATGGCATTTTCATCCATCTGTATGAACCAAACGTGCATAGAGATAGAGAAGTTCTACACTGCCTGAACTAATAATACAAATGAAAACCACAAGGGAAAATAAATTTGGAGGTGAAGAAGTTCATGTTTTAAATGCGGAGTGAGGAACCTTGGACTTCATTTATTCCTTCTAACTACTTTGGGATAGAGCTGCCAGGCCCACCGCTTCTTTATTTACTGACACAGTACACTTCTTCTAATCAAATTTCAGTATTTTTCTCTAGTCCCCTAAACAAAACAAAAGAATACACGTAAATCAGTGTTAGCCTCAAACTTGGCAGCCTAAAAACTGTCAGAAATGTCAGCTTCATATAGTCTCTGCTTAATAACAGCTCTGCTGTCCCTTCTGTCCTCTTAAATGTCTATTTACACGTTAAATAATTTGAAGCATCACTCTTCTCTGCCCATGTTAATCTGGTTTCATTCCCTTTGCAGCTGATAGCATTTTAGACTGTAAAATGAAATGTCAACATTGTATGCAAGTGGCAACCCATTCAAAGTTCTACACAGTCAGACTCAACTCCAAGATGTGACTGATCAGTCATCAACATCGTGTGTTACTCTGAAGTGCATGCTATGGGAATCACACATATTTTATTCACTTCTCTAGCAATACTTTGGTTAGGCAGGTTCAGTTATCATGTATTCATTGATACATGAGCATGTTTCAGACTGGTTGAACTCTGCCTTACCAAACTAGCTTTAGGAAGTTTGAGAACTTTCTTTAGGAAATTATATATAACACTTTTTTTTTTTTGGCAAGTAACACACATTTCCTAGCATAATTCCATCTTTCTGTTTCTAATGAACATCTGACCTATTACGTCAGTCTCTGTACCCTTCTCTGCACTTCAGAAAACAAGATTTTGTTTTCCTCCTTCTTCAGCTACTATGTGTGGAAAACCAGACTATTAGTGACTGGGTAATGTTACTACCTAGATTTGAAAAATAATGAGGTAGAGAACAATCAACTGTTGGTTTTTTGTGTTTTTTTTTTTTTTTTTTTTTTTTAAATGATGCTGATTAATGGTTACTAAGAGGATCTGAATGGGAAGGGAATTCAGGTTGACAGAGGAAAGCAGTATTGGCTAAAAGTGTCCAAGGTATTAAAATGATTCACAGTTCATAAATTTTCTGGGCTACACTTGTAATGGATATGGTGCTTTAGGTATGTCCTACCCACCACCTGTGTCACAAGAAGTTATTTTTAACCTGGTTTCCTCAAGAATCAAAGCTTATGTGAACAGATTGTGTACATGTGTGCAACTTTCATACCCTCTTGCCACATCTAATAACTTGGGACTCCCTTGGCCAATTCAGTCTGATCTGCAGAAGGGCAAAAGTCACAAAGTCATTAAATTCTTACAAGCTTTGTGGAAATAGGTGTCCAGATAAAGGGGGAAACCTATTATTACTTTAAATCAGGGGCATCAAAGAATCACTCTGGCATTCATCTTTCATCTGCAAGTACACAGGAACTGCTCAGGAGAGGACTTTTTAATCTGGTGCTGTTCCAGTATTTTCTTCCATGAAAAATTAACTCAGTGTATTTTAATACACCAGACACTAGTAAGCCTCTCAGTTTACTCTCAAAACATTTTTTCAAGACACACCAAAAGCAGCAACATACTTTAGTCATGATTTGGCACCATCTTTTAGATGAGTTCACACTTCAGTGCATTTTGTTATCAGAAGCACATGAAAACACTGCACCTGGCAATACGGAGTGAAAAAGTATGAGCACTTCAATTTAAATTTGCTGACTTTCATTAGTTTGACACCAATAAACAAACTATTCCACCAATTCTCAAAGGTAGAAGGCAACCCAAGGGAATGATATGTGCAAAATCCCTTATGCATTAAAATGTAAATTATGTTAATAGGGAACGGCCCAAGCAAACAAAAAATTAGTCAGAAAAATAACATATCTAAGAAAGTTAAATTATCAAGATTATAATTTCAGGGATATGAACTTCTCCAGCACCAAACCATGACTTTACTACCATATTTTTTTTTCCATCTTTACATCTTATCAGTGTGAATATACACAGTAGATAACACCAGCCCCTTGAACGAGACAAAAATGAGAAAGTACCTTTGCTGGTAATACTGAACTTCACTACCAGGGAAATTTTGTCTTGCCTTTACATGCACCTTTAATGTCATTCCCCCCTGCACCCTTCCACCCCAGATCTTTATGATTTTTAATTGGTTTTGCCAGCTGTAGGCTCCTTCAAGACACAGGAGATGGCACAGAACTATGCACTACTTTTATAACTGAATACATAGTTTAGACAATTTGCTGGATTTTAAAAGGGTACGTTAGCTTTACTGGGGTGCATTAGGTAAGGTGAGACGGTCCTCTTTTCTCTATGAATATATTACAAATGTAACCAGATGCTTCTGAGGTCAATGATTTAAAGCAAACTTACACACTACGAAAAAAGTCAGCATAACCAGATGAACATACACATAAACCAATATATTAAGTATACTTTTCTTCAAGTACAACAAATGTTTTCATTGTAAAAAAAATACCACAATGAGAAAAAATTTGAGTATCAGCTTTAAAAAAATTATTTAGAATACCAGTGTAACTCTTTGAGAGGCATGAATGTATGTGACTTTGAAGTGATGATGCCCTATTAAATGCACTCCTTCAGAGCAAGAGAAAGCATTTGCTCCTAATGTTGCCTCCCCCCCACAGTTCACATCTATCAATTAAAATAAAGTCAGAGAAAACATTTCGGTTTCCAGTTCCATGTTCAAGGAGTATAGTACTGACATATTAGGCAATGCAGTTACTTCAGGAAAACTTGTCTTTAGCCAGAATGGCAAAGGCAAAATTTATGGCATGATGGTAAGAAACCTGCTACTCGTTTCCCCTTTCCTTCAGATTATAGCCACTGGGGTGAACGTGACTGTTACATCAGAGGAAGGCATACAAGCAGCCACCAACAGGACTATTGCTCCTGTGAACACTGCTTTGAGATCGGTGGACTGAGTATGGTTAAGTGAAAAATAATTTCCTCCTAAGACAGGGGAATTTCTTCCCTATTTTGTTATTACTATCCAGAAAATTTATGATGAGAGAGACCACTGCTTTCTCCTTCCTCAGTCCTGCATACTTTAGGTTACTTCTGAGCCTTTCAAGACTCTCCCTTGACTCAAAGCCTAGCAATACATGCTTGTGGTACATAAATATTTGTTTATGCAAATATATTTTAATTCAAACATTTAATCTTGCCAGGTAAACATAAGAAAGATAATGCTGATGTACTTTTTCACAGAAGACTTAGCTCATGGTTTTAATTTCCTGTTTTTATTAGCTTACCTCACTTGACAGAAATATTAACATGTCTTGAGAAGTACATTTTATTTTCTGTTTTCTCAGGAAAACGTTTGGTTGCTACCACCTCATTATGGGCATCAGTTTTTAATTGGAACAAGTTTTAAATTGAAAGAAGCAATTGAAAAAATGGTGCTGATGTGCCACTGCAGTATTTTAAATGCCCACTTGCTAATATCTAAAGTTGTTTTTATGCTGAATATTAATATGCAATTAGAAAGAGACAATGTAAGTAGTGCTGGGCCTCTGCAGAGTAGTCTGTCAGCATTTGTAAGCTCCTTTCTTGTTTATGCTGCCAGAGTCTATCAAACAACTCTCATGTTGACACAGTTAAGCAACGAAAATTAATGGCTATAAATACAGTCAAAGCAAGAGTTAACAATAAGCAGAACAACTAAGTCCTCATTTGAAGATGAAACAGCATTTCTGAGTGAGTGGTATGTGATTAACCCACTGTATGTGGGGTCAATATGATTTATTCTCACAGCTATGCAGTCAGTCTTAGCCCTGGGCCTCACTTGCTATCAAAGACACGAGCCTTCCTCAAATCAACCCTCCCCTATGTCTAGCAAACACTGGGAGCTCTTACTTAGGAAAATTAACTATCATGTCCTTCATTTAAATTATTTCCACCCCTGCTTGGAAATAATTGTTAGTATAACAGTTTAACCACATGCTCTTTCTAGTCTCCAGCCCATCTATCTGCCGCTTGCAATGCTCCAGCAGCCTAAAAGCAGATCTTGAAAACCACAGAAAGGGGGAAAAAAAAAAAAAAAAAGGAGTGCTTATTTTATCTACATTCTGAGTATTGCTAGAACAGTAGTCTCTTGGCCTCATACCAAAGAATAAAAGCAGTAGCCCATTACATTCGAAGACAATCAAGTGGTTCTAAATACAGGGAGAGTACTGGCTTTGGTTCAAACACTTAACAGAAATGCCACATTTCATTAAAAAAGCTACTTTGCATGGAGGGACAAACCTCTTACCTTTTGTAGCTATTCGAACACACTGAGTTTTGGTTTCCTGTTGAGGAGGGAAAAGTAAAGAAAACAGTCAGATCAGGTTGCTTTTTCTTGCCCTCCCTGCTCCATAAATTCATCCTAGATCTGCTGATCAGCTGGGGTAACGTAACAAGGTGACACAGGGCTCTGGGCTGAGCAGGGGAGGAAGCTGAGTGATTTTGCCTTTACAAAAGCTGGATGAAACCTAGACATTGGTCTGTACTATTCAGGATAACAATGGGGAGAATAGGTGCAGGACAGCCCAGATGTAGCCACATTTCAGATTATTCAAATCAAATGGAAATTATGCCATAAGAATACAGAGACAGGGTGCAGTGAAAGAGAAGGGGAGGACTGGTGCTCCTGGTTATTTCATGGCACAGAAATCCTGAGTCAGCGTTGACCTCCACCAGCACCATGAAGCAAAGAAGGTACATCTGTTCAGCACTGTTTCCAAACTAACTTGTCTTGCTGCATCCTGATGGTCTTGAATAGAGTCACCTGAAGCACGTCAGCAACACACTCCCTCATGCTTCTGAGTGTGGAATTGGCATAGAAGTAGCCAAATATCCCTTCACATACGACACAGTTAATCTACAACCTACATAATGTGCCCAGGAGAGACAGTAATTTGACAATGATGTGCTCCAAAAGAAGTTGCACATGCAAAGACAATTTTTATGTATTTTACTTCCCCCCCCGCATCCCCCACTGCAGAAAGTCCAAAAAAATGGACAGAGAAATGACTTGGTTATGCACAGCTTGGACAATCTGAACAGACGATGGTCAGTCATAAATGGGTTTTCTGACCTTTCTGTACAATGTCCAGTCATTTTAAAGGCAAACATACTGAAATAGCATAAGGTTGTGTGAGAGGATGCAGCTGCTGCTGTATTAGATCACTCTAAACAATATTAGCACGGAATTAGAAAATATAGTAACAGTTTCATTCTATAAAATACACTCCCTCTGGTCCTGCACCCCCAGCACTCCATCCCCGAATACATCCCTGGGATCTCTCTCCTCTTGAAGATTCCTGAGCAACAGGTAAAATATGTTGATGCTGTTTTGTAAACATAGCTTGTAAAGAATGAGCAAAGCCATGAATAGAGGCTTACAATAAAGACAACTTTTCAATGTAAATGAAAGCCTCACAAAATTTATCAATATAATCTTACCTAATTAGCGTTCTCCCAGTCACTGGATTTACTTGTCCACTTTTGTTCAGATTATCTGCGAGGATGATGGAATAACCCTCATCCCAACACTAGTGTATTTCAGAGCATACTTTACTTCCCCTTGACTATTTTGATGATCTCACTGGTTTACATGTGTTTAAATATTCTGCAGCTCAGAGGTTATCTTACAACCACTAGATCTCTGTCCTGGCAGAATGCAGTGCAACCCCCCCTGAATCTTCCCCCAAATTACTCCAGGAACAGAAATCTGATCTGAAGCTTTAAATCATTCCAGAGAAAACCATTTTAAACTCCCTCACAAACTGAAATCAAGTTACAGTAAAAAATAACATGTTCTTTCCTCATCTTCTACTTATCTGTCAAAATGTAAAAGCCAAAATAAAGATCTATTTTTGTGTTTAATATTTTTGTTTTACTTTTCCCTCCCATTTACTTCTCGGGGAATGAAACAAATTTCCTTACAATTTAGTCAGCTGGAAGCCAACAAAAGCAAAGGGAATATATGTAGCAGGTGAGGGAAATATAAATGAGTGACTAGCCGCTACCTTTATTTTGCTTTGTTTGCTTCATACAGGTCTATAGATAAGAACTACAAAGAAGGAACAGCTTCCATCAGATCCAGTAGTTCTGGAAGCTGGGTCTCAAGCAGTTCCAGTATGGTTTTATTAGCTCCTGCTTCGTCCCCATTCTGACTTGATGCATATGCAATTTTCATAACCATAGGTAGAAGGTGAGTTTTTCTTCAAGGGGCTCCAATGCAAGGCCACCTGTTAGCTAGGATTTGTTTAGTCATGGCAGAGACCCAAATGTGAGGATAAACATGGCTTCTGATCCTTTCCGATGGCTCTGGTGAGCCTCAGTGGCTATTGATCTACCTGTCTGTCAGGCAGTTCCTTTCTGACCTGCCTGGACACTTCCTATGAAGACTCTTAGGGATATATTACAGCAATTTCCTTCAGTTTTCTAAACTCTAAATAAAAAATTTAAATTTTTAAATATCTGAAGCTTCTGTGCCTAGCACATTTTCCCTCCTAACTGATCATCTTCCCCTTCCCCATTTTTCATTTATGAGAGGAAAAACCATTCAAGAGTGACAGCACAGGGTTTGCAGAGCCACAGTTGTTCTTCCCACCCGGAACCTCCCTCCCCGGCACTTTTTCCCCTCCCATATGTATAGAGAGCCAGCAACAGCACTCAGCAACACAGTTAAAAATGAAACACCAAGGAGGTAATGAAGGTGAGTGACAACCATACTCTTACTACTGCACAGCAGTGGAGCAAGCCTCAAGCACACCTTTTCAGAAAGGCTCTCGAAAACACACCATGGGCTTGAGGTTATTTTTACTCAAGCAAATTTTTGCTTTTTATTTGATGTTCAGTGCAAGAGTCTCAAAAAGTTTGTAAAGTTTTATTAGCCCACTGAGCAGCCCACATTCTGTTTATCCTGCAGTAATTTAATCTTCTGAAGTGTGCAAGTACTGAGAACTTGGGAAAGGGCTGTGGATGTTATTTACTGAGGAGGTAGAGTCCCAGCACTGAAATGACTTCACTCAGGTGATTACTACAAGATGTATTAAACTTTCATCTAGTAGCAGTTACTATAATACAAAGGTGGTGTGAAATGTGACTGGCATGCTGCCATACTGTCACAGCATGGACCAGATTACAGCAGTGCCACTGCCAACACCAAACTACATCCAACTCCGGCAGTCCTAATTGTCACCACAGGCATGTCTTTGACTCCTTGCAGGAGAAAGGTGTGGTTGGCACTTACCTTCTCAACACTGCTCATGGCCTGGAAATAGATGTTGTAGCCTTTCCGAGGAGCCAGCGGCGGGTTCCAGAAACCCTGGTAAGTCCTGTTGTCACCCACGGTAAAGGGTGCTGGCTCTGGCAGGTTTCCTGGGGGCAGCTCAGCAGCAAAGTAATATGGTGACCCCCCACTAAGAGCGGTCTGATATGTGACGGGGATTTGGTAGCACTCCATGGCACCCGTTTCTCGCTTTGTTCGGTGTGGATGCAGCTCCTCAACAACGATTTGGTAGGCACTAGAGAAACAGAGGAAGAACAGCATATCTTTAAGGACCTGCCAGGGTCAGCTGTCTAGTCTCATAAAAATATTAACCCAATTGCTTTGTGTAAACTTAAAAAGAAAACAAGAGAGGAAAAGACAGCAGATGCATTGATGCAGAGAGGGAAAAAAGGCTTGAAATATAGCAAAGCTATCTAATTCAGCCATTGGAAAGAAGTAGCATCCATTTTTTTCATGGAAAACAACAGTACAAATCTATGGACAACCTTCTAACAATGATTTTTTTTTTTTTTTTACCCCCAGGCTTTTTTCTTTTGAAGAAACACAGGAATGAAGCTGACTTTAAACTACAAGAGATTAAACTCTTGGTTAATCAGAAGCATCTGAAGTTAGCGTTTTCCTTTGAAACAATATTAGAGAAAGCTGAGCTTCAAGGCCCAACATAATGACTGCCTCCAGGCTGTGCTTGAAGCACCAATTTGCAGTTGTCATATCATTAGAGACAGAACACGCTGACAGGCTTCTCCACCTCTTGACCTTGCTGTGGCTTCTATCTTGGCTCAGAGCTATGCAGATCTAAAGTATAAGTGACATGCTGTAATACAAGCACAGATGGACAGAAATCTGTCCATTCCACCAAAATAGACTGCCTCATTCCTCTACAGTTGTCAATGACAAAACGTTACAAATTGCTGAAGCAGATGGCATTCGGCCTATTAAAATGCCATCCCAACCTCCCAATGCCTCTCTTGAAACAGTCCATGGCTTGGTCACTTTTCAAAATCACCTGCTTAAAATAGAACAGGTAATTATAGTTCTTCTTTCTCCTTTAGGGAAACTACCTAACTGCAGGATGTTACCAACTCATTATCAGCTTCCCCTGCTCTGCCGAAGTACAGAACTTACATACTGAGAGCAAGAGGCAATTCTTCATTTTATAAGAGAAGAAGAAAAGAAAAAAAAAGTTTTTAGAGTTTTAAGAACTATATGTACACATACGCACATATACACACGTGTACACATGCACACAATTCCTCATTTATATGCAGATACATTTGAGGACCTTATGAGATTAGCAAGAAAATATGCTCAATCATGTAGAGAGACCTGAAGCTATTCAATTAAACTGGCAGAATTGTCTGTCTTGGTTTTGTTTTAAAGCTTTCTAAACAGAAAAAGTAAAATTGAACAGAGTTCTCGAAGTATTTCTGCATTGCTGCCGGGACTCCGAAAGGCAAAGGCAAAGACAATCCTCCTTCTTCCAGAACTTACAGGGCAGCATTAAATTATTTTGTCAATTTTCTCTGCTACTACTGCCCAGAAAACCCAATAACTGTTGTGGCAGAGATGAAGTATGATACTCGGGAACAGAAGAGAGGAGAGCAGAAAACATAAGAAATTAGTTTCATGCCTTTCTTGAGCTGAAAGAAAAAGTTAGCATCCCCTTTTCCTACCACCTAAAAAATCAAGGAGGAAAGCCTCTTCCCTTTCAAAGTGTCCAAGAGGAATATACAAAGTCACCTCATTTTTGAAACTCCAGGTAAAAAGAAAAAAGTAAACAAAAAAATGATGAGTTAGTTCCAGGGATCTGTTTCTCATAAACTGTCTGTGAACTGAGCTTGGCTATAAATCACCTTCTGTGGTAAACTCTATGTATTAACCATGTCCAGTTAATGTGGCCTGCACCAACAAACCACTTCCACAAGACCCCTGTGCACCCGGAATCTTTCTTTACGCTTCAAAATTAATGTACTAGCAAAAAACCCTAAAAGCATCGATATTTTACAAACTTGACAGGATGTAAAATATTTAAAATAGTTTTTATTTATGATGTCCCAAGGGCAGAAATTACTACCGGTGTTCATTCCCTTCCTGGCCTGGCCCTGGGCCTAGGCAGGGATAAAACCACTGCTCCTGAACTGGGCAGCCAACCAACTGAAGAGTACCGGGAACACCAGACACCGTGTGTCTGCTCCCTCCCTTCTGCAGCCTTCTCTCATGAGCTGCCAAAGGATTGGGACCAACACAAATTCTGGTCTCCGAAGTGCCAGAAGAGCAGGAAACTTGTCATCTGCGACACCCTGCCAACTTAGGAGGAGGAAGCCAGCAGGGCGAGTGGAAGGACAGTGCAACGTCTGCATGTGACAGAGGCAACTGTCCCCTGGAACAGCCTGGTTTGTCACACAGTGCAGAAGCTGAGATCCACCACAGTTACCAAATTAACCCCCATTTTCCCTCCCCATTTTATAGAATAAGGGGCAAATAAGGTATCTTTTTTTTTTAAGGGACATCTCCTTTTTAAACGTCAAGTCTCCTTGGAGACCAAAACAAACCAAAAATCAAAGATGAAGGGCACGAGAGTGAAATATTAGGAAAGTCTCTTTAAATAGCATTCTTTAAAAACACACAGTAATTTTTGAATGTGATATAAAAGGTACGGTAAAATTTTAAGCATGAGATCACAATAAAATGTGAAGGTTCTGAAAAATTTTCAAATTTTCAAATAATTTACATAAAATATGCTTCCAAAAATAATGCTTTTTGGGCCCCTACATCTGAAAAATTATAAAATGTGGAAAATAAGATACAAATATACACACTGTAGCCAGTCTATACAATTACTTTTAGTTAAAGAAAGAATACCCAATGACAGAAAGTCCTTAAAGTCTCCAATGAGGCTTTTTTTTTAATTTTCACAAAGCATTTTTTAAATAAAAGATGTGCCTATCCTCTTTGGACAGGGGATCTGGTAGTATTTTTCATGCAACATTATAGTCTAACAAGACACGTAGGAATACTAATTTACCTCTGATCCCTTTGTGATACCATCTGTTTAAGTCCATTTACTAACGCTACAGTGGCTGCAAAGCAGCACTGTCACTCGGTGCACACATAACAGTTTTGGAAAGGACGCTTTGCTGTAAGATGTGAAGACAGAAGCCAAAGTTAAATTTGCAACTTGAAAAGCAGGGTGTTCACTGGCTGCAAAGGTGGTCTGATATCAGGCTATAAGTGAAATTTTAAAGGCTATGTACTGTGCTTATCATAGGATTTCTAAATATTCCTTCCTAATCCTTCAACTACCTTATGTTCTCTACACATTTTTTTGTGTAACAGTGGGAATTCAATTACTGAGACTTTCTTGTGACTAGAGCTGAGGAAATTCGTAGAACAGCTATTTTTTTCCCAGTCTTCCCAGACAGCAAATGAGGAATAAAAGAAAGAAAGGAAGAGGGAGGGGTGGAAAACCTAGGTGACAATATTCCTTCTCCTTGATGACTAAAATAAATTCTGAGCTATTCTAAAGAGTAATACAAATTTCAGAAGCTTCTACATTAGTTGCCGGGATCAGAGGCCCAACAGTTGTCTGAGTCAGATAAGTGGAGAAAGTGTTGAAGATGTAACAGGTGAAGAGCTCCTCTGCTGAGATTTTGCATGAGGAAATTATTTTTGTTGTCAAAAAACTTTTACTTAAGAAAACCTGTACAGAACCTCCCTATTGAGCAAGACAATTACAAACAGCCTAAAGGAGGCCCCTGCCAACAGATCTTGCTTTTCATCTCTCTCTAAAAACTCAGGCTCTCAAAGAGGTATTGCAGCGGTGAACATGTTGTTCATACTTCAGCCCTATTCTGACAGGGCTTTAATATGAGCTAGAGACCTCCTTCCATGCATCTAGTGGAGACAGTGTCCTCTCCTTTGATGGATGCCAGATTGACTAACAGACAGCCCAAGTTACAACCTGAGCTCTTGGAAGACCAACTGACAACTAAGTTTTAGCTACTCCCTGCCACGGTCCGCTTAATTAGTCTCGCTGCAAAATGAAAACAACCTGATTTTGCATATGGAGGTATAAGGAAAACACTTTACCAATCAAATAAATTTAATCATTAAAAAGTTGTCTATGCTGATTCTGATACATGTGCTTCGTAATACTCATCTGCAGTAGGTTGAAAACAAAATATTGGTTTGTGGGTGCTCAGTTACGATCCTTCAGAAAAAACCACAGTGACAAATCACACCTTCAAATGAATCACTGAAGCACCACTGATGCTACTGACTGGGTCCTCATCCACGAGATTGATGGTGAAGTGGTACACGCTTCACAGTGAGCCTGAGCCATCCAGCCCTGTCTCCCTTCACATTTCTAGTTTGTAATTTGGTTTAAGATTTCAGGAGGCCAGAAAGAATGCTAAAGATTACACGATAACATTTGACAGGGAAGATACGATTAGAGTCATGTTTAAAATGTGATGACTATGGCATGTAGCATCTTAAAGAAATGATTGACAGCTGCACATAGATTTCACTAGAGTTAAGGAACATCTGTTTCCTGGGGGGTTGTGCTGATGGAGAGACTGAGGTACAACAAAATCTGATCATGTTATAATTCTGTTTGTAAAAGCAAAAGAGTATCAGACTAAGCTCTTTTGGTTTTTTTGTCCTTTTTTTTTTTTTTTTTTTTTTTTTTTTTAAAAAACATGGACCTACTGCTATTAAATAAAATGATCTTTTGATCATCCAGGGATTAGAGGACTGGGTGCAAACAAACCTTTCCAAAAAGGCAACTGTATTCTTCAGTGTCAGGCTAAAGAACAGCATCTGAGTCCCTTCTACTCAATCACAGCTGCAGGCATGGCGATGCAATTTTTCCCACCTACCTAGTAACACTCATTATGGCAGCAAGCCAGCTTGTAGTGGAAACACAGCTGCAGTGTGGATGGAGTGAAGCTTCAGTAAAACGCATCATAAAGTTCAGCGAAATGCATTGAATCAGTTCAGAATTCACTGTTACATTTACCTTCCCTATTAAAAAACTGCTGAAAAATACTTGACTGCAACATGCATAACTTCACGGAAGGGAACAGGACCATGTCTTCTGCATTCCCCTGGAGAACGTTCCTCATTCCAAGCAAGGAATAAAACACCTGTCTGTCTTTAAGAATAAAGCCCAGCTCTCTGGTTATGGTGGTGGACTTACTTTCTTGGCCTCCTGATGTTACAAATTCAATGTAATCTCTTACGTTTTAGAAATTAATTAAAGTGGTGAGGGAATATGGAAGACAGGAATACATATGATTTTTTGAGAACATACTCAAACATCAGTTATTAATACTCTATAAAACTATTGATTAACATTTAGTACATAAATCCTTTTTGCCACCTTCATAGGCTACAGTGAACAGCTCATGCCATAGAACTGAGGATGCTGTAAGGAAAATTGAGAGAATAAATGTGAGGTGGTGTGCTGCAGGTATAGTCTGCAGTGAGTTACTCGCCTGCCGGTACAGTGCTTCCATCACACTACCAGTTCATGAAAGAAAACTCCCAGGAGAGAAAGCTGGGACATGGGACCGACCCCTCTCAGTGTGAGTGGCAGGACTGAAGGTGGGAGCCTGCTGCTGTCTACACCCATGTGCTACCGACCAGTTGCTGTAGAGAAGATAAGCACCACTGTCAGAAGATCCCAGTGGTGTCTGGCAGGGGTGCTCTGGGGGAGCCTATGCATCAGCCCCCTCAGGGGACCGGGCACAGGACCGAAAGGATTTGGCATGGATTACAGAGAGATAGATATCACATTTGTCAAACAGGGACAGCTTTGGATATGGCCAGCAGCAGGACACCTGGAAGTCCTTTAAAAGCACCCACAAAGGCAAATAGTGAGTTTAAGCACCTGCGTAACTTGGGGACATTTTCAGATCACAGGCCTGGTTTCTACTGAATCAATTCAACAAAAACCCTATTTTAGGAATCCAAGTCCTGTACTGAATGTATCCTGTATATTTTATCATTCTTCACACCCAAAAAAATCCTAGCTTTGCTCCAGGGCAATCTTTCAGAAACTAATGATGTATGGGATTACAATTTAATTTATGGATATAGCACATCAATATCTCCTATAAAGGGGATGAATATGGATTATCTTCTATGATGGAATATTAATAAATAACTTCATCATATCAATCATCAGGTTGACTATATAAGCATATAAAAATGCTTATAGGTCTGTGACTCATCCCCACAACATCCATGTAAAACATACGTTCCTCTTAATGGAAAGACTTCAGAAACACTTATTTTTCCTCTACTTTTAGGGTTCAGGCACATTACCTGACATCAGCTGAGCCATGGTAACCGACTTAATGTAACACAGAATGAAATGCATTAGCCTGTATTTCTCTAAAATGTCACAAGGGTAAGAGCATGAAAAGCTTCTGATGCTCAGTAGCTAATTAACCCCCTATTAGTCAATCCTGTCCCTGAATATTGCTGATGCAGCCACATGAGTAAAACACAAATGGAATCAAATAATATCACAAAATTTTTGCACTAACAAGTAGGAGTAAAGAGCAGGATGTGGACTAATCTTTGCAAACAGAATTAAATTATCTCTCAATAGAGAGTAGAAAGGGAAAGACCCCTCAAAGTTAACATAAACATTTTAATATGATTATGGGACACGCCAAATTAAATTTAATAGTTTGCTGCATGATTTCTAGTAAGAAGCACTCTGAGAGGATAAAGGTCAAATAGTTTGCATTCATCACTATTATTCTCCCATTTTCTCTGAGCTTCCAATTTTCCAGTCATACATATATGCTATAGAACAGCTGATTTGAAGCACTGGTGAGGAAGTGTTATCTTCAGATTCACTTTCTGACAAACACCTTTCAACTTCGTATTTCAGAGACACTGTGAGAAAGAAAAATGAAATCATAATGGATAGGAGGTGGTCCTGGGGACCCTGAATCAAACAGGACAGACAGCTGGATGATTCGGGTCATGACTACCTTCAAACAAAAAACCCAACCTGAACAACCAAAACCAAAGACATTTTTCTTTTTAATTACAGATCTATTGGCAAACTCAGTCTAGCTAAGAAAAACAATAGTAATGTCAAATGAATATCACTTGGAAATGAACAGCTCTATAAGCTGCGATACAGCATACAATCAATTAAAAAAAAAATCTTCAAATCTTCTTGATTTTTTTTTTTTTTTTTTTTTTTTTACCTGATAGGTGCACCTTTGGCCTGTGCTGGTCTCAAGAGTACAGTTATTGTAGTAGCAGTTTCATTGAGAGATGCATCGACTCCTTCATAGTCCGGTAAAGTGGGAGCTGATTAATGTTGAGTGGGAAGGAAGAACAAGAAACAAATCATTGAAAACATTTTGAATTTTCATGAGATTGTGCCTGTTCATAATATAGTACAAAGCCACAATCCTTCATCAGCTACATGAGTCTTTTTTAACGATTTTCCAGTCAGGTACAATTTTTTACTAGAGCATGAATGGGACTTCACCAACAATTGATAATCCCATCCCTAACTGCTCCCCCTCAAATCATGATACTTATCAAGCTAAACAGGTTTATTCAAGAAGGACAGAAATAAAGGGAGGAGGTGACTGCCAAGAAACCCTAAGACTACAAAACCCCATTGTGGCTTCACTCTTTCTACCTTACAAACACCTATATCCACCATCTTGAAGACCCCAACTCTACCACCTCTCTTTTTCCTCCTCCAACAATTTAAGGACCTTTCACATTTCCTCTTAAAGGTCATGGGAGACCATGCCAATATCAACCGGAGTGCAGGAAAATCTGGCTTGGATAGACATGCATCTGTGGCCTAGAACTGGCTGGGGGAGTCTATTCCCATGCCCATTTCTTCTCCATTTCTAACAATGGATGGCCAAGCTGCTCATTAATCAGTTTCTGAACACTGCAGTTTTCAGCCCAGGGTATCAAGAAAAAAAAAAAAAATCAAAGTCAAAACTAGAAGCAGTTCAGGAACTGATTCAGTAATGGACTGGCTGTCAGCCCTTCGTGGTAGCAATATTTGTTGTGGGTTGTATGGTGTAAGGAACTGTGTTAAACGTTGTTTGTCTCAACATTGCTGTTGCACCACCGCCATTTCCTGGCCTCGGCACCCTGTTGCCATGGAAGAGTACGTTCTAAAGGAGACGAAGGGTCCCAGACAAAACCACGACATCCGCCCGAAGCTAAATCAGGGTGCGGGAGACACGCGGGCCGGCCAGACCAGCGCCTGGGCATCTGCGCATGGAGGACCACGGGACCAGGAGCCCCATGATTGGGATGAGACGTGCAGGCTGGCACGAAATGGGCGGACGCTTTTGGAAAAGGTCGAGGGGACTGGGACAATAAAAGGAATGTGTACTCCTCCCTCGTTGCACCTTCTTTGACACCTGTTACTTGGAGCCGGGACCTCGGCGGAGCTTGGAGCTTGGAGTCACCATCATCTGCACCGAGCCCGAGCCAACAGAACATCGCTGGATCCCTGGTGGTGGTGGTAATTAGCTGCATATCTACCGTTTTCTTGCTTAGGGATTCTGACTTTCCCCTTCTTTTCCTCTCTGTCCTATCGCTATTACTAATTGTTATAGTAAATAAAGTAAACAAGGTTGTACGGCATCTGACCTCGTTTGTGTCTTAATTTCACTCCTGGGATCGTTTAAGAACCCTTCCCGATATCGGATCGGGACATATGGCTAGTGTTGGTGATCACTTCAACCACCCAACTTTAATCTGCTGCCACAAACCTTGTAGAGTCCTCCCTGGTAATACAGTTGCTTACTTCAGCTCTAGTGCAAGGAAAGAAACAGGATTTTCTGTGATTCAGGAAATAATAGATTTCTATTAATTACTAATCTTTAACAAGCTTGAAAACTATCTGCATGGTTTTTTTAATATGTGGCTGTATCTTTATAAAATTGTTAATGATGCCTGTATATTTCAAAATGAACTTTGACAAAAAAGATGTTTCCTAGTAGGATGTTGATCATTTAAGTCATAATAATTTTACAATAATATATCAATAGATAGAGAAGCTCTGAAAGATTAAAAACCTTGTTTCATTAGTCCCAGATCCTAGATAAACACAAAAATTGCTCTTATTTCAAGAAATATTATTTTATAGAAATAATATTCATTGAATGTTAATTTATAAATTCCTGTTTACACCATGTTCACTAGGATCATGGCAACCACTTGTAAGCTTGGTTAAGAAGAATAATTTCACTCCTCATTAGAAATAAAGGTAGCATTTTCTGAACCATATACGTTGCTTTGTAAAAAGTTATGCAGAGAAAAATTAGACAACAGTTCAGCATAAAGCAAGATGAAAAAAAACCAGGCTGAAATTCAGATACAAAGGGTGTCACAGCCTGCCTTTAAGCTTTCCTACTATTAACCATGTTTTGCCAACTAACAGACTCATACTGTGCCTAGAAAGTGTGGTAGACTGGATTTTGGACAAAATTCCCAAAATTTCTGGGTGGAAAAAAAGGGCGTATCTGAAGAAGCCTGAACACACTGTAGTCCTAAATAATCCAAACGTGTTGAGGTGCTTATTTCTCAAAATACTGAGATATCTGGGGGACAGAAATGCTAGCAAGACATTACATAGTTGCACCTGTTTTATTCCTCCTACATAGAGGTTAGAAGACAAGTATGCAAGTACTACACCACTATTATCCCTGAAAATTTATGAACTGGAGTTTGTTGTGAAGAAACACAAGGACCTTAAAACAACCTGAGTAAAATATTAGACTTCAAAACAACCTAATGGCTAGATAAACAGGACAGAACATGTCATTTGGGTTTTTTTGGTGGCTTGGTTGGATTTTTTTGAAGGGGCTGGGGCATGAGGAGTGCTAGTGCTTATGCGCTGGGATGGAATTCAACAGATTGTTCCAGTTAACTACAACTACAGCATTTCGCTTGCTACATAATTCAAGGAGCTGCGCTTTGAATTTTCTCACATTTTGATTTATGTGCATGTTTTTGGGAATTGGGTAAGGAGATACGTGAATAGTTTCCCACAGAAATGGTAGGTGCATTCCAATACATTATTAACTTCCTTTTACAGGACACTGTAAGTTTCATTATGGCAGATAAGGAAAATAGCCTGCTTTGTGCTGCTTAGATTTCTAAATGACTCACTTTGATCTCTGCCAAAGGTCTGAAGTTGCCATGTCATAAAATCAACAGTCTCTCTAGGCATAGCATTGACTTATCTTCTGCTATCAACTGCATAAGCCACTATCTTGGTTTTTGAGAATAATACTGAAATTTAAGAAAATAAAAGTACTGAAGCATTCCATTGCATGTTACATTCTTCTAGAGTTTGCAGCGTGTTACTGAGACGAATAGTGTCAATCTTGGTGCACTGCAGTAAGTGAATAAAGGCACGAGGAAGCAGACTTCCATGAATCTGGCAAAAGAAATTCACACTTCCTCCCAACTGTCCCAGTTCTGTTATAGCTGTGTGCTGCTAA
Source organism: Strix uralensis (assembly GCF_047716275.1). Taxonomy (NCBI): domain Eukaryota; kingdom Metazoa; phylum Chordata; class Aves; order Strigiformes; family Strigidae; genus Strix; species Strix uralensis. Next base: position 61,149,405 of record NC_133974.1, read on the forward strand.
GTGGTGTCACCTTGAGTAAGTCAGTTAATTTTCTGCATCTGACTTCTCTAATCTGCAAAACAAATACAGTACTTAGTGACCTATGGAGTGCTGTAAGGCTTAATTAGTTAAGGTTTATACAGCACTTCAAAATCTTCAGATGAAAGTAAAAGGTTACACAAAATCAAACAGTTAACAACTACAGGTGTGCAACTTCCACCTCATGCAAGGATTTATCCCTGAACTTATGCTACTGTTTGGCAAATACACTCAAAAACATTTTCAGTAATACAGTTTCACAACATGATAGGATTTTTTTGGGATTTTCTTTCCCATTTCACGATTTTTCAAGTCTTACAAAAAAACTTTTAAAAAGCACCCCACTTTTTTTTTTTTTTTCTGTTTTTTTTTACCTGAGATGTTGGTTGTTACATTGATTGTGGTTGCTGGTCCAAACCCTTTGACAGTGCTTGCACGTATAAAGAACTGGTAAGTAGTACCAGGATGCAAGTGTGAGAAGACATGGTGTGTGCTGTTCCACATCTTCGACACAGTTTGTGGAGGTCCTGCAACTGGAACTGCAGGATCAAATGACCGTATACTGCTATAGCTGACCTGTGAAAACAATTATTTTTCTAACAATTGTTACAGTTTTTGGTGCAAGGGGATTATGTTAGCTTGGCGGGAAAGGAAACAAAAGACACATGCTCATCTAGTTACCCAGCTATCTTGGGGACACCATGATGACTTGATGTGTATTACTGCAGCCTGATTCCCTAGAAAGGCCATGCAGGTGCCCTTCATCTATCTTTCTTTGTGATTTTAGCTCATATATGGAAAATTTTACTGTTTCATTTAAGTTAGGACACCCCCACCATCCTCCCCATCCCCACCAAAACTCTTTTTATTTTTCATTCCCTGTAATACATTTCCTTCTCCTTTTCTATCGATCATATTTAAATGCTGTCTAAAGCAGCGGCGATATCTTAATGTACCGGTTTTGACTGGGATGGAGTTAATTTTCTTCACAGCAGCTCATATGGTGCTGTGTTTTGGATCTGTGATTAAAACAGAAAAGCTCACACTTGTGCCCTTCCAATTCTCCCCCCAACTCACTGCAGGGCAATAAGTAAGCAGCTGAGTGGGGCTGAGCTGCCCACCAGGGTTAACCCACACTATTTAAAGAACGTTGTTAGCAATCTGTTAGCGAACAGATTTAATAGAATGGTTTGGGTTGGAAAGGATCTTAAAGATCATCTAGTTCCAACCCCCCTGCCACAGGGCAGGGACACCTTCCACTACATCAGGTTGCTCAAAGCCCCGTCCAAATTGGCCTTGAACGCTTCCAGGGAGGGGGCAGCCACAACTTATCTGGGCAACCTGTTCCAGTGCCTCACTGACCTCATAGTGAGGTGTTTTGTTTGGTTAGTTGGCTTGTCTTCTTCCTGTAATTCACTAGTATAGAAAATTGTATCTTCTGTTACTTTAAAAAAGGATGGAGAGGATGGTGTTTGTTCCTCAAATCAGCTCATATTTCCTGCCAATCTCCTGTGTAGGTCCCCAAAAGGCTCATATATTAAATACACTTTAAATAGAATATATATATGGAGGTTTCCTTGAAGGGTGATATCTAAAGAACTGGCAAAGGCAAAAAACATTGCTCCAAATTTAATAACCATCTTTCTTTTCATGTAACCTTCTCTTCCAACAACGATTTCACAGATCATGGCTGTCATGGCTTTTGAAGGGTGTATAGTAATGATATAAGATTTTTAAAACTAGCACCTCCCATGTGTATTGTAATATTGTTATACTCACATGCCAAAGCCACTTGACAGGGCTGGCCAGCCAACAATACATGCACCATAATTACGGGTTTTGAATATCTAATCACTACACAAAATCCAGTATTCCATAAATGAAAGCAGCATATAAGTGAATAGCTGCTTACAGAGCATAAATGCCCACCATCAGCCACCCCTCTTGCTGCACTTTCCTAGCCCCATCCTATACTTGTTAACTGTTTAATGATTACCTCATACTGAGTAATGATGCCATTTGGATCCACAGGTTCCTTCCAGTTGAGGAAGATTTTATCTTCAAAAGGAGTTCCCTTCACCGACTTGGCAGGTATAGGGCCTGGCACTACAAACAAAAGAAAACTTTTAAAAATAGGAAATCCAAGAAACAGAAAAATTAAAGAGATGACAGAACATCCTATTAAAACCAAAAGTGAGTGCAGGTCTATTTTTATTAATATTCATTCGCATGCAAAACGGAGTGGTATAGAGTATGAAAAAGCACTTCAAAGTGTATTTTGTCATTCGCAGTGCAGAGAGAGCATGAAGTTGAAACGTTATCCCCGTATATGAAACGTATATGGTTTTCAAAACTTCATGCAAAGTCAAATTGTCTCATAGTATAGCCAGGGGAAACAGTTCAAGCTAGATTACGTCTTCAGGGAACATCACTGAACTCTGTAATAAGCGTATCTTAGGACAAGGACTACACAGTTTTAAAATCCTTTTAAAGAGAAAAATCAAAGGCAAGGAAGAGCCTCTGTTATACAGCATCTTCCAAATAAGAGAAATGCTTACAAAATAGGTTTCAGTCACTCCTTTTATGATTTGTTGTTTTAAAAGAAATCCTCATTTAAAAAGGGAGCTGGGCACAGAGTGAACACACCAGCTCAGCTGCCGTTTCTTTCAGCCACTGACGTGCTCATGCTGCAGAAAGATCAAAACTGCATACTTCAAATCCTTCCAGTAAGAGACATTTTCAAAGCTTTGAACTGAACCACACTAAGATGACCCTACTTTCTTATTTTAAACGGAACCAATATCCCTGGTGTAATAACAAGTCTGAAGTGTCACCTCAGGCCTCTTTGCCTGAGCGATTCACAGTACCTGGTAATCCCATCAACACCAGGCAGGAGTGCTTAGTTATCTCCTGTTTCAGCTTACGATTCTTTTTTAACCACAGCAGCTCACCTAGATTTGAACACATACATGCTGAAAGAAGGGGATGAGGATAAGAGAGTGCCTGAAGAAACCCTGAACCCAAAGAAACATCTTCCCCTCTCAAAAAGCCAAAGTTGCCTAAATCTGCAGACTTTCAAACTAAAATGCTACTTGTATTTAATATATTGACATATATTTCTCTCCTCTTCTTAATCAGCCTACTTTCTTCAATGCAACTTTCAGTGAGCCTCATGCCTGACATTTCTTGGGCATTAATTATCAAAGCAAACTGAAGTTTTACAAAGAGTAAAAATAGATTAAAACCCACTGGATCAAAGGAAGTGCCAAGCACTGTGTTTGCAGCACCAAGGAGTGAGCGGTCTGTCTCAACAGCAGGATTTATTTCAGTCTACATGGAAACTATAAATGATGATCTGACCCCTGGTACAAAGAACATAATTTGGCACATTAATAATAAATTCATGGAGTCAAAAAGGCCCAGAAGTAAACAGATTAGAGCTGTTCATCCATCTGTCACATGAAGACTAAGGACAAGCAAACTTAAATCATACGCTGTTGCTTTGCTTCAGTGTCCTGATACAGACTGGGCAGTGGATGAAGGCTGACATGCCATGACAACCCCTGTGTGCTGTTTGTGGCATTGAGAGACTTGCTGTAGGCAACACTTCTGTTTTTCATGGGAATGCTCTACTGTTTTTCTTCTTTACATCTCAAATGAGGTATTAGTATACCCATGCACGTGACATTTTCCCTGGAAGATGTGTGCACGTGTGTGTGTGTGAGTGTATGTGCATGTACATCTGTGTTTGGGAGAGAACACAGGAATGCACTGGGGCACGCACACATAATACGAAATTTGACATTAAAACACGTTAAAGAATGAGAGGTAAAAAGAAAACAGACACCATTACTCAAAAACCTGCAAAATACTTTTTGCATGGTGATTTTAAGGAACATGTTTCATATTCAATTGAAACTGGGTGCAGGGTTCTAAGTCTGAGGACTCCATAAAGCCTCCTACATTTTCTGTTTAATCACCCAAGTGGGAGAAGCCTCTAGGCTCATCACATCGCATGACTGTGTTTTCTTCTCCTGCAATATAAAATCTGTTGCTTGTGGCAGTAGCAGCAATGTTAAACTGACTGGAACTACATGATTCCAGTTAGTTTCATGCTTCTCTTCCCACTGGCATGGGAAGGGCACAAGAACAGAAGCTAGGACAGTGATGAGCAGCTTGCTGGGAATCCCAGTAAAAATAAGGTCAGAAAGTAAAAGAGAGGAAAGGTCTAGAAAAAGAGAGCAGTAATGTCCACAAACCTCACGCATCCCCACAAATTCACCAAAAATGAAGCTTGGGATCAGCTTAAATTATTTGAGAGCTCAACTGGAATTAAAAGAAACAAACAAATAGAAGTTCAAATGCCTAGAAAGAGGAATATAGATTAATTTTAGTTTGAAGGAGACATTTTGATGGGTCTGTTTCATTTTTCAGTTCAACCACAGTAAAAATGTCTTTTAATTGCAGAGCTTTACCAAATGGGCAAAGGAAAGCAAGGAAAGAGAAAAGCAAGAGCAAAGTAATTTGGTTAAAGAACAGAGTATCTGTGAGCAGGTCCATAGATTTATCAGTCAACTTAGTCAAAATAATGACTAAATGTCCTCCATTTGTGGTTTTATGTCTTTGTTCTCAGGTTGGTATTAGCTACAAACAGAAATTTTAAAAAGGCTGAAATTAGTAAAAATAACCCCATAAAACCAAAAAAACAACACCAGAAAAACAACAGCAAGGCAACTTTTTGGTAACACTACTTTGAAGATTCAAACCGCATCTCTCCACGTGGGCAGCCATGACTTCCGGCAGGACTCTAAGGACTCAAGAAATACCTTAAACTTCACCTTTCCAATGCACTGTGAAGATCCTTCCCTTTTATATAATATTTAGCAAGGACTCAGGTGAAAAACAGCCACCTAAACATCATCTTTGTGCCGATAACAGCTTTTGGAAACCTCCTCACAAACAGCCCAAAAGGTTTTCTTTGGGCCTGTGTGTGCACCTCCAGAAGCCCCATCGCTCACCACAGTGCCTCTATGCTGCCTTCTGAACTCCCATTCTTCCTACGCAAGCTCTTGCTCTTCCCCTTGGACTTACAGACAGTCTGTACTAAATCACGACTATTACAAGAGTATATTGGTGAAGTACGTTATTTAAGATTCCCTATCAATGGACAGGTATACTTTTTGAATTATTCAGGTAAGTGGCTTCTAGAGGAGTTGGACTCAGACCTTTTGGCCTCCACACTCTCTTTTTAAAAAGATTCTGGTCCCATTGATTTTCTTTCCATCTACTGACCTTGTAAGTGTGGCCCTACCATCTCTCAGTGACAACAACAGTAAACACTCTCACATGCATTATTTTATGCTAAACTTCCAACAAGTCAAGATTTACACTTATATGAAGAAGTGAAATCATATAGGTGGGTTTAACTGTATGGGTTTCAAAAGAGATTTTTAACTTAAAGCAAAAAAAAACCCAGCCTATAAAAATGTATACAAACATAAAATGCACATGTATAGAAAAGTAACATAAAACAAAGGGAATTTCAGCAAGGTTTTATAGTGAAAACATCACAAGCTCTTCTTTCATGATTTACATGGATCTCCAGAGCCCTTTTAATGAAGCTATATATCCATATAGTGAATAGCTGATAATCTTTTCTTCTATATACATGTGAGATGGTGGACTTTTATAAATATTATGCATAATAGAAGTACAAACCATCAATCTGACATCAGACCAACTCATTTTAGAGCAATATATTTGCATTAAATTATGTCACAGTCACAAATAAATTGTTATTCACAAATACTGTCACCTGAACCTTGTTCTACACTAACTTAACGGCAAATTTATATTACAATACATTACTTCTGGAAAAACAATGTATTAACTGACACCAACCACTATAAAAATGAATTTATATGGTTTCAGTTTTCCTGCTACAAAATAATGAAAGTGCATGTAAACCAGAGTATTTTTATTTTTATTATACTCTGTGAAAGTTGTGCAGAGTATTATTATGCTATACGGTAAAGGCTATGTTCAGATATATGAATGGTTATACTGGGAAAAATTCCTTTGTGGTACTCAAAAAGTAAAGTGTATGAGCAGCAAACTTGCAGCCTTTCTCCGAAGGTAGATGCTCATTTTCAGGGGATGGTGACAGTCAATCTCTTCTTCTGTGTAAATGTTACAAGCAATTAAAATAGCCCACCTTTCCATTGGCTTTTTCTGAGGGATTTACCATTTTAAATTTATGTTTTGTTACCACTGGAGACTAAGGGTTACACAGAAGCAAATTTTATATAATAAAAAGGAAAAAAAAAATCAAACTGCTATTACTATTCTTTACCATAAGAGTACACCAAAGGTGGTGACAAAAATGACTTCTTTGGAAATCGCTCAAGTTGCACCATTTGCAGCGAAGAACAAAATGTTGTTGAGAAGAAAACTGATTGCATATTAACAGTCTCCTTCAGTGTACATGGTTAATGATCTCTCCTCCTGGAGAAATGGGGCTGGCACGGGTGCCCTGGGAGGCGGCAGAGGTGCTGCCCTCCCTGGGTGGTGGGCAGCAGCGGGGGCATGGGGCCACGCTCCCCGGGAGAAAGCCCACAGCCCTGCATAGGTCTGTGGCACCCACCCAGGGCCACTGCTGGACTGCACGGGCACTGACCCACTCACGCCTGTGACGGGTCCCCACACCTTCCAGCCTATATGAAATGACTAGCCTTACAAACATAAATGCTTACAATCAAGCTACTAAGCAAGCTGACAGAGGTGAGTCAGTCTCAGAGGCGGTGGCAATCACTGTAGATACTGGAGCAAATATCAAATGGGGTTAAATCCTCGAGTTCTAGATTTCCTGAATTTGAGGGCTCAGACCCCTAATGCAGTATTTTGTTTAAAGCCTTTTTACACCAAATGCTGACTTCAGTACTCCTCATTTCTGGGATTTGGAAATGTTTCTCCATGTCAGGGTGAAATAACCTCACATACCTTACAACTTTCTAAAAATATGTAAATCAATATTCAGAGAGTGCTTTCAGCTAACACACAGCTTGGGAATAAGAGGAACTTGTGGGCCCAGGTGTAAGCCCTCATTCCACAGCAAAATGCTGAAATAGCTGCTAATTCTGGCCTATTTGCAGGCATCATTATGTCAAACACACCATTTCAACAAAGAATCTCATATGCAGTATCACTTTTTCAGCTATAAAGCTTCTAATATAGGTATCTAAAGGAAATGAAAGTAGGAAGTTGTTTCAGCCAGGGTAAATAATTCTGTGTTTCAGGGCCAATTTTTCCTGAGCTATTAATATAAAACCTAACTTGTATTTCTAGTCTCTGCAATATCTTAAAACAGCTTACTTCATTTGTCATTTGTTCAGTGTAAGCTTAAAGAATAAATCTCTGCTAATAAGTTCAATATTTTTCTTACTTTCCCACAAATCAACTTTTCTGATGTCTTTAATAAAAAGTGTTCACATGTCTTTCTGCAACCACCTTTTCTCTCTCTCGAGGATATACCAATAGCGAATATTACCTACCATCCAAAAAAAAGAATTGGGGTTATTTTCACAAGCTAAAGGACAAATAGGTTATCCCAGGCTCCTTTTACCAATGGCAGTAGGTCAGTTATAATCAGTTTCAGTTCACTGCTGCTAGAGGTATAAAACTTCCTCCCTTATTTGACTATATTGACACTAAATTTTGCTTCTGCTCATGACATGTAGGGTCATTAGTCTCCCTTTTAGATCAAGGAGTGAGGTCAATACCTTTAGCATCAGCATTTATAGACAACTTCACATTGAAACTTTTATATCTTAGTCATGGGTTTCTCCTTATTAACTGCAACCATTTGCCAATTTTTTCCCAACAGGATTAGTATACCAGGTTCACCTGACATCCATGCACGTGTCACTCAGCTCCATAAGTCACATATTTTTTGAGACAGTTTGCCATTTCAAGCACTCTTTGCAGCCCCTCTTTGCTGCATCAGACATACTGCCTGCCTGCTCATCTTGCTGCATTAACTTTTCTCCCAGGTGGGCTAATTCTGTTACCTTTAAAAGATTACTAGTAGAGTTTTATGTCTATGCTTTTTCAAAGCTCCTTCAAGCATTGTTTGTTTGTTTGTTTCCTTTGACTGAAGTATATTTTTTACCTTTTCTCTTCCCCCCCCCCCCCCCCCCCCCCATATTCCAATATTTTCCTGGGGTGCAAGAAAAACTTGGAAAAGAACAAAGGAAAAATGCTTCTCATAGCAAATAATAAGGGGGGGGGGGGGGGGGGGGGGGGCGGCAGAGGAGAGATATTTCACTTTTTTTGTAAAGGCAACTTACAAAACTTAATACTATTGATCACAGAAAAATACTAAATGTCAACTATTTCCATAAAATCCTCCCTTGAAGTTGATGGAAGCTATTTCCTCTTTACACATTTAGACAGTATACAAAGTATTTCACTTTATAATTAAGCATTTCACTATAATTTTTTTTTGTCCTCTAATTATAACACTTCCCCCTCCCTCTGCTGTTCCCCAGAGTGATGAACCTGCTGGAGTTTTCCCAGGAGCATGAGTAATGGTTGGACAGTTGGTGTCTTAACCTTGCATTGTAACTCTAGATATCCCTGCATGGAGCTGAATGAGCTATACTCTCAGAAAGATCTCTGAAAGAGTTTTTGTCCAATGAGCATGTCCTTTGGCTCAGACCAAAGCTTTGGTATACTTTAAGGCCCAAAATGGGTACTTATCTTATTCCAAGTGATCTTTTTCAATTAGTTGTTTGCCTGCTGTTAGCTGACACACTCCCTTACTAGTTATAAAATCACCATTGAACACTTTCAGCTTCATGATTTCCTTTCTCTGTAGCTGCTCCCTCAGAGCTAATGTCACCATTCCTGTTAATCCACTGCCTTTTGCATCTGTTTCCAATTAAAAATTAAGGAAGCATTTATCTGCTTTAATCCCATTCACCATCCGCTGCCCTTACAAAGGGTCCCTCTGAGTTCGCAGCACCCTTGTGAACAGGCAGCTCTGAGAACGCGTGCATGCTGCTGATTCATGCTAAGTGATAAATTCACTGCTGGTTCTTGTACTTTGTTTGAAATGCCAAACATCATCTCTTCCCAGCACGTATGAATCCCCAGACTGTGTGAGTCTTCATCTTTTTCCTTTATCAAATCCTTCAAACACTGTCCATCTCCTATACAAGCCAGGTGAAGCAGTGAGTACCTTGGCACAGATAGTGCCAAGTACCTGGCTACTCAGAAGACCTTTCTCCCAAATCTTAATGATTCTTAGGTCTCTTCCCAAAGTGAAAGACAGTGTTTTACCCATAAAACACTGACCAATTTCCTTGTTTTCATCTTCTTTTTGTACAAATTGTTTAATAGTGTATTGCTCAAGGGCTTGATTTTTATGCGGAATACAGCTTTGTGCAAATTACTACAATATATTTTAAAGATTAATTCCATCTAGCCAAGCTAAATAGAAATACTTAAAACCACAGGTACTCAGATCTAGCTCTGGTCAGAAAGGAGGTTATTTTCACACTGATATTCCTGGCTTTGCTTTCTTGCAGATACCGAATTACAAGCTATTAAAACCTTCTTCATTTGTCAGTCACAGCTCCAAAGGTCTGAAGCACAGCTTCTGAATCTTACCCTGTTCTTCTACTAATTGTTTCCTGAGTTAATTATGCTCCTGGTACCATACATTGCTCAGTTATCACTCATCTCTCTGGGAGGTCTGGCACAGCTACACAGCCTTACTTAAGCTTTGTGAAAGATCACCAGAGACCATCCCTGTCTCACACCAGAGCCCCACGAAAGTCCAAGATTAGGGAATCCCAGAAGTTCAAATATATGTAAAGCTTCTAGCAGAAGGGAGGAGGTGAAATGATAGAAGAAGAGAGATGAAGGGAAAGATTAAAACAAAACAACAAAAAAAGAGAAGAAAGGGACAGAGAGATGGGAGCATGGGGAAGCTGGCCAAAGCAACAGAAGATGAGGCCAAAATGCTAAAGAGGAAGAGAGACAAGAAAATGTGGGGTAGACAGCTTTAACTCCAACAGTCTGCAAAGTTTTTAGTTGATTAGCAGATCCTTGTAAGAAAGAATGGCATTGGAAAGAATGCTGCACTACAGAAAAGCTAACAACAAGTTAATTATCTGTTGTTGTCATCTGGAGTTTTCAAAGTTTCCATTTATGAAAAAGTACACACCGTAAATGCACAGTTTCAGATAATCATGTAATCAATGGCTATTTCTAATTAATGTTATTTGCAAAAATGTAGGAAAGTACTGTGATCCCCCTATCTTCCTTCTCATAAATGCATCACTGATAATGCCCCCACTATGTAATTAAAATCATGCACATTCTACAAAAACTGCAAAAATCATCATGACAATGCAGCTACTTCTGACCACATGTGAAATACGTGGGCAGACACCTGTAGCTCTCATCTTCTTAGTCCAAGTCCTGCTTTAGGCTACAAACTGTTTTTTAAAACACTTTCAGACAGATACGTGATCACTTGGACATGGGACTAAACTAGCAGCATACACATAGGCAGTCAGCTACAGAACTCAGTTTACTATTGCTATGAGCGCTCAAGGAGAGATCCAGGTGTGAATACCCCTTTGATATGACAGCTGAAAGCCCTCTGTATTGCACACTGCTTGCATGCTCTGTATTTTGAAATACATGACAAAATGGACATAGACTTTCAAATCAATCAGTAACACACAATTAAAAATCTGCATTTCATTTCCAATAGTACCACCGAGTATATCTCACAAGAGGCAATTTTCAGGTCACAAGCATTATTACCACCACTGCATCTAAATATAAGTACCTTTTAAAATTTATCAATCCCTCCTTGAAAACAACATCTGCTTGAAATAGTTTATCTTAGCAACTTTTGTTCACTGGGAGAGGCTTCTTCTACACTATGGTACCTCTGACACCAAAACTGAGTCTAAACAAGTTCACTGGTAGCACACTAGCACTCTAGCTTCAAACCAAAACCTGCCTTGTGTGCATCATTTTCCAAGAATAATCCACAACGGAACCAGAAGACAAAATATATGCACTTGACTGCTCTTGACAAGCACAAACTATAGTGACCAGCCACCACCTCTGCACATCTAACTAGATAAAGGCTATCAGAAACCATTCTTGAAAACTTAGTTAAAAAGAAATCTATTTTACATGGACATAACAATATTACTTTTTTTTTTTTTGTTTTAACCTCAAGGAAAAGAGCAACCACAAATATCTATAATGTAAACACAGATACAGAAATCCAATTCATCATGGGTTATATTTATAATTAACTTTTTAAAAAGTAATGCTAAAATTTGAATTGCATGAAATATGCTAATTCTGTACTTGTCAATAAATCTTCATGTGATGCACCTATGTCTCTATAGTTCTCTACAGATCCTCATACATACCTATTTAATAAGTTGTTCTCTCTTCTTTATTGCAACAGTAAACATATTTCTCTTTTATTTCTTGTGAAATGGAAAATATATGGCAAAAAAGTGCTACCAGATTCTAACCTTGATTGCTATCCATATATAAAACTATAATCTCTCCTCCAATCTACAGGCAAACACACTACCTTTTTCAATTTTATCTTCTTATCTACATACACTCTTACATTAGGCCAAGTATTCTTTTTTTGTTACTGATGGCAGTATCTATTTTCATTTTGTTGTTGTCAGTATTTTAATAAAATCTAAATATAAGAAAAGGAAACTAAAATTGCTCTTTACAACCACATTTTAAATATTATTAGGGAAAAATAGATATTTTTATTTTAATCTCTTTCATACCAAGATTCATAGTCTAACCACTGATTGTCACCATTAACATCTACATCTATTCTTCCCAGCTAAGGTAAGTTCAACTGTCTGGTCAATGAAACTTCATCGAGAGCATTTTAAAGAGGAATCAGAGAATATCTCAAGTTGGAAGGGACCCATAAGAATCAAGCCCAACTCCCAAGTTGTCAAAATAGTACTTTAATCTGATAGGTGGCTTTCAAACAGTTAACAGATACTATATACTGTAACCTGCAACATAAATTATTGTTCAAATATATTTGCTGAAGAGGTTTTAAATCTTGAATAGAATATTTAATATTTAAATATTTAAAAATAAATTTACAGAATTCAATTAATTTTCAAATACTACACCTAATACTGTGAAGAAGTCTTCACCTAACACCACCACGTGTTTCTTGTCACCTGTGTTAGCACATTTTTGGAATGACTGGAAAGCCACCCTCCTTTTTCTTGCGAGAGAGATTGAATTTGACTTGCAGTACGTGGACAGTGTGGGCCACATATACAGGCTAACAGCTATAATACTTTTAAAGCTACTGTTTTAGGGCAATTAATACATTAATAGAAGAGAACTTCCATCCTTCAGGACACATATTGTAACACATAGAGTCATTTCCCTCCACCTGTCTAGACTGGACTTGGATGTGATTTTCATAACAGCATTTACGCATACCGTCTTCATCTGTCTGGATAATGGTCTCCTCACTCTCTTTCCTCCCTTCTGGGTTGGTTAAGATCATTTTGAGGCTGACATTCGTGTAGGGAGGCAGATGATCTACAACGTGCTGGGGTGCTTTGGGGTCCATGTCCAAGCAGTCCGCCTTGCTCTCATTGTGTCCGCAGAAGTAGTGGTAGCATATAGTGACATTGAAAGTGTGGCAACGAGTGATGTTGTAACCCAGAGATTCCCAATCCACAGCGATGTGTCTGGCCTGGATCTCAGCAATCTTCAACGTTTTTGGTGTTCTCATAGGTTCTAGAAAATAGAATATAATAAAGAAAAACATCATTAATGGTTTTCATCCTTGCACTGAACTGTAACTGGTAGATGATGTCTCCAGAAATGTGAAAGCAAAGGAGATACCCCACAAACACAAACTTATTACTGGAAGAAGTATCATCCTTTGTACAAGTCCCCTGAAGGGAAAAAAACCTGACAGTCCCTGGTTTTTTACTTCACTCTTTTCTGGCCTCTCTTTGCAGGTTTCAATCAGTGATTAAGACTTAGCAACAGTGAGAAAAAGATCTGTTAATTAACAGTGAAGCTATTCAAAGCAGTTGAGAATACAGGCAGCAGATGCAAGAAGAGTGACCAAAAGGCCATCAGCTGTCACTGCTGGCTTCCCTTCTTCATTTCCTCCTTAACTCTCTTTTTTTACCTGTGTAAATTAGATAATACATCATAGTGGTAAAGAGTCAACATTCACTACACTATGATTTATCATGCCACCAAGCAATGTTGTATGCTAATTACACTAATTACCTTACTAAACCAGCAGTTACAGAAATGATGCAGATATTAATTAATGTTTACTATTTTAGTAATGAAGCTATTCATTCAAGCAAAAACCCTCAGAAATATTACCAAAAATGCTCTTGGATATTCCCATCGTATCCCACTTCTTTCAGATCCCCAAACCTTTGCCTGGACATTGCTCTGAGCTGGTAATCTCTGACCTGCTACCTAAGATCAGCCACTCTCCACACATGCATTTTCACCAGCAGAGTACATGATGCTCCCCAAGCTGCCATCAATCTTTCATTGTCTCTCTAGTGCATTCGTTCCTCATGCAAGACTAACTTTTATCGTTGAACTTAATTAAAATGATTACACAATGAAAATCATGACCATGACTATATATACTAGAGTTTCACTGCAAGTATACCAAGGGGATCTTTATACCCTGCTAATACATCCTTCTTCATCAGAGAAAATAAAACCCTGCTGTAGGTACAGCTTCAGCCTCATGTCCTTGCTGGTGTAAGGTCAAAACGGGCAAGATCATTCAAGGAAGTGAAATATAGGATTTCTCTTTCTGGGCATAACAGCTCTTTGTAACTTGCATTTATGAAATAAGAGTCCCAACCAGGCTAAAAACCAGCCAAAAGCACAGATGGTATATTGAAATAAGGAAATGTGAATCAGTGTAATCTATTCAGCATGCAGTTTGCCAGACAAACTGCAAACATTTAGTTTCAAACATCAAAACAACAAAATTCTAAATATAACATAAAGGTATTCCTAGTAATATTTGAGTGTTAAGGATTAAAAAATGTGCCTATTTGTTTCCATGATCTATCCTTCCCTTTCTGGATTTTGAACAAGTATGTTCCCTTTGCCTTTAACTACCTATTTATCATATATAAGGCGAAAAATACAAATGACTAAGTAGACTTCCTGGGCAGTAGCTTTCTGAATATATTGTATACTGTGACAATAGAGATCTGAAGCTGAAAGATAGCATTGAAAAGGTCCTTGAGAGATAAGAGACTTGAAAAGAAGGGAGAAAAAAAGGGTTTTATAGAGTAAACAGTGGCTGGTGCTTTAGCAAGTACAGTCGGGTGTGAGGCAGTCATTAAAAAAAAAAAGTAGCAACACAGTAGATGTACTGAAGGAGCTGGTAAGAGTCTTCAAAGAATCAGTATTTCCTTGGCTACTGCAAGCACTTAGAAAAAAAACGAACACAGGCAGGTGTCACAGGGGAAGAGAACTGCTAAAAGACAAACAAGATTTATATTATAAGCTTTTTTCTCATATGAATGACAATGAAAAACCTAGTTTTGCACACTAGATTTAGAGTTTGAGGCCTAAAAGAGTAAACATATCCTTCATCAAGGAAGTTTTGTATTACAGGCTTGTTTTTCCTTCTAAAATGGAATGATCCTTCTCATTTTAATAATTTCCTCTTTATTCTACTAAATCCAGGTTGTGCCTTCAACCACCCACACCAGAGATGGAATTCAAACCTGAATTTAAAATTTATTGGAGCCTCTAAAATAAACACAACATAATACACGTCATCCGGCCATGAAGGTTGAAACTATTAATGTTTGAAGCTGACTAACCAGTAGCAGATAATGCACTCCATTCTCATCTTGCATCTTTCAAGACAAGACTTAAACTGCATTCACAGATGCTGTACAGCACTTTCAGATGAGAAGAAAAAAATTAAACGCTTTGTTAATCTTAAAGAAAAATGATTTTACAATTCTATGCAAATTTTACAAATGTGTCACAGTATCAGAGGAGAATCTGAAAAGCATCCTTTATTCACCTGTCAAAAGGAGAGAATGAAAGACAGAGTGTGATCTTGCTTTCTCACAACTATTCCCTTCTTTGGCAGAAATTAAACAACTTCTGCAATATTGAGATGGTAATTAAAGTCTACAGAGTCTCTCAACAGCTTTGGTAAAGTCTGCCAACTGTCCCATTGCTCCTAAAATGATGCTTTAAAACCAGAATTTTACTCTCATTTCTGGGCAACACTCGTCTCAGGGATCTCTAGAGGCAAAGACCAATTGTTTTAAACTACCACAGCACAAAGCCTCCATCTGTAACACCTCAATAAAAACCAATCTTCAAATAATTATTTTTCTCAGATAAAACACCACTGAATTTTTGAGTAGGCTTCCTAAAAATCTCGGTATCTCATTAAGAATAACTTTTTTCTCAGTGTGGGGCAAACAGAAGTGCTCATCTGCCATTTTTCCCTTTCCCCATCACACTTTAGGGTTTGCATTTTACCAAAACATTTCCTTAATCCTACCAGGATTTAATTTCAATTGATGTATTCTCTTCTGATCTCTGGAAACTTTTTCAGTTCTACTAACCCCAGTAAATCAATTTACACCTTGTCTTCCCAGTTGTTGTTTTCTCACCTTTCTTCTTTCAGTCACATCTAGAACATACAAAATACATGGACATCCAAACCCATGACTTCTAACTTCTTTGCTGAATTACTCATGTCAAACTGGCATCCTATGTAAAAGCGGGAAGAAATAAGACTCTCTCCAAATCTCTGTTCATTTCTTAACCTATCAGCTGGAGTTTCAATAATAATGGCAGAAAGCACTTAATATTCTCCAAACATTAATCTACCAATTACCCCTGTGAGACAAGTAAGTGGTGTTAATTCTTTTCTTTGAGGACAAAGACACATAAAATGGTTAATAGCTTGTTCAAAGCTACAAGGTGATTTACTACCAGGGTCATAAAAAAACTGAATGGTACCCAGCTTCCAGGTCACCCATGCCCTGGCCACCAGACAGCACCAGCAAGCAACAGCAATTCAGACAGCTCATTTACAGTTTAGTTGTCAGTGCTTCCACAGAAATGCTAACTCTACTCCACAACTCTAGTTCTTTTTTAGAAGGGTTTTTGCAGATTTTCTTAGAACAAGCTTGAAAAAGCATAACAGTGCTCAGACGCTAAGTGAATATCTGAGCATAAGGACAAGTTATTTGTAAAACAAGTTTGGTTTATTCCTTTTGAAAGATTTCTTGATTGAGAACTTGGAATTTGAGTGAAACAGCATATTTTTTGCATTAGATCTTGTATTTAAAATTAAAATTTTGGGTAGGGGGCATTCATGATTTATTTTTTCAAGCCTTTTTCTCCAGAAGAAAATATATTTAAGACTGGAGGAAGTTCCTTGTGGTGATAACACAAAGTTCTCAGGGCTTTTGCTGTTGCAGGAATTTCAATATCCTGTCACTGTATCAAGCCCTAAAACATGAACATCCTGACTGGCAGAGTCACGTCTTCCAACAGAAATACGGCAACAACGCATATGGTGGTGGTGGTGGTAACCCTGACCTTTAGATCCTCTCAAGCCCCTCTGCTAATGGCAGGCTCCCTTCTGCCAGATCCTTCCTGCCCATGGGCTGCTGCTACGACCTCCACCCCATTCCCACCTCTGCTTACAGCCAGCTTCTCTCTCTGTCCTTTGATCTCAATGCTTGGCAATACCCAGCTCTTCTATCTTCCTCCTCCTCACCCTCCCTTTATCTCTTGGCAAACAAATACTACCAAGTGCTCGCTGACTCAGATCCACCATCGGAGCTGACTGTTTTTACTCTCACTGAGCCAATTAAAACCAGAGGCTTGGGAGAATATCAGAAGAACAGAAAAACCAGAATAATAAGAGATCTCTACACTTATGCAGATTACTAAATACTCATTCCTTATCCAGAAAATGCATTAAGCAAAATAATTTCATGCATGTGGCATTCACAACAATTTATGGATCAAGAAGATTTAACCCAACTTTATGGGATAAAGAACAGCTTTAGTAATTCTCCAAAGGTTAATAATCCAGGGATAGATGGCAAAAGAGACAGAACCTGTTGACCCCATACCAATTGCCAACTGCAGGATGATTTAATAAGATGCTCCAGATAACAGATAAATGAAATTCAATTTCTTTAGTGCTTGATAAGCAACACGTGATATGACAGGTCAATATTGCAGCCTCTTGGTAGAGATGATCTTCACTTACACAGAGATGGCAGCGAAAACAAAACCCTTCACAGCTGCAGAAGCAAGAAGGCGAGAGCATGCATTTCCTCAGAACCTATTCTTAATGATAATACGTATTACCCTGCTGTCAGAGACAAACAGATGTCCCGAAGTTGTGACAAAAATCCCATAAAACGAGGCTAGTAAAGCATGACAAGTCCTTTGCTTTTGCTGCCTTTCCTCAGAAATCCTAAAATGTTGATTGCAAGACACAGCTTCATTTCCGTTTACCTGGCAGAGGAAGGGGGGATTAGATCTTCTGACCAGCAGACAGAACACAAATTTGTTCGCATGAAAGGGAAAACAATCAGACAAATTTTAAAGGACAAACATTTCAGATAAAGATGGTGCTTCTCAAACACCACCGTATACTGTCTATATACTGTGTATACAATTCTTTAACTGGGATTGGCTTTCGGATCCCTCCCCCCTGCCTTGAACTCCTTCTGGTATGGCATTACACTGAGGGGCTGACTTCAAATTTCTGCTTTAACCACACTGACTGAAATTCATACCAAGTTTAAGAGTGACCCAGGTCACCTTCACTGGTGACACAGGAGGCGAAAACTAACTGGACGTGGAGGGTGAGATAACACATAAATTTGCATAAGGTTTGAGGGAACTGCAGAAAGATGTGGGGCTTATATTAAATAAAAACTCTGACATACAAAAGCAAACACATGACAATTATTAAAGGAGTAAATCTGGTTTAAGATGGTAACCCTGTAATTTAAAACACAGTGCTTCTCACTTTAATTATTTTGCCCTTCTATTTTAAAACAAATATGACATAGAAAAATAAAAGTCCTCATTTTTCTGCTAATATTCTCAGTCTGAACAGCCACTGGAATTCCCCAGACTTTTCTTCTACGAGAACATGAGCCTCTCTGTCCTGTGGCTTCTCCTGACCTTTCCTGGATAGATCTCTCCTTGGCATGTGGGAAATAAAAAAGGATTATTCTAAGATGTCATTGTGGCTCCTGTTGCTTCCTCGGTTCATGCAAGGTCCTACAAAAACAAAATGTTCCCAAAACTAAAAAAAAAAAAAAAAGTTACAGTGCTGCTGCTGCAAAGAATTCTTCTAAAAGACTCCTGATAAGAGCATGGAAGAATGGTATGAGTGAAAAAACACCAGCAGAAGTACAACCTAAACCAGAACAGCTGTCAAATGTGTCAAAAGTAAGGAAACAATAAACACAGGTTCTTCACATGCTCATTTCAGTTGCGTTACTCTCAATTATTACTTTTGTTATTAGTGAACAATGAATCACATCGAAAGGCTTTATGTAGATACTAAGTTCCCTCACATCATGAACTTGGTTAAGATAGCTGTATATAGAAGTGTATCACTCATCGAAAAGGACAGAACTAGAGTTTTACATTTCAACAGACAACCGAAGTCTGAGCAAGAACTATGTACAGTGACTGTGATCACTTCTGCACTTGTGTGTGTGATCTGCGACCTGTCAAAGGAGCATCCTATAACTATGTTATGAACAAAGCTAACAAAAGTCCCTAGGTAAGGTCAGCTGTCCTAGAATATATCCATGATGAAACCCCTGTGTTTCAAGGATTATTAATCTACAAATCCAAAAGAATTTGGTTTCAACTAACTCCCAATAACTCCATTATTTAACATTATGATTACAATTCAGGAAGACGCAATTTAGTCAGACATCCCAAGAATGCCATGCATTTCAGTCTGACTTCCTTGAACCAGTCTATCTTTATGACAGAATAATTCTTGTAAATTCTATTGAAGTTTATGGTCTGTAACTCTGGCAGATTTTTGACCATTTCTACGTAGAGTTAAATGCCAACTTAGAGTTAAAGGCAAAAATCAATTAAGAGTGCTGGCCTCAATCCTTTAACAACTACTTAATGATAGTTCATGAACTACTTATCTTCAGTCAGGGACTCTTTCTTATCTACTTATGTGTATTCCAAGCCAAAACATCATATTACCAGCTGGATCAATATAGACTTTTCATATGTTATTGGAATAAATTATTATTCCAGATATTCCAGTGTTGGAGTATCAGCATTTCTTCTTGCTCAGAACATTAAAAAACCAGAACACCTGTCATGTACGTAAATACAGGTTGGAAAGTTTAACTGAGGTACTCAGGAGTTGGGTTTTTGTTTTTTTTTCTGATCTTGTTGCATGTCAGCAGTTTAAAGGCCTGACTTCAGGCAGCCAAATTTGAAACCTCAGGTCTTCAATCTTTTTAAACTTAGAAGCATCCAGAAATAGTCAACATCAAAGAAAGAGAAATCTAATGAAGCTGACAGAAGTCGTACAATTTGAAAGCATTTCAGCAGTCTGACAGAAAATGAGAAATTAACAGGTACATATTCCCACAATAATAATTGAAGGAATTACTGGGCATCTCCTTTCTCAGATGTGTATACAGAATACACATACAGAATACACATACAGAATACAAAACAAATATGGATGCAAACACAAAAAATAGTATGTCCACCTATTCATCATGTGAAATATGAATGCAGAATAAAAGAAAAAATGGCATTTATACGGTACTAGCACTACAGATTTATTTTGTTGCAAATGAAGGTTATAATGCAACTGCATGAAAATCTATGAGATTTTTTCTCTTTGCACTTCATCTAGCAACTGACTTATTAAGCCAATTTACAAATTTCTTATTGACCATATACCTCAGGGAGCTGAAGAAAACATCTGAATCATTACTTAAATAATCAGCTGTACTATGCTAGTTTCACTAGCAATGAGGAGATATTCAATATATTTTAGGACAGATCTTTTTGAATGCAAAATATAGCTGTCCCTGCTTCAGAGGTACAGTAAAGAGATGGATATAACTGCACTACTGACACTTATTTGCCCATTTCCTCTTGATAGTATGTTTATTCTACTGCCTCCATGCATGATTAACAGTTTGTGCATCCTTAGTATGTAATCAATAGCTGTGAAGTCTTGTATTAGCTTTAGAGATTAGACATCCCCTGATAATAAATTCCATTGATTTCTCCAGTTTGGTTTAGATCCAGAAATCCACTGTTTTTTCTTTTTTTTTCTTTTTCTCTAGTTTAAATTTAGAGGAGATATATAGTTTAGGAGGAGAGAGGAAAAGCTGGCATGACCTCTTTAAGCTCATTCCTCCAGATGGACAAAACCTATTTGGAGGTATGAAACATGAATCAGCATGTCAACAAGCATCAGACTGCAGGAGTAAACACAGGGAAAGCCTGACATTATAAAATTCCTAGGAAACCTGTCCAGGACTGCAATGGTGAAGTTTAATTGTGTAAAGTCAATTACAAAATTAATAGCGATGGGGAAAAAAATGAACTTTGACTTAAATATAAGTGACATGGATATATTAAATCAGAATGGAAGACTCATAACCTAAAAAAATAAAAATTATAAAGAATATATTAAATAGAATATATAATACATGTTTACACACACATGTATACACTTTTTACCCATCTTAACAGTGAACCTAACCATTCAACATTATGAAGAAAGCATTTACATTTATTTGAATATAAATCACCAGTTTGCTTAGATAATACATTTTTCATTTCTCCCCAATGCACATTCATAAACATCTTTTTATGGTGTTGTTTACAAACAATATATTTGGGAGCTTAGGATGTTATGAGTATTATGCAAAATGCCTAAGTTGGAGTAGTGTGAATAAGCAGAACAAGAGTTTTCTATGGATATCATTAAAGCTTCAGTTCCTTTCTCCTGTGTATAAAAATTCAGTCCTCCTAAGCTAGGCAGCATAAATATCACCATACATAATGAAATGATCAAATGTGGGACACAGTCTATAATAAATAAATAGTAAGCACAGAAGAGAGACTCAAGCTAGTGCCACATTCACCTCTGATGATTAAGAATTGAAAGTTGCAAGCAGTAATCATAATACTCACTTAAAACTTTTATATACATGTGTGTGTCTACACACATGTACACACAGATACTCGCACACTTATGTGCATACACATCCATTTCACCACAGGCAGATAAAACACCCATCAAAATACATCCTCTCTCTCTGCACACCTACTGAAACGTTCTCAATTCAATTTGCCCCTGTTCCCATTTCACCCTGTCTGGTTCCTGTAGCCCCCTGGGTCCTGGTTGAAACGACCCACTCCCCAGCCCACTCCCTGCAACCAGCAAAGCCTGGAATTTCTATCTGGGTCACAGCCCATGAACTTGCTCTTCCAATGCTGGGTCACAGTCCATGAACTTGCCCTTACAATGCTGTGTTTGTATGGTAAAACTGAGTAATAACTGTATGCTGTACTTTGGTCTGGCTCTGCCCCTTTCACAATATCTTAGACTTTCGGAGGGCAAACTTTGACCTGTTCAGAAGACTGATTAACAAAATCCCTTGGGAGGCTGCCTTGAAGGATATGGGAGTCCAGGAAGGCTGGACATACTTCAAGAGCGAAGTCTTAAAGGCACAGGAGCAGGCTGGGCGGGGAAGGAGACCAGCCTGGCTAAACAGGGATCTTTGGCTGGATCTCAAGAACAAAAGGAGAATCTATGACCTTTGGAAGAGGGGGCAGGTCTCTCATGAAGACTATAAAGATGTAGTGAAGTTATGCAGGGAGAACATTAGGAGAGCCAAAGCACAGCTAGAGCTCAACTTGGCTACAGCTGTTAAGGATAATAAAAAATGTTTCTATAAATTCATTAACAGCAAAAGGAGGATTAGGGAAAATCTCACTCCTTTACTGGATGCAGAGGGAAACATGGTAACTAAGGATGAGGAAAAGGCTGAGGTGCTCAATGCCTACTTTGTCTCAGTCTTTAGCAGTGGAACTGGCTGTTCCCTGGACACCCAGCCTCATGAGCTGGGAGATGGGGAGGGGAAGCAGAATGAGGTCAGCACAGCTGAAGAGGAGGTGGTCAGAGACCTGCTACACCACTTGGATGCACACAAGTCTGTGGGACCGGATGGGTTACACCCAAGGGTGCTGAAAGAGTTGGCAGATGTGCTCGCCAAGCCGCTTTCCATGATTTAACTGAAATCATGTCTAACTGGGGAGGTCCCATTGGACTGGAGGGTGGCAAATGTGACACCCATCTACAAGAAAGGCAGAAAGGACAATCCAGGAAACTATAGACCTGTCAGTCTGACCTCAGTGCTAGGGAAGGTCATGGAGCAGGTCATCTTGAGTGCCATTAAAAGTCATATAATGGACAACCAGGGGATCAGGTCTAGTCAGCATGGGTTTATGAAAGGCAGATCCTGCCTGACAAACATGATCTCCTTCTCTGACAAGATGACCCGACTACTGGACGAGGGAAAAGCTGTGGATATTGTCTACCTGGATTTTTGAAAAGCATTCGACACAGTTCCCCATAGGATTCTCATAGAAAAACTGGCTGCTCATGGCCTGGATGAGTGAACAGTCTGCTGGGTCAAGTACTGGCTGGATGGACAGTCCCATAGAGTGGTGGTCAATGGAGCTAAGTCCGGCTGGCAGCCAGTCACAAATGGTGTTCTTCAGGGCTCGGGGTTGGGACCATTTCTGTTCAACATCTTTATTGATGATCTTGGTAAGGACATAGAGTGTATCATCAGTAAATTTGCAGATGACACCAAGTTAAGCGGGAGTGTTGATCTGCATGAGGATAGGGAGGCTCTACAGTGGGACTTGGATAGATTGGATCAGTGGGCCAACGTTAATGGGATGAGCTTCAACAAGGTCAAGTGCCAGGTCCTGCACCTGGGTCACAACAACCCCATGCATCACTAGAGGCTTGGGGAGGTGTGGCTGGAGAGCTGTGTGGAAGAGAAGGATCTGGGGGTTCTAATTCACAAGCAGCTGAACATGAGCGGGCAGTGTGCCCAGATGGCCAAGAAAGCCAACGGCATCCTGGCTTGTATTAGAAATAGTGTGACCAGCAGAAGTAGGGAGGTGATAGTCCCCCTGTACTCTGCACTGCTGAGGCCACACCTGGAGTATTATGTCCAGTTTGGGGCACCTCAATACGAGAGAGATATCGAGGTGCTGGAGCGAGTGCAGAGGAGGGCAACAAAGCTGGTGAAGGGCCTGGGGAACAAATCCTATAGGAGAGATTGAGGGAGCTGGGACTGTTTAGTTTGAGGAAGAGAAGGCTGAGGGGAGACCTCATCACTCCCTACACCTACCTGAAAGGACATTGTAGAGAGGTTGGTGCTGGTCTCTTCTCACAGGTGATTAGTGACAGAACAAGGGGGAACGTCTTTAAACTCCAACAGGGGAGGTTTAGACTGGACATTAGGAAAAAATTTTTCACAGAAAGAGTGGTCAGACAGTGGAATTGGCTGCCCAGGGAGGTGGTGGAGTCACCATCCCTGGATGTGTTTAAGGGTCGTTTAGATGAGATGCTGGGGGATATGGTGTAGGGGAGAACTTTGTAGAGTAGGGCTGATGGTTGGACTCGATGATCCAAAAGGTCTTTTCCAACCTGAATGATTCTATGATTCTATATCAATATATACCAATATATATGTCATACCGTGTATATATCATATAGTGATACATATGTGTCATAGAACTACTATGATAAACCTTGGTTGAAACAAAAATTCATTAAGTGACTTAAACCCACTATATAATTAACTCACAATATAACGCATCTGTTGTTTGTCTCTTGTCCTGCTAATGAAACAATTCTGGTATTTATCTTTTGTTTTACTCCAAATGTTCAAACCTGGGGCTTCTATTGTACAGAAAAATTTTGCTTAACCACTTGGAAATTTATTTAGTAAATTGGCTTTATTTTCTTCATCGCTTCATATAAGGTGAAGAACTTTAAGTTGAAAATACAGGAAAGCTTGTTTTCTTCAAAAATGCAGTCAAAAGTAACACAGGCGGGCAAAAAACAATTCACCTGACATTAAAATCTTATGCAAAATCAGAAACCATTTTCAAAGGTACTTAGAACTCTAAAAAATGCTGGTAAGGTGGCAAGAAGGCAAATTCGGTTTTAAGTTAGATTATCTGATTACTGTGAATTTTTACCACCTTTGAATTTCGATGAAACTTTGTTACTTAAGTCACTCAGTCACCTGCAAAAACCTGGCTAATACAGCTACAAAATTTCTCAATCCATTTTTCAATGACCAATGCCATGTAACTATGAAAATGTAATACCTGTCCCTGTGTAAGGAATCCTTTCTCCTTATGCCTCCAGCACACCTTAAGCTGCTATTTCTTTACAAATATTTTAAACAACAAAAAATTTTCTGTGCATTTTAAGCAACTCAATTTTTGTTGAATGTCCCTTGATGTAACTATGAGGAAAAAAAATGTATTATTGAGTAAACAGGCAAAGCACTGTTTACAATTAGCTAATGGAACAGTTGTGAAATATTCATTAGAAAATACAGTCCAAAGTTGTTAATTTTCAGAGGAATTGGCTTTTTTCTTCTTTTTTTTCTTTTTTTTTTTTTTTTTCTGAAAAGTTCTTTACAATATTTGTTTTCAGAAAGGAAAATGACGATGAGGAATATTTGCTTTTTATGTTGACTAGTGCTGTCTGGGCAGAATTTACATGGTATCAGTTCTCCTTCCTACCACCATCTGGCTACGAAGGTTTGCAAGGCCACTTTGGGAACTGGGACCTAATCCTGCAAACCTTTTGTTCCTGGAGCTGACTTTGCTTGAAAGAAGCAGAGCTCTGTAGAAGTGAGCTCACAAGCACCATGAAACAGGGTCCTCGTGACAAAGAATACAAAAGCAAAAATGCCTTGCTTGCAAATGGAGGCACTGGCAAGGTGGGGAAATGCTTTCTAAAATAGGCCATGAAATCTAAATAATATATTTCTAAAAATTTAGCTGCATAAAACACTCTAAAGAAATTACCCTGCTGCTTTACTTGGAGCCAGCCAGTGTTTCGCAGAGCTATTGTTTCCTGTCTAATCAGAAATTTGGAAAACATAAAATAACTCACCTTACAATAAAACAAGGTAATTTGTTTTAGAAACAATTTTCTCTTTGCAAACTTCCTCTAAACACTTCTGGTTTATTCCATGGTCCCAGGACACAAAAATGCTCCCAAAAAATGATCCCAGAGTATTTTCAGTTGACAGTAAAGCAGGATGAGTGGTAGCAGAAAAAGGTGGCAAACCCAGCAGCTTACAGGAAGCAGCAAAAGAAAAAATAATTTTAGATGCTGTTGATAGCAACTTACTCTCCTTTTAAAATGAGGTGTTTTTTCTAAAACATGCTTAATTAATGAGCAATTGATCTTGCTTTATACAGAACAGATGGTGTAAAACCAACAAACCTAGTTTTCATTCACATGCAAATGTAAAGGATTAGGTCTTCACTTACAGGAGTCACCACTCTTTACTATGTGTTTCCTTATTCTAGATACCCATCTAGAGATTTATCTAGTTCAAGCTGTCAGTCATATTCAGTAATTTTACCACGTTCTGACTTTCAAAAAGATATGGTACTAGCACAGTTGTCTTGGCTTCACTGTTACTGCGAAGCAACTGCCGACGTGCTACTCCGACCAGCACTACTGTAACAGTCACCCAAGAGAGTGTCAATCATGCCTGCTGAGTAAGTGGAGCATTAAATTATTTTTTTATGCCTATGTTGTACATGCTGAATCACTGTCATCATACAATCACAGCAGAATACAAAAAGGAAAGACGGCCAATTAGTCAAGGCCACACAGGCGAAAGCAGTATTAATTTAAAGTGCAGGCTAATTGCTGGACACCAGCATTATGTCACTTAAATCAGATTTATTGCTAAGCATAATAAATACTTAAGAATAAAAAGAACAACAATCCCTTCCTCCCAAATTATTACTGACAGGCTTTAAAATTCTCCTGACTGTCTGCTAGGCAATTGTAGACCTAGCTTCTCTCTTCTGTAATTCTTGGTGTTGGGTTTTTTTTTTTTTTATACCTCATCTAACTGTTAACCTTTTGCAGACTGGCATAATAAGCACACGTGCAATCTACTACCATCCCCTCTTGTCACTACAATCAACCTATTAGCTTACAAACTTCATCAATAACCATGATAATTTGAAGGAATAGGAATATGCTGTAGACTGACTAGAAATATAAAATTCCTCAGAGTTGGTTTGAAGACTGTTATGACTGGTAATGAAATTATTTTTTTACTTACATTCCAAATACACCTGATTCTTGACATCTTTTGCATTCCCTTTTGTGGTCATTCTATTAATATTCATACCAGCTAGTGATGCCGACCTCAATTTCCCAATGTCCATGTTCTTCATAACCATTTTCTCCCTTTTTCCTTGATTTGAACCTCAAAGGTATAGCAGCTCTTGCCTTCCCTAGGCAAAATTACAGCATTATTATTAATTTGAGCTGTAACAAGTGTAACAAGGACATGTGCTAACAGTAAAAAAAAAAAATGAACCACCAAAAAAACCAAGCACATGTTTGCCTTTCCCAGCAGCCCTTTACTTGTTGCTTTTGACTTGGATATCTGGAAGACAGCTTGAATCATGGCATCATAGAACAATTCAGCTTGAAAGGGACCTCTGGAGGTCATATAACCCAACCTGCCGCTCAAAGCAATTATATCAGGTTGCTCAGGAACTTGTCCAGGCTATTTCCGAGTATCTCCAAGGAGGGAGATTCTACATCGTCTCAGGACAGGAGGCATGGAAGATATATAGGAGATATAAATACAACTTCAAAGCTTGAGCTCTTTTCTAACAAGACAGAAGAGCAGAGAATTCTACAATTCCCTAAAAAAACTCAGATTTTTTTTATTCTTGATTCACAGCATCTAGCACTGACCTCTGTTAGATGGCAAGACTGCAAGCACTTCACTTAAATTTCACCTTGCTTCACCTTGTTTGACATACAACTTTGCAGTTTGCAGAATATCAGAAGCATTGCTTCCTATAAAAATATTATTTTTAATTACAGCATTTAAGTTAAATGTGCAAAAAAAAAAAAAAAAAAGTTGAATGGAAATATTCAGCTCTCCTCATTGCAAGCCACCTTATGCTAGAGAACAGAACCAAGCAATCTACTCTACTACACTGTGCATATTTTCCACCATTATTTAGAGATGTTTGGCAAGGGACACCTGTCTAAACCAAATGAGTTAGGGTTGTCCTGTTTAATAACCCTTAGGTTACTATACATATTTACTAGAAATTTGTTGCTGGGTGTTTTGTTTAGAGGGATTGGGTTGGGTTTTACTTCTACTGGACTTTATAATAGAACCCAAGAACAGAACTCAATCATCACAAGTGTGCAGTGATGCATCTAAGTACATTGCCTTTGCTTCTTAATGAAATTAAAAGAAAGACAGAAAAGGCAAACAATTGAAATCTGAATGTACTGAGCATGGAAGCTGATGTTTTGACATCTAGACAAAATCATGCATATCAAAGTCTTATAAGAAACTGCCTAATATCCTTATACTTTTCTGATCTGTATTGCCATTGTAATCACCAGTATAATTAATGAAATTTATGCTTTCAGTCTCTATTCTAACTGCTATAGCACCATGTTAGTGCAGTGCTCTTTTCAGCATTACAACAAAATGAGTAATCTGTATAAACTCGTTTTGATCAAAGGCTTTATACAGCAATTGAAGAGGCTGATAGAATATATGATTTTCACAGCTAAGCATTTAAATCAAGCCAGTTACTGAAAGGGTGAACTACTTTATTTAATAATGAGGTCTATCATCAGGTATTTCTACCAAGGCTGCAGGACTGGCTTATCTAAGACACATAGTCTGCAGGAAAGCAGTCATATACTCTGAAAAAAGAGAGCACAGGTTGTATATCAAGCATAACTCCTGAATGATTTCAGGGAAAAAATCACCACAGCTAAACAAATTTCTAAGCAAATAATGTAATCCACACTCTACTTGCAGTTTGGCTCCTGAGGAACGTGTCCCTCAAGAAACATGTCCAGAAAGCGTTCATCCCAAAGGGACAACAAACTGCCTGTCTTCTTTTGGACATAAATGTTACTGCCTAATTAAAGCAGGGCATACAAAATGAAGTTTCCTTCATTTGCTGAGGAGTTTGGTGGGGTTTTTTTAAGCTACTCTCCATTTAAATTCAGATTATTTTTCTAGACACAAAAGTCCTCAAAGAAATTTATTTGAAATGTCTGGTTGGTTTCTTTGTTGTTGCTGGCTCTGAACCCTCATTCCTGCCTAGCTTGATCAGGCCATAACTGAGTAGCATGATAGGAAAACTGCTATGTATCTTAAAAGGGATCCAAAATACTCCAAGTTAGTTTTAATTATTTTTATCATGATTAATAGATCCCACATCAATTCAAATTTACCTAAATATAGAATATCAGAAGAGGAAGTTATCCACAGACTGGTAAGAAACTAATTTAAATTAAATAACCAGAAATTAAACAGCTTTGTCTTTACAGAACTGGTTGGAAACAGAATTTTTCACAGCCTGCTGTTTGCACAGCAATTTAAAAGCTCAATTATAACAACTGGCATTTGGCATTTGAGAAGGACATGCAATAAAGCCAAAAGATAACAGATTCTATCGACAAAAAAAGAATACTGACTCATTGCAAAGGTAAATGAAGTTGTAAAATTTGTGCTAACCTCATCTCCATTTAAGTACGAAAATCCAACAACTTTCATTTCCTTAACATTCTTTGAAAAAAGACAAGAGGATGAGAAATCATTTTAATGATACTGTTACGAAGTAAAAACAAATGACAGAGCTGTAGCTACGATTACAAGTATAACTATGCTTTGGTATTGCACAATCTGATTATATCCTAGTGTTACGTGGCTTGTACTACTGCCTGAGTTCAATTTCCTTTAGATAATGTATTTGGATTCCATAATATGCCTCTTCGGTGAAACCAATAACTGAATCCAGTGGTAATTCCTCAGGGAGTTATAATTTATGGCAATTGTCTGTTCCTACCACTTTTCTCAGTAATTTGTTCCAATGATTAATAGCCCCACTGTTAAAGATAAATAAGTGTCCCTTAGTTCTAATTTGAATGAGTCTGACCTCAGCATGCAGCCATTTGAGGTTCTAACATTTTTCCTTCTCTAGAGGAAAGAGGCCTTTTGTACCTGGCATTATTTTCCCCCTATATGCATACATATTCACCTCCCACCTTCTCTCCGATAGACTTAAATGGTTCAGATCTTTAAGTCACCTACTGTAAGCCTACATCTTAAGCCATGACTCTCTTTGTGGCACTTTTCTCCATTCCTCCCAAATCTTCATCAGTGTGTTGAAAGCACGGACAGCAGATGTGCATGCAGTATATCAGTATTGGTCATACCCACAAAAATCACATCTTTCCTCCTA
The DNA here is from genome assembly GCF_047716275.1 of Strix uralensis. Classification (NCBI taxonomy): domain Eukaryota; kingdom Metazoa; phylum Chordata; class Aves; order Strigiformes; family Strigidae; genus Strix; species Strix uralensis. The sequence goes on from NC_133974.1 coordinate 61,179,123, forward strand.
GCTATGGCCCTGTTTTTTTCATAGCACTACACAAAGAACTATTGTTGACTGCTGACCTATGTCCCCCAAAATTCTTTTCGAGTTTCTGTACTGCTTCTTCCAAATACATGCATTTGTGTGTAGATAGTATGCCATATTATCTATACTATCTCTACCTTAAACTATCAGAGGAGGGACAAAACCAGAAATCAACCCCCAAATTTAAATCTCAAAGCAAGTATGAAATTCTAACAAGTGTAACATCATAAACTTATATAGTGAGCAATCTCGTCTTTTCATATTCTCACTTCACAGGTCAAAATGCAATTTTGATTGCATTTCGCAATCAAAAGATGCAAAAGATTAAAGGCAAACACAACAGGCTAAAGTGAAGGTCAGTAAACCTTATCTGTAAACATCTTTACTAATTTACTTTGCTCATCAACCCAAAATGAGTGTATGTGTACACACATTTGTCTGAATTAAAATATGACAATTATGCCATATTATCAACTGAAGAGAAAAATAAAACAAAACCAGAAAAGAATGCCAATGCAGCAGGAAGGGGGGTCACACCGTCTCCCTATATAAGCAACACAAAAAAAGAAGTCGTGCTTGACTGCAAAAACCAATCATACCATTTTTTTCTTAAAGACTAGTGTCTCACTGAAAGTCACTGAAGCTTCCCCAAGGACAACTTGAATTAGAGTCAGAGGCCAAACATAAAGACACCTCTCTGAAACCTAATCCTCTTGCCCATTTAAAATGCTCCTGCAGCTTCTGGTCAGGAAAACACACCACTGGGATTGCACTGGCAGTTTTGTTTGTTTTTCTTCAGTGTTTTCAAAACCAAGTAACTCAAATATCTGAACAAGTATCAACACAACTAAAATAAAAGCAGATGCCACTCTCCTTTTGCCATTCTATATCGCATTTTTTCCCTTCCAAAATACTATCTTCTGGCATTATCAACATAACAGCATTTAAAAGACAAAAAGGCATTAGAAATTTAAGTGTTACTGCTGTGGGTTTATACAAAAGGGGATTCCTAGTTGCTCGCTTTTCAACCATCCTTCTGAGACAGTCCTGTTCAGGCATGGATTTAGGTATAAGAATGACCCCCATGTCTTTTCAGACTTAGGTTGAGCCTGCAAGCATAGCACATTTTTTGACACTAGTATCCCATAAGAACCATCCAAATTTGTTCATAAATTAGCTCTATAGAAAAATTTAAACAGTAAGTAATTAGAGCCGGCAAGCATTTATATGTCTTCTGGTTAAAACCAAAAAAGTCTTCGTTCAGAAAACCATTTTACCAGAGTCTTTGTCCATCACAGAACAAGAACTGCTTAGGGTCTTCCTGGACATGTTTGACAGCTCACCGGGGTCTCCAGCAGACTCACACACTTGCTGTCTCTTTGCTTTCTCCTTAAACACTTCTCTTCCCCCTGCCCCACCTGGCTTCCTTAATCTCTATACTCCAGGAATGCTCCATCTTAAAGGCTCAGGTATGTTGGATTCTCCTACCCCAGCTAAAAAAAATATTTCCCTGCTCTTGATTTGATCCAACAATGTCATCAGCAACTCCAAAGATAGATATAGCAATTCCAGATACTTCTGTCCCACACCAAGGAAAAAATCAAAGGTATTTTGCATTTTATTACTTGCAAACAAGATACAGAACTGAGGCACCGAGTGAACACAAAAATGTCACAAAATGTGTTTATAGTCTTCACAACAATCACAAAAGCATTTTAAAAATCAAGATTAATAGACTTCAGACTCTCCACCAGTGCCAGGACCTCTCCTACTTTCTCTTTGTTTCCCAGGCTTTGACCTGAATGGGGCATCTCTGAAGAGCTCATGTCTTTTATGTCAGATGGGATGCAACACCACCCAAAAAATTATGACTGGGGCACCAGTCTCCCATTCCCCTCTGCCCACCTCCCTTCCACATCAAAATGAGACATGCTAACAGAAAGGAAACATTTTGGGTCCAGACAGTCTTAGGCCTATGCTGCGTGAAGGAGTGGATTGCCTCCTCATCCATTTTCCTTTAGTCTTGCAATTGAATAGTATAAATCAATAAACAAGCTGTTAAATTGATTTTTTTTTTTTTTTTTTTTTTTTTGCCAAGACATTAGATGCTGAATTAACTAAGCCTTAAATAAAACTGAATTCCAGCAGAGGAAATTTCATAGTCCAAACTGAATTAACACAATCAAAAAATTCTCCAAGTTTTCACCTTCTTCTACTTTATACTAGGAGCTGAAGTCCAGGAAAATCAAGACAAAATCTCTAATAATGGTACACTACAAACTTTCCAAACACCTCAAGGAAATCCTATGAGTTATGGTATGGCTAATTCATAACACAGTAGATATACACTTTAAATTATTCTTTGTACTTTATGTTCCCCCCACCTTTGAACTTCATTCGTTGATATACTGATAAACAACTAACCTTTAAAAAACATCTTTTATAATTCCTTTGTAGATAATCAGTGGATAATCAGTATATTGAACATTTATTATCATATTTTAGAATCAACTTCTTGTCATATGAAGGTGAGGTATGCATTTTCATCTGTATCTTTCAGCTATTTAACAGATGTGTCTCAAGTCACAGTTATCAAATGTCCTGGAAAGCCTCCTCTGACACACTTCTCTATTTGTCACTGGCAACATCAACACCCATTTTTGTGTACAAATATTGCTCAGTTAGCTTCCTTCACAGGTGTGCTATACACAAGGTAACTCAGTAAATATAAGGAAAATATCAGAATTATTTCTTTTCTCCTGCCCAAACACACAGAACGAATAATACTTTGTAAAAATAATTTTTTGATAAGAAAAATCTAAAGATTTTTTCACAAATTCAAGCAGGTTAGAAGTTTTACAATAGCAACAATGCACAGCATAGACATAGCAATCCATATTAAATAATCGTTATAGAAAATTAATTAATTTCCTGTAATAGTGCCAGAATTAATAAATCACTGTTAAAGCCCTGATTCTATATTTCTAAAAGTGGTTATGTTTTCTAGCCAATTCTCTCTCTGAATAAACCCAAACAAGTAAAAGGCTGAATGCTATTTTCTATTTCAAGGAATCTCTACCTAAGCTGTTTTTTAAAAAGATAATTACTGGAATTATAAGAGTGGTAAAACTACAATCCATATAAGGATACCCAGTACTCAAAATTAGTAAAGTGCTTCCTAACCCTGAAAGTGGGTTCAGCAGACCAACTCAAAACAGTAGGAAACAATTGACACTTAGCACTTAATACCACAGCAATCCAAGTTGCTTAAACCAAGCTTTAATTGGTTAGTTCTACTGTGTACCCACTGCATAATGAACCAGCTGCCCTCAACAGTTTATTATCACTTATGATAATAAATGAATAAATTAAAAAAGCAATCCAAATATTTAATTTCATACTCTCTTAACAGAAAACAGAAAAAAAAAAAAAAGGAAAAAGTTGTATATATTTTTATTTTTTTCTGGACTTTGGAATGCACCTAGCAGATTCTGTTTTAAATTAATTTCTTCAATTTTTACTTTTATTTCATATTGCCCTACACTTTCAGGCTTTGTAGTACGTAACACACAATTCTTTCCCTTCCCTCAACCATATGGGATCAAGTCCGCAGCATTATTTTATTTTTGCATATATGACACTTCTGTAAGAAAATAGCAAACTATCAACAATCCTGTTTGCCTCTAATGCACAACTGGTAAGTTAAGCAGCATTTGTCAAAACTGTTCCAAGAAGATCTAATTCTGTATGCTCAGGACAGCCTTTCAGTTTGGAAGTATGTCACGTTATAAAACCATTTCGGTATAGAATGTCTTTTTGCTGAAATGGTACATTTCCATGCTCTTTAGTCAGAATAAAAATTGAAAAAATATTTATTTTGCAGGTTCGAAAAGAAAGAAATTAACATATAATCAGCTCACGTTCAGAGATTTCAAAACTGTCAAAAATACATAATCAGAGATGGAGGAGATGAAACATCTGCTGTAGTGATAAAGGGAGTCAAAATGATTGAGCGAGCAAGATCAACAAACCCACAAAGTAAAAAAAAATAAGCCTCTTACATTCCTTTCGCATAGCATGTTTTGCATTTGATATTTACTTCCCAGCTACTCCATGTGAACTATTATTAAATAAAAGCCTTCACATTTGATATGCCATGAAGCTGCTACAATTATTCTCTGATAATCTTGACAGCTACTGTTGACCTTGTGCCATTTGCTGGGATTTTGCATAACAAGAATAATGCATGTGACATTTTTACTACATGAAAACTTACAAAAGAGATAAACATTGTAATGATTAGGAAGGCTTCTTTATGGTCCAGGTCTTGAGATTTGAGTACCCACTGAGGCAGACACAGCTATGGCCATGCAACCCATACCGTGTCCAGCGCAGGCACCAGAGCCAATAGCTTGAGTGCCGCACACCACCCAGGCCCTCCCAGTTCTTATAAACATCGCAGCAGGCTTTTATACTGCACAAATGTATGTAACCTCTGCTACAGCATTCAGATGGTAGTGCTTACAAACATTGTTTCCCACTCTATTTCAGTTTATATTGGAGAGAAGTTCCCAGACTCGTTTCCTTCCACACCTTCTACACCATTTCTGCTCCCTCTCCCCTAACATGCATCTTTTGGCACCTTGAAGAGAACCACTGCTGTGTCCCCTGACAAACACAGCTGAAAACCACAACCAGCATCAACACAAGCAACACTGTGTATAAATGCATGACTTTCAATGTGGAAGTATTAAGTGTAAGATCTTGTAAGCTAGTGTTTAAGCTAAGTTGTTTAATAAATATCAATCTTTGATGCCAATCAGAAATAAATTAGGCTATAAACCTAATTACCTTAATCAAAATCATGCAATGCTGAAATTATAATATTGGAATAAATCTTTGGTTTTGATAGTTCTAGGTACCAAATATCAAGAAAAGTGAAAATTAAGGATCAGCTTCTGCTCTTGATTTTATAGCTTATCCCCTCCATCTGTGGAAATCGTGAAATTTTATTAACTTCCTATTTATCTGCCAATGAAAAGTATTTCATTTTCCACGGATTTAGTTCTTTTTGTTTAATGCAAATGTTAAATGTAAGGCATAAAACAAAGAACCTCCAAAAAATACAATTTATTCTTTGGCAAACTTTATTATGTAAAACTTACAGTGAATTAACACTTTTTGGTTCTATTAAAAAAAAATCAGTTACAAAATGAGCATAAACTTACAACCTACTTATTCATTTCTGCTCTTCTGGCCACAAGTCATCACAATCTGTACTAGAATCCAATCCAAATTACATGCAATTTACTCTTCTACATATGAAAAAAAAAGTAATTTTGAAAAAAATCAAAGGAGTTCTTCCTACCAGCTGTCTCTTTGTCCCTGAATCCCTGCCTATTTGGACTTTGCATCTCTCAAACGTCAAAGTGAATTTTAAACCCATTGTAATGTTCGATGGCTTTTTCCAGAAAACAGATTATGTAACACCTGCTCATCTTTTTCCCTCCACTTTTGTAGGTTTGCTATCAGACCAAGGATCTGAATTTAGCTTTCCAACATCACATGCAAAAGAAGAGCTGTTAACCTCCTTGTAAGTTCATAACCGCAAGTCACTTTGCAGAGTACTAGTGTTTGGAGACACCTCGTTTCATGATAAAGGGCAGTTAACACCTGTAAAGTAATTATATCTACCAAATGTTGCTGGCCTGAAATATGAATATGTAATTGTTCCTGCCATCTGTTAATTATACTAGTTGAATCACTTATTTAATCATATACATTTACTTGACATCTACAAACTTTTTAATAGCTTTCACAAATGCTATCCTGGCGCTCAGGCAGAACTAAGTCACTGTTTATGTGTCCCACAAGGAAACGACACAGTTATACACGAGGCCAGATTTTGCAGCGGCTCGACGAGATGAGAAGGCAGTTAGTGCTAGGCATGTCCCCAGCCTGTCCATGCTGGCCAACAGCTGCAGGGACCAACAGGGGGGTTACCAGTAGAGGCAGGGGCATCGTTTGTCAGCAACAAGAATGGCTGGACTGAAGACCGAGGGTAGAAGGAAGGAAGCTGGTGTGTTGGGATGTGCAGGGAGTGACAGTACAACCTGGCTTACTAAGGAAGCCACCCAAGTGCTCCTCAGGTTAACAAGTGCTGCTTCTGAACATCTAAAGATAAGGAAGCCATGCAAAACATTGAGTGGTATGCCAACAATGTGCAAACCACATCACAGCTTTGGCACTGACCTCGCTCTGTTCTCTCTAGGCCTTTGAAAGCACCTACCAGTGTTGTCCAGCTGAGGCTGCTTTAAAATACTGCAGAACTGCAGGCAAAATTAAATTTTGCTGTTCTCTGAGGGTAAGAGGAGATACAACTTGGATTGTCCTTGCTGTAGTGGTGCAGGGGGCCTTTGGAGGTGATTTCTCATAAGAACTCTTCTCTCAAACCTCAGAGCTAGTCCCGTTAGCCCTCCTAGAGTTTATTGACTTGATACATGCAACCCTCAGCCCAAACAAGCTTCATTCTGCCTTCCTCTGACTCCCAAATGGTACTAAAAGCATGAGCAAGCTGGGAGAAGGGAAAAGCTGACCGTGACCCGTTTCCCTCTGCGCTCAGTCTAGGAGGCAGAAAGGACGAGAGCTGAAGGCAAGCTGAGGCTCCTCTCATGAACACAACTCATGCTCTCAGCCTTGGATAGTAGCTGAAGCAGAGCAGGGAACAAAGACAGTAAAATCCTCAACCACACCAGGTTTTCAGACATTTTACACAGCTTCCTACTCTGCCTGAATGTGCAGCCACCTTGTCGCTAGCAAACTGTGTCCAGCTACAGTGAGTCTAGGAAAACTGAAATAAGGAAAATAAAACAACTTACTGGAACATGTAGTATGATTTTCCTGAAAATTGCTTTAATATCAGGGACACGAGAAAATGGTGTAGTGCATGCACATTTTAAGAGATCAGCAGCCTAAATTACTCTGAAACTTTTGATGCAAATTTCAATGCCTCCAAGATTACCTCTCTGAGTTTCTGTTGCAAATACAGAGCCATTACAATGCAAACCAAAGCACTGCTGCTAACACAGCACTGCAAGAAAAGGTGTCCCTGGGTAAAATAAATAATTAAATAAATAATAATAAAAATTTAAGGCAGGTTCTTATCATTTGCACATTTAAATAATTATTTTAACAGGTAATATTTTCACACATATGGACATATCCTCGCTTCTTCCTATTTTGAAGAAAAATTAATTTTAATTAAGGAAAACTTTTTAAAAAAACATCTTTGTATCAGTAGGTCATTAAAACTAACAGTAGGTAAGAAACATGCATAAAAATTCATGCAAGTGTGAGGATAGCTGTCATCTTGCAGAAATCAATTTATAACCCAATACAATAAAGTGAGCCCCATCTTATCTCTCCATCTTCACAGCTGGTTATATTCCATACTGCTCAGAACTGCTGACCTATCCTAAAGCTGCCTAAATATTTCCTCTGCTGCTTGAACATTAATCCAGAACACACAGTTGAACTCTGCTGGTGATCAAGTTCAAATAGCTGGGACAATGTTTCAGCCCAGTGTGGTGGTGGTGGGATAGCAGCTGCATAGGCACAGGGAATATAACCTGATTGGCCCCAGAAGCCTGGGAAACACCGGGACAGGTGCAACTCACGGTCATCTCTACCCTACAAGACAGCAGCTAACAGAGAAAAAATGGTATTTTTGATGTGATAAACACAAATACAGCTTGCAGAAAATCAGCAGCACGCTTATGCTGGACACGAAGTGTTCTTGTTACATAACAATTAAATTCAAAACCTAAAGAAACAAATATGGAGAAATCTATTTAATTTGCAGCTACTTTGCATATTGTCTGGTTGATGAATAGTATCTATTGAATCCTCTAGATCAGGGGTTCTCAACCTTTCCTTCACCTCCTTTAAATACCTTTTGTGGGTGCAGACCACCAAGACTTAATTCAGGATTTAAAGCACCAGACTGCATCAAATATTTATTTTCTCACCAAGGGTCTTCAAATTCAGAGAGAAGGGGAAATAAGTTAATCTGTTAATGCACACACTCCTATCAGAATATCTTTATTGTAATGATTCCATGTGAATTTAAAATAATAGCATCCACACTCTTCTTGCTCAAATGGCCCATTTTATGGCATTTTAACATGCTAATCCCAAATTTGATGCCAAGTTTTACATTAAAATTTGATGAAAAGTTTTTACAATTTTCACCTCCCCTCTCGTTTGTCTGTGTTCAGTCACCATATATTTTTGTTTACAGGTCCAGGACCACCACTTGGAGGAACAGACTTCAGGCTGCTTGTGGCCCTAAAGAGGGCTGCTGGGTTAAGAAAATGTCTTTAAGAGAAAAACTGCCTAGTTAAAGTGGGTTCCATCAACCATGCTAGCACCAAATATACTAGTACGTCAGGACAGGTGTGGCGTGGCGGGGGGCTTGAGAATGAGAGCAGCATAGAGGGGAGGGGGCTGTGGGAAAAGGAGGTGCAGTGCTTGCCACAGGCCAGACCAAATGTTTCCAGGCTGGACGTTCCCCACCCCTGCTTTCAGCCTTTGCGAACCCTATGTGATGACATCGTGGCCCCCCAGGGGTCCACCGACCACAGGTTGAGAACCACTGCTCTAGATAGAAACTGCAGTGTTACTTTGTTGTCCATAATACCCAGAAATGGGCTACAAAATACAGAAGCTTGCTTAGATCAGGACAAGTGCTTTTTTTTTTTTTTTTCTCTTGGAAAGGCAAAAGACATGTGATGTCTCCTTCATTTCTAGTAGATATTCCGTATTTCTCAAGCATCCCCACTTCTCCTGAGAAGCAGCTGCATTACATCATTGCACCTTCCAGGCAGAAAGGCAATGCATGGGGCTGGAGCCAAGGGTCAATTGAAACATGCACCCACCCTCCTTCTTCCAAGAGGAAGAAAGGGACTAGAAAAGGCAGGATGGGGGATGTTGTCTTTGGAGAAAGTCATCGAAAAGCTACCAGTGGTTACATTAGGGTGTTAGGGGATCTGGGGGCTCCCTGGGGGCTGGGAGCAGTGGGGAACACCTAGGGAGGTCTGGGCAGGGCCTCACAGCTTGGCCCCGAAGTATGCAGATGCTATCTTTCTGTGCACACCATAGAGACCTCAGATACTTTCAAAAACTTCTTTAGATATGTAAATGATGTCTCTCTAGAAATTAGGAGAAAATTAAGTACACTTTATTTGAATAAATTATGATTAACTCAAATGTTGCAATTAATAAAGAGGTCAGCAAGTAACTTAAAAAATGCTGAAGGGATGCCTGGGTATAAAACAGAGCCCTAGACCATCACTGTCTCTTCCCGTTGCTCAGAGGTTGCCTATGTAAAGACAACTTGCTAAAACGTCAAACTTTCTCTAGAGAAATGAGAAATAAATTGAAGTCACGCACTGTGACTTTTTCAGCAAGGATTTAAAAAATTAAGAGGATTTCATTAGATCACATATATATCACCAAGAGCTATGGGCTCAAGATGTAACATTCTAGCTATGCCTGTATTGATCCTACCATTTATTTTCATACTAGTTTTCCCTTTTTCTCAAGCAAGTGTCACTTTAAAAGCATGCGAACGGTATTTGGTGAGGACAAGCACTGCTGGGCACTCTGCCAAGGACTATGAATGCTCAGAGGCAGCTAAGAAAGAGAAGGCGGCAATGGTCTGAACACGATTGAAAAGAAAAAAGAAAACTAGCCTGAAACTGGAGATTCAGGAAAGACATTGGCAAAAATCAGTGTGGCACGGATAGAGCCAAAAGATCCATTTAAATACACTTACAGTACACACCAAGTAGCTCAAGTGAAAGCAGACAAGTTTTCATTACTAATCACCATCAGAATTTTTCGTATTGTTAAAGACAATAAAACTGTAAATGAATTCAGGAAAAGTTATCAAGCTTAGAACTGAACTACGTTCTCTGCTTAGACATCTTGGTAATTAATAGCTGAATTTGATGCTAAACTGCTTATGGCCTATTATTTCCTTCCATATGCCAAAGCAGATAACTGTGCATTATTTTCACATTTGCAAGTCACACAGGCACGTAACTAACCACATCAATAGTGTATTAAACATAGTAGAGCAAAATTATTAATCTTCTATGTCAAGACCTCCTTTTTCGCCAGCATACGCCTCATTCACCCCTCTTGCCTGGCCTGGGAAGCTGCATGCAGTCCAAGGGCTGCTCTGCACACAGAGACGTTCATTCTCAGGAGGGGCCTGTAAGCCTCAACGTTTGCTTGGGTTTTTTTCCGGTGTACCACTGGGTCTACTAAATTATATCATTTTTCCCCCATAAAGCTATCTCCCTGTAACACTGGCCATCACAAATACAACAGTGTTACTATTCTTAAATATTTTGCAGGGTGAATTTCCCATTGACTCCAGTTGTAGCTGACAAAAATGAGCAGTTCTGTAGGCTTCTCCCTGTGACCCCAGTGCAGGGGCCCAGATTAAATTCTACCAATGGCCACTTGTGAAATATCTGGTTTAATAAGACCTACCTAGAATTACTCCAAAATTTCCAGAGAATACAGGCTTTTGTGAGCAGAGCTCAATTTCTTTCATTAAAAAGGGATTCTTTCTCTTCCTGAAGTCTTTTGCCTTGTTTGCCAATGAGTCTCAACTTTCTGCAAATCCAGTAAGGGTCTTACTGCCAAGAGACCCTTTTATTAAATAACTGATTCGTTATGAGACACCCCAGAGCACAATCATCCTCTCCACTGAATGAGCTAAAGATTACTGCTAACGAGACAATTGCACATTATCTCGGCATGTACCCTGAAGAGGAACAAATAAGAGATTGCACTGGCAATCAAAACCTGGCATTTCCTAACTAACGAAGGCTTGACTTTGACACCTGTGTACAACTTCTTTTCCTTCACAGAACAATTTGTGCTATTATGCAGATATCCACCAGAATCATCAATAGCTTTTGAGCTTTCAGGTCCCCAGCAGAGACATCTGCAGCTTTGAGGCAATGGGGCAACAGGGAGGGATTGACAACCTAGTGCAGATACATGGAACATCACTTTGAAGGAATGACATTGTTGTCAGTTTTGCAGTTTTATGCTGGCATTTAAAAAAACAGCAACATGCAGTGATCCTGGACTACATTTCACACTCACTTCTCAGCTTTCTCTAAATCTGATCCTTTCTTATCTATCCTCTAGGCTGTCCATGACCCACATCTAATTTTCCCCTGATTTCACCCCTCTTGCCAGTATTACTTCTCCCACATTGACTCTTTTGTTTTGCCTCCAGGCTTCTTGTCACAGTGCTTGCTTTCCAGTCTGCCCTACTCACCGAATCACACAGCAGCTGAGGTTGGAAAGCACCCCTCTGGCTAAAGTGGGGTCAACTGGAGCAGGCTGCTCAGGACACTGTCCAGTCAGGTGTTGAGTATCTCCATGGATGGCGACTCCAGAGCCCCTCTGGGCAACGTTATCCAGCTTCACAGTACCACTTTCACAGTAAAGTTTCTTCTTATGTATTTCCTTTACTGGAGTTTGTGCCTGCTGCCTCTTGCACTTTCAATGCATACCACTGAAAAGAGCCTGGCTCCATCTTCTTTATTACCCCTATCAGGTATTTGTACACATGGATAAGATCCCCCTAAACCTTCTCTTCTCCACACTAAACAGTGCCAGCTTTCTCATACTCTCCTCTTATGGCATATCCCAGTCTTTGTAGCCACACTCATTCCACAAGCTTCCTCTTTCTAGTCCCATCTACTCTGTCTGCCCCAGCTCTATAATCTTCTTCCTCTCTTAGCAGACCCTGCTCCCCTTGGATCTTGCCCAGCTACTTCCAGCCACTACCCTTGGCTTCTCTGCATTGCAGCTTTCCAGATCCTATACAACCTAAGCTCTGTTGAACTGACCTTCAGTCTCTGTTCTTTCCCTCATACAGACTTTCTGCCAAGTTTTCTCCCATTTTTCAGGTTCATTTCTTTTTCTTTTTTTCACTCCCTTCCCATGATGCCAGGAAACTACCAGACTATGAAGAGCACAGGGGGACACACGTATGTCCTACTCTGTTTTGGTGTCTAGATGGAAACTACTTTTAACAGTCCAGAATGACAGCAATAAAGATCTGCTCAGCCTCTTGCAGTACTGGTCAGCAACATGCTAATGTAGACAGGACCTCTGGGGAAGCAGACGTTGAGTTCTTAACAAGTCTCTGTTGAGATGTGATATTTCAAAGGGTTACAACTCTGACAGGATTCACACAGGAATAGAAAAAGCCACTCCCTTCACACAAATTCCTTGTGAAGAGTCAAGTCCTTGCTTGAAAGCTTAGGGACATCATACTGTTTCTTTATTTTTGATGCAGACAAAACATATATCCCTTAGTCACTGCTTTCAGAAATCTCTGAAATCTTTTGGCTGTTTTTTTTTCCCCATGCAAAAGACAATTAAACTCTAAACACCTTGCCTTGAAAATTTCAACCCAATGTTACATGCAACTGAGAACAGGGCAAGCAATAAACCTTTCTGTAACTAATGGGAAGTGGTAGCCAGCTTGGTGAACACAGCCAATCCCACAGAAGAGTTCCTGTACATTTTTACTCTTAGTCTTCTTAGAGAAATGGTTTCCATTTATAAAATTGAGTTTCATCAAGTTCAGTCAAGACCTAGAGACTTCTCAATCACAAATACTACCAAATATAATCCCAAATTAAATTTAATGATCTTTAATAAAAGTCAGGAATGTTAGGAAAAATCTGTATATTTTTTTAAGATCTCTTACACCTCTTTTGCCCACATCTATCTTCCCTTTAGTCTTTATGTTTTCTGATGTCAGACAAGTTAGTTGAGTACATTAACCATGTTCCCACTCAAAGAAGAAAAAAACCCCACTACCCAAGGGAACCAATGAGGCATTTCTTCATATCTTTTTATGTGTCATCAGATAATGCCACATGCATACAATTGTCCTGCCAATCCTGAATATACAGCTTGACAACAACTGCATGGTAAGACGCCGTAACAATTCAGTACATCTTTTTCAACACGGTATGGTTTCTAACTTTTCATAATAAGTTTCTTGAGTATATTTAGGAAGATAGGAATTTTTTTCATCTGTCTGTTTTTCATAACCACCGATGATCCATTTCTAACTAACTCACATCCAGATTTAGTTAGAACACAACTAGAATGCTGCTTTTGTAGTATGATCAGTGGAAAAACTTTTCAATATCACCGTTTAAAAACAGGTGCAGAATGGATTATCCCACAAGTTACTTTCTTAGTGTCAGAATAAACTGCAAGAAGCAAGGAAGAAATTTAGAAGTGTGAGAATATACACCTAAGAAATAACATGGTGTTTATTAATATTTGCCCTCTTATATAATCTTACAGATTCATAAATCAGTGTTATTCATAGGACTGCAGGTGAAAGCAGGTTTAAGAACAGATGTTGCACTAACTTTCAGTTTTCAGCTTCCTTCAAACTTGCATAAATAAATCCATTTATACTTTTCATTAAAATGGACCTCAGTAGAATCTTACTCACTCAAGCTACATTTTGGGGGATTCGGTCCTAAAATTAATGAAACAGCACAGGTAATGCATCATAAAATATACTGTTCTCACTGAACAAATATAGCATAGCTTTAAATTCCTAAAAAAGTTTGTAGCGTATTTTGGAAGAGCCAGGAAATCTTGCAATAATGGGAACTTTCATGTCAGTCATCCACCGTTAAATCTTTGCTCAGAGGTAAGGACAGATTGCTACTCTGCGTGGATAAATTATGAAACACTCTGATGAGTAAGACCTCCTCCTCTTTGGAGAAAGTCCATGGTGCTTTAAAGTAGAAATCTACAATGGATATGCTATGCAAAAGATCAAGTAATCACAGCAGCCTTTGTATAATTAAAAGCAGTTCTAATTCTGGCATTCTTTCAAGCACTGGAAGACAAGCAAGCGTCTGTAATTACGGCAGTTTTCCAAATCTGAGATGTGCCTGACAGGAATAACTCCTTGCCTTGGTATCTAAACATGAACTACTAATGGTGGGGGTTTGAAAGGAAACCTGACCTAATGGAGATCAATAGGAAACTACGGCAGATTAGGTATGTGTTGTGCTCTGTCTGTATACAGGATGGAGAGTCATTTAGATGCACATAATCAATTAATTAGGCATCACTATTGAAATTCACTGGTTTTCTCCTGAAAGCTTCTCTCAACGCTGACCTCTGTAATAGATAACAGCATTCCTATCTCATTGAAGCTATAGCTGAAGAGCTTCCAGTTCTGGGGGACAAAAAAAAATGAAAAGAAAAAAAAAAATTGACAGGAAGCACTATGTCATCCCTTAGGTGTCACAGCACAATTCTGTGATAAAAACCCCTATATAGTATATACATAAGCAATAGGCAGACAAGTAACTTATTTTTTTTAAAAGGAGACAATTTCCTTCCTCTTCTCTTACAAACAAAGTATAGTTAACTATTTAAACACAAAGAATATATCTCCACCACTTTTTCATTATGCCAAATTAGTGGTAACTAAATGCTGCAATGTTTCATAAAAGGATTCAGAAGTTGTAAGTGGTGTTATTAGCTGCTCTTTTTTACTCTGATCTTTTTCCCGAAGTAGACAATTACCCTGTGTAGTTCGTACACAAAACATTTAAACAAATTACTCATTTATGCATAAGCATCCTTTCTTTAAAGATAAAAATAGAACTTCATTCAAAAATGATGAAGAACTTCTGTTGTTATAATTTACTATGCTAATGTAAGGCAATGTAAAAAAACCCCAACAAAACCCCACAACAGAAATTGTGCACAGTTAAAGGACAGTGTCACAGATGTTTAAAATCCTGCAGTCTTAAAGTGTATTTTTCTAAGGTATATTTCCCCATAGAAAAAAACTAAGGAAAAATAAATCATGACTGCATGATTTTGGATAGGGGTAAGGAAGGACAGCAGGGAATCCTGGCTAATATTTAAGTTTGCTCACCGGTTAAACTCTATACATGTTTTCCTGAAAGTTAATGTTTGACACCAGACTGCTCTAAGTTTTAACATGGATTTATTTTCAGTGTCATTGCATGACTAATGAAGAAGAAACAGGTCTATAACCAGATGCAGAGTCAACACAACAAGAGTGCAGAGAGAAATAACTGAAAAACCTCTTTGCTGATATTTACAGTGCAAGTATAATGAGTCTAGGGTTGATAGATATGTACAAATAATATTTGTAATTATTCTGACCAGAGCAGAGTTTCTACTTCATTACCTCAACATTCTTGAGAAAAAAGGCAGATTTTTTTAAAAGAGACTTTTAATTTTTCATCTGGGGAGTCCCACCAATTAGCCAACAAACTCCTTTATTGCTAAAACAACAAAGAGCTAGGAAACAGTGATATTAAACAAAGGTCCGTAGACAGAAGATGATGATAAGATTTGACCCATTCCCTTGGCTTGCTGTTTAAGAGGCATGTGAAGTTCGAAGTGCCTGTGGAGCTTTCCCTGTTGACAGAAAACATCAACAAACTATATAGCTCTACTACATTTTGAGCAAGTGAAATGCTGCCTTCAAAGGTCTTGTTACAAAATGATACAAATAGAGTTCTTTTTAATTAAAATGTGACCTACAGAAAAAGAGAAACAGTGTTTCCTTTATTAACTTTCTTCTCACTTTCTACTCACCAGGCAGGAAGAACTCTTTCAATATAAAACTGACTCATCACAAGGCCAACTACAAAATCTAGATAACTGCCCAGCTTCAGCTAATGCCTATAGTCCATAAAGCCATATAGTTTATATCAGCACCTCCACCACAGCAGCCCCTAGTAGTTACCAAGGGATATTAAAATGAGTCCCTTTTATTCAAATATCCACCATGTAAGGATGTTTGCTTTCCTCAGGAAAAATGTGTTCATCTCTTCAGGATGTGTTTCCTCAGGAAAAATGTGTGCATCAAACATGATATGCATTGGAAAAGACAGAAATCAGACTCATCCTTCTCTTCACTTCCAAAGAATATGAACAGTGTTGTATACGTGCTTGCACAGCAAGTAGCAGGGTAGACAATCTATGATCAGGATTCTTGAATGCCATGGCTGTGCAAATGACACATACCTGCCCATAACTGCTATCTAGCATTGGCTAATCCAACTTAGTTTTACTGATTTTAAGCTCATTCTCTCAAAAGCTTTGTATTCCCGAAAAGGCTGCTCACAATTTACTTGAAGGCCACCAGTATTTTAGATTCCCTTTCAGTCTAGAAGAAAAACTCTGAGACATCTTACCTGCAGCCTGCATCACACCCAGTTTATTTTGCCGACAGCTGTGGTTTGTTCTTCAAATTCTACAGATCTGCTATCAGAAGGTGAAAGCCACACAGCTCAGAAATTAAGGTTCAATGAAAGCACACCATGTCTGTGGACAGCTGGGAAGGCCACAGTGCTGCCCACTTGATATATTTAAACTTTGGAGAGTGTTTCCTTTTAAAAATTTGTGTCAATGCAGAGTGCGTAACTATAAGCACATCCTATAACCTCTCTGCTTTCCTTTCAGGCATGCTATGGTTCTGTCTAATCAGGATAAACAATTCACTCTAATGAAACTTAAATGTATTAGTGACAGTTGAACATGTTTTGCATTATATAGCTAGGAAAATTACATATCTCTCCCATATAGAAATTAACTTCAGTAACCCCATGAACAGTAATTACAATCAACTAACATGAAAACACGACAAAATGCACCCTGCAATTTATCTCCTCAACAGAATTATGCTGTACAGAAGGGAAGGTATTCCATCACTTAACTCAGGACTGGTGCACCAACAGGCTAATGAAGTTCCTTCACTTACTGCAGATTCCTTTGAATCGTTAGCCCCTTAAGATGAAACAGATGCCATACACATAGCCTCTTTTAGCCATTAACATGAATGTAGTGCAACTGATCTCTATACTATGATTTTGCAGCTTTTTATTTTGTGAAATGTAAAAGAGAAACCCAGAACAAGATAGCTATTACTTGCAGCTCAAATAGAATGGTATAGGTTTCGAATGTGAAGAAAATAAGAAATCCAACCCACCTTCGAACACATTGATGGGATTAGTACTAAAACAATAAGAAATATACACAAACTTTCAAGAAGCAAAGTTTAAAAGGGCACCATGAAATGATTTAACATTTCATTAATATTGCTTGCTTTCATCTTGACATGACAAAAAAAGGAACATCATCACCGGTCATCATATGCAAGTATATCCATGACTGTAAACCAAGTTAAATCACTGAGAGACATTGTTTGAGCCCCAAGATGAAAAAGAAGTAAAACATATAAAATTAAGATGCAAAGCTCCAAGCTGTGTCCATAGTAGATAAAATCTGGGGTCAAGAAACAAAAGCAGCTTGTCTGTGTAAGTTAGAATTGATAATAATTGTCAAGAAATGCCTTCTTTCTTTCACCTTCCCTGCAACTGTAGGTAAGGAAATAGTTGTATTAATTCCATTAATTTCAATAAAAACATAATTAAGTTACCCTTCATGATAAATAGCTTACATCATAGTCAGCTCTGTATTTAATACAGTTTTAGATGTGTTAAAGAATAAAGATAATATAAAAATAAAAATATATTTTAAAATAATAAATATGATATTTGAGAAAACTGGAAATACAAAGCCATGAATTTTACAGTGTCAAAACATATTGGACACAATATTTGAAGGTAAAAATCACAGCTAGTTAAAGAAAAAAGCAATTATCTCTGCCTCTGTATTTCACCAAGGTATTACAGTTTGCTATGAAAAGAACTAAACGCTAACTATGCACATTTTGTTCTCATGGTCTATCTTCTCCCTTTTTCTCTCTGCCCATCTTTTTATAAAGCGTCTCCTCAGAGTTTTTGACCAAACAAAATAAGGGGCTAAAGAAAAATTTTTCCTTCCACACCATCCTCCTTTACGTTACTTAAAAGTTCTGTAGGAAGAAGGACATCCTCTGATCCACAGGAGGAGCAATAGTTAGCAAATTCTTCTTTCAATATTGAAAGGGTGGTGAGACATCCCTGGAAGTGTTCAAGGCCAGGTTAGATGGGCTTTTGAGCAACCTGATTTAGTTGAAGGTGATCCTGCTGCCCTTGGAGGGGGGTTGGACTAGATGATCTTTAAAGGTCCCTTCCAACCCAAACCATTCTGTGACTCTATATTCACAGAAAAGGATGACCCAAATAGACGGCACTATTTGACTGACACTCACTCAATAAGGATCAGTGTTATAGCAAACCATGCACTGAAGATAATGCTTGCAGCTCAGTTATTAGATTGTGGATGTTGAAGAACAGCAAAAAATGTTTTGTACCAGGCTTACCTCTCCCTGGCTTCGTACACATTGAATGGAGTGGGAAACCTTTTCACAAGCACTAGGAAGCCCATCAGAGTAGAAAAGGAAGTACCAGTATTCCGGTTCCTCAATGATACAAACTCAAGCTCTGGACAACTAGCTAACAAGTTAGACATCCCTGGAAAACAAACAAGAAAGCCACCCCAAAACCAAACCCCCAAAACCACCATGAAGACCTCAAGAACAGGCACCTGACTTTTATTACTGTCTTTGTAGCCTTAAACTCATGGAGTGAAAGATGAAGATAAATAAGTGGCATTTTCTTAGAATACATATATTTAAAAGACAACCCAACTCCTTAATAAGGACAGTGTAACATGGTATTATTGTCAGGGCAAAAACCAAATGTCTTATGAGTCCAATTAAGTAATATACTTTACATACAACTAGGTTAGGCAGAGAAAATCATCATAATAAGGAACTGCATGTACTGGTTTGATTAATTATTCCTTTCGTGAAACAGCTGATTTATCAGGAGAGGTACTTCTCCGCTATATGTTATAGAATGCTAAAATATACACAATCCCTAAAATGTTTTAATGATGATTAGCTCGAGTGGATTATAGTACGCAGATAAGTTAAAAAAATGTAATGTATTCATAAATTGAATTTGACTTGATTTTAAAACCTGATGCTAACAGGACTTTAGGTGTGTCTCATAAATAAGGTGCAGAAACTTCAGTTACCAATAAGAAATTCCAATGACGTTCAGCGACTTCTTAAACACCTACCTGACTTGGAAGCCAAGTGTGAGTTAACCTGTGTCTTACAGGATAATGAATCAAACTATTTACATGAATACTATTTATATACTTAGGCCTGGACTTTGATTCTGTCTAAAATTAAAAGTACCAATTACTCTTGTTCTTCCTGACGTCTTTATCCCAGCCAACAAATCTCAGACTTTCTCATAAAGAGAAAGAGGTGGAGGAGTGCAGAAAAAAAAAATAGTAGAAGTAGCTGCTGATCAGAATGAAATCATAAACCCTTCATCCAAAATCAACAACAACCTGCAAACTTGATATCCTCCAGTTATCACACCAATGGGAGGGTACAAGAGTAGCTCTGTGCAGAAGCTCAAGAAGCAGCACAAATTCATTCATTTTCAGTTTTAAAATTCAAATTGAGCTGCCTGCAGAGAAGCTGATAAGCTCTCTAGTAGAGTATAAAGTGTACACAGACCTTAAGATCTAGCACAGGTGGATTATATGTAATGAAGTAAAAGGAATAAATATCATCTAGGGTGAACGAATCCATCACAACTCTTACCCATGCAAGCAAAACAAAGCACAAAATGCAGCTAGAGTTATGAATATAAATATCTCAAAGAGTATATATTACATATACAAGAATGTGCCTTAGAGTTCTGAATAAAATGGAGTTCTACGGTACGCATTATATTTTAAGAAGAACATAAAGCAGAAGTTAAGGAGCGTTCTTCAACTGTTGGGTTAACAAAGAATGACCAGAGCAAGAAGGAAATTTTTAAAAGGAGGTAAGTTGAGGAGCATGAATTGTCACAATTCTCAATACTTTTTTAAGGAAAAGACCCAAAAACCCAAACATGAGAAAGAGGCAGTCATGCTGCCTCTTTCTATGAAAAGTCTGTTAGCCAATCAGCCATAACACTAAGTACTCATATAACTTCTGCACATCATTTATTGTTAGACCTGTCACAAAGATAAATCAGTCACTCTTACTTATTTCAATACAGTGGATTTCTTCAGAATTAGTGTTTACTTTCACACTTTATACATGACTTAGGTGAAAAATAAAATAAAAATACATTTGGTTTTTTGGGTGGTTTTTTGTGTTGGTTTTTGTTTGGCTGGTTTTGTTTAATTACAGCTATTAGGCTAGCCCACAGCAATCAACAAAGAACCACCGTCAATATTTATTCTATACAGTTGTCAGGTTGCACACATGATAACCTTACAACGTCCTAAACTTCTTTGCACAATGAAAATATGAATGTTGAACCAGAGCTTAGATATGAAAAAGACCTAGCATCCCAGGCACATCTATCCTACTACATATATATATATATGAAAATTTTTTAATCTCTACAAAGAGCTGCTTCAGCATTTTTATTTCCATGTATTTATTTTCAGTAATAGATTACAGTTTGACAATAGGAAAATATGTGATGTCTATGGTAAAAACTGCAAAAATTCTGGGGGAATTCTGATTAATCAAGTAATGTCAAGAACATATTACAGGTTGTAACCAGCACTGTCAAAGCTAAATCCAAGCGTGTCTCGCGTGACATTTTTCAAGATGAAAACAGTAGTTTTAATGATCGATTTCTCACTTTAAAACAACAAATATCACAATAAACACCATCGTTGGTCATTTCTTGTAGCATGGCAAGAAGACTAAATGTTTACAAATCCAAGTTTTTCTAATATTAAAACAATGCTACATTTTGCAGTATTTATTGCTATTGTCTCTCATCCAATCAACATTGGAGTGAAATGTACTACAGCAAGCTGCTAATACACCAAAGCTTAATGGAATGAAGGAATGAACACTCATACTCACCTCCTGTTCCATAAAACTGGTGGGAATTTATAAAAAAGCCCTCTGAAATTACACCATGTAGCAGTGTAGCTTTGTCTGCTGAACATTTGATTATACTGCAAGAGCTTTAGCAGCTGGCAACAAAACCAGAATAATTATAACTCTAAGGAGAGGGTCCAGCATAATTTGTCAGAAGGATTGGATTAGTGTTTTATGAAGGTGTAATTCCCTTTGCATCTCCCCTCCTCATCTCATCCTGCCACTCTCCCAATGGCAGCTTGTCCTCTCCAATCCTTTAACCAGTACCAGCCTAGCCTCACCAAACACACATTAACCACAGCTGCCCCCCCTAACCCAGCACACCACTGTCGCTTACCAAGGCCCAGGAAGTATAAAACAGGAGAATAAGAGACAGTTGAGTCTTATACCAAACAGTGAAGTTACTGTTGCTGAATGTGGAAAGGAGCCAGGAAGGCTGCAGGGGCTAGAGGAGGCTGCCCTGACGGCCCCACTTTGGTTGCAGAAGCCCCATCTCTGTGCTTGCCGGTCTGCACCTCCTCTCCTAGGACAACTCCTCCAAACTAACAGAAGACTCCATCCCACCCTGGCCTGTTTGAATAAATGCTTATTTATTGCAACTCATGTACACACTCAAGGTTGTCACGTGCTATCTTTCATGTAACACCTCCATCTCTGAGGGTGCCACAGCTGTGAAGCAGGTAATAGTGTTATTCAAGTTCCTGGGTGCTTTGTCCTGTTGGCTTTGGTCCAGTTCCTCCTGAAGAAAAATAAGGCTCCTTATCTAAAACCTTTCCTGACCACAGTGCCTCCAAAAAACATGACAACCATTAAGCTAAGGTGGCTAAACCAACACTGCCCCATGTTTCCTTGTATTTTGACCTCTATCTCTGTCAGTGCCTTGTTTTAAGCAGCTTCTAAATTATTTACAGCAAGGCCTGGCTTTTTCCCCCCCCTCACACTTGTACTGGGTACAGCAGAGAGAAGCCCTATGCTATTTCAGAGGAGAATGATGATTTTCTGCAACACGGGGGAGATAACTTTTAAATCTCCTAACACTGGAAGCAAAAGACAGAAAAAACATGTAGAATTAGTTGGAATAAATATTAGTGAATGTTGTTCACCATGATAATTCACAGCACATTAGCAAATATTCTAAAGTATTTTGATACTCTTAAACCATTTCAAAAATAGAAATACATTTCACGAAAAGATTATATGGTAAGTGAGCTGGAGTGTAAATTAGCATTGGCTGTAATTCTGTTTCATTAAGTTTGTTATTTTGGGCTCACTACATATGGGCAAATTCTCAGAAAACTAGTGTTTCTTTACTGTTGCACTTGCAAACGTGTACTGGGGCGATGACAAGTTGTAGAATTAATACTTTAATATTCTTTCTTGAGCAGTAAAACTAGTTTCATATCTTGTTTGCAAAATCTACATGCAATGTGCAATTGCTTCAAACATGAACATTTTTCAACACAAATGAACAGCCTAAAAAACATCCGCTAGAGGGGCAAAATGGAAACATTTTCCCTGTTTTGTTATAATTAGCAAATCATTTACTTTAGTTCAGTACCACTGTTATCTTTTGAGATATAGCTTCTACATTCCTTCAATCTAAGCTGAATTTTAACTCTTGCATACTAATGAGCAAACACATCAGAAGTTCACCAAAAGAGCAGATTTGGCTTTCAGATTCTCAGTTCTGAAGCAATTCTGTTTTAACATATATTCACAATTTTCATTCCCCTCATCAGTTGCCCTTTCCCCCCTACAAAATAGACATTATTTAGTGGAAAGGTATTGGTGATACATAAAAATACCTGTTCTAACATCAAAGTCACTACATTAAGAACAGCTGATTTTAAAACCCAGAATGGCCAAATAGTAAATAGATTTTTTTAAAAAAAGGGAGTAATAAACACCAATACAGTTCTTGGGTTGAAATGCAAAATGTTGGTGATGTGATAGAAAAGACACTTTCAGGATTTGAAGTTCTGGATGGAAGATTAAGACTGTGAAATTTCTTTTAGGGCCTCAAGTTATCTTATGCAGTTTTCATATAAAGCATTAATAACAGCTCATTTCTATTTGAAATCTCAGATGATATCCATGCTACAGTAAAACATGTGATGCTGCTTGGCTACATCCTGTTTTTATGCTAGCAGCACAGGTACTTACATAGGACCAGAGATGAGGCAGCACTGAGCTCAGCGCAGGTGGGGACCCTCTGAGTTTGCCCAGGCACCTTGATAAGTTTTTCAGCTTTTGGAGGGCTCTCTGTTCCTTTAGCAATACACCTACTGGTACGTAAAGTGGCTAAGTTTAAAACTGCCCAGGTTTACACAAGTTTCAACAAGATTATGTATGTCTGCCAGGCAGATATAACCTGAATAGGAAGTTGGAGAGAAATCCCTGAAGGGATGGCAATCATACTTAAGTATGTATATTACTTAATCATACTTAAGTAAAACATTCATTTTAGCATGTTATAGTTTCCTTTAATATGAAGGTTAATAATTTCTCTCTACTTAACAGTCAATACTTCTAAGCATTCCCAAACCTTCAGGCTTTCTTAAGTTGCCCTTAAATAAAGTGTGGTTGTTAGGGACCCATACTGTGTTTATACCTTGAATCCAGCCTTATGCTTCTCTCCCAGTGAGTTCAGTGTTCTAATATATTTTCTTTGCACAGGATTTTGGCTTAACAAACAGCTCTAGTCATGGTGAATACAGCTCTGTAGCTCAATCAGCAAGTGCATCCATCCCCTTTGGCAAAGCAAATTAGTTGCAGGTGCCTGTATTCTGAAGAGGGGCACAGGGGTTGTGCTGACTACCTGGCAGCATTTCTCCCTGATTTCTGAGAACAGAGATCCATCATGCCCTTTTCTTGAATGACAACCCTGAACTCTTACCTCCACATCTTACAGGGTGCCTGGATATCCAAAATACTGCTCAAACACAGCTCTGCTTGGCACCAGTTGCCTGAATGTGCGCTACTATACAAGAAAGCTCATTCTCCCTAAAGTGATCTCAGTCTTTGTTTCTGCTTTCCCTTAAGAGTCCAGGTCAGAAGACATTGATAAAAATAACTTAAAATGTAAACCTGAGAACTAGGTGACACAAAACTAAGGGAGTCACCAGCCCTGGTTGTGATGGTGAGGAAAGATGTAGGTATTTCAGAGACTAGAGAGACCAGAAATCTGTGTCAGCCAAGAGCAACAAACTGTGGGAGGTTTGGCCAAAGCTGGGCTGTGTGGTGGTCTGATCTGCCATGCATAACTAGCTGAGGTTAGTTAAGCACAGCCATATAGAAAACTGTTACTTACAATATATGAAGGAAAAAGAAAGAATGCTAGACATCATGAAGCAATTTAGCAGCTCCCCAAATGTCATAAACTTCACACGACAGAAGGACAAAGGCTGCAGTGGAAAGGGTATATATTTTGCAAGGGATAATGAGGGAAAAAAGGAGAGCCTATCCTGTCTCAGATCTTTTTGTAGTTGTAATAATCATCACAAAACCCATCAACACTTCTGAACAAAGACTATGCCTGATCCCTCCCTGTGGACCTGTTTGCAACTATACAAGTTCAAAGCATGACCATAAACCATATTCCAAAATAACAAAAAGTGCAGGAGGGAAGGTGGGCTCAAATTACAGAACTCTGATTAAGACAGAGAAAATTCTCAGCAGTCAACCAACAAAATAGGTTAAATAGCCTAAATATTCATTAAGTTCCATATTTCTTTCCCTATTTTCATTTTTCTTGCTCTTTAAGCAGACAAATAGGGACACTTAATGTAAAACATAATGTTAAAATCCTTTGTATAATGTCTTTTTCTGTGCCCATTGGTATCTGAATTTACCCAAATGACATACTCAGTAACAACCATATATATTAAAAAGGTTGTTTAGGTTTTATGCCTGGAAAACTATAATTTTATCCTTTATGGATCATCCAACCTCTGTAACACAAAATTTCATTCTGTTTTCAAACTCTACCTGACCAGAAACTACCAAGTCTGCTGAACCTCAAGCCTGATCTACAGGACTGTTAAACTAAAACATGTAATCCAAGTCAGGCATGACTCCAGCGCAGGAAGCTTAGCCTTCCCTTGGGTCTCATTTCCTCCCCTCTTGCCACAACAGAAGCAGCTTGCTCATTCTCCGGACTCTCACTTCACAGACTCATTAGCCTATTAACCAGCTGGATCTGATAAGCGGGCTCCAAAACCACGAAAAAGCCAAGAGCACTCTGAAGCGGGGAGTCATGTTTCGCCATGTCCCTGGCAGTATCCCTGCAGCACAGCTTTTCCCAATATCCAGTGGAAAGGACAACGGGTGCTGTGTAATGGATGCTGGGAAGGCAAGGCAGACTGGACGAGAGTTTCCCTCCCAACTCCACACTTCATACAGTCCCCAAAAAGTCTGACATTGATGCTTTAAGTTTACCTGGATTACTTCAATGAATTTAGGAACAGCAGTTCAAAAGACATTTTAAAGCAACAATAAGCCATGCAATTTGGGGCAGAGGGGAAAGAAGTAAGATGCTCTAGATGTTAATTTCTGACAAGCTAGGCATGATGTCATTTTATTTCTCATCTTTTATACTTTCATAACTGCATTTTATCCCTTTGAAGGTTGAAAGAAAATATTGAAATACCATGAAAATAAAATTAAAAGAATACCATGAAAACATTGGCAAATCCAGAGAAGACCACCCATCTCCTCCTTCCCCATGAAAATCTCAGTACAGATCTCAGTACTGTTCTCTGGTAGTAGCAGCACAGGAGGAAACCCAAGGGAAAAATCCTGTGGGCTTCTCCTAAACCCCCTGGGGCAGGCTGTGCCTGCTCTTTCCTGTCTCTCAAATACCGCCCACTGTCTTCAAAAAGTAATGACTGTTAGGATATTTTAAGAAAGTAATGCTACAAAATGTAGATCTCATGGAAGATGCTACTGATTAGTCACCATTTTAGGTAACTTCAGTCACCATTTCATGTGCAATGTAGAACTGTGATAAAACTTGTCAGTTTGGCATGTAAGGATGGCCAGGAACCAGAACAAAAAGTCAGTGTTGCAGCATGAAAAACAGATTAGGAGCTAATAGATACTATTAGTACCTACATTTCCTTCTTTTGTTTTGTTAAGGTGTTCATGTTTTCTTCTTTATCCATCTGTCATTCAGACAACCCTGACAGGATCCTGAATGAAGTTTTACCCTTTCAGAATCTATTTTCTCGATCCACAAAATACTCCATTCAACATGGCTAGCAACATCTCTGGTCTCTTTCGTCTTAACCTTGCATGCAAACACAATTCAGCTGAATTGCTGTAATTCTGCTGGGACTATTCAAATGAATAGTTATAGACATTTTTATTTGCAGGGCTGAGATGGAATGATAATGCCACCTGAATTTTTAGAATTATCAGAGCCAACGCTAGAGAAATTCTGACAAACGTGTGAAAAAATATTTCAAAAGCAGTTCAGACACTTGAGGCTTTGGAGTCACTAAGGTGCTTTTTCAGCTATCCTACAGCTTTTGTAGTAAATTCTATACTTTTGTTTTATACCACAGAGACCACATCAAAGTTGCCTGCACTGTGAAAAACAGGATCAGTTAGCGAAGGCTGAGATATTCAATAACAAATAACACAAAGAGATGTCATATCCCTGTAGTATCTACCACATTCAAATAGGGGCTTTGGAATAACTTTTTTGCAATATTCTTCTGAAGGTTGTCAAAAACACAGCCCACTCAAGCTAGCCATTCATAATTAAGAAATATGAAGGAAAATAGCCTGTGGAACATATCAACTAGCCTAGTTTCTCTAACATTAGCAAATACCCAAACCACACTGTTGGTAGCCTTAGAAGTAGCCTATAAGAGTCAAATAAATGACTAAAAAAGCTACTAACAGTTTTTTTGGGTTTGGGGATTTTTTGGTTGGGTTTTGGGGGTTTTTGTTTGGGTTTTTTTGGGGTGTGTGTTTTGTTTTTTTCTTTAAACAGAAACTGTTTATGTATTCTGCCTTAACGTCATAGTTTTTCAACGTCTCCTCAAAAGATTCAGCAGAGAAGGAGTTACACATTTTTGCACTTCTAAGAGTCTGACTGCTCAGCCAGAGGGGGAGCAAGAAGCAAGGAACTACAAGGCAATCACCCTTAATAAAGTTACAGATGGGAAGATAACAGAAGCAAGATGGAAATGAGCAGTCACAGAAAGATTTGTAATTAAATTTGTTCGGGGATTTTATGGGTTTGAAATAGCTAACAACCTGACAGGGGAAGATCTACCATTAGAACCAGACTAAAATAAAAACTTTTTAATTTTTACAGGGGCAAACTGAAGAGAGTGAAAGTAGCCCATACTCACATTCCAACAAAATCCAAAGATTTAATAAGGATGAAGAACACATTATAATTTTGAAAGTCCATTTCTTTCCAGGATCAGGTTGCATGTGTTGTAAATCACCCAACAGGATATAATTAAACAATAACACATGCCAGGCATTAGTTTCTGAGCAGTCAGAAAACACTACAGATTTCAGTAACAAAAACAAATCAAAACAAAAAACCCCATGGTTTACTTGTTACTTATCACAGTTTGTACAGCTTTCCTACTGCTACACTCGGCATGCACCATATATATTCGCTCTGCTGTATAAGTTGCATGAAACTATGTCCAAT
Organism: Strix uralensis; assembly: GCF_047716275.1. Classification (NCBI taxonomy): domain Eukaryota; kingdom Metazoa; phylum Chordata; class Aves; order Strigiformes; family Strigidae; genus Strix; species Strix uralensis. The sequence continues at coordinate 61,206,800 of NC_133974.1, forward strand.
CATATCCTATAAATCCTTAATTACTTCTTGTGCATAAATCAAGGCCAGTTCTGCAGACAATCCAAAAGGCGGAATCTTCTCTGCTGAGATCTCTGTAATCCTTATATGAAGTATTATGGGTGATAAAAGCAAACCTTAGCATTCACTAAACATGTACTGACACATTTTTATGGTTGAGAAGTCCTCTGTCCCATCCTGTAATCATTTTGTGATTCTCCTAACAGCAGAAGGTCAGCCGACCACACTGCACACAGGAAAAAACACCACAGTGTTTTCTCCATGGGTTCAACTGAAAGAACGAAAACGACAGTAAGACATCTTCTTCTTAAAGTATGCTTGGTGCTATGCCTTGAAGTTTCATTTGTTACAAGTGAGCAGCAATTGTTCATTATAACTCAACCAATTTATATTCTACTGCAAAGTTATTACTCTGTATGTTGCAATTTAGATTTAAGCTTCCATAGCTCTGGTATGTTCCTGAAGAAAAGCAGCAGTAGCAATAACAGCAGTTGAACATGTGCTCTCAAGTAAGATCACACTCCTCTCAGAATAAGGGACCTCTGAATAAAACAAAACAACAACAAAAAATAGTTTTGTATACTGTAAAATATAGTTTCACTGGGCATTCTGGTGAATAATTGCTCTGCAGGGACATACTAATGGTTCAGCTCAACTCTGGAGTCTTCACACCTGGAAGAGGCACCATGATATACCCACCTATGTAATGAGCACCGCTTCTGGAATACTATCTAAGTAGGCTTTTTAAAAAGTGACTTGTGTTATGTAGAACAACTTGTAAAAGCTAGTTGTGAAAACTGCAAGTAAACACCTATAACCATTTTCCCAATCACCTTCCTGCCCAACACTCCCTCTGCCCACCAGCAAGGCTGTTTCACTTCCAGGAAGGGTTTTGTAGCAGTAACTGAGATTCTGTAATTCAGGTTGTTCCTAAACAACAAAACTAACTGGGAGTATCAAACATCTCCCACTTCTCTTTCCCATGGGAATCTGTAAAGGTCTGTTCTTGTTCTGTCCCTCCACATGTGGGGTGAAATGCTACATGGACCTCCAACCTGATAAAAGTCTACAGAGATCTTGACTGTACACGTGGCCACCCACCACAGCTTCTGCATTTCAGAAATCACCCCACAGAGGTGCTGATATAACTGTGTTTATGAGTTGCTGCAAACCCGGTCAAGGAACGAACCTGGCTTTCAAAAACCAGGAAGCAAAGACCCCGCTCCTATACTTGAAATAGTACTGACATCAAACACCTTGCTATGAAACTCCACCACCTTCTGCGTATCTGTCCTCCAATTAATTTTTTCTCAGATGTGTGTGATTACTAAACACAGGGATAATTTTTATGCTTTCCAATGTATGAGCTTCCAAGATATGATTTTTGAAGCCAGCATATGCATGGGATACTCATATCCCTCAACAATCCATCACGGTATCTAAGCAGCAATGTGCAGAGGTTGGATTTCATCACAGTTCAGTCAAGAGCACCAAAGTATTCTTTGCTCTATTGCTCCTGGAGTAGGTGATGGGCTCTTTGACATACACCAGCCATCACAACCAGCACAACAACCTGTAGCTGAAAAACTGATTTTTTTATTTGCTCCTTCGAAAGACCTATCTATTGACTTAAAGCTCTCCACTGACTTTGATTATTCTACAGTAGAAATACAGTGCTTCAGTTTGGTCTCAGGACAGAGCATACAGCTACGATAATGGAGAAAGGGCTTCATTTCTTGGGCAGAAATTTGCACAAATATCACAAGGGCCTGAAGGTAAAACCAGTTTTACCTCCTGCCTGGCTGTCGTATTCCTACTGCTTCAGCCTTCACCCCCTCGCTAACCCACTAACAGAATTTATCTACATTTGTAGACTGGCTTCCAGGCTTAAAAAATGCTTCACAATCATTGTCTAATGAGTAATGGCTTGCAATTATAAAAGATTTCTCAAAAAAAATTTCATGCTAGCATGCTTCATGGACTAGATATACAAGAATTACTGTGGCACTCAATTATGCTACAGCCAGCATAACTGATATTCCACAATATGGGCTGAAAAGTCTCTAGAAATAAACAACACTTTTATAATGTTGCCAGCCAAGATATTATTTAAATGACTGGCTGACCCCTAAAGTCTGGTCCTGAAAAATGTTTCCTCCTGAAAAACACAATGCCATCAAAACTTTGGAGACTCATCAATAAATGCTTGGATCACTGTGTCAGAGAATAACTATTTAAGATGCAACTGCAATCTACGGTAAAGGAAGTAATTTTCTTCTGCTGATTTCTTCAGCAGTTTACACCAATATACAGTGTGCATCAATTGGTTTGAAATCTGACCTCCTTTATCAGGGGCAGAATTCCAATGAAATAGTAACGAATGCTGAAAAACAGACTTTAAAATATTAATTCTTTAGCCATGCCATAATTGGTCCCAGTACACGCTGCTAACACAATGCAGTTTCAGAAAACTTCATCCATATGCCAAGAAACCCATCAAAGAGGCAGTCCTCCCTTATCTCCCGGAGGAGGGATGAGCCCCGGCAGACCTCAAGGCAGTTCCATGTGGACAAGTGTGCATGGCCATGACCAAATGACCTGCCTTTGATCCCAGCCTATGCACAGGCCAAGTTGCTCTTTTCCTCCTCCCTGCTGAAAGTCAGAGATTTCTGGAGCAACTACCAGGGGAGGGGACACCTAAAAGACCATTCAAATAATATCTTCATCTAAGGAATCTGTTGGAAACAGATAAGCTAAAAACTTCAGAAAGATCAGTTAAGGGAACAGCATATACATATTTTGAAATTAAAGAGCCACTTCAATAAAGTCATGGCTGTGAGACAGGAACTTGCTACAAGTTCTTCTTTGCTCAGCTCAAGATCAGCAGCCTTCCAAATAGTAAGGCACGTACCCACTACCCCACATTACTTATTAATAAACCCTCAGTCCCACAAGGGAACCTCAGAACCAAAAATGTAAACCTACACAAAAGCCTCCCCCAAAACGTGGGTTACAGTAACTGCTGCTCTGCAAACAATACAGGGTGCCTGCTAGCTATAAAGCAGTTTTAATAGCGGCATTCTGGTCTTAGCTGATGTAAAAATAGCAGCTTCCTCCTGCTACATCAAATACATTGTTCGTATGTATATAAAACATACAGTTTGCCTAAAGTTCATGGCAACACTAGGAAAAGAAAGTGCATTCTACGTCTGGCTGATGCACGAACATGTTTTGCAGCAAGTGAAATTCATCTGTTTTTTTCAAATGCAAGTAATGTAGTCACTAACCCTCCAGTGTCCTTTTTCTCCCCCAAAAAAGTAAAAGTGTTCACAGACGTATCCTTTGGTCAAAGCAATTAAACTGATGAGGACTTTTTTTTTTTAAAAGAAGAAAGGGAGAGAACAACTCTGAATCCCTCTGTCCGGCCAGGCATGGCTGCAATCCCCAAAGTACACATTGTAGATTTTGATCTCTGGATGAAAGATAACATCCACTTGCCAAGTTCTATTATAAATCTGTTCTTTTATGTTCAAAATTTGCTCTAAGCTCAAATTTTGCTACATTTAGCCTTTACGTATCTTCGCTGAAGAAGGAAAGAAGCAGGAAATATGTACTTGAGATTATGAAACAAAAGCAGCAGATTTCTACACTGTACTGTCTCTGACCTTGCAAGTTCCCCACGTATTTCTTATTCCTCAGGGTAGACATATAGGGTAGGGCTCTAAAATACAATACATTCAAATTTGGAAAGAAGCACCAGCATAATCAAAATAGCACTTTTCCAAGGCTTAATAATGACAGTTTAAAGAAGGGCTATGTTCCAGTCCTCCTCACCTTTAGAACAAAACAAGAAAAAAAATATTAAAAAAAAAATAAAAATCTGAGGGAGCCTCAGTATTCTGTACGGCATCCCTGCCTTCCTACACAAGAAAAGAAGATTAGTCACTGCCACAAAATTGTCTTTCAAATACTGGTTTTGCCTCCACCCATGAGTCACTCACATTAACTTTTCAGGACAGAAGGTAGTTTTCCATTATCTCTCTTTATTTACACAGAGCATCTCTTGTGGGCAGAGCAAATTAGGTTCTCTTCTCTTATGACCCTTTATTCACAGCAATTCCCTGGCTGGATAGCAAGAGAGATACACAATGACAAAAAGAACAAGGAGGGAAAGAGACCTCACAAACAGCACAAGAACAGCACTGCCTAGGAATGAAGCTGCTTACTGAACAGTCTGCTTGGGAATCCTATAGATTTCTTCCACACACTACTAATGTCCCAGTGAAGGGGTGGCTGTGCAGTATTTATCTCTCTCTTTAGAAGTCAGTTCTACCACGCACCTCATGAGGTCATCATCCTGAGAGCAGCTTCCCACAACCTATAGATTCCCCAGAAATTCCTAACTGTGGACACAGCCTGAGGAAATAATCAGCAACTATTTGAGGGAAATCACAGCTGTGGCTATCTCTTTCCAAATTTATTCAGCTAGCTGTGCATTTTTGTGCTGTTTAGCTTCAGACTTCACTTTCCTGCATTTTTATCAAACGCTTGAGACTAAGAGCAAAGGTTTTTGGACCAGATTATCCAAAGAATCCCTGTAACTTGCAGGGAAGAGATGGGGCACAGGGAAGAGCCTATGGACAACTTTGGACACTGGTGTAACTCATTCCCAAATGCAAAGCAGACTAACCTTTGGGTATTGCTGCTCTTCTCTACTTCTGGGTTTTTTTTTTGCTAGCTTGTGTATGAGGCAGCACCTATGTGTATATGGTCTTGTTTATCCTCTTCCATTTTGCTGTTTATGTTGGAGTGCTCTTGGCAGCATCCCACAGCCCACCAGTGCTCCAAAGGTACCTGGGACAGATGTTTCAGAATGGCTTCACAATCACAGTTCTAGTATACCATTACATTTATAGGTAACACCTCATGTACATCACTGTCCTTGCTATTTCTGGGGATTGGACTTAAGACCCTACTTGCCTCTCCCTCAAGAATACAAACCACTGTGGGTTTCCTCAGCACTCACCATCAGAGCTTTATTCTCTACAAGTTTTGGCCCGCTCACAGTATCGTATTTTATTTGACACATTTTCTGCTTTATCTGGGGTTAATTGCAAGTCTCCTAATAATTTACCTGTGTAAACTGGCCACGGTTTTGTAGTTTCTAATCAAAGCTCTTTTCTATCCTGTGAAATCCCCCTCCATCCTCTGCACCCCCACCCCCACCCTCCCCCCCCAAAAAAGGTAGACAGCCAAGTACAGCCAAATTCTCTATGCTTTTTTTACCTTCCTCCTGAGTGCTCTTTTGGAGATGCAGCATGTCTTATGTGAGTGCTGTGTACTTCATATTTCTGAAATGTATTTTTTCTCCATAATTCCCCAGCTTCTTTATGGCTGTTTTCTACTGTTTGCAACTCTTTACTGCAGTTAAAGAACCAGGTCCTTGAAAACCTGTGTTAGCTGTCCACCTTTCTGTTAGCTTTCACCTGGGCTGCACTTGTAAGATCTGAATTCTTCTATTCCTAATGCTGACTCAGTTAATCCATGATTTCCCATTCTATTCAGAAATTGCTTGGAATCACAGAATTTGGGAGAAATAGGCATCATTTAATGCTGAAGTTTAACTGAGGCCCTGCCTAAGATGTCATATAACATGACTAGTTCTAGCCAGCTATCTTAAAAGCCAAGCAGCATTACAAATCATTAATATTTTTGCTGACTCAAATGCTGACTAGCACTCAAATGCACTAGCAAAGTAGTTAATCATGTATTAAAAGTCATAAATGAATGCACAATTAATGCTGAAATTCCACTATCAGCTCATGTTAAAAATATAATTTAAAATAGTTAGAATCAGTATTATATATAGCACTAAAAATCACATGTGGAATTTAAATGCAATGAAGTTTTTAAGAATGCAAAATAGTTACCCTAATACAACACTTCTGACAATCTCTTTTTCCCTCTTCTTCAAAGATGTTTTGTATTTTTTTCACCTCTTCTCCCTTCTGAATCAGTCAACAAATGCAGAAAGCAAGAATTTCTGGAATACCCTTCATTTCCATGGCAATTAGATTGAGAGATCAAACATAAGATTTTCAATTGCCAGCGAAATTTATGAAGTAGAAGAGACCAAGGTACTCAAAAAACCACAAATAATAATAATAATAAAAAAAAAAATCCACAAGTTCCCTTACTCAGATCCAGCATTTTGGAATAACAGGATAAAAAAACAAAGACTATCATAATCTAATCAAATTGAGATTTTCCCTTTCTGTGTGTGTGAGCAGTAGGTCTTATGATAAAAGCCTTCTTCTGACGGCTGACAATTGATATGACAGATTTTAGAAAACCCCAGTTTGTACACAAATGCAAGCAAAAAATATCTTCCTAGTTCTCACTCACCCTACTTCTCTACTTATGCCTACTAGATAATTATGTGTTTTATGATTATAGTTGGAAGCAATTTAAAACAGCACTATATTTTAATTTTTATTTAAAATGATATAGTGTCCTTACTGCTTACTGGGGTGGTGTTATAATTATTTAGCTTAGTACCAGCCATTAAAAAAGTGGATCCATTACTTACTGAATGACTTAAGACATATGGTTTGTTTGTTAAATATTCTTTCCTAACTTCTTTTTTATTTGTTTTCGTGTTCACCTTCATACTGTTCTTAGTGTTTGGTTAAGGATGAAAAAACACAGGATCACAAGACTGGCATTAAAATTCACATTAATGCCTGTCTTCCCATATAATAAACAGATCTTCCCAAACTTTCCTAACTTCACATAACAAATAACTTTAAAAGTAACACTAGAAAGAATGTTAAAAAAGGCCTTTATAACCTCTCAAGAAGTGGTCAATAAAGTGGTACATACTGTTTAAAAGTATTGATTTATTTTCAATATGATACAGTGACAATTTTTGAAGAAATAAATGACTAGGCAAAAGCAGATTTGAGATTTATGACGAATTTCTTTTCTGATGACTACCATTTTGAAAATGAGCTTTCACTGTTCTTGGTTCACATGACTTTTTCTTTTAGCAGCTGTTAAAATACTTGCACTTAAAAATATGTCTTCTTTCTAGCAAGCAGCAGTCCTTCACAACAATTTAAAGTTCTAAGACTTCAAATAAAATGATTCAGCCAAAAGGGCTACAAATCATAATCATAGCCTTGACAGTCTTAAGATGTCTGCAGCTGCAAATGTTAAGACCAAATTTCCTTCTGGTCAGAGTCCCTTACCTCATTTGCCAGGCTTTCCATACTGGAGTAATAAAACATCCTTAGAGGTCTGTTAGATGAAGCTACCAATTAATTACCAGCCATAAAGTGATACTAGATCTACTATGGAAGCACCAGCTTTATACTACCAGTTAAACACTGGTTTGGTGGTCAGAGACCACAGATAGAGCATCTCCACTGACTGAGCCTGCATACAATCTCTGCAACTACAATAAGGTTTATGATCATAAAGCTATGAGGAAAATGAGCTAGTTGGCTAACATTTTAAATGCCTAGGTTGAATGCTTCAGTCCATATGTGCTTTCCCCCTGGATATATGACCTTCAGTGCTGAAAAACCTTTTAAGCTTTAGAATCCCCGAAATTCCCTCCCTTGCTGCCCCATGGTCTTCCTTCTCCCACCACAGGTCTCGAAATCCAGGTTCACATAGCTACAAGCAGTCCCCTAAAGCACATGGCAACAGCAGAAGCAAACACAGTGTGATTCTGCAGGCAAGCTCAGGAGTTCCATGACAAATCGCAACTTGCCAGTCACAACACAGAGGTGATGGAGAGGGACCGACTAACTGGGAGAGCTGGTCTGCACTGGCACAGTTCCCGGAGAGAATAAACCTCACAGGGCAAAATCACCCAAGCACAAGTGAAACGCTGAATTCGGGGGTAAGCCAGCAGACTTGTGAAACATTTCTTTGGTATTTTTGTGAAACATCGTAAGTGATTTCCCTGCTTCCTTTCAAAAGGAAAGCACTTCTTCACATGAATATCCTCTCCGGATATACGCAGGGCTTTTGATAGCAACTGGCAGGTGAAATCTTCAATCAGAAACACGGAGGGGCTTGCTCCTGAATCAGAGGAGAAGGCTTCCCCCTGGAGAAAAGTGCTCATTCTCCTCCTCTGTGTTTTCAGGTCCCCTGAAAATTACCAGTGGCAGTGAACTATTCCATGGCTGTGAAACACAGGGGAAGGAAACAAGGTACCGAAATGTAAAATGAAACAATTCTCACAGCTCACATACAGAGCTGTGAGATATTTTCAGTTCAAAAGCTAAAAAACAAAAAAAAAAAGAATAAAAAAGAAAAAAGGTGGAAGGAAAAGCAAAAAAAAAGAAAAAATTAGTTTCAGTAAAACTGAAGTAAAACTTTTTCTCTGGATGTCTCACAATACAATTGTTGCCAGGTACTTTTTATCCTTTTAAAAATTTAGCTTCGTTCAATTTCAAAACAAAACACTGTTTCAAAATCAAAGTGGAACCATTTCATTATGAAACCACTGAAATTAAATATTTAGGCTCCCAATATTTCTCCTCAGCTGAAACTACTGGATGAATTGCATCAAAACAAGAAAATAGCTTTGATCAATACAGCACTGTGTCTTTCAGTTAACACACTATTTGCATAAACAATTTCATCAAGCATTACTATGAGTACAATCGAGACCACAGAAATAAGCCAATCTGCCTACTGGGTAATCTGCTGCGGGACGCAAACTACAGCGTTGCTTAAATTCAAGGACAAGAGATGGAGTAGCCGAAGAGAAAACAACATTCCCACTGGTCCCCCCTGCTCTGTCTTCCCCCCCCACACCTGGTGATGCAGCACTGCCACCAGTGTCTGCTTTAACTGGCTGAAATAACAGGATGGAGAGTTTTTAGGCAGAAAATATTTGGTATGTATCTGCTTTTCCTTCCTAGAGAAGGATAGAGCCAGAGTCATCACATATGGTTGGAAGGTCCTGCTACTGAAGACTGCCCAGACCAGCCACGAGGATCAAGGCTAGGAAAGGATCGTTGGCTAGGAAGGGTTGAAAAAGCGCAAAGTCACAAAGGGTGTAATTCCCTGGAAGCATAACCCAAGCTAAAGCTGCATTGCCACATTCCTGCCCCGTGGCCAGCTTTGCACTCCTTTCCTTGGGTCAAGCATTAACCCCAAGTGACCAGGTGAATCCAGCTGAAGTCTGGCAAGGTGGCACGGCTGATCTTTGGATGTATCGCCTGGGCTGAGTTTCTGCAGCCGTCCAGCCACACCTTAATGGAAACAAATGCCAGGATGGAATGACATGACCATCTGCCAGGAGGAACAGCTGCCCATTTCGGATGAAAGGCAACTTTGCTCGGAAGCACCAAAACCAGCTCTCACTCCCTATGACAAATAAGCTGAGCCTGAACACCCGCCCCAGCACCACCACGCAAGCTGCACGGCACTTGGGTGCCCAAGTCCTGGAAACAAAGTGAAGGCATTTTGAAGCAATTGGTTTCTGGCATGAAATTACTGCAGAATAACAAATGGTGGTTGGCTTAATAATTAACAGTTTCAGGGACCTTCTAGAATATGAATCAGAAGGAAACAAAATTTGAATAATGCATTAGTGAGAGTTCAGGTTCTAGTAGCCCTATGTGGATTGTCAGTGTGCATTCCAGTAGCTCGTTATGATTTATCTTCATCAGCCATGGGCTGAAATTACCAGACTCCAATTACTTTGCTTCCCATGTTCAAGAGAAAAAAAAAATAATGTCAAGCCTACCACAGGAGATGGTTTAAAATGCCTGAGGTAAAGAAAGTAATCTACTGTTCTCTGACATTTGCTGCCTGAAAGTCATTCACATTAACAACCATTCAAACTTGTTTAGTGCAAACCAATTGCTTCTATTTTCCTCTTGTCAGTAACATTAGCTTCAATTCAAATTTAACTCTTCGAAAATTTCAAAATGTAAAATGAAATTCAGTGAAGCTTGACAGGGACATGTAAGGGTCTTGACAGAACATACTGCTACTGAATTTATCTTCCTTAATCTGTTACTTTTGAAATTTCTATTTTCAAGGGAAAAAAACTGATGATCTGCACTTCTTTCACTATCTCAGGGAAGATAAGAGATTTATGCTGATGTTTACCAGACTCGCGTTTTAATACTATTCCTAACACAACAAGGACTACAGAGGCAGAAAAATAGATGCACTCAATTTAAACTAACAAATTAAGCCATTATTTACGAGCACAACTTGAGGTTTAGTTACATAGCAAAATACATTTAATAACTTAATATCCCATCACCATGAACGCTTAGACTTGTATAACAGGCCATTAACTTCTAAATACTTTGGGCTTATAAGGTTAATATCTACAGCGCGAAGGGGAAGTAGGTTAGACGGTTAAACAACAGTAGCTGTCACAGACTGCTCCAACAGACACTGAGGAGACTGGCTTTCATCAATACTCTTTCTTCGTACGACACCCACTAGAAAAATGCTTTTATACTTTCTCTTACAGTTAAAGAAAATAAACAAAAAACCACCCACAAGACACCCACCCAGCCTCACTTTTTTGGTATAATGTATTTAAAAATAAAACACACAGTAAGTTGTATTACTAATGTGAATTCAGAACATGCTCTGAAAGACTATTTTTCATATGGGTTGGGGAGGGGGGAACTGCAAGAACAGAGGGGGAAAACTAATTTTTATTTTCTTTTGTATTTGTGAAATCAAACAGGAAAGAAAACACAAACAAGCTTGTGCTGGCTGTGATAAATTCAACCACATTTCAAGCAAATTAGTACTGTTGGAGTCCTTTATGGCATGGCATAATTCAAGCCAAGAAAAAGCCACATCATCTCCTACATGCTACAGAAATGAAAGTAGTAAAGCTTGGTGTTACACAGTTAATTGTTTCTAAGCACTGTACATTCATTATTTTAAAACTAGCAGTAAAGAAAAATTACAGACTTCGAACAGCTTGGGGGGCAGTAGCTGGTTTACAGGCCATATCAGATAGGTTGATGTGAGCCTGATGTCTGTAGCTTACACATTAGATCCTATTACACAAACATGACATTTCTTTACCCAGCCAAATAATTTTCTGGTTTTTGCAGCGAATGTCAAGACACCAGCTCCCTTGAGAAGATTCCGTGGTTACTTTAAGACAGGAGGCTGGGCATCCCTGTTACACGCAGAAACATCAAAAACCCAACAGAGTAGTTAATGGTTATGGAATAATTTGACCTACTGTCTTATATTAACATTAATTTCACTATTTTTACTGGTGGATTCAACATGAAACTGGGAACTAGAAGCTTGACTTATCATTCCAGTTTTAACATTTGTGCCAGTTGGCCTGTACTGCTCTCTCTAGGCAGTTTCATCACAGGTAATTTTAAAATATTCACATTTCATGATCCAGGAAGAATATACTTGTGCAGATATATGTCCAAGGTAAGGAGAGAGAGATAATCAAAACCTTGGTACTGCCCCGAAAGTATTAGCACTCCAGCAGTTAGTTAATTAGTGCCTGTCAGCCAACAATTCTCTCCCCCAAAATCTCCTCCAGTACAATGAGCAAATCTCATTTTCTTTAGTGAAAAGTCAAGCAGCTCCGATTAAATTGCCAACAAGGGGGATTTTCAAGTTAATATGCACAGCTGGCTTTGCATGGCAGTATCTTTTTCGCTCTCCCTGCCGAAGGGAAGGCTGGGGAAAGCAAGGTTTCCATCCATGAGAGATGCAATGGTAAGAAGATGAAGGACAATAATGCCTCAAGCCATCTATATGTAAAGCAAAGTTTGCAGTCAACATACAGCAACGAAATAAGGTAAAATTATTAGAAGTGAGTTAAGTAATGTAAAACCTTGCTCGGTTTTAAGGAAAGAACTCACCAGTACTCAGAAAAATATTCTGAGATAAAAATGCATACAGGAATGCAATAGGATTTTTGGAAGTCTTAAGACACATAATTCTAATTATGTCCATACAACTGATGTACCTCCACACTTCTGAAAAATCACACTCTGGAGGCCCCTGGACTGATTTTATTTTCTTGCTCTTCTGAGCTAGGCTGTCTCAAGCACTCACGTGGCAAATCCCACATTACTTCTTGCATTATATAACTCAGGGACCATTTTATGTGGCATAGATCACACTGCTGTCATAAAGCATTGTAAGCACTCTAGCTCTTTGGGATTGGAAATAGAGAAAATGAAAAGAAAATATTTTTGATTAAAAAGCTCAAAAAATTAGCGTATTTAAATTCTGAGACATCAGATACATTGGTACAATAAGATCCTACAGTAATCCACTCCTTCTAGGCATCAAATACTGTTACTTGTTATTTGGTACTGGTAATAACTTGGAAGTTGATTATTCCGACTAATTTATTTTTATGACACTTGATAATTTTTTTTTTTCATTTTTGACAAAAAGGAATATGACTCAATGGTGTTATTTAATTTTTGCTATTTTCACTTTTCAGTAGAATGAGCAAACTTTGTCTTTCAAAAGGGAGGCTTCTTAAGCAGGAAATGACTGCACTCATTTATTACCTATGTCACATTTGCAGTAATTCAATCTGTTCTTTTTCAATCAATCTGCACTGCTAGTTTCTTGAGATAACTGAACTTTAATGTTATTCTATACCCTTGTGCAGCTCTTATTTTCTGTGGAAATTGCACTGCAGCAACAGGAACTCTAGGAAAAACAAACTAGTTATCTTTATGATCTTCTTTCAACTGCCTAAACTGAGTTACTTAGAAAGGCAACAAATGGCTTTTTGGAACTTATCAACTTGACACAAAGATTTTACAATTATAAGTAGCAGACCCAGTGGTTTTTCAAAGCATACTGAAGCAAACTTCTTCATTGCGTATATATGTAAACAACACAGAGTAAAATTCATACCATTATAGAGTATCTTCTTCCTAACAGGAAACACAGGATAATACCTCTCAAGAATAACCTCAGTGGTGCAATCTCTAAATTTTGAGAATGCATACAATTTCCTGACCCAAGGTTTGCATGCTGAAAGCTGAACATTTTTGAATATTAATAACAAATCTGAAGCATCAGCTGAACATTCTATGCAAGGAATGCAATATTCTCCAAATACTAAGTTTTCTAGCTAGTCCAAATATAATGAGATGGTATTTTCAAATAAAATTTCAAAACAAACAGGTCATATCTGATGGCACTGTTATGCACTGAGGTCATCCCAATTAGCTAGAGCTTTGGTTACACCAGTAATTCTGTGGCCATTGCACAGCATAAAGCACCTGACAGGTTTATGTCAGACTTTAAGCCAATCATGCAGTTTCATTCTATTGATGATTAAAACAAAGGATAAAAATTATGTTAGTGAAAGCTCAGGAAGTTGTGCTTTTGGAAGCCCCTTCTCTTTATTTTCAACAAGTGTTTAACACATCCTTTAAAAATCAGGCACAACTTAAAATGCTTCCACTGAATAATAAACTGAAACAGTCAATCACTGTTCGTTATTTTATTTTGAATATGGTAATTTCCTTGTTTCTTTTGAATCAGAAGTTTCTGAACAAGAAAGGAAAGGGTTGGCCTCATATCTTCTTCCAATAATTTGCTGCTTCTGCCTTGTCAGCAGAGGACAAAAACCATATAAACCCCAATAAAAACACAACTGTAAAATTATATGTATTGCTAAGGCAGTTTGGAACAGGTGTTACAGAGAAGAGTGAATACAAGGGAAATAAAAGCAGATGCTGTTGCTGGTAGGACAGAGCTACAGCCTTCCTTTGATTCACAGCAGTCCCCATCCATAGACGTATTTCAATTTCCAGGTTCAGTATCAGATACTTAACTGGAAATTGAAATCCTGATACAACGGAAAGTTGGAAAGTGAATCCCTGAGGGTCAGACAGTTGATGAGAAAAACATGTGAAGTGGTAAAGCACATCCAATTCATTGCCATCAGCACTAGGGAAAAATACTTCAAAGGAAGAAAGTTAAGTACAACAGTCTTGCATCCTCTGACTTGTTTTATATTTTCAAAAGACAAAACCAAAAACACTACCTCCCCCAAAAACCCACCCACCCACCCATCACAAAACGCCTTGAATTTATATTCCAGAAAAAAAGGGATAAAGCACTGGGAGTTTGGAATAACACATTCCCAAAGACATACTTCCATAACTCACTTCTAAAACTGGAAGTTAAATTTATGAAGTGAATAAATCTACTCTTAAAAGGAAAGCATATGAAAAGTTTGAGAGGAATATAGGGTGAAACAATGCACAGATGGTTTTATCTTGCATCCCTTCACTTTGGACCAGATAAAGTTGAGTAATGTTTCAAATGTGGGATACTCCCAATATTGTAATTAAAATCACAGCAACAAGGAAACAAAATCTATACAGAATTACTTCTACTTAATTATAGATTATATAAAGCTAAATTACTTTAGTGCCAATTATATTAGCATACTTGGTAGCAAACATTAATGTGCTTTTCAACTTAAACACTAACTGCGAGAGTGCAAAAAATATAGCCTTATGGGCTGTTATAAGAAATAGCTCAAAGTAAGCACTTTACTTAATTATACAAAAGTGTAATATGAAATCGATTTCTTGTGTGCTGTATTAGTGCTTGTTACAAAATACTTTTGTATTGCCTTTGTCAACAGAAATTAGACTTGCACATTTTTTTCTAAGAACACTGTTAAATTAAATTTAAAGTAATGCAAAATTGGTATTGCGCTTATGTGTTTTGCAAGTACAATATTAAACTAATGACGTAAACTTCTAAATGCCATTAAACCATTGTATTTCCTTTTTATTTTATAATGAAACATTAAAAATCAAAATAATTCCTAAAAGATGTCTTCAATAATCTGCACCAAGAGCAACTGAGCTCTCAATTTGAAATAAAAAATAAAAAGGAGTAAATTTGCATCCTGTCTCTAAAAACTTTAAAACTTGCAGCAACTCTTTATTCATTAAAAATCAAACAGCAGAGAGAATGCTACTAGTAATTAATTTTCGGCACAGCTTGCATTATCATTTCAAGGTCAGGTTTCACTGGCCATGCCTCAGTGGGAGCTTGGTTTTGAGGAGATCACTAAACATGGCTCACAAGGGAAACGTCATTAAATATGTACTTGGAAAACTGAAATCACTTGCAAAGCAACAATTGAAAAACTCTGCTAGCCTACCTCAACTCATTTACCCTCCAGACAGAAGCAGGAGCCTTTCAGTAAGTGTTCACAATCTACCAGATATACCACCTATGGGATACTTGAGTCTACCCTTAATAAAAGTTTGACCTTCTGACCATAGATCCAACCGCTGGTTCATTCCCGATGATGCTAGATGGGAACACAAAACCAGTGACAAATGCTTCTGGGAAAGACTAAAAGCAGAACACTTAAAAGACAAATTATGCACCAAGGGGGCTGGCAGGAGGAGAAAGGGCAGATGCTCTTGGCCCCAGCAGAGATCAGCAACAATCTTGACACACGAGATTACTACCACACATGTGTAATGCAAGGAAATCCAATCTCTTCAATATCAGCAACTGGGATATCCAAATAATTTTCCATCTCTAGCAATTCTTTTAGGTTTTCTCCAAATTCCTTTCCATAAACTTTAAAAATATCTTAAAAAAAAAAAAAAGTAGTAGGTCCCTTCCCTCCCCCATCTTTAACTGGAAAACGAAATCGTGAGAAGCTTCTCAAAGCTCCCCCAGCTCTAAGTGGGACCTGCCTTTGCACCAAGGCCAAGACAATTAACTGTGTCTCTGCGGTAACATATTTAAGAAGGGGAACCTGGGAGAAGGAGCTGCAAGAACATCATCTGTGTGAACACCGAGGTCAGTGGAAGGAAGGAGGAGGAAGGGAGGGGGGGAGGTGTGCCGGAGCAGAGACTCCCCTGTACCCATGGTGAGACGGCAGGGCCCCCCCGCCCCCACCACCCATGGAGGTCACTGGTGAAGCAGATACAGATGTGTGGCCTGTGGGGGGCCCCACGCTGACCCAGGTGGCTGCGCCCGAAGGAGGCCGGCGCCCTGCAGGAAGAAGGCCCGGCTGTTGTAGTTTGGTGCTGGGAGGATTGCAACATGTGCGGATGACCCGCACGCCCGTGGAAGTGACTCGTGTCAGAGTTGGTTTGTGGAGGACTGTCTCCTGTGAGAGGGGGACGGCGCTGGAAGAGAGGAGGAATGCCAGAAGCTCCCCCACCCCGAGGTGGAAGAGGTGGCAGGACTGACAGCACCCCCCATTCCCTGCCCCCTGCGCTGCCTGGGGGGGAGGTCGTAGAGATATCAGGCGCAAAGCTGAGCCCGGGAAAATGGGAGGGATGGGGAAGGTGTTTTCAAGAAATGGTAATTTCTCACTGTCCCGCTGTCTGTTAAGTGTTGTTGTTAGTGTCTGCATTAAGGTGTTCTTTTTTTTTCTTTCCCTAACAGATTTGTCTTTTGCATGTGCCTTAACAGATGAGGTAATCCCTCCCTGTCCTTATTTCAGTTTCAATTTCCTGGGCCTTTTGCTTTATTTCCTCCTTCCCAGCACTGGGGGGAAGAGGGGAGTGACGCCTTTGCTTTATTTTTCTCTTCCCAGCGCTGGGGCGGGGCGGGGGGGAAGTGGGAAATGAGCAGCTGCATGGTACGCAGTTGCCCTCTGAGCTCAAACCACAACACTCCTAATGTAATTCTCTGACACAACTGTTAAGATTAAGTAGTTCTTTCTTTCACCACAACCCATCCTTACAATACAGTGGTTTCTAAATAGTAAGGTGAATTCAGGTTGCTACAGACATCCAGGTAGCTGGTATAATTTATGTACCCGTCTCCATGACTGACTGAGACCAAGACATGACTGTGATGCAGACAAAAATTTGGAAAAATGCACTGAAAATAAGTGGCCCCTTCTTTGCAAATGATACCTGGCGGGAACATACAGTTTTGTCTATTTTTTCAAATTCATAAAATACTGCAGGTATGGATTTTTTCCCTTCATACCTATTGTAATACACTGGGGAGAAAAAATAGTTCTAACCATCTGACTAGCTATTAAAGATATTATAACAATGTACAGAAAAATGTTTCAGTAAGATGAAACCAATTTTTTATTTTTCCAAAACTATCAGAATATTTTTATTGAAACTGATAAATATTTCAACACATCTATGAGTTTATGTGCATACACATGGGTTTAAATCTCAAAAAAAAGTTTCTCTATTTCTTTCAAATCTTTTTGCAAAAAACGTTGTCAGCAACACCTATGAAAGGTGATGGACATTTGCAAGCAATTCCTGGAAGCAATCAGGTACCGCAAGATTTCAATTAATCACTGAAGTCCGAACAAAGCTAGATCTTTTCCTGTCCTTGAACACAGCAGAGAATAGTGGTCTGCCTTCTTTTATCTTTTTTTTAAAGCAGCTAAGCAAGAATGACTGATTTTGAAACATGTATTTCACCATGACTCCTTCAGGAAATGTTCATGTTTGTTCTTCCCTCTATGCCTTGGACAATTTCCATACAAAAGGCAGATGAGAAAACATACTACCCACCATTGCCACACGCCGTTTCCTGACCCCAGCCTTCAAGGATGAGCTGCCCCTTGTCTATTCCTGCTACTTGGTTACAGCAGTGTATGACAGGATTTCAACAGCACAGGAACAGCAAGGATTTGCAAGGGACAAGTTGGTTCTCATGTCCTGCAGTGCCTTGATCTCTTCTCCAGCTTTCTGATACAGTAGATCTTAGCTGCTAAATCTGGGTTTCACCACCTTCATCTCCTTTGGTTTCTTCGGTCCATATGAGTCTGTACCCTACACATCTTCCTCTGAAGGACCTGGGAAGCCAGGAACTGTTTCCTCACGTTAGTGGCCTCATGGAGGAAGAAATCAAGTCCAGCACCCTGCCAGACAACATGAGCTGAACTACGTGGCCTAGAAGCAACTGACAGATGAGAGCTTCAGTAGCTATGCAATGGTAAAGTCTATCGACTAGTTCACTCCTAAGAAAACTTAAGATAGCAGCAAACATTTCAAGACCTATCTCACTCTCCCCCCCTTTTTATATTTAAATAGGAAATACTGTCCTCTTGTATAAGGACTTCAGTTGATCCTGACATAGTAGAGGATGGGGAGGAAGAGTTTTTGTAAGCAAACGCTGGCCTCACCACTTCTGAGATTTGCTCTGTCAGTGTGTAACTGTCAAGAGAGCAGAAGGATCCTTCAGACAAAGCAAAAGGCCCGAGGGCCAGCAGCTACAGAGGATGGATACAGTCTGTTAACTCTTAGCACACACACAGCAGCACCACCAATACAAATCCAGAGGTTACCGATTGGTGCAAAGAAAATGATTTACAGATGGCTCCAAGAAGACCACAAAAACAGCAACAAAAAAATGTAGGGATCAACGAGGTGGGCTCTGAATATGCAAGTCCAAAAGATAAGAAGTCACCGGGACATAGACTTGGTCGTGTCTGGCTTTACATCCAAGATCTGAATAGGATGGGGAAAGACATGTTGATGACAAAAAAATTTCTGTAGCCTTCTCAGAGTTGGAAGGCTACTTCTTCTAATGTGATTTAGCTTATGAAACAAAGTTGAAACTTGCTACACAGAAACCTGCTAGACATGCTTTAACTTAGCTAATAAATGTCAGTCAGAGTAATGCTCTAAAATAGGCAAACTCAAACAATTCAAGTGTTTGCATGTTTTATGCATTTTAAGGCAAATAATTCTCTTTTAAATGTCAAAATGAATTTTTTATTAATTTTCTTTTCCTCTAACTGCCAGCAGAAACTTTCAAGTGAAAGAATTTGAAGGATATTGTCTGTTGTTGTTGTTCATAGCAAATTATATGCACAAAAGCCATATTACAGTAAGAGAGCAGAAGAAAGTATTCAAAAGTTAAAAAATGCCACCTTTGTGATATCAGTAACAAGCTTAATTCAATTTCCTTTCGCATATGCATTATGATATTATGTTTAAACACATTATTTTCCTTAAGACAACACACAAAAATCTATAAATAAAAATGTAAGGTCAACTAATGAGGGTGGCACCAGTTGGAAAAAAGCAATAAATACAACTGGGTATGTATTTTGCCTGCATTCTTTGTGTACTGCTTTTAAATAATCAAACTAGATCGCAGAAGTCGTATCAGAGAACACACATTACTGACAGCTGCAGGAAAATGTAAGTGCAGCAGCATCGGTGTCTTACGGCCTGAACCCTCACACACATTTTGTACGCGGAAGCACATAGTCCACTAGGCATTCATCAGAGAACATCCTGAAAGGTTTGCCTCGCCTGTAAGCTACTGATGTTTGTCGTAATATTAGCTTCACAATCTACCATTTGATTCAGCACATGCTAGGGTAGTTAATCCATCCTATCAGTTTCCCATACTGATGCAGTCACACTACAGGAAAAAGTGTCCCCAATTTGCTCTGTAAATCTAAAAAAATCCAGTTATCCTAACTCTTTAAACAAATTGATCTTGTAATTGCAGCTTAGAAAAGCTTACACTCCTGCTTTAAAATGAAAAGAACAGAAACAGAGGCATACTAAATAGATACTAGCTTATTAGAAAAGTTATTCTGGTTATGCATAAAATATTGATTTTAAAATTTTTTCTTGTATCTGATGCAGATTAAGTATTTTAAATTTTCAAATCCTTCAAATATGGAAGTAGTGGGTTGTTCCACCACACCACAGGTTAAAAAGAAGCAGCAGGATGGCACTGACTATTGCTGGAGGACATTTATTTTCTTCATTTTTATAGTTGGTATCTTAATTTCTCCTTACATATGCAGAAATCTAACAGTTGAACAGCAGTATCTATTAATTCAGAATTAAAGGAAGTTTACTGTAAAACGTGTTTCATCAATATGCAGAATATCATAATGACAGTGAATACTGTCATGGAAAGGCAGGACTTGACTGATACAGAAGATGCAGAACCTCTTCGTCAGCTATTGTAAAAATATGTTCCCACTGAGAAGCAAAAAAATAAAAAAAGTGCATGAAATTCTGCCATAAAACCCAGCGCGTACACACACGCTGATGGGAAGACAGCAGGAAAACAGCAATTGCCTCTCTCCAAGCTATTATGGGAATTAGTACACAGCCACAGGCTACTCGGTTCAGACTGGAGAATGGACTCCAAAAGAGGAGCCAGTTTGACAAAGGGCTCAAGGTTTCACAGGTTTCCTAACCTACAATAACTTAAAGGCTACCAGAAACAAAGCCTCTCTTTTCTAGCATATTCTAGGCACCTCTGCAGCCAGCTTCAAAGGAAACTGGATAACTATTTCCCCATTTCAGTCAGTATACAAAGATCATTCACTATATATTAGCTGAGCTCCAGCAGAGAAACAACTTGACAAGTCAGAAGCTGAAGCAATATGTGTCAAAGAGATTGAATTCCACTTTCATATTAGTACAGAAGAAGACAGTGCATGATTATTGCTTGGAGCATGTGGTTGTTTAGGGGATAATCCTAGCACCTTAACACTGAGAAGTAATGGAAATTGTCTGTCTTGTTCTCATTCTTTCTGAGACAGTCACTTGTGATATGTCTTGTTACACTGCCAGGTCATTTCTCTCTTCAGGCTCCTTAAATATCACCTGTCCAAGTTGACAATACATCTCTCCAGTGATGACATTATGCTTTGTCCCTTGCTAAATAGCTAGATTTTCACTTTACCAAGGATGAAAAGTTACACTTTACTTGCAGAAATTAAAACATATTACAGGCTGGCCACTATGTTAGAGCTCTGTTTCTCAACGCTGCCCATCTGCAAGGACACTCAGCCCCCCAGCAACAAGGCGTCTTACTCTGCAGCAGCCCAGACTTGTGTCCTCTTTATGTTCTTGTTCCTCATAAAGGAAGCTACTCCTGACATGACTAAATTCAGAGAGATGGATTCAATTATTATTTTTTTTAAATAAGAAAGCATATACAATGACTTCTACATTCTTTTAAATGCCCTCACATCCACTGAGAGGAACTTTATTACAGAAGGTGCACTGCTTTGAGTACCCCATTTTCTCTTACCAGCAATTATTCTGTGCAGAAAACAACTCAGCAAACCTCGTTCCAAAAAACAGACCTTCAGCAGCAGAGACAAGAGTTTCTTCGTGAGCAGTCAGTGCTATGTGATACTCAATCCCACTACAAGCCCACACCAGCTGGAGTAAGGCATAGGATGAAACACAGACAGAAGGATGGTGAGAGTAACAGTAGGATATTTAAAACCAGATTTTTGCAATCTAAGGTTGCAAAACCATATTGCAAAGGCTACAAGTCTTTTGTAGTTGCTCTTTATTACAATTGCTGCCTATTTGTTTCCTGGCCTGAGCTGCTGTCTAGACAGACAAAAGGAAGGATGCCCATCACACCTGACAGCCTTATATGGAACTACCATTGCAGGGAGGCTGCTCTTCTGAGGCTGGAAATAAACACACACGGGCACATGTGTGTGCACTGAGAGAACATGTGAAGTGTCTAAGAGATTAGTTTTAGGAGAACAACGTGTATAACAAAAGCACCTGACATCTTCTAATATAAGTCTGTCCACAAGGCAGACTTTCAGAGAGTGCTGAAAGAGCACAGCTCCCACAGAACCCGTTCCCCATTGGGGCGCAGCAGCCCAGCTGAAGCCTCACCCCTGGGAATCCACAGCATATCTATTTCCAAGAGATCTTTAAATCACCTAGAGTCACCACAGAAACCTTTGTACAGACTCAGAACTCCCACCTTAAACTTGCAAATCCTTTCTTAAACACGGAGACAGTAAGCTGATTTGTGAAGGCAATATTGAACAGCAGTAACACTTTTGTTTCCACTGTGGGAACCAGATCAAATTAACACAGGGGAAAAAAACCTAAGTTTGTGAACTGACTTTATTTAAAGCACACAGCAACTAGTAAATTCAGGACTAAATAATTCACAGTAAGACATAAAGATCACGGTTATATATGTTTATTGATTTCTATACAATATTACTGTTGTATATTTTTTTTCCTCATTGTACAAACTATGGGTATATGCTCTGAATATGCCGATCCATAAAGTGACAGTGAAAAATGTCTACCATCTTAATTTGTCTTTCAAACATGCATTCACCACCTTTTCCAATTACTGCTAGGCAAGATAAGTCATATCTATGAAACTTTTTACTTGTTTCTTTTCTGTACATGTTCTTATGCTATATTCATCACTGAATGATCTGCAAACCTTCCACAAGCACGTTACCCAATGTGAGTAATTTCTACAACAATTACTCGTTCTCTCATACATTGTTTAGACAGAAGCATCTGTCTAGAAGTGTTTTTGCTTCTAACTTTTAAATTGTTTCACAGCTGAAGGGAAGAAGTAGCTGGGGGGTGGCGGGGGGTGGGGTGGGGAGGGTATTGTTATATTCCGAAAAACAAAAAAGCTGAGCAACAGAAAAAGAAAACTTGGTAATGGCAACCTAAGTCTTAAGAGGTGAAGTGGCGCACACACACACAAAAAGGGAACATGCTCAACTAGCATGACCCTTAATTACAGCCATTCAGAGGATGGGAGAGAAGTGCTAAGACAGCCAAAAAACAAATTCAGGAATAAATTGATCTCTACTGATTTCTATACAGTATGGTTGCTGCATTCTTCCCACACTCCCCACATCACCCCTTACTGTATCAAGCGAACACCAAGAGTAGACTCTGCATGGACAGACACAAAGAAATGTTGGTCGTACTAAGAGCTGAATGAAGAGCAGTTGTACTAGTTCATTTTCAAAGTGGGGGGTGTCTGTCCACAGGACCACAAAAATGACATCAGTAACAAAATTTGTCACTGAATTAATAAAAATTTCTTCTCTAAAATATGGTCTCCACTGTCCTGAATTCAAATTACAAACTACTTATCTGTAGAAAGCATTCAGACAGATAAAACCAAAATCTCGTTGCAGCCAGCACAATAAAAGTAAGAGAAGTGTTTGCTCTGGAAAAAAAGGTAAAAAAAAAAAAAAAAAAAATCACATGAGGTAAGTGAAAATGAGAGAAATTGCTGGGAAACATGCATATTAACCCTGCTTTCCAAATGGCATGGATACACAAAGTGAATTCATTTGTCAAAGGTGACAAACCAGCGACAAACAGAAAGCAAGTTTCTTGAATCGCAGTTCAGCACTGTCTTCAAAGGTCGTTACTTTAAGGAAATATGGTGCAACTGAACTAGTTTACTTATTTGTAATCATCTAAGCTGCTACAAGTTGTAGACTGTGAATGCAGCATATCATATTCCCAGTGGGTGCCTCTGACATTTCAGCCTAATTGGTAGAGTTCATTTTACAGACAAAAAAAGGTACATTGTCAAATATAGTTGCACCAGTCACTCAGATTCAGCATAATCCTCTAAAATAAAGGTAATAAACTGCAAAATGTGTGCTTATGGTAACTGTTAGTATCTGAAATGTTTAATTATCTGAATGATAATTGAACATGCTGCCATTTCCAAGAGTAATGAAATAGCTTTCAGCAATTAATGACCTGGAAAACAAAATGCATAAAATAGTTTTAAAAGGTAATATGAAATGAAAAATACTAATATACAAATGAAATGGTAGGCTGTTTATGCAGTGGGGTTGGAGATGTGAAACAAGGAAAATATATTTCAACCACATGAGAAATCATTGCCTAAATTACGTCTGCATCTCTAAAACCAGTATTAATTCTGGTCACGTCACAGCTTAACAACAAGATTTTGTTTCCAGATTCTAAGTTTCTGCCATAATTCTTTTATTTTGGTTTCTTAATCCTTCTTACAACAACCTCTTGTACAACACCATACCTTTAACTCTATAGAACAGGATGCTACGCGGATTTAAGGAAGGGTTGGGGAGATGGAGACAAAGGGTTTGAGTCAGAAGAAACTAATTTGATAAGCAATCTCAAATACGCACCTTCAAAAGCTTTGAAACAGTCTCCAATACTAAGAAAAGGGTGAGAAATTTTGCTCTGGTTTACACAGTCAAGGCCTACAGGAGCTCTTTTAGTTCCAGTGCCCAAGTGACAGCCCTAATGGTCAGTGATCCCCACGTTGTGTCAGCCCATCCCTAGGGCCTGAGCCCCTCCTTCTCCCACTCTGTACATACGGACTACTTTGTTTTTATTATACTGCAGCTGGCCTACCTGAAACATAGATTAGCATCACTCAAACCACTGTAAAATAGTAACTCAATTCTTTTTTGAAGTGTTTTTTTTTTTCTACCACTTTCATAATCTTTTGCAATTTGCCAGCTTTATTGTAGTTATATTTTCTTTATAAATTACATGGAACTGTTCCTGATAGGACCCAAACAGAAATGTTTATTCAGTTAATCCATAAAAACGGTTTTAGATATATCAGCCAGTTCTTCTCCATTTGAGTTGATTTTATCCTGGTTTCTTAATCAAAATGTTTTATATCAAATTAAATGCATTACAGAAGAACAATATTGCCTTTATTAACCAAATCTGTAATCTAATTTTAAAAAATCAAGTTATTCTGACAAGATCAGTATTCCATAAGCCTGTTGACTGTCTCTAATTATATTACTTTCTTAATTCTTCATTAATCAACCCTTGTATTGGCTGTTTCATTATTCTGTTTAGAATTAAAGTCAAGATGACAAGCTTTTAATTAATTGGGTGATCCTGATCCTTCATGTCAGTATTTTTAATATTTGTTTTCAAGTCCTCTGGAACATTCCAGGACTGCTCCAGTTTTTTTGGGTTTGTTTTTTGGGTTTTTTGTTTGTTTGTTTGTTTTTGTTGTTTTTTTTTTGTTTGTTTTTTTTTTTTTTTTTAAACAGCAAACAAAACCAGGTAACATTAAGCATCTTGACAAGCCATTTTAGGATTCTGGACCTACTGACCACCTGAGGTGTAATTTGACATCAGCTGCTGCTTAATATGCTCCTCAACTTACTTTGATAATGGAAGCTTTTTCATTATCATACCATACAAAAGCATCACCTGGCCCATTCTCCCTCTCAGCACCAGCAGGAGGATTTACTGAGAAATAAAATGAAAAAAGTGAAATTCACTCAGTTTTGTGTCACACAGTCTAGGTTCAAATTAGGAGGAAAGAATTATGCTGCCCACTTCCAAAATGAAGCAAAGTTGAAAAAAATAAGAAAAGCAAACAAGAATTAAATGAAAAACAAAGATTCATCTAGCAGAACGAAGCCCAAAGAATCAATGTCAGTAAGAACCAGAGCTTTGGTGAAGCCTGTCCTAACTCTGGGAGGATGTTAATTTGAACTTTATCCAGATCTCACACTAGCATGAATGAAATGGTATTTCTCTGTAATGGCTTTGGAGGAGAAAGACATATGGGGGAGAGAGAAAGAATAAGGAATGCATTTGGGAAATCTCATCAACATCCCTCCCCCCCCCCAGCACATTCTGCTGGTACTGCTTTCCTCTTCTACTCTTCCACATTGCCACTCCTGCTATTCACAGCCCTTTCTACCTACTCCACGCTACTCTGCTGATAGTGCCAAAATAACAGTGAAAAATAAGTGTTTCCAAAAATGTACATTTAAGTGTTGCAATGACCAGAGCAACTTTCAAAACCTTATTCAAATTTTCCCTGCTTAATTTTTAACAGTGATAAATGAAAATACAATAAAAGCAAGTCCTATGAAAGTTTATTTAGGTACTTACAAATTCTCAAAGACTACAAAAGTAATATTGCACCCCTAAACAGCTGAGACAACTTAATTATGAAAGCAAGCTAATTAAAGTATCAAGCACACTAATGAATCATACTAAAAAATTATTTATTTCAGTTGAAATTATAATAGAAGTCACAGTTCAAAAAAAAGCTCCAGTCTTCTGAAAGGGTAAGATTATCTCAGCCTGCAGTCATGTTCTTTGGAAGCGAACACAGACCAAGAATCTGTGAACATCAGTCCCCAAACTCAGAGGAAGCTATAATCAGGCTCTGAGTTATCTGGCCCGGGTGCACCCATAGCATTTTCAAGTGCTGCAATATGAATTATTGCCCACGTCCATTCTTTTACAGCTGGAATGGGCGCCGTGGATTAATGTACCGCAATACATTTTCTTGCCACAGACAGTGCTCCTCTTGGAAGTGTGATCTATTGACTAGTCACACGCACTTTGGATAAATCACGACGGTCTCCGTGCCGTGGCACGCTCGGCTTTGGGAAAAGCCGCCGAACAAGCTGAGGTGAGACAGGAGATGGAGGAATTGCTTGCAAGACAGGGGAGCTCGGGGTGGGGTTGGCAGCTGCTCTTTTTGTTCCCCCAGCCTCCCTCACACAGCTGTAGTGGTATCCTGACTTAGTGTCCTTTCCCAGAGAGAACCACTAACTTCAACTGAAGGGCTTCCCTCAACTTGGTGGACTTTGCACTGAAGCCCTGACTGCCCAGCATGTCAGGTGTCAATGACCACAACCACGTCTTGCTGTAGCTAACTTGTCCTGCCCTGCCCACTGGTAGACACCTCAGAAAGAAGGCAAAGGAAGAGGTCACTGCACACAACAGAGGCTTTGAAAAGTGGGTGGCCATGTTAGAGGAACCCACCTACCGAGGTCTGCTACCCTAACCCTAAGTGAAGAGCAGTGTGGTTCACTGCCAAATATAACACTACACAATAAAGAACTAGACACGCACAAAGCTTATCCCAAAAACGAAGCACAAGAGAATTCAGGAAACCCATGTCTCATTGTATAACATGGCACTCACAATGTCACAGGAAGAAAGTTTCCAGTTAGTGCAGAGCGAGCTTGCAGCTGCAAATACCAAAAAAATGATACTAAGCAAGGCTGAATATAGCGAACAAAAAAAGTTGAAAACTAATTTAGGGGAGGTCAGTGTCTGAACTTGCAGTTTGCTGCCAATTCAACTGAGTCATCAGCATTGTGCTCCTTTGAAAAAGAGGACAGCATGCTTAATTTACACAATCTGACAAGAACTTGGCTAGGCAGTCTGCCTGCTCTCCTGCTAGGTAAGTCAGCTGCACTACGGTCCTTTCTTATGGATATAAGCATCATTAGGATTCTATATGTGGTATGGGTATCTGAACAGTGGCAAGCAGCACAATAAGCAGAGTATGGTCACATGTGCCAGCTGATGGTCCAAATCTGATAGCTTTTCTACAGGATGCTCTCTCAGTAACAATTCTGGTATTCAATCCTAAAGGGAATATGATGAAGTTCCTTAGTCCAGACTTTCTCCATTGTTTAAATACCATTTTTTTTCCCCATATGATAGCCAACTGGTAAACCTATATGGAACAAGAGACTGGTGCATTTGGTATCTGATAGCAAGATCTTAAATGTTTCCAATTACTACCTGGCCAAAAGCCCAGAAACAGTCATGAGTGCCAAACATTTGTAAAAACAACAGCAACTTATAAATATTGGTGTAATGTGAGTCCTTCTGCAATGACAAATGTAAAATAATTTCTGAAGTATCCCATTCGTTTAATTTCAAGTTGCTAATCTTTAGTTTATTCTAAGAGTGTTCAACTTGTAAACAAAAACATGAGTAATAAATACATGTAATTTAAGTGCTCAAAATGTATTTAAGCTCCTCTTGAAGCTGTACCGTAAGTCTCTAATGATACCTACTTCGAGGGAAAAAAGGTAAAGATTCTGTTTGAAACATTAAGATAGATGCTTTGCTGTAAACATCTTCTCTCTGTCCACTTTTAAAAAAATTTAAATGATTGCAAATTACACATTTATCTGTACTTTTATTAGCTTTCAAAGATTTAAACAATAATTTAAGATGCACTACTGCAAGAGACACAAATAAAGAGCATAGCTAATCCATTCAGTGCCATATTTTCCAGAACCCTCCTGTGATGTTGACTGTACCCAATTTTACAAGCCCATTGCCTCACATACCAACATCCTAAATTCTCATGTACAGCACACAGCAAAGCCTATAAATCCAGCTCACAACCTTGAACCCTCCACCTCCACTCTGCAAAGTGTAAAAGGCAAACACCACCAACTGAAGCAGCACTCTACACATCCCACATCGGCACAGGCAGATTCTATACTGCACTGTCCCTTTTGCTCCAGTCATTTTAAAAATCAATCACAATTTTTCTGTAACCAGAACAACATTTTAGTTCTCCAGATGGCTATGCAAGGTCACTTTCTCAATAGCAACATCACTGGGGTCCCTCTGTTAAAAATCCCAAGGAAATGAACAAAAACATTAAGCTTGCTTTTGTTTTTCAATGTTTCCCCATGTTTTGCTTGGGCTTTTTTTTGCTAGAGGTGAATTCAGCACTATCCTGTATCCTATGTATTTTGTTTTCAAAATTAATTAATGTGCAAACTGTAAACATTCTGCACTTCAAAAAGGCAGGCAGAAAAGCAGCCCAGCTCCCAAGCCTTCAACTGCAGGCGATCATATGCCAGTGCTGCACTGCTGAACCAGCATCTCTGCTATTGTACCTTGAGGCTGGCTGTTACCAATAGCTAGCTCTCTTCGATGCATAACGATTTTGAACAAAATAATAATAATAATAATAATAGTTCCTTTCTCAGCTCTAATAAAGCTACAAAGCTTCCCCTCCCCCTTACTCATTTTATTATCAAAACTAAATAATATGGTAACCGTTTACCCAAATCAAGCCATTTGGAAAAAACTAAAACCACACAGGACTCTTTCTCCAACTGCTCTACAATTCTTCATGTTTTACTGAAAATCACACCCTTGCACTGAACTTCAGTAAAGCAGGAACAAGCAATTCCACTGTGTACATATATTAAGCTCTGGACAGGCTGAACTATTGACCTCCTTTGCCACTAAAATATCAGTTAATCATAAAACTGAGCTGTGAGCTGTTACTCAGAAGCAGAGAAAAACTTCTAATTTACAGTTGATAAAGCAGGCTAAGTGGACAATTTTAGATTACCACATTTTCTACACCACCCCACTCCCCCACCCCCCCGCAAAGGAAAGGCAATCACAACTCAGAGGATACGCTCACGACAACACATCCCAAAGCCACAGAAAACAGCCTTAAGGAGTACTTCTGATTAAAGCGCAACTCTCTGCCTTTCATTTTGGTTTTAAAATGCTTGAGAAGTGAATAATTTGAGCAATGACACCAGGCAAGAGGTGCAGTCATACTGAAATAAAGCGCAGGTGCCCCATGAGAATTGATGGGGAGGAAGGAGCCTTCAGCATCAGCAGCTTGAAATTATTTGTGCCTAACCACACGCAGCCAGGAACACAATGCCACGCTCGGCACTGACTTCAGCTGTGTTTAGAAATAAAAATACAAAGCATACACCTGGCTATTAAGGAGAATAATGTCAGAAAATAATGTTTTGCTTCATATGTTTTAGTCTTACTTCAGCTGTTTAAAAACACTCAGTGGTTTCATGTATTTGACTGCTCAGCACTACCTTTAATTGCAGACTGGTAAAACAATGCACAAGTTTTCTAGCAAAATGCTGTCACTCAGCTTCAGCTCAGGACAGATTACCTGGGAAATGTTGGGTAGACAAACAGGCTGTCGGAGGACTTAAGTAGTGGAAGAATTATTTCTTCATTAGAAAACAATCTTGTTTAGCATTAGCGGAAACATTTACTAAATGAATCACCAGACACTGGTTTTGCTATGAGGAAGACAGAAAATGATCCAAATACCTAATAATAGAAGTGAATGTCTGATACCGAGATAAATACAATCATCACTCAAATCGTTCAGAACTAGGATATATCTCCATCAAAGCACAGACCAAATGATCAATAATATGTTATTAAGAAATGTCATGATATTATAAATACTGAATGAATTATGGAAAAATAATTTTGAATCTTCACTTGAAAACAATGCTAATATTTACTTAGGTCTTAAACAAACAGAAAGCAGAATGCTAACCTATTCTTATTGATGTGTCAATGAGTTTGCTATTGCTGCTATTTAGAATGTAAACATTAAAAACTCATCAGATCAACGTTTGCTAATGGGTGCTTTTTAATCCATACAGAGAGCAGTCAAACTTCATGCTGAAAATTCACTTATTTCCCACTAGTCCAATTGACGCTAAGCAGATAATCAATTATAACTTGTTCCAGAATTTGAACTAATGCATACAAAACTTATGGAAAGACAAAATTGACAAAGAACATCGACAGAAAAGAGAGTATCTGTCTGAAAAATAAGTGATCTTGTCAGAAACAAGAATTAGGAGTAATTGAAGAATCTCCAGAAAGAAGACACTGCGGCGGAGATGTCATCTAATATAGCACAGTAAATCACCTGCCAGTCACTCGTACAATACCAGCAGCAGAGACTGCAGGGCGAGCTATTCCATTCCAGAGAGCTTTACCTTCTCTTATAAATCTTCTCTTCAGAAGAGACTATTTTTTATGTTTATAGCTTGCCTTTTATGAGCAAAATATTTTTAAAAAATATTCATATTGACTTGGGCTTGCAGTTGTCTTACAGAAGTCTTGGGGAAACACCATGGAAAAAGAAGGTCTGTCTTCATTTTCCAGACAGGTGAGGAGACAGCAACCTGGTGCCACCCCTGACTCATCCCTGATGCTGGGCATACTCCTTCAGTCTCCTCAAAGCCTTGCTGACTCACCTTTTTCTAATTGAAGATGGTTAATAGTAACATTTATTCATCTTCACTTTCACAGAATAAGAAGAACCAGTCTTACTGCAAGGTAAACAGCTCAAAATGGTATTATTATTAATATTGCCATGGAAGTTCAGATTTTTCTTTTCAAGTGTTTTTTTGATCTGGTTCATTTCATAGTGGATTAAATTGAGTTGAAAATTTGTCTCAAGACAGACTAGATTTTGGTGCCTTATATGTGGGTGTTAAGTTAAAAACAAATTAAAAATAAAGTCACACCCACAATGATGCTGTTTCCCCTAACTGGCTTCTAAAAATACATCACATAAATCCTTTCTTTTCCTTTCCCATTAAAAAGCTTTAGTCTGTCACAACCTGGGTAAATGAAATTATATTTTTTCAAGCACTGGAAAAAAGAACCTGAACATTTGGGATCTGTTAGTCTTAGCTCAGTCTCTTTGAAACAGAGCTGTTTTCAAATTCCTGCTTTTTCAGAACAATGCCTAAACCAATTCAGTACAATAAATCAATGCTTTAACCTTACTTAGATCTAACGACTGCCATCTTAACTGAGATGGACACACAGATCTTTTTACTTCACAGGAAAGTGACTAAATTATAAATAAGATCACAAATTCAAAAAAATGCCTTCGGTTTAGTCTTGCTCCAGCTGTGTGCCTCAGCTTCCAACAGTACTATGCCCAACTTCAAAAAACACTAGAATTTTGGGATTCATATCTATTGACCTGGTCCACTTGAAGTTCTTGCTTCTGATCCAGACCCTAAGACTCTACCTTTTTTAAATAAAATGAGTGGTTGTCCTTGCTTAGATGAGAACCTGAACAGCTGTCCCACTGAGGTCTGTCATCAACTTGTGAAAAGAAATATTTCATTTATGTTTGTTTTACATATGTACACATATACATGACACATATCTGCAACTGCAGCTCTTCTTTCTTATTATTTTAACATCGTTTTGAATAGATCGTTATCAGCACTCTTTGCTAAATCTAATATACTGCAAACTTTAAAATACGGTCAGGCCCCAAAAGTCCCGAGATTAACAAAAAAACCCCCATGGTTTAATTTCCGCTTTTTTGCCTCCCAGTCTGATGTTCAAATCTATAATTTTTCTCCTCTACAACTATGAGACATAGGTATTATCTTTCTTCTTATGAAAGCTGAGATTTAAATAACTTTAAGTAGCTTTAGAAGGAACAGCATATAACACAAGTTGGCAGTGCTTAATCTTCTTGGTGCTGGCCATGCAGGGGCACTCTAACAAACCAGAAGCAGACTGCAGGATTCAGCAGTACTTGATTTTGGTGGTGGTAATCAAAAATGGAGAAAACACTCTATTAATATTTGCAATTGTATTTTAGGAGTTAAAAGATTTTAATAGTTGTATTTTAGTTGTTGGAGATTCTGGTATATCTGCTTGGAAAAAGAAAAATTACACAGAAGTACACTACATTTCTTGTAAAATGCTATTTCTTAAACAGATTTTTCTTCCCCATGCAAGTTCCTTTATGTGCAAGGTTACTTAAAATGTAAGGGAAAATATGAAGGTGAAAAAACAGGTGGATTGTCCATTCCAGAAATGAAGACATCTCCTTCTTTGCATGAGGAGAAGTAAAATATTTTCTTAGCTTTCTAACATCCTGGCTCCTAAGCTACCCTCCCAGGGTTAGCAAACAGCAACCTACACAGTGACCAGGCAAAGCAAGGGACACACCAAATCCTCATTGGCCCAGAAACCTGGGGGACCTATGGATGCCAAGGAAACACTTAAGTTCTGCTAAAAGTTAATTAGAGCCAACAAACCCACCAACCAATTAAATCATTAAATAAAGAGTTTTGTTTGCTTGTTTGTTTTTCCAAAGCAGCACTCACCGGCACATTTGGTCCTGGTGATGAGCGGTGGTCCTGGCTGCCCAGTCCCACCTTCACCTGGTCTGGTGAGCAGGACCCGAATCTCATATTCAGTGTCAGGGTCCAAGTGCCAGAGCTTGTAAGTCGGTGCATTGACAGCATGGGTTTCAGTCCAGGTCCCAGATGTCATTCGGTACTCCACTTCTTTCAGAATAATGGGTCCGTCCCCAATGATTGAGTTGGCATTCAGCTGAATGAGCAAGTATGTGGGCCCAACGCCCAGCAGCTGCGGGGGTGCTATCGGCCGAGGTGGCTCTGTAGGGGAGACAAAAAAAAAAAAAAAAAAAAATCCAGTGATAAAATGAAAGCTGGAAAACCCATTAAGAAGAGGGCTCCTTCCACAGAAAGTTGTCAAGTTTTGATCAGCAAAGATTTCAAAACTCAAAAGCAAAATCAAAGTGACATCAATGAAGAAAAGCTGAGGAGAATTTCAGCTGATGGAAGCAAGTGGTACACCACTGGCATCTGCCCAATGCTATTTTTTCCATGTAAAAATCTCAGCTAGGGACCACAAAATCCTAGTTGATTTACATATTGCTACTTCTTAACATTTTTTCTGAAAAAAATCTGGGTTCATGCTCATTTATATAATTTACTATGGCAATAACTTGAGATTTTCAGAAACATAACTGATTTTCTTTTATTGACAGAAGCCACATATGTACTTTACTTTAAGAAACAGTTACAATAGTTGATACAGTAGCCCTGCACAAAATATTCTTGAATATCACTGCAGTTCTTTTGAAACCCACCAGAAGCAGTTAAGGTAAAAGATACAGATGCCCATTACAGGCATTCAGAATACTTGGAACTGAGCAAAACTGCCAGGAGAATGACAAAAGATGTATAGCAACGACATAATATTTTATTCTTCAGTAACTTACTACAGATTTAGAAACTTCAAACAATAGGATGTACATTGCCTTTGTCTTCCTCTGTTCTCATCAGTTTCTGCCTGCCTAAATGTTTCAACACACCTGCTAAGTGAAAAGGTAACTACGGACCAAACAGGGAGGCAAGGTCCCCCTTACCCTGAGAAATGTTTAAGTAGAGAAGCAGCACATTGCGTCAGCGTGATTTATTTTGAAAAACAAATCACAAGCAACATGTACTTTTCTAATAAAATGGATCCACTGATAAACACGGAAGGTTCATTTTCATTCCAGATGGCTCATATTTCAACTAATTTGTTTCAGTTAATTAGGCAACAATGCTAAATTCAATGCACACAGGGGTTTCACACAGCAGCGATGCAGAACTAACAACGCGGCAACTCTGAGCAAGTAGAGGGGATCTCATGGCCAGTACATTAAAAATATTCAACCCCAGACCATAAGATTTCCCAAGAGGGGCGCTCTTCTCATCACCACTCCCCCTACCGCTCTGCACAAGAGAAGTTAAGACACAGAACCACTGCACATATTCTGCCTCCCAGGAATGACCCTACCAGTGTCCCTGACAGAGCCCACGGGGGGAGTGGTGACGGAGGGGCTCACAGAGGGCCTCCAGGCCTCCTTTGACATCCCACCCTTCCTGCATGGTGAAGTTCGGCTACTGACTCCCTGGTTCTCTACATCCAGCGGTAAAGTTTCCCCTCCAGATACCAGAGCTGGCTCCCAACTGTATTTAACAGCTCGGTAAGCAACCAAGTTTCCCACATTTTGGTACAAAAGTACTTCTTGCAGACTTTTTTCTAAATTAGCTGTGTCTTAGGCCACTCAGTTTGGGGACCAGGCAATCTGTGAAGGTGCCGTAGTAACTGGAAGCAGAGCTGATTTTCTCCTCCCAGAGTGAAAAGGTGAATGATCTAAGGTGTTCCTCTTTCTGCTTTGGGATATGCAAAACTCTAGAAAGTATCTCAATTAATTATTAACATGTTTTACCCTGCTTTGGCAAGAAATGTGTATATGAACTAATTTAGATCCCTACCTGCATCAAAGCTCAGAAATGCAGCCAGGTTTAATGAGGGCAGTTTATTTGCTGTGGAACTAACACATTAAATGTCAAACTAATGAATTCTAAGGTCAGTGTATATTACAGCAGAAAACATAAACATTGATGAGCATGATGCACTACCAACTCCAAGTTATAAACCTCTAAAACATAAGGCTATGTTTAGAAGTATACACTTTGATTAAGAGCACGATTATCACAAATAAAACCCCACATTAATGAGACTAATATACCATTGCATATTAAATTTTTATGTTAAGAGATAAAGCGTATTCTTATATTAGCATATGCATTTTGTTTTTAAGCTCTTGAGGACAAGGAGACTTATTTATAAAGTCTCTCCCAGTTCCAATAAATTATGCATGAATTTTAATCAGTTAGCAAATGAACAAGTAATTGTTCTGCAGCATTATTAATATTCTTCATAATACAATATACTATCAGAACCAGAGGTGAGGTGCAACCAGAAATCCCAAAAGTACACTAAGTATCAACTGAAGCATGCAATCTCAACATACCAGGATAAACTTTTCTGATGTTACCCAATTAACTTTCTATTAATTATTCTAATTCGTTATTCTATAACCAGATCCATCAAATATTCCCCAATTATAATTTGAAATAACATAATTTCCTTTTATACATACAGCAACCTGAAACTTCTAAGGTTTAAAAACTGCCATTGATAACTAAAAGTACAAAGCCATTATTAATGTTTTTCTTGCCACTCCTGTAGCAAATATCACACATATCAACAATACTTCTCTTTCAGTGCATTTTTAAACACAGTTTACATCCTTCAAGGAAGTGATGTTGCTGGCTTTTCACTCTAGCAATCTGGGTCCACCTAGTAGTAAATCAATAATACAGTTTCAGAGTGTCCTGAGAAGGCAGTCTACCAAAAATGAAAAACCTCTTCTAGGTATGAAAAAAAGGAGATGTATGAAAGGGAACCCCAAAGAAAATAACCCTCTCGGAAGTTTGGTCTGGTTTATAAACAATATAAAAACTCAGCTTCAGGCAAGCCAAGTGACAGCTTTGGAGTTCAGAGCCTGGATCCGAGGTAGCGTTGCAGGAAGCTGAGGCTCACCAGTTACCCACCATGGCAGCCTCTGTCCTGCCGGGCCCTGCTGAGGCACCCTGCCTGCAGATAGATGGACACTACTCAAAGCATTTTGCGGCTTTCAGTCACTCACACCCACAGCCAGGTCAGGTAGCATGGTGACCTCCCTCCATCCCCCCGCTGCCCTGGTCACTTCAACCAAACCACGGAACTGTACCCTTTCTTTCTGCCAAAAAACCCCCATCCCCCTCAATTCTTATGAGCAGATGTGGCTAAGGTACACAGTATTCCTAGCAAGCAATTTTTATTGAGCATGGTTCCCCCTTTCTTGGCCATGAACCCTCTGTGAATAGCCATAAAGGTTCTAAAGAATATTTTATGAAAAAATATTTCAATCCATGGATGGTTTATTAACTCATCAGTAAAATCACAATTTCAATAGGTATTTAAGACACTCCCACTAAACAGAACCTGCATGGCAAGTTTCATTTTTTCCTTCGCTAAGCATGAAATTTAGAATTCCTTTTCCAGTGTAACTAGTTTGATTACTGTCTCATTTTATGACTATATTTTTTAGCCACTGCTTAAAGGTGTTAAATCTGATGAAATCCCCCAGTATGCATGGCCACTAACATCTCTGAAAGACTATATAAAAAGACCACTTGTACATCTGCAAGACATTAAAGAAATTAAAGTATTTTCATGCATAGCATTTTGCAGTATTTGGTCATTTCTGGTTTTGACATAAAATGCCCACAGCTAACTTAATCAAAAATTAAGACTGACATTTCATCAGTACAAAGTTCTCATTCTGCTGAGCTACTAGCAGTACATTATGCTCACATCAGTATGTATATGACATTAGATATTAAATGTACTGTGATATTTAGGCACCAATGACTAGAATAAGCATGCAGCATCAACGCCAGCTATAAGTCTTCCTACAGTTAAGCAGTTGTGTCATATTCTTAATATTAAGTATTGTATGCAAATAATTATGTATTCATAGACAAAAAAACCAAGCAGTAAAGGTCACTAGTGTTATTAGTACAGTAACAAGTATGCATAAAACTTCCTATATTCCCAAGTAACATATGCATACTATGTTGCTTAATACCATTTACCCAGCCTGGGTGATAATATCCCTACTACGTTGCCCTCCAAGACTAAACACCTTCTAAATTTAAAATAAAAGAAGGGAGTTTCATTATTATCTTAGCGGTAATCATATACTGTTGATTATCAGTTCAAAGCAAGGGAAAAAAAATAAATCAAACCAAACCAGAATCCTACAGGCTGTTCCATTTTGGGGGAAAAGCTGATACGGGATGCATGTTTGATAAAATCTTATATTTTTACACGAAGTCATGTTTTGCTAAAGGAGCAGGAGACTGCTGCCTTGCTTACAGCAGAAGGGTCTGGGGAGGTGAGGAGGAGAGGGCTGATCACCATACAGCCTGACCATGAAAGATAGGTCTGTGCCTTCATTCTTGCCACTCTCTATCCCACCCCTGCCTCATATGGAGCCTTCACACATTAATACTCTGCATTAATGCCTGCAAGCTCCCTCTGTTCACATGTGAAGCATGCCTTCCCTCCGGTGACAGCATGTTCAGCCTTCTCTGTCAAATACAGTTGGTATGCTGACAGGTATCAACAGTTTAACCCAATACATACAACAGGGGTAATCATAAAAATCTTAATTTTTACAAGTATAACAAGGCATTCATTTATTAGAAGAAGCCCAGCATCAGCCTCACCCCTCCAGAAATTAAAATTGTTACGTCTTAACTATGCCATAAATTGTCAAGAAAGCAGGTAAATCAAAAGAATACAAATTTCCTTTAAAATTTTTCATAATTCAGAGAAACAAACAAATCCACATAAATGCAGCTAATACTCGGTGTTCCGAGGAGTACAGCGGAGATGCCTCCACAAATGATTCAAGACTGACTCAGCTCCCACCTCAATCAAACTCATTCCCTCTTCTACAGAAACTTCTTGCAAAGCTTTCTAAGTATATCTGCATATTTCTTGCAAGTACTGTGGGTTTCTGGTTGAGGTTCAGTGCCTGACCCGCTCTGGCTATGCATAGATAGAGCATGATCTTTGCCATACAAAGCCCCCTGGGACCAGCGGCCCTAGGGAGTGCAGTTCAAGACATCCAAGGCATATAGGCCAAGTGGAAAATCCCTGCTTGCCAGGAGCTGGACCTGTGCAGAAGCTGCGCTGGGCTCCAGATTGCACATGGAGATGTTGTGGCAAAGCTGTGTCAGAAGACCCACAGCACGGAGCCAGAAGAGCATGGCGAAGCAGGCTGTCAATCCCATGCAACAGCTATACAGCTTCAGTACTCTTCTTGTACTGGAAGATTACACATGGCTTTAGGGATTCACACATTATAAAAAATATTGAAAAACTGAAGAACCAAGAACATTTGTTTAAAAGTTGAAGAAAAATGTATGAGATTTAGCAGAAAGAATTATGGCAGTCAAGTACTAGCAGGGAAACAAAATTCTCGGTCTTAAAAGCTGGTTAATCTAATGGAAAAAAAAAGAATTAACAAGAAGCAGTGACAGAAAGCTTAAATTCAAATAGGGTATTAAGCCACAAATTTAACAGTGAAAATAGTAACTGAAGAACAATAAATAGTAATACTGTAGGAAATTCTGCATTCTCTATCTGAGTGTTTTCAGTCAAGGCTGGATGTCTTCTTATAAATTATATGTTAGGGGGAAAAAAATGGAAGATGATAACAATATGTAAGGCTCCAAAGAAATACAACTGAAAGAAATTATGCGGTTGTGAAGGTGGTCACAAAATCAGCTATGAAAAGGTTGAAGATAAAAACAAACTATGGAGATTTCCACCACAAATACTGGGTTCCTTTTATTTTTAGAAAAATCATTCCACATGTGGCATATCTTTAATATGAACTAGAAATATTTTCATTCAGCTCTCCAAAATGGTTAGGAAGTACTGCTCTGCTAGGGAAAGAAATTCAGAATTTAAGACAAAAAGGTTTATTTTGGGCTTGTGCCTGCCTGAAAGGACACCTGGCTGTCTTCTACGCTGACAACAGCCTGACAAGACCTGTCGCCCTCAGCCCCAACAAAAGCTACACTAACACAAACAGGAGGCTTTGCCAAGTGAGGGGAGAAGCATTACAGAAAGCAGTACGTGCCTGATGAGAAATTCTTCTACTCAGTTAAAAAAGCAGGTTAACGCAAGGGATTGAGGGATCCCAAGCTGAAAGCACAGATCTGACTAACAGCAGAGGTATCATGAACCTTAGAGTCACAGAAAGCCTCTGCAGTTTATTTTTAAATTTCCAACAAGATCTCAAGTTTTCACTTTCTCTGCATGACAGACTACACTCACAGCTCAGTCTGTCACCCTATACATGCCATCTCTAGTGAATAGTTAGGTCCTTAATGGTTTTGCTGTATAACACAGAAGACAAATAAAAAACCCAACAGCCTATGGATCAAAGAGATTGCCCAACACACTGCGGACAGCTCATTAATGGGAGTTGAGTACTCTACTGGGCTGCTGAAAAGAAAGAAGAAAAAAAAAGCAAAAAAAAAAGCTGTCACTTCTAACATTTTTCTGCATTATTACGAACACAACTCTAGATGTACATTGCTCCGACACCTTCTAACCACTAGCCAAGACTTCACGTGGAAAGTCCAATAAACAAAAGTAACATCAGGACAATCTTAACTAACCAATTCAAAGATGCAGACACACATGCATCCTTAAGTATAGAAACGCTGTTGTTAAGGGCTTAGCTCATGGGATTCTTGCTTGCACACTGTATAGGGGTATTTGATTTTTCTCACCCGGGCAGCCCACCTTATTCTTGTGGCAAAGGAGGAGAGTAAATGTAAGCTTATTCTCAGTCAGACATACTATACATCAGCTAGAGATTACTCCCGCCCAAAAGACATGATGTATCTAAAAACCATCAGAATAAAGGAGCGGGTGCACGAACAACTCTTCAATTGCTGTAGCGTTGCCTATGGAAAAGGGAGGGGTTGGAGTGAGAGGCAGCTGCCACAGCAGCCTCTTCTCTTCCCAGCCGGGGACAGAACCCCAAGGGTTACACTTTTGTCTACCACCTTCCTACCCCTCAGTTGGGTAGACTGTACCAGTTACATACCAACAGTGGGGCAGGAGCTACCACCCCTCAACCCACGCTTGATCCTGTGTTTCACCTCGAAAGACAGCCAGGTACAGTGGCAGTCAAAAACAGGCTTCAGCAGGATGAGCTCAACTGCAGGTAGTGCATGTTGCACAGGCTGCAGGAGAACTTAAACCAGCTGTAAGACTCAAAATAACACAGAGACACCATAGAGGAGTTTTAGAATCACCTCCTCTACTCCAAGACCAAAACCTGGTTATAGAATCACACAATAAAAACCTCACCAGCTGCAGGCCTTTGGAATTCTCACAGGCCTTGGCCGTTCTTCAGGTTTAATTAATATTTCCCTAAGCCATTGCTTGGCTTCTCTATTTGTTCACAAACTCATTTACCATTTTTGCAAGAAATATGTTTGGTTCTTTGTTTTCTCCAGTGGTCAAAAACCTCCCTCTGCTCATCAAGTTTAACTCATTTTAACAACTGCTTTATTCTTCTACATTGTTATTTTTTTCTGATATAAAAGTTTCTATTGCTTCCACCTTTTTCTTCTGCAGACAACTTGGAGGAAGCATTTATTGTGGGTTCCTGCTGCTTATGCAACTTAACAATACCTCCTCCGAAAAGTATACTGAAGAGAAGGCAGCAAAAAACTTGTCAGCAAATAACTGACTTCAACATACTACGCCACATCATGATTTCATGTAGAAATTCATGTAGAAATCAGCAGATTTTTACAGTTAAGTGTTCCAAACAGCCACAAGCCTCCCTTTATATTTTTTAAAAAAGCAAAAGCTAATTCAGACCTGCTGTTCTGCAACCATCAGTGATGGTGGTCGCATGGAGAAACTTGAACAGCTTGTGATCTATTATTCTGCAACACATCTTTATCTCCAGCTTTTTTTTTTTTTCTTTTCAGTGATGCTTATGCAGACTTAATTCCTGTGACTCCAGAAACTTTCTCTCTGTGACTTTAAAATACAATTTATCACAACTGTTCAGTATCTGGCACTAGTTGCTAGACCTGAGGTTAAGACACAATACCTACACAATGTTACATTCTAATTAAGAGAGTTAGTTGCCTGGAACAAAAGAACTCATTCTAAGCAATAGCTTTGTGACCAGGTCATATCAAGTGATTTATTCAACTCACTTCAGAGTCTGCAGGACCATTTTCATTGTCTTTTATTACTTGGAATGGAAAAACTGAAAGAATCTATTTTAAACAAACAATCCAAATAAATATCTATAACACAGTAAGATTCAGGTTATTACCTAGAGAATTGGTTACTGGAGAAAAACCAGCAACAAACAGAAATGGCAAATTGAACCGTGAGCTCGCAGTGCTGGCTTAGGTAGGATACTGACATATTTCACCGTAATATCATCTCTAATTTTGGGTCTGCAAATGGGGATACTATGTCACAAGCTCACCTCAAACTACTGATTTATCTTTGAGCACCTGCCTAATATATCAAGTTTGTGTAGTAAGTACAAAGTCTGCAAGCTGATGCAGCTAAAATGTGTAAGTGACATGGCAGTTACTGACCACCTGAAGTGCTGAAATAAGAATTATTTCAACAGTGAAAACTGCTAACTTCTGCATAGTGATTTTATATCCTATGCATCACTGTGGCATTTTATTCACCTTGATTTGAAACACTACTGCATTCATTTTATTATCTTCCTTTAAATAAAAGGAACAGTGTACAGCTTTAGCATTGTCAGCAGAAACCGTAAACAAGGTTAAGCTCATGCCCAGCTTACATGTAAAAAAACCCCCCAGTTTTTCTAAAAATTGGAGCATGTCATCCCTCCTCACAATTTATGAACAGAACACATGTCTATTTATTGAATGACAGTAGTCCATGTGACTCTGGAAATCAATTAGAAGAGTATGACATATTTTATAAAAAAGATTGTATTGTGTTAAAGACATTTAAGCAGTACACTCCTACAGGAAAAATGAATACATGTAAGAAAGAGGTGCCTGCAATGAGAAGACATTCAAATCTTAAAAAAAAAAAAAAATTAAAAATTACTCAGTATGAATGAGCCAGTTATAGAAATGTCTCAGGCAAAGACTTGACCACAATGACTTCATTATCCACATGTATCAGTAATTCCCTTGAGATCTCAACATTGAGATTATAGTTGCAAAGAAATATTTTATCTGCTTCATTGTCAGAAACCAGCACGTTAAGAACAAAATTGAATTCCTTCTTCAAAAATTGGTACTTTCCAGGAAAGAATTACTCTCAACTCTACAAGGCTTTGCAATAGGTTATTTGACAATACTGCATACTGGATGCACATCCACATGCTGTCGATGAGAAGGAATAAAACTAGAGATTAGGGAAAGAGTGCCTGAAGGAGGACAAAATAGTATTTTAGGGACACCAGGATTTTCTTTTACATAGTTATGTAATGAGAATATATTTTTTTTTCCTTCCTGCTTCTCAAGTACTTGGATTTATTTATTTATTCTTAATTTCAAGTTTGAACTGGCCCAATAAACTGATATTGCAAAGATTTTTTGCATTGTTGTTATATCTGTTGATGCTATAGTTATGCTCACATTCCGTTTACCGCCTAAGCAAACTACGTGCAGAAACTTTCTGATGGACAAATTGTTACAGTGACATATTTATAACACAACTCAA
Source organism: Strix uralensis (assembly GCF_047716275.1). NCBI lineage: Eukaryota > Metazoa > Chordata > Aves > Strigiformes > Strigidae > Strix > Strix uralensis. The sequence goes on from NC_133974.1 coordinate 61,249,174, forward strand.
ATACTTCAAACGCCCTGCAACAAAACTAGAGTGTTTCAGTAGAATTCAGTGAAAAAACCCCAAACCTACCACAGATTTACACCTTACTAACTCTACATCTCTATAAAACTTGAAAGCTAAAAACCCTCCCCCGGCCAGCACTCCTGGAGTTCAGTGAAAGCCATCTACCATAATGACTTGGAATTACCTATACGCAGCCCAGCTGTACTTATAGGTAAGGTGGAGCTTTCTTCAACTGATGACATGACTGTGTCACATGGGAGATCTGCACTTTCCTGCGTACCAACTGACCCTCCTGCCAGGGCGTTTGCCTGTCCTGGAAGACTCCTGTATGTCTCATTTTGGAAGCCACATTATATCTGGTCATCACTAATCCAAATTTTTATCATCAGCTTTCCTGCATGCCTTTTAAATGACAGAGAAAAATGTTTCACATGTTGTTGGGACAGTATCATGGCAAGGTAGAATTCAGAACCGTATCATGCTCCTTAAGTGCAATGAGCTATACACATCGCTGTGCCAGAAGGGTACTGTAATATAATGTACCTGCAGCTGAGAGGAATAGCTGGCATGGTTTCCAAGCATTTACAATTTTATTTAATAGTCATTACAGAAACTTCAGGAGTGTAAGAGGTGAGTCATGGACATCTCACCTTCCCAGCCCTCCCCATCCTCTGTAATATACCTGCTCACTTGGCACCTGAGATACTGTTATCAGTCCCAGAACCACTCACTGCCATGTAGTACCTGTGCAGGTTTTTAAGTGTGACAGCCAAGCACCTGCAAGCTGTTTGCACACCTACAGGGCTACATGTCATATCACTTGCTTGAGGCTGCTCCTACCCCACCACCTTGCACTGTTCTCTCTCAACTCTACCTGCCCAGCAGCACCCTAGGGCCCATCTAGGCAGCCCCAATTCCTCCTCCTGTGTCTTTCTATTTCTGGTTATTTGATCCATCAAATGAAGGAAGTTATGTACCTTAAAGACTGATTTCACTGTAAGCATCAACCCAGACCATGGACCTTGATGCACAGAAGTAGGAGAAGGAAGGAAAGCAGCTCACACACCATATTCTTGAGGCAAGACCCTTACAAATGCACAGGGGACAGAGGTGAACTTAAAACCTTCCCCTTCAGACCTGAGAAGGCATCCAGGAATGCCCGTAGAACTGGATAAATAATGTCTCCCTTCTCCAAAGTTCTTCCTCAGGTATCCCATTTCATTGAAGTTAAAAGCTTTCTATCAGCACTTCAATACTATCACCAAAGAAAAAAGGGATACAATTTAGTATATGGGTTACACCTTAATGATTATCTAGAGATTTTGTGTGCTCAGACTACTCAAGTCTATGGGGAAAACTGACAAAATTCATCACTTCTGAGCAAACTTATTTTAAAGGGACTGTTTCCTTGCTCAAATCCCTTTATTTCTATTCATAACCTTTTCCAAGACACATTTAGATGTTCCCACCAGGAACGTCTTCACATTTCTTATAACAGCATGCCCAAATATTTCTTGCCAAAAATGCCAGAAGGCAGCCCACTGGAATGACAGAGAAGGGGGCTAATTTTAGGAGGGACTGAGATACCTCCCTCGATCTATGCAATGAACCAACAGAAACCAAAATGGAAACCCACTTGGTTAATTTTTACACCACAGTTTTACATCACAGATGTGAATTACACATCATCTAACGCCTACCTGAAAGGGCAACCCTGCTCCTCCACTTCCCACCATGTGTCGCTTGCAGTGCCACTCATCTACTCCACACCCAAGGCACTTTAGGTTTAAAACTGATCTTGGGGGTGGGTGTGGAGGGGTGGGTGTGTGTATGTGGAGACATGTACATGTCTTCTGACAAGAGCCAGTGTCAGCACAGAAGCAGGAGCACAAGTTCAGGTGCTTAAGAGAGAGGAAAAGGGAGGGCAAGGATTGAGACTGCCTTTGCTGGCCATAATTACATCTGCTTCACTTTACCAGGAAAGCTACCTTTGGGGGCGGGGGGGGTGTGGGGGGTGTGTGGTGTGCAGTGCACAGGGGTGCAGTGAGAAGGAACCAACATCCTTGCCACAGCATCTAGACAAGAAATACCTATGAAATGAAGGGAATAGGTAACAAAGCAGCTGCCCACCTTCTCATGGCCAAATGGATTTTGACTGTGATGAAAAGCCAGGAAGAGCCTTCTAGAAAAACTAACCAGAACAAAACTCCTCACCACTTCTTCTGCATGTTAATAGGAAACACATTATGATACACATTTTTTTTAAAGGAATGAACAGAATATAGTGATTTTTATTAAGAGTTTTGATAATGTAGTGAAGTAGAAATGGAAGAGTGAAGTTGGTGATGAAATTCTAACATAATCAATGGAGAGGGGTGACTATTTCATTCATATCATGAGAACAGCTTCACTCCTGAGAGGCCAAGCTCGTTTAAGGTCTTTTTTTCAGCTGGTGCAGCAATAACAGGGAATGAGAATATTTGTCTTTGAAAGAGAAAGCAGCACACTAGATTATGGAAAAAAGGGTACTTTTTGACCTAAAAAGTATTTAGATTGGTCTTAATGGGATATTTTCATAATCTACTTTTCAGATGGGGCTGTTCTGTTAAAGAGTTTGAAAATGGGTATATTGTCAAGTATGATAGCGTTGCCATGAAGAGGCTGTCCTTGTAATTAAATTGACACCCAGTGCATTGAATCCCAAATTCGCTACAGGATGTAAAAGCATAGACAGCTTAAAAATTAGTGTCTGTATTAGATGATTTGTATTATAAAAATATGTTCCAAGGAATAGTTTGTAGAAGCTTTTTGTATCCTAATATCTTTGTTTTGTTGCAACAAAGATTCAAAGTATCAATATGACAAAAACTACCAATCATTTACTCTGGAATAGCAAGTCCCCGAGTACAGTAACAGAGTCTAAATTTTGCATCTTATTTCTACTGACACAAACATTTGCTTTTCTGTGGTAATAGTGATTAGTGTGACCACTTACATTGGGAAAAATCTGACTAGGAAGTCTGGTCTCATGAGAAATAGACCCGTTCAATCATAACCCAACTGGACAATCAGTAAAAGCCAGCTCAAGTTTCTGTAGATCTACAGCACAACTAATGCACAGTGCTCAATGTTCACTCATTAGCAATTAAGAGTTAACCGTACCTTAAGATATGGGTTGCATACCATATCTATATCACTCATCTGAGAGGCAGAAGCTCTTGTACTCAAGTTCGTAGAAACATTATCTCAAAATAAATGGACAACATGGTGGCAGACCACTGGGGAAGCTTGGCTTTGAAATCCAGTCTGCACTTCCACTGCATGGGAGGATGAGGCAACACTGTTGTTAAATACTGTGCTTATCACCTGAAGAGTACCATCCTGAACAATCCTCCAGATACGCCTGTTTATGTCAAGGCATCTGCCTATTTATGACTACGTTTCAGTAAAGGGCAACATCGGTTGCTGAAATCATGGAACACCCTGGATATGAGAAACAGTTGAGTAGGGTAGGGATCTTCATGTTGGCAAAGAGATTATCTAAGGGTAATTCTGTGACAGAGCTCTACAAAAGTCAAGCACCAGAGAGATGTTAAGATTCAATTAATCTTCACCTTTTGCAATACAGCAAATATAGGTCATCAAGTGAAGCTAGCAGAAGGCAGGCTCAAAAATAAAGAAGAAAGGAAGGGGTCTTCATGCCAAAAAAGGTAGCAGTCTCATTGCAAAATGGTGCTGTGGGCAAATGAAGGTTACCCCTTACTAATCAGACAACCACCAGGCTCAGGACCACTGCTGAAAGGAATCAGATGCTGAGAGGGTATCAGGGGAAATGTCGTGTATGTTTATTAAGCTCTTCTCCCAAGAAGTCCTCCTCTGGCCACTGCTTAAGAATCCTGATTTAGTTAGATACTTGGTTTGAATAGCTGTGATTGTCCCTTGTTGTGCTCCTGTATTTTGTTAATCTCTATTTAAACTCAAGAATTTTGATACTGAATAGATAAACTGAAGACACGGATATCAAATATGGGACAAGATAAATAGTAATTTTTATACATTACCCTAATTCAGGCAACTGAGCTGATTCCCACCTCATCACAGCTTTAATAGATGAAATAAAATATGCTTCTATAATAGTCAAATTAAAAGAAAAATTTCATTTCTACCTTATTTTGACCACTCTGAGTTATCTTATTATTTTTTTGATGAGCAAACCTGAGAACGTACAGCTTCTTATTCTGCTACTGCATGTTTTAATTTTTGAATACGATGCTAACAAACACTTCTTCAGGCTGAGCTAGCACATTGAAAGGTCAGTAACTAGCCTTGTATATTCATGTAAAAAAGGCAAACAAAATCAACAACACTACAGAAATATTGAGAGAGGAAATTACTAGGGCACAAACTGGACAGTACAGCTTTCCTCTTCAAATACATGATCCACTGCTAATAATACAGTTTATAGTAATATACAGATTATGGAGATTGCTACCTTCAAAGATTAAGCTATGTTATTGATTAAATTCAGATTGCTTGTGCATACGGGCACTTTATTTAAGACTGTATTTACTGGTTTTGCATGTTGAATCAAGCTGCTAAGAGCACATTACAATAGTACTTGGGAGACAAAAATAAATCAGATGTAAACATATTACCAGTTAAACAAATAGGAACAATACCTTAAAGAAACACTTACATAAGGATACTGGCAACAAAAGCATGTAACCATGGGGAAAAATGTTGCATAATTTTATCAGCAAGCTGTCAGCACCAGTACACAAAGCTAGTAGCACTTTTTCAGGAATTTTAAATACCGCTTTTCATGAAGACAAAGGAAATCATGACTCCTCCTGCCGGATCCCGAAGTCTACCTCAAACTTTTGATGTGTGAGTGTTCTTTGAAGGATTTTGTTTGTTTGTTTGTTTTTAAATAACCGCAAGCACCTCTCTCATGGGACTCACTACCCTTCTGATAAATGTGGTTTCATGAAAAAAAAGCAGTTCTGTCAAGTCAGTCAGAGAACTGGTGAAGTTGCCCCCTGAACTCTTTAGGCTTCTACCTCTGGATTCAAATAATTATCTTGCCTGCTTTCAAGAAAGCCTCTGCCTCTTATTCATCCTCCTCGCCACCCTGCAATGGGAATGACAAGCTGGGTTTACATGTTCAGAATGTTCAGAATAGATGCACATAACTTTTTTCCAAACATAACAACCCACAACACAGTATTTTGACATTAAAAAAAAAAAATACCCTAAACCTTCCCCTTTTTAGTTAAAATAGTTTTTTCTTCAAAAATTCATTTGAGTTTTACTTTAAGAAGTTAAATGGTTTGGCCACAGAACCGAGAAGTCAGTGCTGATTGTGTATCTCTAAGCTCCCCCCACTGACCTCCTGCAACAGCCTCTTTTCCTGACTTCTGAGGCACGTCTTAGGGTGCAAATCCTCCTGTTTAGTACCCACATCCAGCCAGCGGAAATTCAGGGGCTAGGAGACCCTGAGCACAAAGCCAGTTCTGGCTTTTTCTCAGGTCCTCAAATAATCCCTTCCTTTCTCAGGGCCACAAAAGTGAAGGAAACCTATTTTATGGTTACAGCCAAGAATACAGAGGTACCACAAACCAATCTCACACACCCATATTTTATACCTTCCTAAGTGCAGAGGCTTAAAAATTGAAAACAGAATAACTGCACATAAAAAAAAAAAATCTTCCTTCTCCTTGGGAATGAAATGGGATAGATGGGCTGAGGTTAGGGTTGGGTTTTTTGAGGAGGAGAAGAGGGTGGGGGAGGTATGGAGCAAAACACTCAATAACAGTTGAGAGGGCTAAGATTTTTTAAAAGATTGATTAATTCATCCAAATTCAGCTAATAGCCGCAATAAAAACCATTTACATTAGCCTTTCCAAAATGACACTTTGACTTTTTAGCCTAGTTGCATGTGGGGCACTAGATAATAACACGGGGCATTCAGAGCGCAGTTCAGGACTGTGTCTATAGCAAGTGGATTATTCAATCCATAAGGATTGAATGCATAAGGACATTCTACCTCCATTCATCTTGTCTGACTGAACTGGAGCAGGGATTTCAGCAGAAACTTCCCATTTCCCAGAACAACACCCTAACCTACAGGTTCAGGGATTCTCAGCAGTGTCTCTACATCCCTCCTTTTGAAGCTGAACCATTTTCTGCAACACATTAAGTCATACATCTACCTAGAAGGTCAGGAAGAAAAAACGGTTTTTAGTCGTGGGTCCAATTAGTGCAGCAATACTTTTATCTGTGATGGTAGTATTTTGTGAATAGATGCATCCAGCTTATCTCATTTTCCTTAAGATACTAACGAATTAAGAAATAAAATGGTAAATAAAGTCAAAGCTGATAAATACCAAACAGTGCATATGAGGAGGGGGCCAATCCCTTATGGACTCTAAATCAGTATAATCAGACAGGAATAATATGTCTGTGGGAAATTTCATGACCATGTCACCTCAACTCAGACAAAGAAAAGATATCAGTGATTATTAGGAACAGAACACAATAGAAAGCATAGTATCCTGTGCTACTGTGTAAACTCATAATGTTCTTTCATTTAAAATAATAGATATAGGTCTGGTCTTCCTATCTCTGGATGGATGGCCTAGAAGACAAGATGTACAAAAGGCCAAAGAGAAATTATCAGAGACCTAGGACAACTTTCGTACGTGGAGATATTAAATAAGTCTGGATTACTCAACATGAAAGAATGATGATTGAAGGAATACATGCTAGGTGTTTATGAAATGACAAGTGGCATGAAAGAGATTAATATGGAATGATTTTTTCTATTTCTCGCAGTGAAAAAAGATGGTGCATAACAATTTTTTTTAAAAAAAGAGTAGCCTGCAGCTTCAGAGGGAAGTACTTCTCTAACTCGAGTTAACCGTAGGAATTCATTGCTGCAAGATGATGGGCAAAAACACAAGTTCAAAAATGATTTGACAAATTAACAGAAGGTTCATCAAGGATATTACACACAAATATGTTGATATGGCCTCTGGCTTGATAAATCCTGAACCGTAGATTGCTAGATGCTATGCTGATGCATGAAGGGAGTGAATCACTGTGTGTGTCTCCCATTCTTAAATCTTCCCCTAAGCTTATATACTAAACTAAGTAGTTTTCTGGCCCAGTAGCAGTGTTTTCTTAAATTGCTATCATGTTCTCCAGAGGAAAAAAAACCCAGCAGTGGTCAAGTTACTGAATCAGTGTTGGACAAAGAGACAAACACAGGTTTCAGTCCATTCTAGGTGAGTGCCCTCTGCATAAAACCATAAATGCTCCAATTCACCTCTTCTTTCAGGGTGTGAATGCTGCATGGCTGTATGGCCACATCTCCTTCTCCCATTTTATTATAAATGATCAAGTTTCATTTTTTCCGATGCTTGAATGGAAAGCTCTTGGTTTTAAAAGAAAAGCTGCTTTGCCAAGCTAAACCAATATAAACTAACCAACTGAAAAAAGAGATTAATTTTCTGTTAATTTACATACCATGTATGGTTAACATAATACAGATGTAGTAAGAAGAACATAATTATGTTGTATCTGCACTAAGTCATCCTTATGAAAAACTTTCTCCCATCCCATCATCTCTTTAGCATGGAGGGGGAATTAAACAGCAAAGGTAAACAATGTCAGTAAGTAAAATAGCTTGTTTGAACTCCTTTAACTCTTCCTCTCACTGCAGGCCAATCCATGAGTACTACTGGGGCTTAGAACTGTTAAATACCTTAAAAGAAGATAAAATTATCACTTGTCCACACAGCCTCTCCTGCCAAGACAAAATGTTTTGCCCTGCTGTCTGCTTTTGTTTCACAGTCAGTATAAAAAGTTCCCCCACTGGTAAGTATTCTAACTCTGTGGTGTTTATACTTTCCTTGGCCTGAATTATTTATAATTTCTTTCTCTCCAACACATAAAAGAAAAAATGGGTAATGGAAGTGGGACAGTAATGTTGCTGAAGCTCAAAGTACCCTTTGAAAACACTAGAGCGACCTAGATATTTTCACTTTGATATGTTGCCTAATTTTTCCCAAGTTATTTAATCAAGTGTTTCTGTTCATGTCCTATGTCATTTACACCATAACTGACTATAAAAAAAAACACACCTGTAATTCTACCTAAGTGACTTTAGTGGCACTCTCCTCATCCAGGTTCATAATCCTTTGCTCTTCAGTATACTGCTTTTGCCTACATATTGCCTTCTCTCCTTCTCTGAATTATAAACACTTTAACAGTGCTCTCTGGTTGCCTCACTCTTTTTAAATGACTTTTTGAGAAACTTGAATTAGTTCTAATATCACAACCAGTCACTGTTTCTTCAGCAGAAGAATATTTTTAATTTAGACTCAACAAATCATTTGACATAAGTGCATTTTTCCCCACTTTTTTTCTTTTTAAGTGTTTATTGTGGGTGAAAATTTCAAATACACTTTATAGCAGTGCAGTGATATAAGACAGACAGCTGTTCATGCTATTCATTGACTACTACTGGTACAACAACTACACAGATATGTTTGCTTTTCCACACTTTAATTATACCTATACAAATCATACTAGCATACTTCATTAGGATATTGTGGAAAAGCCACTCCAAGTGTTACTGTATTTATGTATTTAAATGTCCCGATTAGCATTCAGAACTTGAATTGAATTGCACAATCAGTTTAAGAGAGACATTTTACTTACTTAGCCTTTCTTGTCCTTCTTATTTACTTTTTTTTTTTTTTTTTTTTGGTAGATTCCCTTCTCTTCCATACCAAGTCCAACTGTTCTTTTACTTAACAATCCAAAGATGAGGTTTACTAGGTTCTATTCAGGGTTATATACTGGTTACTATTCAGGGTTATTACATTAAGGCCCATCATTCTGGTATCTGGTTATCTCCTGTACTATGACAAGATAATGTGGGCTTGAGGGAACATACTAGTATCTCCTGTCAGCCCCCTTCTGTTATATCAACTCCTCTAAGGGCTTGTTCATACAAGGAAGCTGCTACAGAAAAAAAACAACCCAAGACAACAGTGTTTATCTCAGGAACCATTCCACACCACATTTCCCTGTAGGCACAAAGATTTTTGCAGTGTAGTGTAATCCACTTGCAAAGCAGACTGAGTATGCAGTTCACATTACAGCTAAGCCAACCTAAAATGACCACGTTGTTGTGGGAAGTGAACTACCACCTCTTCCCTGGTCTTTCCATCTTTTTTTAGACCAGTGGTTCTACTCTTAGAAAACTACCCTGACATAAAAATACCCACTTCTTTCTACAGTGTCTGTTAGTTTAGCTCCCCAGCCAGCTCACTGCAGAGAGGGACAAGTACAGTTCTAGAGGAAAAAAAAGCAAGAATAACATTGCTGAGAGTGAAGAGGGAAAAGAGAAGAAGGGCCATGCCTTTTGGTGCATCTGCTGTAACATATACAGCCCTTGCCCATGCCTCCATATGTATTTCAGAAAGGGTCCAACAAATAAATAAATATATAAACAAATAAATAATCAGTGTATGAACCTGTTCATGAGGCACAGAATCAGTTAAAAACAGAACATGCAAAAAATTCCTTCACAGACTAGGAAGCTTCATTAATTATGGCAGTATGGAGATGCATCTTTCAGAAATCAGGCTGAAACCAGAACAAACAGTGACTGATAGGCTTCACCTCTTTACTTAGTGCAAGTCCCTCTGGAAGGCTTCCTGTATACCCCAACGGTGTGAGTCAAAACAGGATTCTTGCCATCAAAGGATCACTTCAATGATTCCCTCTCAATCCGTTAAAATTCCAGAATCCTGTGAAATTTTTAATCCCCCACAGGAATCCTGTGAGGTCTGCTAAGCAGGCGATAAATCCCAGCAAATTTCAATACGGAAACCTCAGGTGCCAAACCCCTGAAAGTAAGCAGAGCTGGAAGTGCAGGAAGTGCAAGGACATTCAACTGACACCCGCAGGAAACAGACTGTAGGTACCTGGTCCATTAATTTCTGTTAATTGCCTGAGAGCTCAACTTAGTTTCATTTGCTTCCACTTGGCATCTGCTTAGTCAGTTGGCCAGAAGGCTGCCTTCTTGCTGAAATATAGTTCATCTTAATTATCAGAAGTCCTAATGGTGCAAATGTCTTAGGGGACAGTCTCCTTAATAAGGTGACAGTTTGCATGTACCATGTATTGTTTGGCACACACTTACACCTCCCCCCCCCTTTTTTAATGTAAGCAATAGCAGCTGTTACAAAGCGTTCAACTTCAAAGCAAGATCATTCTCCTCCTTTCATTACACGCTTTTAACAAATGTCAGCCTGGAAGTACTGACATACAATTAAATTCCTATTTTGGGGTTCATTTTATTTTTACATACAGGGCAACAAAATTTGGTCAAAACAAAACATGAATTAAACTACTCTTATCCGTCTGCAACTCCAGAAAGTTGCTTCGTGAAATTCTTGAAGCAGCCACTCGGTTTGGGCTGAATAAAAAGCCAACCTGTGCTCTCTCAATCAATTCTTTAACCTTATATATTATTCAAAGAATAGGCTAAAGCTGCTCCTAAAACAACTAAAACAGGAGAATCACTTTGTTTCTAATTGTGAAAATGTCACTGATAACGAGGGTAATTTAGAGGGAAAAGAAGTGTCACTGGGGCACCATTCTTTCTGTGGCAAAGTCCACATACCTAGAGGTCAAGTATCGGAGGTGTTCCCAGGAAAAATAAAACTCATTAAATATTTCTTTAGGCAGCCATGTTGAATGAAAAATGCAAGAAGAAGGTCAAACAGATTCCTGAAACGGCATTAAGAAATAGCTGAAGTTAAAGAACTTATGCAGAAGAAAACAAAAAAAAAAAAAAAAAAAAAGAAAAGGTGGAGGCAGGTTCTCAGATAAACCAGATAAATGTCAGGAAAGAAGAGAAGTCTGTGAGCCTACACTCAAAATACATCTTAAACATGTCTGTAGCCAGCCAGAAAGTTGTTCTTGAAGTGTCCAATTATATTGCCTTTACAAAACCTTTTGGAAAAGGAGTTACTCTTTCTAGTAAAATATGCTTTTTAACCACCTTTCAATTACCTCATTGTCATTTATTGGCATATTCAACCTGACAGCATTTTCTCTGCTCCACTGATTAAAGTAGCAGCCGGAATGTAGAGTACAAAAGATGGCAGAGATAAATCACATTGTAGAAAGTTCAAGAGGGTCTGTTGGTGCAAAACTGAAAAAATATAGAGAGAAGGCAGTGGCAAAAGTGACGATTACAGGATGCCATACTTACGAGAACTAGCAGAGAAGAGTAGTAATGGCAAGCTGTGAGTGTGTGTCACATAATTTTGTTAACTTGCTGAAGGACAGCCAATGCAAGGAGTCAAGGGGCATGAGAAAACTGGTGAGACAAATCCCTCCCCTGCAGAAGCAGAGAGGAGAGGCGCATACTCTTGATGCTGCATTACCGTGATGCCAACCAAAAATTAATAGCGAAGCCGATTTGTTGTACTTTCTTGGGTAGAACATAAACCAAATGGCCTGGTTTGAGAGGATGACAAGTGGGACTTTGTGGACAGCAGTCAATGGGCTGACAAAGTCATCACAGGAGTAAGGTTTGAGTCCCTTGCTTCAAATATCAGGCTAAAGATGTTCCTGGAACAATGGGAAGACATTTCTTTGCACAAATACTGATAATTTCAGCAAGGTTTTTTCCCCACAGTTGTCTACTTTACCAGCTTCTTGTAATATATGCCATGTTTCACCTAAGTAAAATGGAGAAAAACATCACAGACAAGAACTCTGGCTTATCCACAATCAAAATGGTAAGCTTCATTGACTTCACCCAAGCTGTTTTAACCTGTTCAAGAGCTGAGCAGGAGTTGTCAGTCATTATTACACTTGGAAAAATTGTGCTGGCTTCCCTCACTACTTTGTCTTCAGACACCGCAGAGATCAGAAGTTGGTCTGAGGGCATGGGAGGATGATCTGCAGAGATGCTGCTTTTCTTCTCCCTATGTTCTGAACTCATGCCTTATCCCTTGCCCTGAGGCAGGGGCAGACTAAACTAGAAAGGGGCAAAATGACACAGAAATACTAGAGAATGTTTCTGGCTTATTTTCAAGAGGAAAATTCTGTATGGTAAGATGACCCAAGCCTTCAACTACAGGAACATGAGAAATCTCTTCTCTTCAGTCCACTAAGGTGACCAAGTGCTATGCTGCATAGATCCAAAGGAAGAACTGTGCCACAACTCCACATATTTTAAAAAAACAAAAAACCAAAACAACACCCTACAACTGTACCCTGGAAGTATCTGGCTGCCAACATAAAGCAGTGCTTCATACACTGCCAGACAGCTGCTCCTTTCCATCCCCAGTAAAGAGAAGAGGAGGATATTCCCATGGCTGGTGATGGAACCTATAGTCACAAGCTTGATCCCACTGAGAGCATCTTGTTTTGTCTAGGACATGCAAGTCATCCAGTCCAAGAGAAGTGAATCAAGAATAAATCATTAGTCAAGCAACTGCTGTCAACACATTTCAAAGTCAGAGTGAAGTTCAAAGCAAGCATTAAAAATCATGAGACTACAGTCTGATTTTTTTTTTTTAAGCCAAAGAAAAGCATTTGGTTTACTCATATCTCCCTTCAAAAGCAGTAGCCTTTACATCTCCAGCTGTTAAAAACTCAACTTATATTACCATGAGGATGTCAGTGTAAGAATAAAACTGAAATTTTCACATAAACTTTTATTTCATCCTTATTAGATAGTGAAATAGATCAAATCATCAATATAATATACTAATCTTGATTTTCCCAGAAAACAAGTAAGCTGGTCTACAGACAGCTTTACAAAAAACATGTATGGCATTGAGACTTTGTAATATTCTTCCTTGTGTCCACAAACAGGTACAGCTCCATATGGCTTATGGGATCTACCACAAAAAAGACACAAGGACCAAAAAGCTATTATAAATACTCAAAAATTTGAATAAAACTTTCCATTAGGTTACAGAAATTATCTTATAAGATGCTTGGCAATTTCAAATAAAGTTTAAATTCATTTAAGTTATAGTCTATTTATTTGTGTGAAAATCTAAACAAGAACTCTAAATTGAGAAAAGTATTTTTACTGTTACTTGTTTATTCAAATTAATTCATACAAAGTTAGGACTATCATTGTTAATAATACTAGAATTCCTCATCAGATGTCAACCCTACCTTACAACCCTTGAACCAACCTAATGCAATGTCTAAGCCTTTCAGATCACATTGGTTAAGAACATATTTTGTACTTTTGAACTTCTTCCTTGGAGGATAAAGTAATGCATGTAAGTTGACTGTTGGGAGATTTTTCCCTACCATCCCTACTAATAATTTTTATTAGGCTGTAAGGTTTCTAATCTAAGTCGATTCTAGGCAATTTTTAATTCCTAAGAATGTACTCTCACTTTTTTCTTACACTGTTCACTGAGGTTTTGTCTCTGTTTAGTCCACAAGGTCATGAGTGGAAATTTTTGCTTCCATTTACTAGTAAAGAATCTAGAAAATGAAAAATTGCATTAGTTACCATGTATAGACATCAACTGGGATGGTAAACTCAAAATTTTTGCAACACAATATATGCTACAAGTTTTAAGAGTTAAATGGCTAAGAAAAAGAGACATAGAATAACTACACAAAATTTTACAGATGAGGTCCCAGACACAAAGCAGTTTTAAGAAAACCCAACATACAAACCAAAACCAAAAACCACACAAAGTTCAGAGAAGAGCTGAAAATTCAAACTTCAGTCCCAACACAACAGTGTCATCCTTCCTCTTTGAGGAGGTAGGGCACTAACTCTGCCATAAGAAACATGCACATACCTGGGAAACAGGGGAGAGAAACACATTCATTTTCCTTATAACACTCCTTAAATCTTCTCCAAGACATGCCTGTTTGCAGTTCCATATCAGTCTCAATGACAAGCTCTCTAGCAAACCAGCACATCCAGATTCAACACTGCATCTCACCTGGAAGAAATATTCCTTTCTGCACGTAGCTAAGCTTCACTCTTCTTCAGGAGAGGCAGATATGTTTCTCACCATTTTCTATATAATTCTGCAAATAAACTATCTTCCAGCAGTTAACACTGCCAGATAATCCTGCAATATGAATTATTAAACAGACAAATATTTAAAACTCTTTAGGAAAGAAAAAAAACTTCTATCCAAACTATTCTGAGTAAAGTTTTTGTAATCTCTTTAAAATTATCCTCAAATAACTCCCCAACCAAAATGATTAAAGGTCACTAGTACATTGCAAAGCATATTTTTATGAGATAAATTCCATTATAATTGCAGCAACTATTCCAGCCTCAATTTAGACATAGAATCCAATTATCCATTTCATTTTCATTTACACCTCATGGGCTGGATCATTTATCATGTTTCATGATAATGATCAGAAGGCACATGGAAAGTGATTTCTGGAGGTAACAAATTACCTACCATATTAGCATAGCTTACAAGATCCTGTCAACAAGTACTATGCATAAATATGAGGTAATTAAATTTACAATGTGCAGGAGCGTTTGATATGCTACTTGCTTTTCTAGCAGCTGCCAAAAAATCTGGGTTACTAAATTCAACATACCAGTTTAGTTGTTTAAGTACAGTAATTTAGCTCTTCATAACACATCAGGAATCATTATGCCACTAGAACACCAACATGTAGACAGCATGCAGCGGGCTCAAGATCTGGAGACGAATCTCTCATCATCTGGTATGATTGCTTCTTGCCACCGAACCATCCATCATGTCTCTGAGACAGCTTGGAATGATAGTGCTGGACCCTCACACTACTGCTCCTTGAACTCTGTCTCATCCATCTTTTGCATCATTCCCCATTTGCAGCTAAGTATCATCTCCCTGCTGCAAAACTGAGTGTGAACCTGTAATGCCTTTAACCTGCAGTACCACTCTAATAGTAATTGATCTCTTTTTATTGCAGAGATGGTGCTCAGACAGTGCAGAGACTATGTACGGCTGCTGAAGCTGGGAGATGGTCAGGATAGTATTACAATGCAAGTGCCTTATGCCTTTAGGAATATGACCCATTTCCAAGGAAATATTGCTCTATTTCCATAGCTAGCTATTTCATATTGCATGTATATTTATCAATATATAAAATTGGTATAGGAATATATATGCAGTTTGTGTTCCTACAGTTCATCTACAATTTAATAGCAAGATTCACTCAAATGCAGCTGAAAATTAATGTCAGGGGTGGCTTCACTCTGTATTTTTGTTAAGTGATTCAGAATTAGAAGCCTATTAGATTTTAAAATACAGACTAAAGCACACAGGTGCACCTGCATTCAAAAAGAAACTTAGATTAACTCTACATTGATCATGGCAAGACTTCACTAGCATGATGACTTGTGTACCATAAACCACCCAAGACTAAGCGTTTTAATTCAGCTTCATCTGAATGCTGTTATAAAAGTTTAATAAATCAAAATGATCAAAATGCCCCCAGTGGCAGGTTGGGATTCAGTTTCCAATTCAAATTCCCTTTAATATATGGCTTCTCTGACATCCTGCATTTTCTGCCATCTATGTTGAATTCCAAATGCACTCCTTTTCATCATTACCATGCATCTACTCATCGACACACTTTTTAACAACCCTGCACAATACACAGAGATGTCAAACCTAGAGGGGTTTTCCCCTCCCCCAAACTGGCAAATGATGGCAGGTAAGGGAACTTTGCCTACCCTTAAGTAAATATTTTCTTAACCTCCCCGCTTACATCAATGGCATTTAAACTGAGACAAACCATCCTGAGCTGCAGTATTCAAACAAAACATGCGATTTAAATAAACGTTGAGACAGACCAGATACTGGGAGGGAAATTATCCAAGTGAAATACAGTACTGATGGGGTAGGGCAGTCTGGAGACATCTCTAAGATGAGAAAAAATCATGTTACTTCAAATGATCTTCATGTCATTTTACTTGGATAAAATGCAGATATAAAAAACAAAGAAATCCCCTTATTTCCTCCCTGAAGTGACACCTATGTACTTTCCCAATAAGGAGGCACATGAAAAAATGACAGAGGTATAGAACAACACCTAAATGGCAAGACCATGCTCACACAATCAATCATTAATACCACACCTGTGGTATCACCAGCAATACAATTTTAAACTGGGCTGAGTGAAGCCACATCATATCCAGGTGATACCCAACTTATGCTGCCAGTAAGGGGGCTGATAATACCTGGTCTGCCACAGTGGCAGAAGACCCCAGCAGAACATTACCTAAATTCAGCACTAAGCCTGCTGGCACAGAGCTAACTCCTCTGAAACCGTGAGTTGCCTGGCCAAGTTCATCCCAGGTCACCACTTCCCATTATAGGCTTCCATTGATTTTGACTGACCCTACAGCTCTATTTATTTTACAGCCAAATCACGGTGAGGTGTCCACAAGACCTGACAAGAACAAGTAGCAGCCCATTGCCTGGCAAGCAGGGGAGGGCCCTTTTCCTGCCCTCCTCCCTGCTCCAGGCTCCTGGCTCTTGGGCCAGCTCCAGCAAGCTGACTGCACTTCCCAGTAAGGCAGAAGTGTTCCAGCCACGCTGAGAGGGAGCAGCTTGATGACTGTTTTGCTTGTTGAACCAGCCCTCAAAAGCAACACAGCCCTTGAGCCAAGAGGAGAACAGGGACTGCGCACCCCTAGGGGCATGGAGAGGAAGCAGGAGAGGAGCAAAGCCTCCCTCCCTGCCAACTGCCCTTTCACCCTCATTTTACCCAAACACTAAGCATAGCCATTCCTTAAAGCCCTGCCCAGGCCCAGTCCTCCCTGGCTCTGTACTGCTCGCTCTTTGGCTAGCACGGGCATATCTCCTTCACATGGCAAGAGGGATCGGGATTACAGACCTAACCTCAAAAGTTCTTTTTCTGAGTTAATCTTGGTGGGGAAAACACCCCACACTTAATCAACGGTTGGGATTCCCTAACGCTGTGCTAGTAGATCTGCAGAGTGAAGGTGTTGGTGCTGAGGACCCAGCAACACCCTCTATGTCCATTTCAGGTAGTTGTACCTGGGATGAGTTTAGTCATTACTGAATGCCTACTGGCAGCTGGAAAGCATTATGTGCCTCCTTTTGGTTTACTTCCCTCTGAAAGAAGGGTAGATCCCTTGTTCTGACGGGAACTGAGGGCTCAGAAGCGGAGACAATCCAGAGATTTGTTTTGAAAGTACATTCCTGTCTGAATGTTTATGTACGTGGTCGAAGACAACACTCAAAAAATGTCAGGTCTGTTACATGTTCAGTCCTGGACACAAAACAGTGTTGCACCTAATGGCACACAAAATAGTGTTATACCTAATAATTAGAAAAGATACAAGGAAAACTATTTGTAGTTCTAAAAGTGATCAGATGCCTAGAAATGTATCAGCTTCAGATATATAAAAGCAATGCTCTTAAAGAAATAAAGATAGCCACGTAAACATCGATCTGGCTAATTACCAGCATCACCAGCCTTCCTCCTCCTCTTTTTTCCCCTCTGTCCTGCTGGTTTCCACCCAGATCCCGTGGAAAGGGAGTTCCCACAGGGTTTCCACTGAGAAGTGACTGGAGGAGAGAGAAGATAAGAGGACTTCCACAGGGTTTGCTATCCCATGTGCTCTCATACAGGTGGGATGAAGTCTTGCAGGAAACACAACAGGAACAGCTGGCTGCTTGGACTCACAAACCAAAGTGCCACACAACATCAGCATCCACCACAGATGTCAGAAAAAAGTATACACCAGGCAATGAAAACTGTAAATTAGTTAACTATAAAATTAGTTAACTGTGAATCTGGTTTGATTCCTGCATGGTTATTTTTTAATAGGTCATTTCTAGGTTAACTATGATCCTTATATAAAGATATTTAGCAGTTATGTAAAACCTCTACAGAGGTTTTAAATCTACGCTTTGTCACAAGAGGTTATATGTTATCCATTCCCACCTGCCAGTGATAACAGGATTGAGTTTCATTGGTTAGGAGAGGATCTAATAAAAATAAAGATTGAAAAAAACCACCTCATATCAGCTCAATCACTTTGCACAGTCACTTCTTTGATGTAGACATTAATTTTGTATTTTGTTAGTATCTGGTAAACTCTTTTGACAGGCTTCACATGTAGAGCAAACAGTATACTTTCAAGAACAAGTTAAGACGAGCAGTATTTTCTCTCTGTCTCTGTACTTTGCCCCTCTGCTCTATACTCACACATCTTCTCCCTGAATGAGTAACTAGAGTCATATCACTAATGTCTGAGCTGAGAGGGTACCACCCCTTATTAAAAGATGACTGGTGACCCAACAAGGGTCACCTCTACATCTGCTCTTCCCCGATACCCTGTCCCAAATACCAGCTACTGAACCCAACCACAGGCAGGACATGGGGCTACAGGACTTTGGCTCTTGCTCTGATCCACATCAGTGACCTTAAAGTTCAGGGAATACAGTAAGAAGCTACGTATCAGCGCTGAAAAGGTTAGCTTTTGCCTAACGAGAATATTAATTTAGACTATATCAAGCAGTACAAAACTCACGTCTTATGAGATAAAAGCAAAACGTGTGCTTTACCTTACATGTTTCAGATCTTTCTGAAGAACAAATCACAGAACTACAATAAAGCAACAGTTCACATTAAAAAGACTTCAAGAGTATTATAAGGAGATAGAAACACTCTCCACCCAAACTAAGCCAACACTGCAATGAAGGAATCGGCTAAACAGAGTCCATCACACCAAACAGGAGACTGATCTTTGTCAAGAATACAAGGTTTTACTTCTGACAGTACCACGCAAACTTTTAAAGAAATCATATGCATGAAAAGACTTTGAAATGAAAGCAACTTGATCGTCCCTTGAAAAAAAAGTAAATAATCAAACTGACTGCTACAAAGCATTGTAGCATTTCATGTTTAACATGTCCATTAATGGTCTGGGTGATGGGGCAGAGTGTACCCTCAGCAAGTTTAATGATGATGCCAAACAGGGAGGAGTGGCTGATAATGCCAGAGGGTCACGCTACCACCCAGAGCGATCTCAACAGGCTGGAGAAATGGATTGACAAGAGCCTCAAAGTTCAAGGGTAAGTGAAGTCCTGCACCTGGGGAGAAACAACCTGAGACACCACCACAGGCTGGGGGTCACCCAGCTGGAAAGCAGCTGGGCAGAAAAAGACTGGGGGGTCCTGGTGGACACCGTGTTGAACATGAGCCAGCAATGTGTCCCTGTGGCAAGAAGAAAAGGCTAATGGTACCCTGAGCTGCATTAGACAAAGTATTGCCAGCAGGTTGATGGAGGTGATCCTTCTACCCAGCACTGGTGAGGCCACACCTGGAGTGCTGGGTCCAGTGCTGAGCTCCTGAGTACAAGAGAGACATGGACACACTGGAAAAAGTCCAATGAAGGGACACACAAAGATGATGAAGGGACTGGAGCAACCCTCACATGAGGAGAGACTGAGAGAGCAGGGACTGGTCAGCCTAGAGAAGAGAAGGCTCAGGGGGGATCTCATCAGTGTGTATAACTATCTGAAGGGAGGGTGCAAAGTGGACAGAGCTAGGCTCTTTTCAGTGGTGCCCAGTAACAGAATCAGAGGCAATGGGCACAAATTGAAATGTGGAAGGGTTGTCTGAACATCAGGAAATGCTTTTTCACTGTGAGGGTGACTGAGGGAGGTTGTGGAGTCTCCATCCTTCGAGATATTCAGAAGCCATCTGGACACACTCCTAGACAACCTGCCCTAGGTGGTTCTGTCATTTCAAATGTAACACTGCCCAGCAAAGATTGCTCAGAATGATGGAACTGAGCCTACTCCAAACACTGCATTTCTGTTACCTCCTGCTAATCTAAGTTTCTTCAGCTTCTTTTAAAAATCTAGTCAAAACTATTTTCTCCTGCTTCTCCAGGAAAAGCAAATTTCCTGTGCCATCTAAAGAAAATGAGCAATGCACCTATTAATTACATAAACTAGAGACAAATGTTGCCTTAGCAAAGGAGTCTAGCAGAGTTACTTGGACAGAAGAGCTGCCTTCAGAGAAAGTGAGACTGCTACTCTTTCTGGTATGGTAGATATATGAAGAGCTCAGGACTCTTATCTGACTCAATTTATTAATTATGAACATATAGACTATTGAATTATTTTCCTATATTCTTGTTTCATTCTTTTTAAAGGAGGCAGGATTTGACTTCAGGGAGACAACCCCTCTTTACTGACTGTAATACACAGAGGATTGAAAATAGGAAGATTCCCTGTTAAACCTGCTTAAAGAGGATAAGATCTTAATATGGTAGAGAAATCTAAACCAGAGGATGCCACAAAAAGATCAAGTGATCAAGTTAATTGGATCCTGGACTCTCTGAAGGATGGTTACACCTAAACATACACCCAAAATATAACTTGTGTTTTATTAGCAAGGTTTAGAAAAACTTCAAAATCATTTAATTATTTTTCCAACTGCTGCAAAGTCATTAAGAGATTGTCACCTGCTTTTCCTATAGGGATACAACCATAAGAGAATTAGGCTTCAACTAATAGGAAAACTTGGAATATAAAGTAGTCTTGAAAGTGGGATGAGTGTCCAAAAGTGTGACAGTATTAATATCTGTACTCCAAGAATGCACCTTATGAACCAAGCATAGCAGCCACATGGGACTTCCAACTTACAACTAAAATGTTTGCATACTCCTACAGAAGTCTGGCGATGGTTCAAAGGGGCACTTAGCCAAGATAATTATGTAAAGCCCACAGATTTCAACAACTTGGACTGTGGAATCTCTCTCCCCAGTTTTCCCTCTGCTTTGAAATTCAGTGAAACACACACACAAAGACCCAGCTCAAGACTCTTCAAAGATACAGTCCAAAGCCCTATTATATATCACCACTGTCTCCTGGAGACTGAATTTCTGAACACATAACAAAGTGTCACTAATAATCTGATTTGTCTAGCATTTATGATGGTGGGTGATATGACCAGGGGTGAAAAAAAATAAAATCTACTATTCATCAGAGAACTTAATACTGGAGGACAGAGATATGGGTCATTTTGCAAAACTGGTACAAAAAGAGTTAGCCTATTTGCAAACAGGGAGTATACATTCAGAGTACCTGATGCATTTACTTCTATCTGCTGCCTAGTGCTCTCCTTGGCATATTTTTAAGTCTGCTATTATACTGAACAAATAAACCAGGTAGCAAATTAGAGGACACACACCAGGAGCAAGTCCAGAGATTTCACTCTTTTTCCAAACAAAACAAGTACTAGTGAAATTTGGAAAATGAATTTTGGTCCACAACTTTCTTAAATGGAAATACTTCAGAGTTTCTTGTAAGAGAAAAAAATAATGCTCCTATGATGTACTCCTGTGATGGCAAACTCCATCTTCACAGTGTTCTGGCATCAGCGGAGACCAGCCAAATGCTGGTCTTCCTGTATAAAACCCCTAAACAGATTTCAGACAAGAAAGGCAGAAATATCACTGCCAGACTTGCTTACATAATAAGAACTGCTCCTAATAGTAAACTAAGTCCAGTAAGGGAACCAAAGAAGAATATAATCACAAACCGCACCAAAACTTGAGCCTCGTGACAGAGAGACTGCTTGCCACGTCAAAGTAAACACAAGAAACAAAACAGCCTCCTTCATATTAATAAACTCATACAAATGGGTAAGTTTACCAGACTTCTGATTTCTGGAAGAACAGTCAGAAGACAGTAGAGAAAAACATATGGAGGAAAACTGCCTTTCTTTTCTATTGTTAACTTGGATTTACCAGGGACATGAAGGCAATTCCACATGGGAATCATAAATCAAGGTGTAAGCCTCCCCTTGCTTTGACCCCACCACAGAAGGGCTGCTTGGACTGGATGAAGAAATGTTAACTACATTCACCTAGGAAAAACATAAAAAATTGTTATAACTTACGACTGAAATAGAAACTATCAGTAGAATCAGACATATGGTAGAGCTGTTCACAGATTATTAACAAACATTACAGTTGATTCATACATTTTGAGGTCTTTTTCCCTTATTTTTCCTCCCTGTCTTTAACACTAATCTACATCTTCTTCCAACTAATTTATGTAAGATCCACTACATAAAATAAAATGCACATTTCCTGCTGAATTTGCAGTATTTCATAGCACAATATTAAGTTTTGTACAACTAGTCTGCTAGCAACGTACAGCTACTTTAAAGGAAAAGTTGGGAAAGTATACAAACACTTTAGATAAAGTGTCAGTCATTATCATTGTATTTGAGTGTGGTTTGCTTTTTTTTTTTTTTTGATAATCAGAGCAACAAACTGCTGTTTCAGTAAAATAAAAAAAAAATAAATAAAGCCTTATCACTCATGTGGATCTTCCAGGTACACTGCAGCCAAAGAAAATGGTGATTTTATTCATGGTCCCTGCAGGACTGCCTGAGCGTAAGACATTCCAAACAGGAACAAACTAAATCTGGATTCTTTTACAAAGTTTTGCTAACAAATCCCATAAGAATACATCATCAACTTCCTGTCCTCCTGACAGCCCAGCCACTTTTAACATGCCAAGTCAACCAAGAAGTTGATCACAACTGCTGTGATGAAAACTACCTCATTTCTTGAGGCACAAGATCACTCTTCTGATAAATATTGCCAACTTAAAAAACCTGCTGGAATATTTGTCTGAAGAGCTCTGAACGATGACACAGTACAAGAACTGATTACAGGGCAAAGTTCTTTATTGATTGAAGATCAGTACATTTAGTAGTGTAACTTGGAAAGTCTATACAATTGTATATATCAAGTATATACAAGCACAAGTGCACAGGTGATACTTTGGGCACTTAATTTCTACATTTCCATGTTAAGTAGCAAAAGGAGCAGAAAGACTTTGAGAGCATGATACACTTGTTCTCAAAAGCAAGTAAGAAACAAGTGAACAGAAACAAACAGTCAGTGTCTTCTCGTTCACTCTTACATATCACAGTTACTGTTCCTCTCAGTATCTCCTTCAACTTCCAGTACACACAACCCTGAAGACATCAAGAAACTACCTTCCCAGAAATTGCCAACTTACCAGACACCAAGGGAAAATATAAATAGACGATTAATCAGATGGACCTATTCAGGAGGGTATGTCAACTAACAGTAATGACAGCACCAAGCTTCCTGTAAAAGGAAGGGAAAAGGGAGAGCTCCTTGCACATGTATCCAAAAATGACAGCAATGTCATAGAAACCACGTAAAAAAAAAAAATCAATACAATGCAGCTGCTGACCTGGGAGATGAAGACCAGCTCCAAGCAAAGGTGAGACATTAAATCATTGACTGGAACTACTGTTGGTAAAATGTCATAATTGAATTACAAATCCTATCCTAGTCTGAATTTTCTTCAAAAAATTAACCAGAGTAATTGAGTTATCCCATTCAGGGTCTTGAAATGTACACCATCCCTCACAGCTAACTACATTTGAAATGAAGTTGAGAACTCCACTGAATGTAATTCTTCTGTTAAAGCTCAGAATGAAATAATGATGTTTCAACATGATATACATTCTATAACTTGGAATTTTCATTACCAAGACTAGTCTATGGACTGCTGATCAAAAAAGTATCAGATGCCTCCACACCTATATTATGGTACCACATGTCTGTACAGATGTGGAGTATGTAAGGATCTCAGCCACGTAACGGAACACCTGGGCAACAACTCCTGTTCCTTGTTTCTTGCTCTCTAATAACTGGTGTTGACAATAAAGTTTGGCTTCTACAAACTGAAGACCTTATCATTACTCAAAATGATCTGGAAGCAATACTAAAGCCATGACAAAGTAAATTGTGTTTCATTGGGTTTTTTCCCCTCCTCTGGCTGTGAGAACACACAGATCAATACTCTTCAGCATGAGAATTCTGCAGCAAAATTTTCATTTGTTACAAACAGCAACAAAAGGGCCCCAAGCATGCCCTGTCACTTCCAGTTTAGAAGGAAACACACTAATAAACTCTTCCCCCTGGGTCATCTTTGACAATGGGCAATACTATGCCAGCTCTTATTAAAGGCAATTCATATCAGTGGCCCAAAAATTTCCTTTAAAATTATCATCTTTTGTATCCACATAGCAGAATGTCAGCTTTAAAGTGCCACTGAGATATAGGGCCTGTCATTATGGTTAATTTTCAGTACAGTTTTAACACCAGGGTAGCTGATCCCTAAGGGTATGCTTTTTTGGCTAACAAGATTTATTTAGTGGTTATCCAGACAAACAAGAAAATATATTACTGTATATTGCTTTTCAAATATAACAGCAAGCAATAAATCCTACTATAAAACATAAATCTTTGTTCTCTACCATGATGTCAAATAGATGAAAATGTTTTTAGAAGATTAATGTTTTTCTTTTTTTTTTTTTTTAATGGTATAAATATATATACATATATGTGTATATATATACACACATACACGTAAATATATATATTTTTAAAAGGAAGTTAAAATTCTTGGGCTTCCAATCCAAAAAGCACACAAAAAGTAAAATTAACCTTAAAATATAAAACCTATATAGCTGTTGTATATATAGCTAGATATCAAGTTTATGTTTCAAGCCATAAAGATGGTATTCTCTATCAAATGAGCTAAGCTTCTCAGCAGGACAATATTCTGCATTTAAAAGGAGAGTACTATGAACTTTGATATTGTTACCTCATTTTTTGAGAGAAATAGTGTTTTAAACACCATTTTATTGCTCTATTACACTAGAACTAGAAAACTTTGGTTATTGGATAAATACATCGATTTGCCCTGCTTTTCTAACAACAAAAGTCTGTTTTCATGATGTAACAGGACTGATTTCATTTTATTAGGATAAAAACTATCTTGCACTTTGCTAGAAAAAAGGTACACGTAACAGAATAACACAAAGCTGTTAATATATTGTCTAAATCCTCATATGGTCAGCAAAGGCCATTTTTATTGATGTTATATAGAAAGTGTAAAACCTAGTTGACCTCAATCAACTGGTCTCCCAGGGAAAGGACCTCTGCCAGCAAATGCCAGATAGCAAATATCCTAGAGCATTTCCTATGCTACTTTTATTTCTAGAAACTTGCTTTCCTTGTTCGGGCTGCAGACACAGTGGCTTACTCCCAGATACCAACTGACTGAACAGCCCTTTGCTGGACCACCGAGTCAAGCAAGAGCCCATCGTGTGCCCAACCCCTGTGCTTCCCTGGCCAAAACAGCCCCTGTACCGGGCAGCAGCACCACAGACAGATTTTGTACACCACTTTTTTTTCCCAGTTAAAAAACATTAAGCCTCACCACAACTAAGAGTGAAATGGGCAGTTCTGCAGGTGGCACAACTACGCATGGAGAGGCTTAATAGCTTATCCCAGGCCAACCAGAAAGTGACTTCTGGAAGTGAAAACTGAACTCCTATATTCAATCATATATTACATACTTCCAGAACATAAAATATATAAATAAAAAAATCATCAACCCAACATTGCCACACACAAGCTGTGGTTGCACCTGAGCAGGCTTCTGAATGAATTGCAACAAAAAAAATATTTCAAGTTGAAAAAGCAAGGTTTTGTTTTTCTTCCTCCTACTTCAGAGGTTGGAAATCATCACAGATCATCTCCATAAAGCTCTCAGTCCTTGGGCAGGTGAAAGTTTTCAACTATTTTTATATACCTGTTTCCCAGGTAACAGAGCAGTGTGTTATTTGCTGTACTACCAGTCTGCTCAAGGCAACTGATTTTAAAAGGTTAACTAAGTACAGTGGAATCTCTCTTACCTGTAAAAGTATTTATGAAAACTTAAGGAGTTTTCACCTGAAGTTCAATAAATAGCATCCACAGAAAAGCATACAGGCATGTTAAACACACTGTAAGATCACGGTTTTTACACAGATGCATTCTATGGAAAGCAATTGTAAGAAGTTTTTCAAACCAGTCTTTTATTTTATGACAACTTCAGACGCTTCACAGGGCTATCTTTGTATGATTATTTCAGATCAAGGCATCTGTAGTCTAAATAAAAGGTGCAAGTGGAAATCACTGGTATTAAGAGCATTTCACTGGACAAAATGAGAGCAACTAAAACTTTACCTCGAACAATAAGTTGAGCAAAATTTGACACTCCAGAACCTCTCTCTGATTGAGTTACACAGCGGTATAAATCCTGGTCGGTTTTTGTCACCTCTTGCAACTTAAAGGTAGCAGCAAATCTTCTGTGATTGATATTTTTAGTCTGAGCAACTGGAATATCTTCCCCATTTCTTCTCTGAAAATAAGAGTAACCAAAGCAGAGTTATTACAAGAGACATTTAGCATGATCATCATACAATGAATACATAAAAAAACCCCAAGTATAATCAGCCCATGCCTCATTTCCATGGTAGAAGAGCTCAGTGTTGAGGTCCCATCAAGAGACAAGTGGTACTCAAAAGCATTTCAGAATCAAGTTAGGGGGTGAAAAGCACCATCAGGCTTTCACACTGCCGCAAAACATGACCACTACATACTCATCTGCCACTACTTCATAGCTGCAAGCATCCCAGGAGAGCCCAGCAGTAGCAGTTGTACTCCTAAGAAAATTCATTCAACTTTAAATAAAATTATAACAGATATACTGGGTGTATTATAAGAGATATTTAAACAAACCTGGCATTGAGGGATTTCACAGGTTTTCAACAGCTCTTTTTCAGCAATCAACCAATGTTTCCTTTCTAATGCTACCTTTTATCTGTCTAAATTCAATACTTCTAAAATTGTACCTTTGTTATACTAAGCACCACCTATCTACCTAAAGTTAGTTGAAATAAAAAGGGGAGGGAAGGAAGCTGCTAAAAGAGGAATAATGTATATCTCATCTAAAGGAAGGAGCTTAAAGAGTTCTGGAAAAAAAATCACAGCTACCACAAATCACTGAAAAATTTAATCTGTCTGGAGCTGCAGGGCAGGGTGAGAGATCAGTCAGTAAGGTAAAAATAGTTTGAGCTCTTTGGTGACCCCTTTTCCTCATTACCATTCACTTTAAATGATGATTTTTTTTATTTTAATCAAAAAACAGACCCTCCACTAAAAGTTAGTATAAAAAAACCCCCAGAAATATGCACTAAGAACAAATGATGTCACTGCTCTTTCCCATAACCACATGTTATTCTTTGACCAGGATAGTTTCTGAGCACTCAGCTTTGCTCAGTCCCCAGAAAGACATCATCATTTCCTTCTAACTGCATCGCCTGCTCTACTTGATACGTAGCAAAATGTGACCTCTGCAGACTTTTTTAGCTCTAATCAACCCCTGGAATGAGAAACTTCATTGAGGTCTTACACTCCGAGCTTTCTGTCTAACACAAGAAGCGCTACTGCTGAGCCACGGAATTTAATAAACTGAAAGCCTGTGGCAAAATACAAAGGGGAGGAAAAGTAGATGAGTTAATGCTGCATGTGTATATTAGCTGGCCTCCTGTCACAGGCAGGAGTACTTCATAATACTCAAAATACTTCATTTTATATCTACCCTTTGTGATCTTAGCATGGGTTAGTCACTCTCCAAACAGTTTTGCAGTAGATTAGCCAGGGGTTCAGCACTGCTTCAAACTCACTGAAACAAGTATCTGTTTTAACTATTAATATATTTAAAGAGATGAATTTTAGCTTCTGCCACCTTTCTTGCAGCAGTCAAAGCACTCTTCCTATGCTTCACTGCAAGCCCTGGTGAAAACGTTCATTTATACCAGCCTGGCAGATTTCAGTCACTGGTATTCCACTACAAAGACCGCGCCATCATCTTTATCAACAGGTCTACTGGTGTGACTCTTCCCCACTTCATGAAGGTACCACTCAGTTTCCTTGCTCCCACAGACACTCTCTTTGCTGTTACACCAGAAATGGCCAGGAGCCACTCCCCAGGGGTAAATTCAGCCTGCAGAGCCGGGCCAGAAAGTACAGTGAGAGGCAAAAAGTGAAACCAGATCTCCAAAAGAATGTGGCACTTGAGACACTTCCAAAGGGTACTCTCTCACCACATCTCCCTAAAACAGTCACCATCCCGTAACTGCCAAAATCCTGCTTATCACATGGGTGCTATCTGACAGGGTGTTCATAGGGCAAAAGTAATGGAGGTTGGATAGTTGAAAATCTGGATCCAGTGCAGCACAGCAAAGTTGCCCCATGGCAGGCACTGTCTCCCTCCTCAGCTTGGCTAGTATCTGCCTCCTATGAATAAGAATTAAGGAAGCTTGCTGATGCTTGCAAAGGCTCCTACAAATGAAAAACCTTATTGAACTTCAGGCATCAATGAAATTATTAAATTCCAATATCACACGTAGAGGGGTGATGTCAAAGGCTTTATTTTTTGGTGCTGCTTAAGCTACATTAAAGTTATTTGGTGCGAGGTGCACCTCTCCCCCTCTGGTTAGCTGGCTTCTCCTGATAGCAAAAGCTAAATCCAAAAGCAGGATTTTCAAGCTACTTTCCCCCTTCCCCTCCACCTCAGTTTTGAGCAAAGGCTTGAACTCTCTGGAATGATAACTTAATACAAAGCTTGGATCTAGTGCCTTGAAATAACCAAAATAAACAAACCTCATGGTACTTTCTTCCTCTCGTACTTGTCCATGCCCTCCCACAGCGCACGCTCTCACCGTCACACCACTGCCAGAAAGCCAAGCGAAGTCAAGCTCCCCCACTAAACACAAACTTGCTGCATGATTGTTAAATGACCAAGCAGAATATAATAAACAGAAGGTGTATTGTTAAAAATTATATAATAGCAGACTCGACAAGTAACCCACATAATGCATTCATTCTTGTTCTGCTATGAAGGAAAAAATAAATATTAGAGAGTTTTCCAAAATGAAGGATTCCCTTCAGTAAGTCCAGTGCTTTAAATTTGAATGCCAAGTGCTCAGTCTGCGGCAGAGAAGCACATCCAAGTTTGCTGTGTAATATAATTTACCCTCCAAAGCTCAGAACTTGCTTACTTAGGCTCATCTGCACGCTTCATGTTGAGAAACAAAGTGAGATGGGCTCCTACTTAAAATGAAATATTCATGCACTTTCAGAACAATTAATCAAAATAAAATTTAACAGGCTTTACAGTTCTACTCCAACAACAAAACCTAGGATTTTCTTTTCTATTTACATCAGTGATTTCCTACCACTTTATCTTACCAGGCTGAGAGCAGTTGCTCAAATCTCTCTGTATTAAGATTTGTTTCTTAGGAATCCTACTGAACAATTACATCTTCAAAGTCTGTCTTCATGTACAGCTTATCCATTAAAATATTTTTCCATCATTAAAATGAAAAGTTCAAACAGAAGAGAGTTCTCACTTAAAAATGAATGTTGAAGAAAATACTTTGCATTCATTTTGGCGTGTATCCCTTACACTGGTAAGCCATTAGCCAGTCAGAGTTCAGATGCACTGCCATGATCTCTTAATTAAATTCTTCTTTTTAATGTCAGGGCATTACTACTGATTTTAAAGGAGAAGAAAGAAAGGCAGCAGTACTCTTTGCTTATTAGAGGGTTCCTGGTACATACTGTTTCAATTTATGTCCTTCTCACACTGAACAGAGCTTGAAAATGCTGCTCAATTAGGTTTTAAAAATTCAATTTAAGATTAATGTGGAATTATACTAATAGGTAATGGCTGTACGCTGTGCGATCCTTGGTTCCTCTAGTCCCTTGATGTCTGATTTGATAACCCTGAATTGCTCATTTAGGAGAGGTCACCACCAGGCAGTTCTCCTCCTTTTGTGAAAATAACTCTGGGCTTCACAAAGAACTACACTGTATAAACACTTGATTAAAAGAAATATAAGCATGTGGAAAAAACTCCTTAATTCTGGCATTTCAGGCCTTTAAAATTATGACCTCAAGTAAGTCTCTATGACTTCAAGGTTCTTTTTAATTTGATAGGAACATGATTTTATTAATTTTTTTTTCAGGCAATGAAATGAGATCATCTATATTTTAAACAAAGTCAACAGCAAAGTCTACACAGCTTAAAAAACTAGCATAGGGAAATTAACAAATAGCCTTAAATTTCTCTTTTCCATCTCATGAAAGAGATCAAGCATTTAATAAACATGAAATGAAATTTTAGTGGATATGCTAGAACCTAAATGGAATCAGAAGCATCTAAACCCCAGCAACCTATTTAATTTATAGAATTTAGGTGCATTTCAAATTCTGTCATATAGATTTAAAACTTATCTGCATTTCTCTCTCAATTTTCCAGGATGAAAAGTGGTGGGTTTTGCTTTGTTGTTTAAAACAGCGATAAGATACCATAGCTTTCTGTGGTGATGTTCCGTCTAAATTTTTCTGAACTCTTTTTTTTTTTTTTTCACACCAGTGATTTTTATCAGCCTGGACAGCTCAACCTTACATATCCCCATCCCTTAGTGCAAACACCTTAAAATAAGTCCACTCCACTGCTAATAATTACAGTCAACTCTGGTTGCCTTCTCAGACTCTCGGCTGGATGCCAGGAGCCTCCAGAGATCAGATGTCAACACTTCGGCTGCAATGACACACACGTTACTCTGGCAGCAGCGCCCACTTCAGCTGACCCCAACTCGCTCCCTCCTTGCCTTCACTCCTGTGCTCATGCACAAAACCGACCCAGAACAAAAAAAACCTTCCCAGAAAACATACTCCCTCACCAAATGGATTAGCTCATGATCAGATTCACTGTGCAGACACAGAGAGCAGAGAAGAGGGCGGGATCTGTGCGGGGAGCAGGGTGCAAGGCGAGAGTTTGTCTATGCAACTTGTTCCCCAAAGGTGCAATCAAAATTCACTGGACAGTGGGAGGGCTGGAAGGATGCCCCCAGCAGCCAGGGGAATTACATCTCTGCTGCCCCAGGGAAAAGGGAATTTGTAAATAACATGGTCCAAAACGTTCCTGATTTTGCTCACTGTGTAAAGGGAGAAATGTCTTTTTTTGCAAGAGGGAAATGGGTTTAATGTGGATAGCTTGAATGCCAGTAATAATGCATGATCTCTGCTGAAAGATGTTTTCAAAAAATAAAACAACCTGAGAAGAATGAACACCACAAGTAACTATACTTTTTAAATTTTACTTACATGTAGCTGACTGGCACTTTTCAGAACACACAGCATACGCTTTTACAGCATTTAGGACACAATTTCCAAACAGAGAAAAAAAATCTTTCTAAAAAAATTTCTTTATTATTACTTTTAGTATATTTTAGTCTTTTACACAAATGTGTCAATATATATTCTTGGAGTGTTAAAACTTATTAAACATACTAGAAACATAATAAAGCATGACATCTATTTATTGTAAGAACTTATAAATAAAATTTTAATTTTTTCCCTACCTACAAAAGAGAAGATGACTGAACAAGTGGCATTTTTTTTCCAGTCAATTTTATTTACAAATACACAGTTTAAGCCTAATAAGTAATTTTTTCCAAGTGTAACATGAATTGGAACTATAGCTTCAATAATATGCCTAGATAGTCCTATCTTATTTTTAGTATACAAGAAGGTGAAGTAGAAATTTCTTTTGTTTGATCAATTTTTAAGAGGAATCATGCAGTCAAACTTTTTTAGTAGGACATTAATACAACTTGCTTTAACTTTCTGGTCTCACTACATGCATGGCAAACCAGACTAAGATTCTACTTTCCATTGAACTATGCATTCATTTATTAACAGGAAAAAGCAACATAGTTTTTCCCACGGAAACACATACTGAAGATCTTGAATAAATGCGACAAGCCAAGTTTTATCCTGCGTGCTGCACTGCAGTACAGAAAAATCCATGATTACTTTAAATGTCTTGGTTACATGCACTGCTGTTACTCAAACTTGTCCACTTTGAAGTAGCTTAATTTCTCTCAAGCTGCACTCAACCTCCTACTGAAGAAAGCAATGGTTCTCATGAAATAATCTAACTGAGAGCCACCTGGCCCTTCAG
The DNA here is from genome assembly GCF_047716275.1 of Strix uralensis. Classification (NCBI taxonomy): domain Eukaryota; kingdom Metazoa; phylum Chordata; class Aves; order Strigiformes; family Strigidae; genus Strix; species Strix uralensis. The sequence continues at coordinate 61,281,171 of NC_133974.1, forward strand.
AGGTGGCAACCCTGATTTATTTTATTATAAAAAAATCCACTGGAGGCAAAATAGCAAAATTCATACTACAGTGTCACTGGTCATTCCACTACACAAATAAAAATAACACTTGCTTTCTCTGGACATTTTAAAGCATCTTATTTTGAACCCTATCTAACATACACCCAAAAAAAAAAAAATCTATACTTAAAAAAAATAATAAAAAAGCTTTTCAGAAACCTATAGTTCTTGAATGCAGTGTTAATTTAAAAAAAAAAAACAAAAACGTAATTCACAGAAATATGAACTCTGGTCACAGTGATTAAAGATCTATATCAACCTGAGTAGTGCATGCTGAACTACAGTATTCATCCTGCAGCTCAAAACAAAAAGTCTGGTTAGTTCAGAGAAGACAATGAAGGGAAAAAGTTACAAAAAATCTACTACTGAACAAGACAGTTCCTCAAACACTTCTCAGCAGATGATTTTACCCTTTTCTAAAAGCAGCCAACTATGCCAGCTGCTCTTACTCTTCTGTAATTCATTAAGTCCTGTAGCTATTTGAGGAAACTAGGGCCTGGGGTATTACACTACCTACTGCACATCACATCACTGAGGAGGAGACAACCTGAATGCAGGCATTAACAGACAAGACTCACAGGACTCAACTGTCAAGGAATTTATAACAATATGTTTCTATAAACATCATCTTAATTTCACGTGTCTCATTTATATGGGTTTAAGCCACTGGCTGGCTGAGGAAATACTGCCAGGACTACACACATTGACCGAGCTTCCACCACAGCTGGTCTAGATGTAAACTACAAAACGGCAGGAGAAGGCAACAGCACCTGGTGTGTCAAGTGGTCAGTGAGCTGCCCCAGGGCACCGGCACAGGCACAAGCACAAGCACAGTCCCCCAGCACCTGATGCTCCAGCCGCTGCAGGATCAGTACCGTCCCTAGGGAAGACATAGAGGGTTGACAACCCCAAAGGCTGCTGTGTAAACTATGACTGGTAGCTATGCAGGCTGGAGGACTTAAGTTAACTGGGGCAGAATTAAATTAAAACCAGAAGGATTACAGTATTTCATGTTGCTGAAACCTAAGATGACCGGATATCTAGGGAGAACTGCCATATTTATCCAAGAAGCTGATAACTTGAGGAGGGAGAGAGGGACAATGGTTCCTTTAGGGTTAAATGACATAGATTAGCATCAAAGGTGAATACAGAGTGGAAGGTCGGGGGGGGGAAAAAAAACCTTTGTGAGACAAGCAAGTTAAAAGGAGAATCTCATATATGAAGTTATGAATACTGTATTTTTCATTGGTGAATATTCTTTATAACCATGTCACAGTCAGCAGTGTGTGATACAGAATAAACTACAAGCCAAGTCATTTACAAGGAGTTTGATATAACACTTCAAGGTAGCTTTTCATACATCTTTGAAAAAAATGTTTGGAAAACCAGAACGTCTATCACAGAACATAAATATGACGAGGTGAAAGTGCAGGTAAAGTAGACAAGTCATTGCAAAAGAGAAGCCCTGTCCTCTATGCTTCCCTATTCTGTTGCTCACTTTCTAAAACATCTTTTCTATAAGTAAAAGCAATCAATGATGAGACAAATGAGGGAAGCAAAGTTTCTGTGCAAGCCTCAAGTGCAACAGAAAAAGAACTTATACGCTGCTTGGCCATTGTCAGTAATCACAATAGAGGTACAATGATGTAGACTTAAGCAGCATTTACCGGCTGAGGAAAGAAGGTTTGGCAGAAATGGCCCAATTTGCTGTACAAATTAATACTTGTTTTGGGCATATGATGCTGATGATTCAAAAAGTCTGCTGTCTTCCCAGAGGCTCCTCAGAGGTTCACCCATCACTCCTACCACCCAGGGAGAAGAGCAAATCCAGAGTGATCAGTTCTCTCTCCTCCCACAGCCTCCACACAACATCAAGGCTAGGACTCCTCCTTAGGGCAAGCAGGCCTGACTGACTTATTTCAGTTCAACACCAAAAAGCACCAAACTTGACAGCTGACTAAAACCAAAAAGGAGACCAAAAATCTCCATCAGTTACACAGTCAAAACCCTGTGGATGCTAACAAGGCACCTTCTCTGAATTTTCTCTAGGCCCCACAAAAGAAAAAGCTAACAAAGCTTCTCTAACATTCAGAGTGTACTCGGCTCCCTTTAACATTCAGGGGTCATAAAATTCCTGAAAATAACAAAAAAAATTCTTCAAATGTAATGAAAATGGTTAACAGGCAGGTGCACTATAACAGCAAATGTTCAAACTAAAGAAACAGTATATTAGCCAATTAATTAACTGCATCAAAATGCAGTGGGATCTCAAAAGGCAAAGTTACATTAGAAAACTATGAAAAACTTAAAGTAGAAAAAACATGCAAACTAGGAAAATAAAATTAAATTGGATGTGACTCTCCTATTAGAGATACTTTTTTTTCTGAGACCACGAGCAAGACTCCCAACACTTCACTGCAGCTAAATGGTTTACCCCAGAGGCCCACAGCCCATACTCAAACCCTCCTGCTGAATACTGATCCACGGCCTTCACCTTCTGCATACAGTGGGAAGAGAGGAATTGTGTGGCACAACTTCCTTCCTCTGAAAGGAAATAGCATCCATCCAAAAAGTAAAACAAAACAGTCAGTGTTGTGTCCCTCAACTCCCTGCTAGAGGCACAGGTCCTCGTATACACACTCCAGTCTAAATTCCTGAAACACTATACTGGTCCTGCACAACGATCTGCCCAAATGCATCATCACACGATACCATCTGCATGGGCCTATTCCAAAGACTTGTTAAAAAGCATGCATATGCAGTATCTAGCAAGAAAAACAAATGCTAATATCAAATCGCGTTCTACGGCAACCAGCACCAAAGCCCAAGATGCTGGTAAACAGGGCATTAAGGGTTATGGCAGTTTCCTGAAGAAAGGGAGCGAGGTATGGCCAGTTGTTTGAGCCCAAACAGACAACTGTGCAGATGCTCGTTCATCCTCCAGTAACAGTTGGTACCGCTGGGAGGTCAGCCCAACTCCATTGTTTTTACAGCAATTTGCATTTTATTTTCCATAATGCTTTTTAATTTCACTTTTTCAATTATTACTCTCAGGCAATTGCTTTAATTATCTGTTATTCCACAAGGAACGACATTTTCCTCTGGCGGAGAGGGGGGCTGCATCAGACGCATTAACGCTGACGAGCCTCTCCACGGGCGAGAGCAGGGCTGCCTTGCCAGCCTTGGCAGCCCAAGTGGAGCGGCGGTTAGCCAGCACCCACAGCTATTGCTGACAGATTGGCCCGCTCGCCACCGCTCTCGTGGCAATCTGCACAGGATTACCAGGCGCGTATTAAACTTTTAAACGCATGCGGTACCCCCTTTGAATTTCAGATTTGCCAAAGCAAATGGTATCACCGCAGACCGTGGCAAAACACATCCGACTGCAAAGCCAGAACAAGCCGCTTTCCTTAATCCAATGCTATGTTAATGCAAAGCTCAGCAATGATGGATGGACTCATTAGTGCTGCAGTTATCGCCATCTGAACCAGGTGCCAAGACATATGGTTTAACAGATGTTCTAGCAAAAAGCTCTATTCTCCACACTCTGCGAGTGTCCAGTTAAACCGGACATCGATAAGACACTGAAAATCGTATTGGGCTTCTGGGAGCCACAATTGTTCCCAGCTCAGGAAGCCGTTAAACACAGCCTGATTATGCAAGAAACCCTATTGCTCTGATATCCCAATTAGATCCACAGAACAAATGCTGGACAATACGTACACTGCTTTCTGGAGTCTTTGTGTACCCAAATGTTATTTATTCTAGTCAGTCAATTCTATTTCTCTGCTGTCTTAGTAAAGAAATGAAGCTTAAAACCATGGAACCATTCTCCACATAAAAATCTCCAAATCAAAAGTGCAAACAGACCCTCCCACCCCACTCCTGCATTTTCATGTTTAGAATGCCCTGTGTGCACTACTCTTTCAAATATTTAACACTTATCCATCCCAAACACAGGATTAATGTGCAGAAGTGACTTGTTTGCAAGGTTATTTATAGACATAACTCCACTGGAATGTATGGTGTTTCACAGGGAAAAAAACAGAATAAAAAGGGGGTTCGGTCCTATTTATACTAATTCATCAGATCAACATGCACAAAGCAGCAAGGTACATCGAATGTTAACAAACAAAAGAATCCTTATTCTTGAAGAAAGATGATTCATAGACTTTAGAAAAAAGAATTTTGGCAGAAGTGGGTAACAACCAGTCAGTTATGATGTCTATACATGCTATATTCAATCTTTTAAGATTGCACACACACACTCTTACATTCACCTCCTACAGGAAACAATTTCTCAGCAAGAACTTCCGCTAATTCCTGAAGCTTCTAAGACAGAGCATACCAAAGCATAACAGGTAGAAAAGCTAGGTTACCACCTCGGGTTGGGGGATTCCTATCACACAACCCAACTGCTTCAGTGTGTACAGTGGCACCAAGCTACAGTTGTTGGTGTGCGACACATTACAGTGGAAATTTTAAGAGGAGAGGAAAAATACTGAGTAAAAGAAACCCCGCAGCATTACATTCAGACATAATACATTCAGTCTTGGTGTGTATTTCAGAAACAACATCAATGCTCACTTAAAACAAAAACCATGGACTTCGAAACTCAGAATTTCCTAATGATCGCAGGTCATAAAAAGAATCCTTCAGCTCACAACCATAATAGATTAGATAGTAATTAAGTTGAAAAAGTGCAGAACAAAAAAATTTGAGAGCTGCATATCTGTCCTGCTCCCACACCTACTGTCTACACCTACACTGTTACAAAAGGTGTGTTTCAGACCATCTTGTTCAACCAGTCAAATCTCTTTGCCTGTGGAAATATGTTTCATATTAATGCAGCTGTAACTTTTAAAAGACTTCTGTTATCTTCACTGTTCATCTTTCAATGCCAGAGCTCTGACTGTCCCAGACCTTGGTCCAGTGGGGGGGCAAAATGCAGACGTGGGAGGGAAAGCGCATGAAAGGTGGACAAGAGACCAGATAAAACCAAACAACCAAGAGCAGAATCTGCAGCCATGAAAGTCAGAAGAAGTTCAATCCAATGTTAATTCCTATTTGTCTGAAATGTTTACAGATGTACAATTATAGAAAATGGAGTTGATGAAAAGACTGTCATTACAACAGTAAACACACAGGAAACAGCATATTGAAATGCTGTGATTATTTGGTCCATTTTTATTTTCAGACACACAAGGGTATGTGCACTTAATTATATACACACTGAGAAAAGCATAAGCATGGAACTGTGCACACACATAGATTATCTAGTATATGATATGGGCTTTTTTCCAATAACTAAAAAGAATTAAAGTTTATGGAGGACACTACAATGAGACATGCCACTGAGATCCACTTTTACTTCAGTTCAGGTTGTTATAATCTTTCCTTCTTCCCTGCTTCTAACCAAACATCCCCATCTTTTTCCACCTGCTGGCACTATTTATATGGGTAATTCAGACACGAATCCATCTAAAAAAGAAAGAAAAAAACCCAACCAACCAACCCACCCAAAACAAAACAAACAGTCCTCCCCACCCCCAACAACAACAAAAATCTTTTTTAGCCAGATCACTTTCCTGAACTGATTTTCTGGCAACTTGCAAAAGCTCCAGTGCGAGTGCAGAGAGGGATGAGGAGGGTGAAGCCGAGCCTGTGGCAGCTCGAACCAAGCCTGGCTGAAGCAGTTGTGAGGCTGCATGACTCTGAACACAGAGAGCGTGGCTGCTATATTTTTTCTCCTGCTGCTGAATTTACTTTAGCCCTTCTCTGAAACAGAGGGCTGGAAGAGCCAGAGAGCACTGGTAGATTCTGTAATGAAATCTGTGCCTACACATCGCTAATACTTCAATACAAGCAAATGAGATCTTAGATAATTTCAGATACAAAAAGCCAGACCGCAGCTCAGATCTTTCCTTGTCAAAGAATTTTAATAGCAAATTGTTTGCGGCTTTTTCTTTCTCTTTTTTTTTTTTTTTCTATTCCCACGGAAATATCTTTTCTCTTTCAATAAGGACATAACCAAAAGCTATTTTCTCTAACACAGCATACTTGGAAAGTGTCTTCTTCCCCATCCCACCCCCCCCTTCATTTTTCATTTTTGCACTTTTTTTTTCCCCAACAACCTTTCTTGTTATGAGAAAAACACATTCCTGGAATGTTTCAGCTCAGGGCTCTCAAAAACAATTACTCAGGCATTTGATTTGATCTGCTGGTTCTTCCTTTCTGGCTATTCGGGCTTTATGAATTTCTGGTTTGGTCAAAGGTTAAAGTGAACCTTTTCCAAGTCACACTCCGGAGCCTCATGAGACCCATATATATCCATACCAGGTTTTAAGGAAAAAAAGCAAATTCACCATTAGCTGCATACAACAGCAGTAACTTGCTGTGTTATCTAAGGAAGAGCATTCAGAGAGGGAAAGTTGCTGATTCACACTTATGGTGGGCAAGTATGATGGAGGGGTGGAATGATGAGGGAGATAAAAAAAATGGGTCCTCTTTAAATTGGTGAAAATTTGGCACTGTTTAAGGGAAAACAAGGGGAACAGAAGTTCAAGTACGTAATTTAATAACAAGGCATCTCCAAGAATATCAAGGCACTTCATAAGCACAAGCAAGCAGAGTTATAACCTCAAAGCTACCTTATCCTTCGCACTGTGAGAAATTACCACATCTGTGATCCACATACACAGAAAAATCTCAAACAAACAATCCACCCATGAAGTATGTGGAGGGACAAAACATATGTTTTCTGAGTTGTTCTGGCTGCTAACCAGGCTTCTCAGGGGAGTGAAAGTTAGAAAGGATAATCTGTCAGAGCTATCTGACTCTGAGGAGTGAACGATAGGGAAGATTTCCAGCTGGCTGTCTCCATTGGACCTTTCTGACCCATGATCAAATGAAGGTGGTGCTTCACGGGTTTACTGGTAAGCTCCTATTGCTGTAGTCTTGCCTTTCATATAGCAAAACCCAGCTCAATTTCATTTTGTGTGCTCTATTTGGCAAGCCTCTGAAATCAAACTCCTCCTCCTCAGTGAATGCATTATATGTTTGCTCAATTTAAACAAGTTACTACTCAATGACATGGAGTACAAATCATTCCTACTGCTATGATACCTCTTCACTAAATGCAATGCAGTTACTGCTAGATTTGTGTTCCTTTATTAATGTTGCAGCATATTTGTCCAGTAACACATTTTGCATATCAGATTTTTTCTAATCTCAATCTATTAAAAAATATATCTTTAAAATTCTAAATTTATCACACACTTATATGCAACTGTTAAAGGTTTGTCAGCTCCACTCTCCATTAAAAGAAAAATCAGATTGAAACGAACTATAATCAGTTACTTCAAAGTACAACGCTTGCCAAAAAATAGATTTTAAAGTTCTGATTATAGTTCATTTCCAAGTACAGTGCTTCCCAAAAAGTATACACTCTACAGTTCTGAAAATATACAGAAATACACATTTTAAAAAACTAAAGCGCATATTTAAAAATCATTTTAAAGGAGTGTTGGTGCTTAAGGTTTATGTATAAACTAAAACATACACATAAAGGTACACATACAACTAAGGTGACTTTTTTAACCCTTGTTAAGTGGCAAAATTTAATTTTTTAAGGAATGACTGTGAAACTTTGCCATCCTTCTACTTAACTGGTGGTTTTCACTGTAAGCAACCCCACCCCCACACCACAAAGCAAAGTAGTTGTTTTTGGGGGTGGTTGTGTTGTTTTCTCATTTTTTCTTGTTTATTAGTGAGAAGAGTTATTTTCTGGTTTTAGTTCTCTCTTACATACTAACATACATACTACTCAGAATTACAGATGATAAAAAAAGTTTAAGTTTCTCCTATTATGGAGACAAAGGACATGCAACGGTCCTTTTATGTTGTCCTATTAAATATGCTGCTGAGTAAAACTGATATGCACACAGAAGTACGCCCACATCCCTCCAGTCACCAGCTTGGACAAAGAACTAGTTGCAATTTATATGATAAAATAACCCTCAAAATTTATGATCTTTGTGTTTTATCAGATCCCAAATGCCAATTATTTGCATTTAATGATAATAAATTTTGATACAGAGGAGCTTATTTAGAAGGAGAGAAGGCCCACAATGCCTTAAAGACCAAACCTCCTCTGCTGTCCACACCAGTTGTTCTAATTCTAATCCAAGCTTTTTAACATTACAAAATTGATTAGAAATGTCTCCATTTAACAGAGAAAAAATTGTATTTAAACTAAATATTTTACATGCAGAAAGAAAAAAAGAAAAATAAAGGCTTAGGAATCTAAATATTTCACCTCCAGAAATCAGCTTGTCCTCTAGCCAAATAGACTTGCATGAGTTGGCCTTACCTGGAGCCATAACTTGTTATTCACTGCATCTCTCCCTGTAGCAATGCATTGAAATGTAGCATTCTGCCCTGCGTTGACCTCTACATCCCCCAGCCTCAAGAAATGTGGAGATTTATCTGCAGAGGGGAAAACAAAAATTACAAATAACATTTATTGCTAAAAAAGGTGCCAGCAACATTATTGTCTCCCTGAAGATGCATATTATAAGAACCTTTGGCTTAAAAAACAGAAACAGAAGAGAGAAAATGATTTATTTCATCTCTGTTTGAGAAGAAAGGCTGCTTTCAGTCCTTTCCCTTCTCCCCTGGTGATTCTACTAACTTTATGTTATACATGAGTTATAATAAAGTCTTTTAAAAATCAAAGCCAAGAGAAGGAGATCAAATGCCAAAATGTCAGCAGCATTTTACAAAAATTATCCCAAAGACTTTCAATTGTATGAAACCCATCATAGTGAGAAAAACTCAATTAGCAGGACACTGCTCAGGCAAATAGAGAGATACTATTCAGATTATTTGCAATGTAACTCAGAACTCTGTTGTTTTACTAAATGAAATAATTTGTGCCATTAAATATAGTGTTTCAGGAGGCAACAAATTATTTCCCACACTGACAAAGGCTACAGGAAAGCTCACTGGCATAACCACCTGAAGGATTTATTAGATGTAAGAAAGCCAACAAAACATATTTGAGGAATGGGTACATTACACAGCTCTTGCCCATTCCTTTCTCAAGAACTAACAAAACCAGTAGCAGAACTGTTATTTCTTTGTTCTTACTAAAAAGAAAACACCACACAGGAAAAAACAGCAAATTAAAACCAACAGGGTTTAAACATCACTAACAAAAAAGCGTTTATCTGAATACTGTATCATGCTGATAATCTGCCGTCATGGCTGTACCCAAGTGCCTGTTGTTTTGGCAGTTAAGAAAAACACAAAGGGAAAGAAAAAAAAGAAAAAATAGAATAAAAAAAATGGAAGCCAGATACTGAATCCGAGCAAAGCTTTTCTGAGTACAGACATAATATACCTGGGCTGGCTGAAATAGAAAGAGGAACTCACTCAAATACCCTGTAAGCTTGGTAGCCCCTGAGAGCTGTGGTCTTAACAGATTTGGGGTACAAGAAAACAAAGTATGAGGTTGCCATTGCAACTTTATTATTTGGCATTGTTTTGCAAATTTGGGGAAGGGGGTTGTTATATCTTGATCATTTCAGAAAGCAATTAAATTATCAGCCATGAGGTCCGCTACAATGAAATCACGTTTTAGAAAGGGGATGTCTAGGGTAAGATCAGAAGAGTTGGACAGAATCAAATTACCAAAAAAAAAAGTGAAAACAACTGACAGAAATGCATAGTAATAATTTCTTCCTCACAACTTTTTATTCATAGCATATTCTTCTTATCAAAACTTATGTTTGCATGTGTGTAATTCTTCCCCAGGATTAAGCAGGGAAAGGCAAACAAATGCCTGAAGTTTGTCCACTAAAAAAACAACAAAAAGCAGTCCCTCAGCAGTTCAGTAGCCAGAAGCTTTTTTTAAAAAAAAAAAACAACGAACTGTTGTGGGTTTTTTAAAAAAATTAAAAAAATAAAAAAAGAACAAGGGCATGAAATCTGATAAACCTCCTACATGCATCTGCCAATTCAGTTTTCTTTAATCAGTGAGTATACACATTAACATTAAAACCCATATTGATTATGCACACCAACTATAGTATGACTAAAAAGACACTGAAGAATTTCTGCTTTTGTATTCCTGTATACTTTACATCTGGCAGACAAAGATTTTACCCAGGTAAATCACTATTGCAACACTACATTTTTCCCTGGAAGCTGCAACAAAAATACTATTGAAAGAACAAAGAACATCAGTGATCAAGTGATGAAAACTCAGCAGTCTACAGCAATATCAAATATGTCCTGAAAAGACAGAGAAAAATGCAGCTCTTAATCATTACTTACCACAAGGGTAACTCAGAACCTGGATGTCATCAATGGCAATGTAGCCATTTCTCCCATCTGAGACTTCAGCTTCAAATATTACCTGTCAAAATGAAAGAAAAAATGTTTACAACACTCATTTCTACAGATTTCCCACAGTGGCAAGCGTGTAGATACAAGACACATTGCCTTTTTCATTTACTTGAAGTTCCTACAAGGTTTGACAACTGAATGGAATATTTATTACTTAATGTATTGCAGTTCCATACCCATTCACATACATGACTTGCTTTGGATTTGCTGCTTATGGCACACCAGAAAAGCATGTTTATTACCTCAATTAACAGCATACTGCTTTCTCTCCACTAAGTGTATAAACATGATTCAATTCTGAAAAACACCATTACTTTCAGACAGGTTCAACATCACAGAATACAACTGATCAACCAATTTTAACGAAATTTCTATTTTTATCGGGGGTCACAGATAGTCCATACCCTCCTGTAACATTCTGCAGCATAATTGCACAGAAAAACACGCAGCAGCACAGAAATAATGCAGCACTCCCCAGTGGCAACGAAATGAACAGCTGTAGCATGAGATTTATGTAGTAGTCATTAACTTCATTCATTCTTGGGGCAATGGGGAAATTGCTGTGTGTGAAGGAAAAGAAGAGGTTGTCTTCATATCCAACTTCTTGTCCCACCCCAAATGGGCAGTAACAACAAAGAATTGCTCTTGGATTGCTCCAGAGCACAGAGCTGTGTTTTGCTACAGATATTGCAAAACAATGCCAACTGACCAGAACGAATTTATTGTCAAGATATGTCTCCCTGTATGGATGAAAAAAAGGAAAAAAGTGGAATATGGTGAAAGTAAAAGAAAAATAATTAGAGGGAAAAAAATAAAGGATGGAGCATGAATGTCTAAACTAAAAGCAAGATATGAAAGAGGAAAGCACACCAGTAAAGACTGAGTTGTGATTGCCCAAAGTATCTGTTGGGGTCTTCTGTGCAAGACAGGCTTAGAGCTAGTCAGCTGCTCTATACACAATCTTTTCAAGTAGTTTATATCTCTCATTCTTGGGGACAATGTAAGGGAGAAGTAAAGGCAAGGGGTTAACAACCCAACATACCCTGTAGGTGAACAGGAGAATGCTCTCCCCATCAAGCACCTTTCAGGACTTCTTACTGGGGGATCCACGTGGCACTTTCCTAGGAAGTAATGACCACTGGACTCTTCAGTCTCAGGGTAGTCCTGAGAGCAAGCAGCTCCGCTCTACCCCTGGAGCTCATTTCAGACCTCTCATTCACAAAACTACCCTCTTTAGCAAGATACCTGGCATTTACACAACTTGGCTCTGAATGCTGCATCAGGAACACTCCTGTGTGCTTATGCTCCACTTGCTATATTTCCTCAGACTTACATTCCACCCAGACATGAAGTGCAATTTATCTTCCCACCAAAGGAGAAAGGGACCCCTGGTGGCCTGTTTATACTCAGAACTAATTCCACAGACTAAAAGGGGGAAAAATAAGGAAAACTTCCGAGGAAAGGTGCATATGGGCATGTTCATGGTGTGGTTCACAGGGTCCCCCAACTTATGCTTTGACTGCAGGAGGCAGCAGCCTGTGGGAAGTATATAGTTTGACAGCACCAGGCTACAAATCCCTCTTCCAACTTCTCCAGAAGTTCTTGATGAGGTTCTGGCTATACTTCTCTCCTCTTCCTTTTCTTTTTCTTTTAATTTTATTTGCACCCCAGTGTAATTAAGATACAGAAACCACTTCATTCTCTGCCTTCTCCTCATGCCTTGGCGAACAGCAGCTTGATAGAAAGAAATTTAGTGTCTGGGGGTCCTACTTTCACTCCCTTGTCCAAATGATCTCTCTGACCAGTGCACTATTTGACAGTGTCCACCAGCTCCTCAGGCATTTTCAGAGTCGGCACTTGTTCCCAGTAAGGAACATCAACATGAATATCTTCAATTCTTTAATAATTTGGATTGATCCTTCCTCCCTCCCCCCCCCCCCCCCCCCCCTTTTTTTAAATTATTGTGTGGTGTGGAAGACAAACAATAAAAAGTAATAAAAAGTAAATACTATATTTAAAACCTTTCTAGCAGACCAATTTCTTTAGAACACAACACCGTTCTACCACATACACAAACTCTGAAAGCACTTTGTTTCTCAAGGTCCATTTAAGAAATCAGTGTTAAGAACTGGTCTAAGTTTACTCCTCGCTCTGAACCAGTTTGCTATTAATTCATTTGGAAGCAACTTAGATCCAGTTCCCAGGGAAGCTTGGCCTCATGTAAGTGTGTCCTTCCCCTGTATGTTGATACCTTCCTACACTGGGGGCAAAGGGGAGAAAGCTACTTTTCTTGGGACATGAATTTACTACTTTTTTTTTTCCTACCTCTGCCAGATTAATTTAATTAATCCCCACTCTCTGAGAGTATGAAGTTATCATAAAAAAGAGCATTTCCCAGGAAAGTGTAAGATTAAGACATGGAGATCCATGAGAAGAAAAAACCCCACACAACAAAACAAAAAACATGAAGAAATAAGGAAATGTAAGAAGCCTATAAACTGTTACACAGTAATGTTTATGAGGTAGGTAAAGGAAAAATAAAGTGATTAAAAAGACAGAGATATTAGAGAGCTGAGATTTCATATATACAGTGCTAAATTATTTTTATTTACATTCAGGATTGGTATAAATACAGCTATGAAACATTCATAACTATAGACACTCTATAGAAAAAGGTGCAGCTCACTTAAAAAATTATTATAATTTGATAACATCTGTTCATATTTAAAATAGGAAATGGAAAAAGGGAATTCCATAGATATGTGAAAACAGCAATTTAAAATGTTGACAAGTCAGACCAGAACCTGAGGTAGAGTTCTTTTCCTCACATATGCACACACTACTTGAGAAAAACGAGACTGTTGAGCTATTCCTTTCACCAGAGAAGGTTTATCCTAATAAGACACCAGTGCTTTAGAAGTGAATCCTCCACTTAGTCTACACTGCTGTTCAGTTTACAGTCCTAGAAAGAATGGCTTAAACACTTTGATAATCTGAATTATTTTTCAGGTAAAATGACTCTAGCCAGAAACCATTAGTTGCCCGTGCAACTATAAATGTCTTTCCACTTATTACAATTTAACCGTATGCTCATCCACTGCACTTTGAGAGATGTTCACTTCCTTTTAATGGAGAGGAGAGACTGTTTCCAGGGGATGAATCGGTCTTGCACAGTGCAGGGCTGTGCAGAGAGCTATCCTGTCTCATTTGTACCAGCATCACTGCAATGAATGAGAATCGGAAATGCTGAATAGCTCAGGTAATTCAAATACTACTCAAGGGAATTAGATTTGATCCCTGAATTTTCCACACAGTTCCAAGGTGATACTCAAATAGTTAGTTCTCCAAATAAAATGGCATGTCCTTGTTTATGAAGGGCCTGCATTTGGATGCAAATGAAGATACAGTGTCAGAACTCCCTGAACTGGACACACTCCTATGTATTTAGCCATCCCTAATGCATATCTTGTCCATATATGGGTCCATTTTCCCCCTAAAACCATGCAGGCTTTTAGTGAACACAGTATCATTTGGGAAAATCCATCAGTTTACTACTGACAGTATTAAGAGCCATTGCCATTTGTCTGGTTTGTACCTGGCTTCCTTTAATGACCCAACTCAGTGAAAAATTGATCCCAATCTTCCTGCTATATTATTATTCACAGTTTGTAGACCTCTATTATATGTCCCCAAGTAATTCTGTCTCAAATTTGAAGAGTCCCAGATTATTCAGTCAGTCTCATATAGAAACCATTCCTTTTTCTTTGCTAACCCTTCTCATCCTTTCCTAAAGCTCCTTCTAACTGTGCTATATTCTTTGAAGATAACAAGAGCAGAGCTGGCACACAGTAATCAAGATGTGGGTGAGTCATAACTTATACAACAGCATAATGTCATTATCTGATTTATACTGAACTTCCTTAACCATTCTTAGCACTTCATCTACTTTTTTTTGACCATCACTGGGCTCTAAACTGTACTTTTATGAACGTCATGATCTTGCTGCAGAGTGCCAATTGCAAGCTTTGAGTCCATCATTCTGTGTGAAATTAGGACTTTATACAGTGTGCATTGTTTTATATCTCATTATCTACACTAAAATGTGCCTACCATTTTATTGCCCAATCACTCACGGTTGGTGATATTGTTATGGTCCTTCTATAGGTCCTCACAATCACATAATGTCCTTGCTATTCCAAAGTAGCTTTCACCTACAAACTTTTGTCTTCGCACTGTTCTCTGGCCCCTACTCTGGTCCCTTATGAACATGCTGAAAGGCAGAAATCTCTATAGGATGCCTTGGTGATTACCTCTATGCATATTGACAACTTATTCCTACGTTCTCTTTTTCCTCTTGATCAAATACCTATCTATGGAAGTATCTTCCTTCTCACAGAATGGCAGCTTAGCTTCACTACAAGCTTTTGCAGAGGGACATGGTCAAAAGCCTTCTGGAAACCTAACTAGCCCGTATCAATCAGATCACCATTATATTCTTGGTGACCCTTGTAAAGGGCTCCCAGGTTGAAAATTAAGCCTATTATGTGCAATATAGAGCAAAAAAGAGAAAAAAAATCTAGTTGTTTTATGTCAGACACTGCAACAGAGAACATACTTTGTTTTCACATCCCAGCTCTAAAATGGAGATGACTACAATCATTCTTCACCTAATATTATTCCAGAAATAAATGTTTGTGACCAACTTACATACTCAAGAGTGTTTGAATGCAATGTAAAAAAGTAGTAATTGTTGCAGCAGAGACCCCTAAAGGGATTTAGTTGCTTAAGTTTAATGCTTAAGAAATACTCAAACCTTCACATTCCTAGACAGCCCTAACATTACATCCTGCAATCACCATGAAGACTGCAGGAATATACAAAATATACATCTTAAGGACTGGTCTAGCCAAATTTTTAACTCTTGTCAGGATCCAAAAATTTAAGTATCCTCATTATTAGCTCATTTGAGGCATTGATCAAAATAAGCATTCCCAAAGCATACCTAGTCAATTAAGTACAAAATGTAGTCAGGAAAGAGGGAGAACAACTCTGTAGACCAAAGCCTACTCTTGGAACATAATTCTCTTAGGTTTTGTAAAAGCTGTTTTCTTGTAAACTACACACCACCATCAACCAAGCAGGGTATTTTCCCTACAGTTTGAGACCTTCCTTGTCATTTCTGCGCTTGACTAGTTCTGACTATTCACAGTATTAAAGGAGGAGAGGATCTCCCAGAGGTTTAATAGCAGTCCTGTAAGACCATCATATATATGAACCAAGCATCCACACATCAGTTAGATAAAAGTGAGTATTAAAAGGTTTAGTTACAACAGAAATGCAGTGTTTCATTGACTACTTTTTCCTGCTAGACTCTAATACACATTAGAGAGTGCTAAAAGGGAATTTGAGATGGATATAGAAGACAAAAAATAGTTGGATCTGGTAATTTCCACAGAGCATTCAACTTGCAATACATTTTTGTTCAGCTACAGAAGGGCTTCTACTAGCTTAATTATCTGAAATCAAACTTGTAAATAGGTTCATTCCAATGCTTGGTGGAAAGGTGTATTAGAGACCTGCAAGCAAACAGAAGGTATCATATCTGTGATAAATCACAGTACAAAAACCACCTCAAAAAAAACCCAAACAAACAAAAATGAAAACTGAACTTCAACTAGAGTCCAGATTTACTGGAAACTTTGTGCTCCTTCCTCACTGTTCCAGTACGCATAATCCTGATGGTGTACATTGATCTATTTTTGGCACGTCCCACATAATTTCTATTCAACTTGTAAATAAAACAAATGAAGAATAAATTCCTTAGAACCAAAAGAAGCAGTGGAGTTACATTAACCTCACCAGATAGAAATTCTTTCATAAAAATATAAAACGAAAACACTTTATTTATTTTTTCTGCTTCATACACATCTCCTTCATTGATTCATTTTAATTATTGTAAAAGCACAGTAGGGTGACTCCAGATATACTTGAGCCTAGTACTTATACTAGAATTCATAAAGATTAAACAGCACATAGGAGCAAATTTGTTTTGTAGCAAAATAACTTTCTGCAGATGAAAAGCCATGAACAGCAAGACCAGTTATATGCAAGATAAAACACTAATGAATCCTATTCACTGACAAGCTTCTAGTTCTATCCAATGTTTCTGCAGTGTTAAAGGCATTTTAAAATACTAAAGCAAAGTTTTTAATTACCAAGAAACTAAATATTAATACAAACATGGAAATAGTATCATGTTACAAAAGAAATCCTTAATAGAAGCTAGCTGAAAGGGACAGCTAAACAAATTTTTACCTAACATATAAAACTTTTGTTGACATAATAAAAAGCATTTCCCTTGTGAAAGTTAGAATATTTTACTGAACTAATTTAGAAATTATGAAAACATAATTACTTCCATTTGAATGCTTAAGCAATGCTGTGAGGCAGACTTTGCTGCTGACAGGGCCCAGGAGAATTCCCAGCACAGGAAATAAAACACTTGGGTGAAAACTTTGGGGTCTCCATTCTGCCAATAGTTACCACCCTATTACTTATTTTTTCCTCTATAGCACACCACCTGAGATTGAAAACCAAAGGAGTTAAGGCCATGTTCTCACTAGTATCCTTACCCGCAAAGCTGGTCGGCTCACAGATTCTTTGACCTTCTCAGAGTCACCCAGAGGGAACTCTGACATACACCCCTCCTCTCATCCCCAAATTCGTATTTAAGGTGCACTCAACATGGAGAAGCCTATACTCCAAAGATTCATCTCAGTTTACACTCTGGTGAGGAACCACCCAGAAACCATGCCTACCAAGGGTCCCAAAGGGTAATTCTTCAGAGAATTTATTACTTGTAAATGAGCTAGCTCCACTACTCAACCCCAGAAAACAAAAAGGAAAGAAGGGAAAAAAGGAAAAAAACCCTAAAATTGTCTCTTTACATGTAAGCAAGAACTGTAGGTGAGCTTTTGGTGAACTACACAATTTAAACATGAGGAGTTAGTAACAATATTTTACCTCCACAAACAACACACATGTTGCACGAAAACACACAATTAAGATGAAACATAACAAACCTTTGAAAGGGCCCATTACCTGATACAGGGGAAGCTAGAGACTAGACTCAGTGACCCTGGAGACCCCTATGTTAGTTAGGAACACCAGGAAAAACCTCACATTCTTCCACTTGTCTGTGCTTATATTTTTTAAGTTGCTTATGCCAAATGTTTCTAGGCTCATGCCTAGAAAATGTCTGAATGAAGCACCACACACAGAAGAGTTACAGCTGCTCTGGCTTTGGAGCAGTAGTAGTTTACCATCTGGGAATCCTTCCAGTCTTACAAAAATCCACCCTGCTCTGGCCTGACTGAAGAAGTTGAAGAAAAACCATCCTTATATAGTCTGTAAGCACAAGATCTTCAATAAAACAAAACATTTGTTTAACGGTGAAAGTTCTTAAATGATTAAGATTTAAAAATAATAACACTGCATGCAAAGGCATGAGTTTTAACCATGGGAAGCTAAAACCTTGATAGCATTGTAAATCATGACATTTAAAGGCTAAAACTGGGACAGTAGCAGTAAATGACAAGTTAAGAATCAATCTGAAATACTTAATACTTCGCTTATTTTTGTGATAGACTAGAACTTTAAGAAAATACTTTCCAGTAGGACGGAAGCAGTCCTTTCGAACACGGGTAGCTACTAGAAACTGTAACAGTACAGGTCTGACATGACGACATTGTACTTTTCTAAACCTATAGCAGAGGTCAGTCCTTTCTGATCTTCAGTGACCACTGGTAATTCCTTGCCATATGAGAAATTTTTCTATTTTTTTTTTTTAAAATATGCTCCATCTCAAACCATATATATTCCCAACCAAATTACTGATACATTTGAACACGCTTAGTAATCGCAACCATTATCCCTTGAAGTAATATAGCCATTAATAATATACAAATAAAAATTTCAGTATCCCAACCACTGAATCTTTTCCATATTCAATTAAAAAAAGACAACCTCATAGAATTCATCCATAGAGAACTGCAAAAGACAAGCCAAGCAGACAAAAATCACAGTTGTTCTAGAAAGCAATATGTAGGATGCAATGTGAACCTTTTTCCAGTCCATAACAGAGAATAATATCCAAAATTGCTTACTTTCACAACGGCAGTCAAAACAATTTGAAGGACCTATGCAGACAGTCAAATCCATGTCCAGCATTTGCTTGCTTCAGAAAAAGATGCTGGTCGAAACCACTTTTTATATTCTAGCAACCACCAATCAAGGTGCTGACAGGTACCTTGCTTCCCTTTCCTCGTTCTTTTCTGCTCCTCCATAACAAAACTCACATGAGCTATAACTGAAGCTATCACCCTCTGCAACTTCTTCCAAAAGGGTTCATACTCAGCCTGCTTGAAGAACAGCCCCTCCCAGAAAGGAATTAAAGTGTAAAAACATACAGTGAAAAGATACAATTTTGAATTAATATCATTCTTGTAAAAGGTCCGTTTACAGCAGAGTGCAGAAAAGTAGGAGCCTTTTACAGAGAATAAAAATAGAACCTAGCATATTTCAGAGATGTATCTTGACAAAAATATTTAAAAAAAAAATTTTAAAAAAGCCCTGAGCATGGGTTCTTGCTAGTATGAGAACAGTTGCAAGCAAATTCAGTGACCAAAGACATCCAATTGTCCTAAATTATGACAGCTGCAAGTGTCAGGAAGGAAGTAAACAACAAAAAAAGGCAAAACTGCACAGTATCTCCTAACTGTGTCACCGTGAACAGTGTGGAATAACATCAACATGTCTTAAATCGGGAAAGTTAGGATATGTTCCAATACAAGGGGAAGGGAGTTTGTTAGATACAGTTTAACAGATATTTAATAAATACAGATCAAATACTGCCAAGGAAAAAAAAATGTAATAAATAAACAAAAAGCAACTCACTCAAAGCAATGGACAGGTTATGTCAAACAGTGCTGTGGAGATACTCATTGCATCAGCACCTGCCCACACTAACACTGAAACTAGCACTGTGTGTAGGAAATTACTCTGATATGTACTTCAAGATGCAATAGCAATAGTTCCATCCACAAATCCTGTATATTTTCTTATTTTATCCTATTTTTGTATTAGTCACAACATGTTGGTGCTGGACAAACATAGAAGATGACAGACATCTGTACTAACAGCTTATGTCTAAAGACAGGACCTATGACATCAAAACATTTCCTTGCTCTCAGTCTTGCACACTATCCACTAAACTGAGCTTAATCTGGCAGAGTTCAAACTGGCAAGGGATGTCAAGGGCAACAAGAGGGACTTCTGCAAGTATATCAGTAGCAAAAGGAAGACTAGAGAAAATGTTAGCCTGCTGATGAATGGGACAAGGACCCTGGGGTGACACAGGACATGGAAAAGACTGAGGGACTGATTGCCATCACCTCAGTCTTTGCTAGTAAGATCGACCTTCTGAAATCCAAGGACCAGAAACCAAGAAGTCTGGAACAAGGAAGACATGCCTGAGGACCAGCATATACTGGGGGCCACCCTGCTGGAAAGCAGCTGGTGGAAAAGGACCGAGCTTCATTAGACAAAGTGTTGCCAGTGGGTGGAGGGAGATGATCCTTCCTCTCTACTCAGCACTGGAGAGGCCACACCTGGAGTGCTGGGTCCAGTTCTGGGCTCCTGAGTACAAGAGAGACATGGACATACTGGAAAAAGTCCAATGAAGGGACACACAAAGATGATGAAGGGACTGGAGCAACCCTCACATGAGGAGAGACTGAGAGAGCAAGGACTGTTTAGCCCAGAGAAGAGAAGGCTCAGGGGGATCTCACCAATGTGTATAAATACCTGAAGGAAGGGTGCAAAAGGATGGAGCTAGGCTCTCTTCAGTGGTACCTGGTGACAGGACCAGAGGCAATGGGCACAAACAGAAACAGGAGGTTCCATCTGAACATCAGTAAACACTTTTTAATGTGAGGGTGACTGAGCACTGGCACAGGTTGCCCAAGGAGATTGTCTTCATCCTTGGAGATATTCAGAAGCCAAGTCCTGGGCAACTGGATCTAGATGGCCATGCTTGAGCAAGGGGCGTGAACCAGACACCCCCAGAGGTGCCTTCCAACCTTAACCATTCTGTGATTGTATGATATTGACCCCCAAAATATGATTTCACTGATATTAAATAGAAGGACTAATGTTCAGTGTTGACTATATTTCTTCCAGACTTTCTCTGTAGTTTGGATTGTATATAACTCCTTTCTCTTTAGAAAGCATGAACTGAAAATTTTCATATATGCATTTTACAATTATTAATACTTGCTAGATGTATTCTTGCCAGAACGCCAGACCCTAACTAACATCTACTCATTTAGTATAATTCCTGCCTATGAATCATTTGTGGGTTGATAGGAGCACTATCTGTGTAAACCACCTGGACTACCTAACTCAGAAAGGTTTGCTATTCCCTTCCACTAGAACCTAGTAAAAACATAACACAATCTATCAACAAAGAAAAGTTTTGAGCTATGAAATATTCTCGAGCAACCATTTTTAGCCACAACAAGCGTTATCCATAACCAATTTAACAGCTGAAGTCCCTGAAGGAGAGACTCTTTCAAGGGACAACGCAATATACCTCAAACAATCTTGATCTACCCACTCTGTGCTTGTAGAGTGAGCTCAAAGAGCCTTGGTTGCCAAATGCTGACATAAGAATAGCCATAATAAGGAAAATTTTTTTAAACCCAAAGCCCAAAAACTACTATGTCAATTCCTATTTCTTTCCATGAGGGAATCCAGGCCTAAAGGATCATGCTGCCCTGGATTATGGAGCTGACTGATACGGTAACTCCTAAATTACCTTGTATGCTCTTTTTGTATTTTCTTGCTTGGTTTTTGCACCTCAAAGCTTTTCTGAGTTTTGACTTAATGCACCAGAAGTTTAAGAGAGTGGTTGTTACTGCCTTTTCTGTGATGACCATTTGTTTATCAGTAATAATTACAGACCCAAGAAACCCATATATATTATTCTTCATATATGTGTATATATATATGAAGGATAATCATAGGACCATAATTTACAGGTGGAACAATTGCATGGAGAAGGCAGCACATGCAAGTTCTCTTAGGAGTACGTTACATCAAAGAAATCAGGTATAAAATGGCTTTTGTCACAGTGAAGCAACAGAATGCCAGCTAAATTCTGTTAGCCATGCCCACATTAATTCATTGCTCCATAGTAGTTTTGCACAAATCAGTTTGACAGATAACACCTTTATGTTAATGTAAGTAGCATAATTCCCATATAGGGTTAGGATAGAAGAACAACTGCAAGCCATGCCTAGTAACTGGTTCAACTCCTTTTTTCTGTTCCTACAACAATTGAAAGAAATAAATTGCTCATGGTTAGCAAAGTGACAGTGAAGCCTATCAAATTCACATTTGTGAATGAAAACGTGAAAGAACAAGGTGGTTCTTAAGAGCATAATGCATTGAAAATGTGAGAACGTGAGAAGAAAAAGCTTAAACCAACTTGTGCTTCTGTCTGCAAAAACTAATATCCCTTTTTAAAAGATCAGAATACATCTCCATAGATACACAATGGTATCCACAGCTTTTTTCTCTTTAAATGTAAGACTTTTTTGTAAAATTAGAAAAATAAATACACCCCACCCCCCCAAAAAAAGAAAACCAAACCAAAAAAAACCCAAACCAGAAAAAGAGAATCACTAACTGAATATTTCAAAGTATATTAACTGACATCCTTGTACATGTCATGTCTAGCGTGTACACTTGGGACCAAGCGTTGGCAATTTTGCCTTCAGCAATACTACAGAAAGACCTTGAAAAGGCCTCTAGATACACCAGACCTCCAGATACTCAGATTCTTTTCAACAAGTGTCTCTGAAAATTGTCTTCCTACTTCTGAAAACATTAGACCAGTAACGCTGAAACCATTTAAACTGTCACTATTACTCGGTTATGTGAAATAAAACATGCCTTGCTTAATGAAATCAGACAAGTCAGATTAATTTCCTAGTTAAAGCAGAAACTTGCATTTGAGATTGTGACAGTGAAATATTTCTTTTTCAAAGTACTTCTACATCAGAAATGGGTAGTAAAGATGATGAAGCACCAAAAGTAATGGCTGTGGAATCTGTCTGTGTTATTGATAAGATAAACATCACTCAGGAATGATACAGATCTAGTTTACCCCACCACTGGCAAGCCAATATGTTATATTAACTCAGAAGGGATTTTCCAGATATATTTTTCTGGGATATTTTTAGAGCTTTCAGGCATTATATTAATAATAATAAAAGAATTATACTCAGAATCTTTGTTCTTTCTTCCATTTATTTGGAGCAGAAAGCTATAGCTATTCACCTTATATTCTCAGTTTGCAGGAAGAAGTATGAAAGAGTTAGATGCTATTAAGGAGATGAACAAATGAAACTGGATCAGAGCGGAGAAGACAAGTTACTGACAAGTCAAGTCAGGCACATCACAGGAAGATAAAAATCAACAAGACAGAGACTTGGGGGCAAAGAACCTCCTCTGTCCCCCTTAAAACCCTTACCTTGAATATACCCACTAAAATCTTACTAGTCCTTTTCCCTTCTACCTTCCTTCTATTGATCAATCTCCAAAGACATCTGCTACATTGACTGGCCTTTGAGCAAACAAACTAAAATGAAAAGTAAACCAAAGGAATAATGAATCCTAAATTCAAGAGAAAAGGGTCTCTCCATTCTGAAACAAGTCCATTTTCATTTTTTAAGTGTTGAAGATTAATACTAAGCAGATATTCTTTGTTTCTTCTATAGATATATCGCATAAGCTATTTCAGTGATTTTTGTCTCCCAAAATGAGTAATGCTTAAGGTCTCTGGTACCACACATAAATTTATCTTTTTTTCTCCACAGAAAGAGGAATCCAAAAGTACTCACTACCAGAATGAATATTGTCTCTTGAAAGACACACATAACTAAGAACCATTCATACTCACATCCTTTGAACTTTTTCAGGATAAAGCACTAACTTTTTTTTTAAATTCTTCAGAAAAATAGCTATGAAGCACCAAGCAATTACTATTCTTGAAACAGGTTAGATTTTATAACTAGCAGAACAAACCTTCTACCATAGATTCTTTTGAGACATATATTTTTAAGGTTCCTATAAAATAATTTTCTAACAGATGGATTATTAAATGGCAGAAAATGATTGCATAGATGAATAGTAACCTTTCACCTCATAAAATTACAATTTTTATCTACAATAAGCAGATAAGAGAAAAGGATGTCCTTACTAGTAACCTTCTGAAGATAAACTTCAATCCCAAAACAAACACATTTTACAGTCTCTGCTCTCAAGGTTCATGGTTCATTATCGTGAGCTATTGTAAGTTATTAAAGAACGTGCCACTGGCAATTACAGGAAAGTCAAAACCTATATTTAAGCTGCCCTTCTTTCCAACAGCGGGGTGAGGACACTGTCCCACCAGTGGATCCAGTTATATCTGTATCACAGCATGCTGCATTATGTTCAACCTGCCGCTTTTCACTTACATGGTATTTTATGAAAGATAATAAAGGCAATTCTTAAGTGGGAGTAAATTAGGGATTTCGAATGAAAGGGTGATTCCCTCCTCACCAGATTCAGGCTTCTGCAGTCACAGGCAATTATCAACACATTCAGTTCACAAAGGTTTGTGGATCATCTGTTACACTCACCACAGGCCACAAGAAATTCCCAACATTAAAACACAACTTTAACAACCACAGACAAGTCCCAGGCAAAAGCCAAGAGTACATTGCTCCACCACAATAGATACTGAAGGCAGCGCCAGTGTCTCTGCAATAAATTCTCTACTGTTTCCTACTGAAAAATCCTTGTAAATTTAAATTAGCAAAGATCACCACAGAATACACATTTACTTTATGCTCACACTTAAATACACATGCAAAAATATTTATTTTCACAATTCTAAAGATGAGCTGCAAAAATTACCTCAAATCCATCTCTGTGTGAAAAACTACAGGCCTTCACCTGTTCACAGAATTTCTTCTGGATACCAAGTCTCACTAAACTTTTCAATAAAATCACAAGCCTAAATCGCAATGCAAAGTTCAACAAGATATATGTACACAACATCTATATACTAGAAAAGAACAAGGCATCCGATTATAGCAAACTAAAACATTTCTGCATTTAGCAATTGATATATAGATTCATGCGTGCTCATGCTTACATGTGCCTATACATACTTTGAATCTGAGCAAGGTATTGATCACACACAATGAACAGGACATTGTGCCCTATCAAACATTAACTATGTTTATCCAAGTAATGCTGACAAACTGTCAAGACTGTTGGATTACATTTTTAGGTAGCAACATTTTCAGATATTCTCTCATATATTCAGCAACACAGCATTTAGAGCAAATCATCTGGATTGCATAGAAGCCTTTTGTAAAGAGGTGTGTCAAAATCAAGCTTTCTCTAATTGCTCAGCTGATCCACATGGAATTATCAGATTCCCCCCTCCTCTCCCTCAGTTACAGCAGATCCAATTCTTTTCGACCTAAGTCTACACTCTCCTCCCCACGCTTCCTGGCAGTTTTGGATTAATGGCTATCCACTGCATGTTTTTATACCTGCACCTGATCTGCAGCACTGAGTGAACTCTTCCACTCCACAAAATAAACACTCACTTAACTCAAAGGTACATTGCACAATATTCTACCAAAATAAACATGGTGATCCTAAAATAACTTTCTATGCATGCTTTATATTAATACATGCTTTAATAGCTCCTCAATGTTTTTTTTATTTTCCAATGTCAGACTTCCCAACAGCCTTCCTAGGAAACAAAAATAATAAATTTCAGGGAAAAAATTCATGTGCAACTTTCTCCTTATGAAAATTTAATTTCTCCTCAGTTTTCCTTTCCTCACCACAACATTCTCTTCTATCAGACATTTCTTAACAGCTTTGTTTTCCAGACTCCCTTTTCACCTGCCTTTACTCACCACCTCACCCATCTTGTCCTCCTCCCTCTTTCCCAAGAGAATACACTCAGTTTGCCCATCTGAAAACAAGGTACACTCCAACTACAGCTCCATCTTCCTTAGTTCTCTGTCCCTCTTTTCAATGAATTAATCTCCAAATACATAATTTCACTACTACATTTCCTTAGTTCATCTTTACCAGAAAAACTACCATCACCAAAATCTGTCCCCCAACAAAGCTAAGATTCATTTCCATCCTCATCTGACAAGCTGTCTTACTGTCCTCGCTTCAAAAATTGAGTGCACTTAGCTTCTGTAGCACCATGGGGGTTTTTTTAGGTCACCTCTTGGGATACCACCTGAGGTTTTTCTTGTTCCTGTAGCACTGGGGCTTCACAGGATCTTTACTAAGCCTTTGTTGGTCTCATTCTTTCCTTTCTCTCTCTTTTTTTCTTTTCATTCTCTTTCTCCCCTTGACAGGGGGTGCCCATTATTTTGCCTCAAGCAAGAGAAGACAATGGAGAATCTAGAAGTTATTTTTCCATTTGGATATTAACTTATGCAACAGCATAAGCTCCTGAAGTATTTAAGTGGGAACAAATTTCTTGCCTCTAAGCATAACTTGTGAGATGAAGCACAGCACTAGCAGAGCTGAAGATGGAGCACCTTCCATGAGACACATACAACCTAGACAGCTGCAGCACAACTTGCTTCTTTTAACATCCCTTCCATTTCCTAGCTCTGATGTACCATACTGATATGGCAATGAGTCCCAGAAATAAGTGCAAAAAGTATTAGCTTTTTGTCAGTACACACTCACTGAAAAGCCATTTGCTACCTTCTCTGAGGAAAAAGTGGCAAACTAGTCAAAGTGCAGAGCTCCATCAAAGAGATGTGCTCCATCAGTTGGACCACACTGCTGAGAACAGCCAATGAAGCAAGCACAGTAACTGTTACAGTACTGACACCCTCAGGCACTAAAATAGTTATAAACTGAAATATATTTCTACTACTTTTGAAATAGAAAACTAAAACGGTGTGGAAACTTCTGGTGCAGTAATAAGCTTTTTCCATCCCAGGCAACTGAGTGAAAGGCCAGTGCATGAATAAAATAAATGGGACGATGAGACTGGAAACATAAGCATCAAGGTATCACAAGGCAACAAAGACACCAAAGTAAGATGCAGTTACCACTAAGTCTAAACTCCAACTGATTACTCTGTCGTATCTGGTGTGATGGGCATCACCATCACATCTGGTGATGACCATTGCTGTCATGAAAATGGGCATCACCAAATAGGAAGGAAAAAAAAAAATATACACACAATGTCCCCAGATCACACTACAGGTAGTCCAAGGTTTTACTTTGCTCCCAAAAAACCCATTAATACAACAGTCAGTACCTAAAGAATTTCTTCTTTCGGGAAGAAAATAGCCACAGATTTCACCAGTTGTTTGTATTGTTCGCGTTCTTCAGATTCTCTTCTATTAATCTGCCTCTAGACAGTGTGGAAATCTGAGTGCTGTACTTCCTTTTGCTGCTGCTTCTCTAACACTTTCTCAACTTGTTCTAAATTATTCTGCCCATTTCCATTTCACCCACAGATGTAGATTGAACTCACCCTCCCACATACATACTTTACACTGTATATAAGAAAGGCAAATTCTACTCTGACTTGATATGAACAGACCACAAGGATAACTTAACATAGCAGAGTAATCTGAAAAAACAATTTGATAAACAGGATTTCCCTTTGCTGCCAAGTACTTCAGCCATGCGTGTCAGACTCTTTCTCCTTGCAGTTGCAGACCAGACATACCAACCTCATTACCCAAACCCCAGCCTGAGGTTTTGAGGCTTTCCAGTTCCATCCCCCAGCTCTTTGGATTCCAGAGCTTCCAAACAGATCTTATCTCCCAGAGGTGTTTATACAGCACCAACAATTATTTTCTCTCAGCGGAGTGTGTCATCCCCGTTTCTGCAATCACCGTCCTGTCACAAACCAGGGCTTGAGATGTGCCAATTGCAGAAGGCTGATAAAGTCTCCATTATTGGAAACCAGATACCAGAACACACGCGCTCGCATGCAAAACATGTCGTCTCCTGCACTGCACATTTTCCTCAACTATCCTGACCTGAAACTGTAATCATTAAATTTTGTTTTTAATCACTCAGGTAAGTTAAATTTTGGCTAAGGATACATAAATAATATGAAGAGTAACCTAATACTTATAAAATATTCAATAAGAAGCACTTGGGAGATTTAAGAAAACTGATGTGATTAGATCTTCTGTCTCATGGTGGTGTAATGCTCCAGAGAGGTTCAGTCAGTCATGTGTCAGCTAAAGCAGCAAGACTTTATTACTTCTGAAAAGCAATCTGGAACTGTAAATCTGAACAGTAGATTTAGCTTGTTGCCTAGGTTTACTTTAGACCTCAACTCCTGACATTTGAGCACAGAAGCTCTACCCAGATTTAATTCTTTTAAAAAGAACACTACACAAAACCTGTCCTTTTAAATTTATTTCATAACATTTGCTAAAATTACTTTTGCACACCTTGCTTAGAGAACCATAAATATGATTCAGTAACTTTTATGACCAGCTACCTTACAGGCGGTAAAGAGAAAATGTTTCATTAACTAAGACTAACACCCCAAAATATTACAAAATATTCAAAGATCACCTCTACATTATCACCATTTGCTGATAGCTATAACCCAGTGATATTCCAGAGGATAATTTCTCCTCTACAGTTTGAATGCAAAATAACCAATGTACCTTAGCAAAAGCTGAATTTCATTTTGATCATGGCAAACAGGGATAGGACAGGACTATTCAAAGCACTGTTTAATAATGGCAAACACGACATACTGAGTAATAGTCATTTTGTCCTTTGGCACATCCAGCTATTCTTGGCTTTAAGTTTAGTCAATCCTGTGCACAAAACTGAACTCAAACATTACGGTCCTGACAAAAGTAAGTGATGAATAAGGACAATACAAACTAAAAGAAGAAAAAACTGTGTGATCCATCTCAGGTCTTTAGATGTGAAAAAATTCAAGGCATTTGTAGAACAATAAATTTAGTAGATGTCAGAATATCTAGGCAATTCAGGTGCCATTCATCTTGTGCCTGAAAGGTATGTAGAACAATCCCTTCCTAACAGTCATGACTTTTTTTCCTCCTTCCTCTTTATCTTTTACTACTTTACAGTAAAGTTGTTGAATGCCTCAATTCTTAAATCCAGGATGCACTTCTGAGAAAATGCTTTCACTGTAAGTGCAGCAATTTATTATGTACGTGTCTGGGTCTTAACACACGCACGTGTGCATGTTCACACCAATTTTTTTTCCCCTTACTGTCTTATTGCCACTATCTCCAGCAATATAAAAGATTTCAAGACACTGTAAGGGACATTAAAGAAAGATTTCCATGTTTGTTCTAAAAACTTCATCCACGCACTATACACGGAGTATATAAAATTCAAGTATAATTTATTCATGGTGGGACATTAAGAACGTTCTAGTTCAACCCAGAAAACGCTTTATATCTTATATCCAAACAAAACTTCTGGTGAGGACCAAAAGGTAAGACAGGTCCACTGTACCAGAAGGTACACAGTTAATGCCAAAAAGCCATTAAGAAGTTCCAGAGCTTTAAAGCACACTTCTACAAACTGCAAAACCCAGAGTTTTACCAGCATCTCTCACTATATCTCACTTCACTCTGCTGCTATTATGAGTTAAAGAAATAAAAAAATAAATAAGCTGGACATATGTTGAAAGGCTGTTTTTGATCCTTATGAAAGAAACTAACTAAACATATACTTATCAGGTACCAAAACCAGACAACTGGTGATGTAGAATAGTACTTAACTGTAATAGAAATATGTAAGAAATACAAAAAGACCTGCTTTGTAATTATCAAACATTTTAATTTAAAAGGGGGAAAACCCAGAAATATCATTAAAGGGAATGTTCCTGACACGGTGTTCTTATTTTCACACAGCCTTTCTTCAGCAGACCATTCTGTCTCTGCATCATTAAGTTACTAGAGCATCTCATGCTTTTACCTGTTTACAGAGCTCTAATGTAAACCATTACACTAACTAGCATGCAAAAACCAGCTCATTCATTCTGAAGATACTCTGAGATGCTTCCTCCAGTGCAGCCTCAAACATATGCTCTTAAACATCCATACATCAAAAACTGTAAAGATTTACTATGTAGTATCAGTTGTTCAATTTTTATTTACTTTCAAACCCTTTTTCTAACTCAGTGAACAGAGGAGGAACTAGTAAAAGGATAAATGAAAAAAAAAATTCAGGGTTTGGGGTTTTGGGTTTTTTGGAGGGTTGGGGTTTTTTTCCTCCCCATTTTCCAGCACTGCTTTCACTCAAAAAGGATAATGAGAGGATTGGATAAAAATTGTCACTGTAGCAACAGTTCTTAAAACTGATGCAATGTGAAATCAAGCTCACAGCAGTTAGCTGAAATTAAGTTTCTTGGTGTACGTGGCCTGAGGAAAGTGAAAATAAAGAAGAAATGGAATATTGCACCTATAAGGATTTTCACGTCATCTCTAAAAACTAACCAATGAAGAGTGTATTCCAATACTTACATGTCAGTAAGACTATTACTCATATATCAGGTAAGCGTAGCTAGACAAGCACATGCTACACTTTATACAACATGTAAAAGTTGAGAAAAACACCGTTTTAATAGCCCTGTTTATAACAAGGGCTACCACCACAGATTGATACAAATAATTTAACACCTAAACTACATGAAAGTAATGACTACGATACTAAGACAGATTTACAGTGTTCTTTTAGAATTTAAATAAGATCCAGCACACTCAAAAATGAGCATTTCTTATACTGAATTTGCACAGTCCTTAACTTGTCTCTTTTGACTTCGCTGCCTCTTTAACCAGTAAGACCAAAGTGTAAAAAAACCCTAAGCCGTTAATGAATCTCTTTGGCAATAAAATGAGATCAGGTCATTCAACAATTTGTTATCACTGACAAACCAAAGGGTAGCGTCCCTTTTCATAGGCTAGTGGCCAAACCAGTTGTAGTAAGTCACTTCATGAGAAAAACATTCCATAAAAAAAAGAAATAATAACCATCATATTCAAGGTGATGTCTTCATATGTAAGTTTGCTGAGTTCAAATCAAGTCAAAGTACCCATAAAGAGAGATGTAGAATCACAGAATCATTTAGGTTGGAAAAGACTTTTTTAAGATCATCTGTTAACCTAACACTGTCAAGTCCGCCACCAAACCATGTCCCTAAGCACCACATCTACATGTCTTTTAAATACCTCCAGGGATGGTGACTCAACCACTTCCCTGGACAGCCTGTTCCAATTCTTAACAACCCTTTCAGTGAAGAAATTTCTCCTAATATCCAGTCCAAACCATCCCTGGAGAAACTTGAAGCCATTTCCTCTTGTCCTATTTATTATTACTTGAGAAGAGAGACCAACACCCACCTTGCTACAACCTCCTTTCACATAGCTGTAGAGAGCAGTAAGGCCTCCCCTCAACCTCCTTTTCTCCAGGCTAAACAACCCCAGTTCCCTCAGCTGCTCCTCATAAGACTTGTGCTCTAGACCCTTCATCATCTTCCTTGCTCTTCTTTGGACACACTCCAGCACCTCAATGTCTTTCGTGTAGTGAGGGGCCCAAAACTGAACATGGTATTCAAGGCATGGCTTCACCAATGCCCAGTACAGGGGGACGATCACTTCCCTGGTTCTGCTGGCCACACTATTTCTGATACAAGCCAGGACGCTATTGGTCTTCCTGGCCACCTGGGCACACTGCTGGCTCACACTCAGATGGCTGGTGACCAACACCAGGTCCTTTTCCACCGGGCAGCTTTCCATTCTTCCCCAAGCCTGTAGCGTTTTGCAGGGACTTGTTGTAACACAAGTGCAGGACCTGGTACTGAGCCTTGTTCAGCCTCATACAGTCACCCTTGGCCTATTGATGCAGCCTGTCCAGATCCCTCTGTAGATCCTTTCTACCCTCAAGCAGATCAACACTGCTGTCCAACTTGGTATCGTCTGCAGACTTACTGAGGGTGCATTCAATTCCCTCGTCCAGATCACTGATAAAGATATTAAACAGAACTGGTCCCAGTACTGAGCCCTGGGGAACAGCACTTGTGACCAGCCACCAACTGGATTTCACTCCATTCACCCACACTCTTTGGGATCGGCTTCTAGACAGTCTTTTACCCGGCAAAGAATACACTCATCCAAGCCATGAGCAGACCGTTTCTCCAGGAGAATGCTGTGGGAAACAGTGTCAAAGGCTTTACTAAAGTCTATTATTTATTTTTTTAAAAGGAAAGATTACTTCCCCAGATCATCTTATTCTCTTTATTTCCCCTCCAAAGTTTCCCTAACCATCTCCCCTCTCTCTCTCTCTCTCTCTTTCTTCCCCTTTCTGCAAAGGATAAAGTATCTTTTGCTATCCTCTGAAAAGATCTTCAGGAATAGTAATTTGATTCTTTCCATTTAAAGTTTTCCACTCTATTCATAAAAGCCATAAGACTTCTATCCAAGGCTACTGATATATTTTTCAAACAGATATGTGAAAGCTTCTTACATAGACAATATCTTTATTTGTAACACAGTAGAGTAAAAATAAAGCCAGAAGCTGAAAGTGTCCCACAGCTTTCAGCAAAAGTCAGGAATAGAAACTTAAATTACTTAAAACCAAAATAAATCAATATTCTTAAATCACATGCTTATCTGAAAGCACCTGTTTTAATGTCCCTTTCATTCACTAAGGCTGAAGCCTGTGTATAAAAGTTACAAGCATCTTTGCTGAAAAAGAGCATGAAATCCTGCTTCTTAACTACTATACTATGTGTTCTCCTTGGGAGGTGGGGAAGTCTTTGTAATTCATCATCTGTGGTTGCCCTTGCCAGCAAAGCATATGCTTTGTCTGGTCTAACCAGTAAGACCAATTTACCATGAAGTCACTTTTCAAAGACACATGTTGCTAAATACTCCACTGAAATAAAAAGTCTTCAGTTTACTGGGCAAATTTCTAAATGACTGAGTGACATAAGAGACTTAATGACTGAGTCACTAAATGACTTCAGCAAATCCAGCAATTACATACATGTCCAAGAACAAAGCCCTTAATCCACTTCTAAAAGACAAAATAAAACATATGCAAAACAAAAAGCCACATACACACAGTATGTCTGAACCGCGGGCAAGCGTTTCTTGGCAATCTTGCTGTGCTGTTAATAAAAGCATCTTGCTAAGCATAACAAACTTGTACAACTACAGCAAAGTCTCAAGGGATCTGAAGCAATTTTTTCCCTTCTCCTACACTGCCTGTTGTGCATCACCTGTTGACATGACACAAGGATGACTGTGTTCTCCACTTCTTTCTCAGTGTCACACAGTCACTTACTCAACCATTTAGAGCCGAATCATATGACCCTTTGCCCTTGTCCTGGATGTATCTGCAAGTACCACTGGTTTGTTTTCTAGTCACACCTTCCTGAACTACCTATCTCTGCACATACAGGACCTTTCATTTATCTTTTCTACTTTTTCTGATTTTGCATTTATTTTCCACGCTCACATTCACCAAACATGATAATACTTCTTAAGACAGGTCTGAACAACAACTTTCTTGGCCAGATTGGGAGCAGTTTCCCAGGCTAAGGATTGAAAATGAATACTAGTACACTGCTGCCGATAGATAGGGCAGGACTTGCTAAAGGCTCAGGTTTGCTTCTTTGCCCACAGACACGGAGAATGTACATGATTTGTACTTGGAAACATGAGATTCATTGTATTCTGGACCATGAAGCCTTCACTGCTCCTTTACTAATCCTAACTCACTCTAGATCTGAATTACCAGATACACAAAGACTGTTTCATCTCCTCAACTAATTCACCTACAAATCAGGAAGAAAAAAAAAAAGTGAGATTATATAACACAGTTATTAAAGAAAACCTATTATCTCACATATATATATGAATTGTTGGGAATGCACTTAAGTCTTGTTATAACAAATGAGTAGTTCTTAAAAAAAATATATATATTTCAGTCTGTGTTTCAAAAATAAGCATTACACTACAGGCCAGGAAATACACTTTCTTAGCCTAGATCTAGCACATTTTGCCAACTTGAGATAAATGTACTGAACTTAG
The DNA here is from genome assembly GCF_047716275.1 of Strix uralensis. Lineage (NCBI taxonomy): Eukaryota > Metazoa > Chordata > Aves > Strigiformes > Strigidae > Strix > Strix uralensis. The sequence goes on from NC_133974.1 coordinate 61,314,860, forward strand.
CTGTGACACAAACTTAATACTGATTTTTTTAAAAGTCTCTTATACACAGGTTAAAAAAAAACAGGGATAAACAGGAAGTGGTCAGATAGTGTTACTATAGTAGCAAAGAATCCAAGAAGTGCCAAATTTCTCCCATTTAAAATGAAAACCAAACAGCCAGAGTTTCTGGGTTAGGGACTTCTATGAGTAAAACTGTATAGTCTGAAAAGATTTACAGAACTTCATAATAATCACTATAAAGTATTTAGAAAAAAACAGCTAGAAAAGATGAAAAATGGAAAGCAATCACATTGATGTGAAGCCTTTCAAAAGTAGAGCCCAAGTAAAAATCTTTATAAAGAAATTCATGCTTGATGGACCAAATCACCTATGTTACCCGAAATACATAATTATTCTTGAAAATAAAGAGTATTTTTATCATGAAAGAATTCACAACGCCTGTATCTAAGAGAGCAATTATTTTATCTGGTAACATTTACCTGTAAGTGATAGTTTTTACAGTGCTATAAATATACATATGCATATTAATGACCATATTATCAGTTATGCGACTGAAGTTGGTTCAGCTTCTGGTTTTGCTCTTGGTTTTAAATCTCAGAATCATATTTTTAACAAATAGTTCATCATAATCTGTCTGGAGTACCACCTACCCAGAATTATTCCTGCTTACCTCAGAAGGGCCAATGTGTACGCTTCAGAATAAACTGGAAGCAAACAAACTAGTGCTTATTTTACTGGCATCATTTTGTTTGTTTCAGTCTTTACTTAGCAATATCAGGCTGCTCACATTTCTGTAATGCTTCTTTTGATTCACTGTCATTTACATTACATATTTTCCCTTTGTAAATAAGCTGCTTGCTGCTATAACAACATGCCTGCCATGAATCAATAAAATATAAATCTATTTTATACAAATCAAAGAGCCATCACATGTCAACAACTGCGAAAAGCACTATCTAGCATTTCCATTTTCAGCCCACCCATGAAGATCACACACAGCTTGCACTCTGAAACCTCATACGGTGCTCAATTCAAACATATTTGTTGTAAACTACTGCTTCTTAGGAGTCAGCTAGTGCTTTGCACCTCTTTTCAATTTTTTCATTCTATACATAAAGAGGTTTTTTTGCCTTCATTATTTTCCTCATGCCTGCCTAGTTTCAATCCATCATGCAAGTGAGGAACTCGTTCATTCCTTCTTCCTGGAAAGCTCCAAGTCCTTCCCCTGCAGGTAAGAGCAGCTGGTTTTGTCCAAGTGTTGAGAGTTGGCTCTTCCTTTTACCGGACAAGCTGTGCTTGTGAAATATGTCCCAGAGTGATGTACTGCATCCTTATAGTCAGGACGGTGTGCAAAGTGTAGACTGGGAAATAAATAAACTTAAGTATACAAATGTTGGCATGAATGTAACACAAGTCTAGAACTGAATCATTCTGATGCTAACACAGTCCCATAGAGAAATGAACAGGATTATTTCTGTATGTAATCATCTCAAAGACAGTTCCTCCACTGCTCCCAAACCTACAACCCTATATAAGCATTCCCTTTCCAGTTCTCCCAAAATCAAGCAGCCAAACTGTTCTGCAGCAAATAGCTGCCCTTGGGTGACTCCAGTAGCAGTGCAAGAGACCATACATGAAATGCCAGAACAATATAAGGAATTATCGTTCCACCTACAAAAGTTGTCTATGAAACGGAGGAAGAGTGACAACATTCCCTTCTAAAAGCTTACAAATCCAAATCATAGTTGCTTTTGAATATCCAAGACATTACTTGATTAAGAATGTTCTACAAGAACACAGTACTTCCAGGATTACCATTTCATAATCACCATTGCCTCCTCCCATAAAAAAACAACTCCGGTAGATAGAGGTGCTCTAAGTAGACTTGTTTCTATAGATTTGTAGAATAATTTAAGTTGGAGGGGACCTCTGGAGATCATCTAGTCCAACCACCCACTCAAGGCAAGCCAACTTCAAAGTTAAGGTCACAAGCAACCTTACTATGCGATCAAGTTTTGGAAGATATTCCACCACCACTCCAGGCTACTTGCTCCAGTGCTTCACTACTCATTTTTCCCTACATCCAGTCAGAAACTCATAACTGCTGCCTCTTATCCTTTTACCGTTCATCCCTCAGAAGAATACAGCTTCATCTTCTCTTTAGCATCCTTTAGGCAGTAGATTCAAGGACAACACTAGGAAATTTAGATAACTTCTTTCTATTTGGCTTGCAGCTTGCTTTTCCACATACTTTCGGAAAGTATGCTATATATGTATATATTTATCCACATAGACATATATTTCGTGAAAGCCAGTCACAGAAAGAGGAGAGGGTCAGAATCCAATTCTACTCACAAGAAAAAGGAAGCATGTCATCCAGAGATTTCTGATTATTAGGAGGAGAGATCCCAAGCTCTATTAATTTTTTAATAACACATGACCTTTGAAGCAGCAGTTCAGCAGTTTCCATCTTCTAGCTAATGAGATGTATGTTTCCCTAGCCAGAAAATGCTGTCAACAAGATGACAGTAAGAAAAGTTGATGATATCTATAATTTTTTTTCCTTCTTGGTATGATTATATATGGGATGCTAAATGATGGGAGCCTCTATTTTATTGCATGCCCTTTCAGGGTCAAAGATGGTTAAAACAAAAGACCAAAAACTACAGTCCTCAGAAAGACATCTTCTTTACTGTACTAAAAAGAAGTTAGGAAGACCGGATGACACTTATTAACATGGATAGTATTTGATATCTGAAGAACCCGTTAGATTAGAACTTATTCTGAAGTATCTGAAAGTTGAACAGGTTGAGAGTAGACAACTTTACCTTCCCTCTACTCAGCTTAAAACCAAAAAAGTACACTACACTATTCTCATTTGTACCACTTGAATAACTGTGGCACTGGTCTTTCTTGCCGCTGTAAGAATGTCAGAAGTCCATAAAAGATGGTATCTTATTATGCAGAATATTCTTGTATTTTGACCCCAAAATACATTTTCATTGTCAAAATGTGAGTTCCAAAATGAGATATAATTCTAACATTGCTCTTCACACTTTGAGCAACATTACATTTATTCATAAACCTATGAGTCAATCAACTGCTCTTAAAGTTATCAAATATAGAACAGACAAAAAAATAACTTGAATTAAATTATTCTGTATTGTATAATACTACACCAAAAAATATTTATAGGAGAGTTTACCTGATATACCATAAATGGTAAAAAAATACTCTTTTTTCCAATTGTTGTGAAATATGTATTTCATTAAAACAATTATTCACCATATTTCCTGCTCTTTAAGGATTTTTCCTATCCTGAAAGATTATGGAGTTGTTTTTCTTTGTTCAGTTGCCTTTTTATTTTTTTAAACCACAGTTTACATAGCTGTATGGCAAACACCGTTTCAGAATAGTCAAAAACTGATGCTATTAGAACTATTCACATAATGCTTTCTGCTTCATTCTTTATGTATTATTCCTCTCTAAGCAATTCCTAACGTTCTATTTTTCTTTCTGATTACCTTTTTGAGCAATAAGATTTCACAGAACTATCCACAATGATTCCACTGCCTCTTTCCTCCTGGCAACAGTTTCTTTGCCATCATCCGTGATCATCATGAGAGACAAATTATTAGTTGGAATTTCCTCTCAAACCCATAATTTATTCTGTAATATTTTTATTATAAAATTTATCTGGCCCACTCTTGTCCTGGAAGAGACAATTTTAGTTTTGACTATCTAATTTTGAATTATCTGAAAAATACTAACACTTGCTTAACCATCCATTTTCTAATTCATTTTGAATGATGCTGAACTGCATGGCTTCCAGAAGAGATCTTTTCAAAACTCCAGCATCAGCTTTTCTCTTCCCAATCCATGACCACAAATTTTACTCCTACCTATAATTTCCTATTTTATAGGCAACTGACACGTAAGTTGTCTTTTTGACATATTTCACTAGCAAATTTAAGCCTTGGCAAAGAAACTTTAGTCAAAACTTTTCACATTGAATCTCCAAAAATATCAACTGAATCATCCTTACACATTTCCTCACACAACTCTTTTCTAGGAACTCAAAGATCTATGAGGAACAACTTATTTCCATAAAGTGGATGAAGGCTTACTCCATTTTTGTACACTTAATTCATCTTAGCTATTTGTATTGGCTTTGGTGTGGATGGAGTTAACTTTCTTCATAGCAGCTCACATGGTGCTGCATTTTGGATCTGTAACCAAAACAGTGTTGATAACACAAGGATGTTTTAGCTATTGCTGAGCAGTGCTTGCACAGCATCAAGGTTTTCTCTGTTTCTCGCACTGCCCCACCAGCAATTAGGCTGGGGGTGGGCAAAAGGTTTAGAGGGGGCACAACCAGGACAGCTGACCCCAACTGACCAAAGAGATATCCCACGTCATATGACATTGTGTTCAGCAACATAAGCTGGGGGAAAGGAAGAGGAAGGGGAAAACACAAAAGAGGGGCGGAAATGGTTTTATTTTTATTTCAGTTATTAATGTTTGGGCCTGGTGTGTTGCCATTTTAGATTCTCACTCTCTTTTTTAATTACTCTTATTAGGACATGACTTGCACTGTTTGAAAGATGTCCTCTTCACACGCCTTCACTCTGGTCTTAAATCACAACAGCTTTTGGTTTTAGTGGTGTTGGGATATTCTTGGTCCTGCTACACTTATTCTTCCTGACCCCTCTTATGCAGGAGGGTTGTTCCATGCTACCTGCAATTACTTTAACCTTTCAGCTGTTCCTTTCAATGTATTTTTTGGTTTTGCTCTAGAAAGGTCTCACTCCTGAGAGACTGCTCCTATGGAATGCAAGAGGATCACTCCTATGGAATAGCTATAGAGATAATAACAACTTGAGTTTTCCTCTGCTAGACAGAGGTTTCTCTTTGATAGGTTTCCTAACTAGTTACTTCAAGGAATAACCACTCATAGAACTGAAACCTTACTCTCCACATTGCACCTTAATATTTACCCTACCAATCAGTATTACTGGCTTAGTATATCCCATTAACAGCAACCATCCTAGCCAGGTTGGGACTACAGTCCTAGGATAATATTTCTGCTAATCAGGTTCACAATGTCTTAGAACTTTTGAGAGGGTTTCTCTGAAAAAAATCACAATTTTCATGCTTTTATAGAGCTGACAATTTTTTAAGAGTCTGATGCTGCCCTGTGAACAAATGGGTGCAGAACCCCCACACCCAGTTACACTTCTTTGGTGAGTTATTTTCTTAGGAGCAAAAGATTTTTCCAGTATCTCCATAAGGACTGACAATATATTACTGAAATATTTCTTGAAGAGTTAATTTTTTTTCCCTTTTCTGTATATCTTACTCTTTATTAAAACTTTACTAAAAGGAAATAAAAAGTAGAAGTGAACCTACAGATTCAGCAGAATCGAAGATTCTGATCTTGTCAGAAGACTCAGGCAAAAAAAACCCCACTGATGTAAATTCACACTAATTAAAAAAAAAATCCCCAATTAATTGTACTTTGCCTTCATTTTAACAAAAAAAAGTATTCCCCAATTAAGTGTACTTTATCTTTTTAACAAAACCCTTAGCAACCGAACACTGTGAGACTTGGTTGCTATGACAAAGATTATTATAATTAATATGGTTGGAAGCAAAATAAAAACTGCTGTGCACTGGAAAAAGTATCATAACAGGCACAATGATAAAAGGTCATTAGATACCATAGCTAATAATAGTTAACATCTCTTGACAGGTCCCAAGAGAAGCTTCTTTTCTGTTGTATTCTCTAACTTTCCTTGAATCACAAGCGAAACAAACTAAACTATGGACTTGACTTCTCATCTACCGCAAGCAAGACAAAACAGCTGTCTAGTGCAGAACTCTGGTTTTCAATCCTTCAAGTATTCTTCAAAGAATAGGAATGCAATTTCTCCATATTCATCAAATTGGCTTAATCACTGGGAGCTGTCTCTCTTCACATTCCAATATGAAAAACATACTTAAAGGTGTCTTCTGAAAACTTACAGAAAAGGTTGTTAATTATAGCTTATTCCATATCAGCTTTCCCATCTTTACTACATGGTAAGTGCTACTTCCAAATGCTTTTAAAGGTTTTTAGTTTATTAAAATAATTTAAATAATGAAATTTTTTTTAGAATTACTATCTTTCAATAGTGGTGGTTACTATTAGGGTAGTTACTAGAGCATAATGATAATCTGAGCATCAAAGTAGAAAGTGAAGACTATGTTTAGAAACAAACAGCAAGAATTATTTTTCCAGATCAATATACACAATTTGACCCAGCAGATTTAAATGAATCTTTTTTTTTAGAGTAACCAAACTGCATTGTGAATCCCATTTAAACAGTGAGCAAGGTTTTGAAAGTGAGCACTCTAAAATAAACAGTGACTGACACTGATTGATTAAAAGGATCTCTGTGACACAGCACAAGTAACAGGTGACTTTTTTTAAAAGTTAACACAGAATGCTCAGTTTTTAATATATAAACCCATGAAATCACATTTTGTTTTCCTACAGAACCCCAAGAACAGATCCCTGTCTTGTTCCAAAAACACTGTAAAGTAGTACTAAAAAATACAGATGCTATTCATAGGGTTATTTTCAGATCCCTCATATATTTGGTTGTTAACAAGCATCTGTATTGTAACATTTTGTAATTTTCAGCTTTTGATCATGTTAAGAAACACTCAGGATTCACAGGTAAAAGTGTTTTAAATGGCTAATAAATTATAAAACACAAACTTCAAGACAAAAAAAAGATTACTTTCTTGAAATTTGGATAGCTTTGGCAACATTTTAACAAGCTGCTGACACTATTAGCACTTTCCCATCAGCAAAGGCAGGCTTCCCTCTTAATCTCACTGCTCCTGCCTGAACAGTCCACACCCCACCTTCTGCCAGCATGAAAGCTCATCAGATACTTCCAGAAGCCAAAGCAACTCTGTTGTACTGACTTTTACTGCAGGGTTAGGTTTTTCTGCCAGGCTAACGGCTTAAGCCAGCTGGTTGGTCCAAGAGTCCCAAAGTGTGCAAAGCGCTAGCAGTAGCCCTGCACAGCCACAAACAGGGGAGAGACCCTCATGGGGCTCCGGGGCTGGCAAAAGTACCTCTCCTCTTCTACAGGCCTGTTTTCTTTCAATGCTCATGCAATACAGGTCTACACACAAAGGAAACAACTACATTAAATAAATCACAATTGTAACAAGCACACCCTTTCAGGACAACAATAAAACTGAAGTCACAGATGAAGCAGCTTCATACTTTGAGGACCAGGTAGTATTTCCCCTACTAAACACTAGGAAGCTGTCCAGGGCCAAGCAGACTCTGACTGACCCATGCTGGGGATGGTGGGGAGGGGAATATGTTCACAAACTCATGTGAAACTGCAGGCAGGCTTGACCGCCTCCTTTTACAACCATGCCCCGTGGGTGTTCCTACACCTTCAGTAAGTGAAGTTATTGTCTCCAGTTCAAACTACAGTTCCCGGAATTTCCAAATGTCAGTCTTCTGACAGTTTTAATCTGTCTGTACTGTTCTCCTGTAGATCCTACCCACAAGGTTTCCCCCTCTTTAGATGAGGGAAGTGGGTAAATGAAGTCTTCCAATGGAAAAAAGAAAGAGTTATTTCTCTGAAGATGTGCTGTAATTCAGGCAAGAAGCTGAGCAGAAAAATCCCTGAATGTTTCCTACCATTTTTATCCAGTATCATATACTAAACTCACTAACTTCAAATGAAAAAATAAGAGTTATCATGGGGAGCGAACAATAAGGTAATATAAAACTGAAACACTTCAGAAAAAGCAAACGAATCCCCAGTGAAATAGAAAAATAAAAACTACATGGAAGCCACAGGGTTCCCAAAGCTCACCTCTGACAGCTAACCTCATGCAACTTGCATAAGAGTAACTGCAGCTCACAGTAACTTAACAAGATCAAAAAACATCAGAAGTATTTGCCCTTTCAAATTACTGCCATCCTCAACCCCTCCCATCTGTTTATTTAAAAAAAGCTCTTAAACTTTCAAATGACCAATGGCCTTAGATATACGTTGAAAACAAAAGAAGTTCCCTAGTTCTTTGCTGGGATGGATGTTTTAAAAACAAGTAAGCAAGCTTCCAAAATTACAGAGGATTTCATTCAGTAGCTGCAGGGTATAGAAAAATGACCCTTTGGGCAGAGTAACTAAGGAGAAGGTGTATTGCTCAATACGCTTCAAGGATGAAAGGTTTTCCCTCATCTTCTTACAAAAATAATTAGGGGTTCAAGATTCTGTGATTCCCTCAAACTTGTTTAAAAATCACTGTTCTGCACAGCAAGTTAAGTATTTTAAGATCCTTACAACAACAGCAGAACTAAGTACTCCTCTATTCAAATGGACCAAAAAAAAAAAATCACTTCAGATCCTGATTGACATTCTGTCTTGCAAACATCTATGTTCTGCTCTAAATAGATGACAAGGAGTTGCTATGATGTTTTTCTCAGAACTGTTTTTTAACATTTTCCAACTCTGCAAAGGCATGAGAACATTAAAACTCTTTTGTTGGAAGCAGAGTGTTTGAAAGCTCATTGGCAGAGCAGTTATATCCACTTTTCAAGAACACATGATAATTCTCTCTCTTGGTTTCCCCAAATACAGGAGGAGGGAAGAATGCAGAAAGAAGGAGCAGCACACACAATATGTTTTTACTTCCATCTGCCATCTGTTAACAGTTTCAGCTACTTGGATAAATATGTATTTATACTCATCAGGAAAGATTACAGTCTTGTCTACATGCAGTTACTCAGTACAACTGTTCATGAACAAGTCCAAGGTGAGGACATTCTTACAGCACCAGTAGTCAAGAGTGCACAGAAATAAGATATTTTGAAATGATAATACCCAAATAAAGAACTATTCAATAGCAGGGTCTTATGAATAACTAAATATAAACTAATCCACACAATTCATCACAATAGGGTCTACTTCTGTGCTCACCACTATCTACACAAAGCAGAACAGCACGGCCTTGTCCTTCAGAAATTGGAGGGAGACGATGAAATTACATGTCTAGTAAGCCTATCTGTGGACAGATGCAGAATCTTTTTACTGTTATGTTTCACATGAATTTAGGAAGTTGGATTAAACCATATCTCTATCAAAAGGGGTTTTTTATCTTGAGAAAAGTAATTGCTTTTTCTCTGTAGTTCAGCTGCCTCTTTGGTAGACAAACTGTGAAACCTTTGCAGCTTTGATGAGCTCAGTTTAGCACCACTGTCATCTTGGAACTCTCCTGCCTTGGCCTCTCGAATAAGTGAAAATAATCTGAACTAAGATGACATGATAGTACACTACCTATAACTACACACTGGGAGTAATGATCTTTTATTTCTGGTGGAAGTGATTTTAAGATGAAAGATGGCAATTGCAGCCTTGGGAGAATTTTTCAGTTTTCTTCTGAAATTGCCATTCAGCAAGAAGAACAACAAAACCCACAATGCACAGGGCACTGCTGAAGTAGACTTGTCCCAAGTAGAAGCAAGTCAACACATCCCTGACTCGCAAAGTCAGTGTCTCCTGAAAGCAGCCCAGAGAAGCCCTATCTGGACCGGGAGGCTAACTATCTTTAATGTGTGAATGTTCAAAAGGAACACAGGCATAGTGGTTTGAAGAGTGGTTTAAAAGTGGTTTATGGACTGCACGGTGGTTTAAAGCATACACCTGCTAAGTGTGAATTAAGTTTGTCTCAAATGTTCATAATTGGGAAAATTACAGTGGTAGATTGATACAAACAAATATAAACTTTTTTTTAGTTCTTGTATTAGAAATAACCACTGAAGACACCAGAAAGTTAAGCCTCAGTGCTGTTAACAGACATTACATATGGCAGGATTAGCTTTCAACCACGGACTCCAGTTCCATACAGCAGCTGAACATACAAAACATACTCAGCGTGTTATTTTCAAGTAAAATACCTCATTAAGTCTCATTATTTACTGTATGAAAATGCATGCTAAGTTAACACCATGTCTATCAAAAAACTTCAGCATGCAGGTTGTCTTAGTATTATGAATAATCCCTTTACTCTCCAGCTGTGCACTGTGCTTACTACATCTGTATTTGAATCCTTTGATGGACTAAGAGGGGCATAGCATGGACCACATTTCCATCTCCACTGTGATGCTAAGCAAACTAGAACTGCTGACTGCGTTAGCAATTTGAACGCGAGTGGCTGAACACAGCACAGCAGACTTCGGGAACTTCTTGAACTTGCAGTTCCACCGTATGACTGTAGTTCTCTGTCAGAAGTCACACTGTACTGCATTCTGGCTGTTTTATTGCTGACTTGGGCTTATATACATCTAAAGTGTCAGGTTTGATTTCACAAGGAAGGTGCCGGTAGACCACTTTTTAACATACCCCACGCAAATCATCTTCAACTTTATAGTATGCTGCTCATTTAACAGACCTCATCCTCTTTTCTATGTAACACTGACAACCTAGAGCTCCTGCAGTGATGCATGCAGATACTCAATCTGTGGTACCAAACACTCTTAACGGGCTGATTTCAGTGATGGATACATGCCTGCAAGACATGACAAAGATTAATGGTGCACAAAATATCTAAATCAGCTATCAAGGACCAGTTCTTAGAAACTGTTTACATTTCACTTCAGGAAATGCATGTCCTGGGATGCTGCAGCTAACCAGAAGAGACAGACCAACTCACGTTCAAACTGAGTTGTGGTTACTTGTTTTCAGTACCACTGTTTTCCTTGGTCTGCACCAGCCGTAGCATGTTGGCTCAATAACAATCATCCTTAGAAAAGACAGCTTACCACCAGCACAATACCAACAGCTCATTTACACTCTGAAGGAACAAATTACTCCTTTGAGAAAAATAGCAAAGATTCATTTATAAAATTAAAATACTGAATGCTGTAATATGGGTGATGAATTTGCAAATTAGGTAGATGAGGAGGACGACAAGGTAGAAGAAAGTTGCCAGAAGTTTCAATCTTCTGTAATTTAGCAGAAGTGTCGCATGCTGCCTACGAAGCTACCACCAAGCACGGTGGAAAAGCAGCAATAACACAGCAACTCATAATCAGGGGATGGAGGGAAGGGGGTATTTTTCATTTTAATTGGCTTGGGAAAGAAAACCTGAAAGAGAAACTAAACCACCATTTTTAAAGTTGCCTTATTTACTGCTACCTCCCATGGCAATGAGAGTAAGTAAATAGGAAATACTATTCCCACTGCTATGTGGAAACTTACATTCAATGGCAGTCACTTGATACGTCTTCATAACGCTAAGAAAAATCAAAGCTTAAGTACATTAGCCAGCAAAAGAAACAACAATAAGTGAAAACATAAAGCCCACTAATAACCACATCTGGATTTATTAATAAAACCTGTAGATGCTAGCTTTATTTTAAATAGGGTGTGTAACAACTCTCCCTGGTGAATGTCAGAAGAATATTAATGCCTTCCTGAAAAATTTTACACCAGAATAGCATCTAGATTAGACTCATTCAGCCCCTTTCTTCATGATTTATTTGAAAATATTGTACACAAAAAAATATACAAAACTTTATTTCCTGAATACTTAGTATATTTCTGAATACTTAGTATATTTCTGCAGGCAGTCTGTATCAGTTTTTCAACTGAATTTTACTCCCATTCGGTACACAGCCCACTTCAGTTTGTAGCTATATTAGAGCAGAGATAAAAGAGCTCCTACAGCTCTAAACAGTAAACTTTAATTATATCTTAAATATCATCACTGTGGAACTAAAGGAGGAAACACCTGTAAAAGCCTCAACATTAAATAACATAGATAAAAATTACTTATCAACTGGAATCACAATATTTATATGAAACCAAAGAATTTAGAAAAGCAATTAAGATCTGCTATAAGGCTCCTTTGTATACCATGAAAATTTACTACATTTAAAATTACAGTAATTGAACTAATAAAAGTGAAGCAGTCGAAGCCACATTTTAACTTAAACACAAACTGTGTCATCTTATTTAATAAACTAATCTGATTTTAAACTATACAAGTGACACCAATGGAAAATCAGAAGGCCACTTTCTATACTTGATAACTTTTCTTGGATCATTTTTCAGATATTCAGCTTTAGCTTCACCTAGCACTTTCAGAGAAGTGCTAGGAAAAAAAAATAATCATTTCAGCTTAGGGCTTTTACACAAACAATTTCCATCTGCAGCTGCACACCTCCCCTATGTGATCTTTGGAGGCATGAAGTATCTGGCTCTATTCTCGCTCAGGAATAAATCGACTGTATCAAACAATACTCAAATTATTAAACTTCCAAATTTACACGGTTGGAAATTGACCTGTTTTTCCATTTTTTTGAAAACTGTTCTTGATTTTTTTGTTACAATTTAAGAAGACATTAATCACAAATTTATTTTTCTTGCAAACACACACACTAAACCTGCTGACTACACTTAAGGAAGCAGATCCCACTCTCATTTTGACATATATATTCTGAAAGCAAATACCTAATCATTAACAATTTTTGCTAAAAATAAGTTGTCTCTAGAAGTACATGTGCACTCACTTCTTGTTGTCATCAGTGCTCCAGAGACAACTTAACTGGCCATTAAATAATGCCTCCAGAAAGATTTGTTGCCTGTTACTGATGTCTCAACTCCAGGAACTTGCAGGTGAAGTGACAACTTTCTCCCTGCTTTTGCCTCCTGGTACTGACTGCTCCAGCAGCTTGTGCTCTGCTGATGCTCGCATTTGGAGCCTTCCCTGCAATTTATCCCTTCTGTGTCCGCCTGCAGATTTCAGAGAAAAAGGCCCTACAGCATTTTGCATTTGCTATAGGTTTGGAAAATTCCCTTCCCGAGCACGAAGGCTGGAGACCTGCCTAAAGTCAAGTCAAGTCTCCAAACAGTGCTGGCACAAGTTTTTTTCCCAACCATCCCTGAGGAAACAACCTCCCAGATCTTAAGTGGAAATACAGCCTTTTGTTTCCTCACAAATCAACAGAGCCGGCTGCACTCATTTTGCCACAGCCCTGGTTAAGCAAGCGCAAGTCACAGCATCAAAGGCCTATGATCTATGGGCTAAAAAGTGCCAGAGCCTCCTGGTCCCCAAACCGCTCCCTCGGTCCCCTTCGCTGCCTGCTCTCCTACACCCACACCGGGAAGCACCACACTCTTCAGTGACCGTAGGCAATTCACCAGCCTCACAGGCAAATACTTCGTTTTTGCTGTGTGGTTTGGCCAGGTGTTGTTTTGGGAGGGTTGCAATTTTTTAGTTGTTGTGTTTTTTTTTTTTTCTTCCCACCAATGTAGCAAGAACCTGCTCATGGAGGAAGCCAATAAGCACCAAGGGGAAGAGGCAGCATTTGCAAAACAACACAATTAACTTAATTATCATGTGCTATGCTTTGCCCCCATCCTGGTCCAACCCAAAGTACTTTTTCCTCAAACTTATCAGAAAAGATTGTTGTGAAAGTACAAGGATTTTGAATACCTTAACCAAATATTGCCTGTTAAATGAAGCTATCAAGGTGGTTACTGCAGAGTTGGCGTCGAGGTGTTCTGTAGCAGGGAAACCACTCTGCAATCTCAGCCATACACAGCACTTGCAGAACCGGTTTTAACACTACAGTCGACTTACTGTAGCAAAAGTACTATGGATTTAACAATGGACAAGCTAGTTTTCCCAATTTAATTAACAATCTAATTAAACTGGGGAAGAACATTACTTATCTTCATTATGACTTTACTTTTGAGTGAAATTATAACCCTCTATGCAGCTATTAAGAACATCTGTACCTGGATTACACTGATGTTTTCACATTCACAGAAAAAGAAGCTAAGCTTATTACCTGTCCTACTGATCCTGCCACTCCTTTTTGAGAATGAACAAGACATACATATGCTCAAAATAAAACGATCTCTAACTTCAGAAGCAGAAACATGAAGACAACTGTATTTCAAATTACTTCCCCGTTACAGATCTGACCACAATCAACAAGGTCCTGAAACATACACATTTTCCAGTACTATCTTACTACACATAATACCCTTGACAAGAGGAAAAAAATAAAATAAGAAAAAGGGGGAGAAAATAGTAAATTTCTGGAAAATTAAAGCTCTACTGTTACAATTTTGAAAAAGAAACCACACCCCAAAAACCAACCAAAACAAATTGGGGGGGGCAGTTATTCTATCAAATATATTGAACCTAACTGATGGTTCTGTAAAGCTGCAGCCAACGAAAGCGTATGTGTCTAGTTTAACTGTTTTGTTGTGACAAAATACCCACTTAACACATTTTTATGTTTCAACTCGCTATGCAATATTTATCTAACATATGTAAACAAATAATATATTAAGATGCATGCCATGTTCTATTTCACTAGGATTTCTGAATCAAGACAAACATAAAACTGAAACTACTCACACTGCTTTTTGAAAAATATTGGTTGTGCTATATGTTATACTTTGGACAAATTAGTAATAAATCAACGCTTAAGCAATGTAATTCAGACTGAATTCAATGCTACTGAGATAAGTATATCTGATGGTCCAACTCTTTAGGGAAAACCAGACAGCTGCTCCTAAACTGTATTCCCTTTCATCGTTCAAATATATATATGGTGTTAAGATCTCATAATGATGTCCGGGACCAAAGGTGATGCTTTACTTTAGGGTTTATTTTTATCCTTTCAAAAACAAAAGCAAAAAGAAAACCAACCCCTAGACGCATGCTGATATACACACAAACCCCATCACATGGACACCCGTCATCACATTTGTTGTTTGCATTTTTTGGTTAAAATAGAAACATGCCAAATTCCAGCTTTGTTCCATGGTTTCTATGTTAAGTTGCACAAAAAAACCCCCAACTGGTCTCCTCTCAAGATCTATGACATAAAATATTCTTTTCTAACCTGCAAATCTGACTGCAATGCACTGCAAGCTGCATGATATTTTAACCTGTATCAAAAAAACACCTCACCACATTGATAACTTATCACAGTTTTCAGTACATTAAAATTGTACTGAAATTTGTTCAATGTGGTAGGCTTACTCTTCTCTCATTAAGAGCAGTAGAAAACAGATTGTTACCTCACTTTTAAGATTAAAAAGCACTGGAAACATGGTTACAGACACTTGTCATCCCCTTGGCTTATTATAGAAAAAGGGAAGTGGTCTGCTTTGTTGGTGGTGTTGTTATTAATTATTGGTTTATTTGTTTTTAAGAAACATGACACTCTTTGGGTTTGTGTGTTCTTCGCAAATACAAGGGTAGCATAAAGGGCTGTACATATTCAGTCTGCCAAAGGAGAAGACCAAATATCACACTGGAAGCCTTTGGTTATGCAACAGGGAAGGGACCTGTGCCAGAGCAGAGGAAAGACCAAAACTGACCTCCCCTAGACTGTTTCCAATGCCAGCAGCTGGGAAGCCTGGTAAAGGGGTGGTGGCCAGGGAGAACCAGCGTCGCAGTCCTCTTGCCTGCAACCAGGAGAGGGAAGCAAGGACCACAGTGCTGCCGCCCTCCCTGTCCTTCTGAAGGCAACGCTGAGATTAAGGGAGGACCTCACTGCTCCTTGGCTGCCTCTCCAGACACACAGCACAGTGGCTGCGCTGTAATGAACCAGAATTAGGGAAGTGCCAAAGTTCAATTCATCAAAGTTCAACGTGGCAATTTAAGCGCATCACTAGCTGAAATTGATTTAAAAAAACCCTACAAAACCTCTGAAAGAGTGAACCAATTGACAAGGCAGACACACAAGGATACACTTATAATTGATACAAAAGGTAACATAACTCAAAAGAAAGAAAGGGGTGAAAAGCCAGACTTGTGCAGGTTGCAATTGTTTCCTAATTCATTTTCTGAAGGCTAGGAAGTTTACAGTAATCACCTAAGCATAGTAAGGAAGATGGGGGTGAGAAACAGGGTTTCACTCACATGTGAGAGGAAGAGCACATGAGCATGTGTGTCTGCCTTTAAATTCACAAAAAGAAAGGAAGAAAAAAATCAGAGAAAAGTAAGATTGTCTGTCTCCATTCCTGCCTTAAAGAGCACAAAGTTAGTGGACTTTAGTTTGTGAGGATTTTTTTTTTTTTGCATTCTCTGATGAAATCCAATTCTGAAGTTAACCAGTCAACCACAAATTTTTAAATTTATCAGGTCCAACCAAGTCAACTAATGATCAAACCTATCCAAGTTACACAACACGAGCGTAACACACGCCCAAAGGGCAGCAGGAAGATACAATATTCTCACTCGTTCTTTCTCTTCTATTGCTTCTTTTCTTGTTTTGTCTTACAGCTCAAGACCGCCACCACTTAAGTGCCACCAAAAAATCCCTAATACTTGATTCCTCTTCCAGAACTTCAAAAGTGCACTGGGAAGGCTGGCATTATAGGATTTTTTTTTTTTAAAGGCTTATCATAAAATCATTCAAATTGAACAAATATGCTTTCCTTGCTTGTAAATTATTTCATTCCATGAATATCAGCAAGCCTCTACTATCCTCACGTGACAGATGTATGTCTCCTATATTTGAATAACTAAAAACCTGCAGCACCGAAATTTCAGTCACTTGCATCATGCAGCACAATAATAAAATTTCAAATATTTTTTAAAAAAAAATTGACAAGTTATTTTCTTCCAACAGACCACACCTACTGAAGAATGCACAACCTGTGAAATAAATTCATTGCCTGGCAAGCACAGCAAAAAATACATTGTGCCATAACTGTCAGTTGTGTTACCCAAGCCAAAAAGTTGATCAGTCAAGATGGAGAAAGGGGTGGGGGGTGGGGGGGGGGAGAAAAAGAAAAAGAAAATTGATGTTACAAAATTTCTAAAGGTAACAACTCACATGGACACCAAACAGGCACACACCACTACTCCTGGTAAAGACAACAATCATCACACTGCAGCAGGACAGTAAAGTGATACCACCACAACCCCATGAATTTCTCTGCTCTGCATTAGCAGAGATGCCCACACAATATGTCGCTCCACCAGCACGGAAAACGTTTCTTCACTATGTCTTGCAGTTGCCAGGTACTAATGCACCATCCCAGCTCAATGCAGAGGACAAGCTACAGGTTGAATTCCCATTTGCTGTCGCTTGTCAAGACTCAGGCAGAGACATGGTAATCCTGGCATGTGTGCATCAATGAAACCTCGGTGAGCAACTGTAAACTCTAAAGCCAAAAAGATTTCCAGCTACAGAACTTATTCCAGCAAATTAATGGTACGTGAAAAGGTCTCATGGACCACATGCAAAAGACTCCAGAAGACCCTGAGGAAAAAAAAAAAAAACCAAACACAACAAAACAAAACCACAAAAAATCCATATAAACCCACCAAACAAACAAAAACCCCCACCAAAAACAAAACTCCAAGAAAAAACCCAGCCTGGCTCACAGGATTGCAAAGAGTTTCTTCTAGGTAGCCAAGTACTTTACTGAAGTAATACATTCCAGCAAGTTTTATACCAATTTTTAAAACCTTCTGGGAGTTGCACATAAAGACATTTAAAGAAAACTGCGAAGGAGCTCCACAATTGACTAAGAATAAGAGAAAGCGTTCTCAAAGAAGGAAATAATATGTCTGCAAAAACTACAATGCAACAGTTCCTGGCTCTGAGCCCAGAGCACTATCTGCCTGACTGTGCCATCGCCCTGCATCCCACAGGGCAATTACTAGTTTGCAAACTTCCCATCATTACCTTTGAGCCAGAAAATTATTCTACTTCAGATGGTGTTTCAGAATATCCAGAATAGGTGTATTTAGTTCATTATGGCAGGAAGGGACAGGAGGGTGAGGTGTCTTTAAAATGCTTTGTCATATCTTCTGGGCAAAGGGGAAAATTAAACGATACTCGTTTGTTTGTTTGCTTGTTTATTTCTTTAATTATACACACCTTGCATAATTGATCAGAATGTAATCCCAGTGCAAAGTAACTGATACATTTCTTCCCTCGCCTTTGAAATTTGAATATTTTTTCCTTCAGAGCAACCATCTCGGTTGGTTTTTCAATGTCACCT
The DNA here is from genome assembly GCF_047716275.1 of Strix uralensis. Lineage (NCBI taxonomy): Eukaryota > Metazoa > Chordata > Aves > Strigiformes > Strigidae > Strix > Strix uralensis. The sequence continues at coordinate 61,332,922 of NC_133974.1, forward strand.
CAAACAAAAGGAAAGTAGTACATACAGGGTAGAGAGAATTATAAAGATACAGGGCATTTATTTTCCTATGAGGAGGTCATATCACCAGTCAACATGGGTCTTATTACATACTACTCTGGATGAAGAAAACCTTTTGACTTTACTCCAAGCCTCAGGCTTGTTCACCATTTAGCATTAGAAAAAGAGAAAATATTCGAAAAACCCCATCAAAACCACCAACACATTGTAGCATGGTGTGCACAGACTTAAAAAAAAATATATTCTAGAGCATTTCATCTTGCCCTAAATAATAAAAGGCAGGAAAGGACAAAAAGAAAGTTAAGTGGCTGCATACTTCTGGGATTTTTTTCCCCAACACAGGCACTATTGGGAGGTGTTGGATGTGGGTGGGGGGGTGTCATGGAAAATCTAGACATCTAGCAGCATATAATGCTTCACAGGAAAAATTACCTAACAATACATCTGATCAGCGATGAATTGATGAGTTCAGACTTTTAAGTCGAAGTCCCTGACTCTTCAAGGCCCATAAATTTGGAGGCTGATTGGTTTCCAATTTTTGAATTGCAGAGATTTTAGTGAACTTTTTGATAATGATTCAATACTGCACTATTATACTTTTTTCTTTTATTTACTTTCACTTAGGGGTAGTCTAGAAATCCCTAGCAGAGCACAATTCATTACTTAATCTTTTCACAACCCGTATAATGAATTACTAATTTCTGCTTTCCTTTAACTATCTACTTCAAGCATGTATCACTGATTTCTGCCATAACCCTCTTTCATTCATTTCACTTTTCATGTGCATAAAAATGTATTTTAAGAAGAGCTGAGTGGAAGAGTATATCATTGCCAGCTCCTTGATAGCGTGATATTCACAATTTTTCTTAGAAAGGGACAGGATCTTTCAGAAGCTGATAAAAATATGACAAAATCCAAGCTTCTTCCATAACAAGTAATTATGCTTTCCAACTACAGACAAAAATCCTAAAAAAGAAAAAAATCTTGACAAAAGGAACCATCCAGAACTTCTTTATTTACACACCATGATTTAAGTCAATCTTGTAGTTCTGAAAAATTGAATCAGACACTCCAAGGTGGCTGATTAGCAGTAGTGTTTTCCACTTCATTCCCTGACAGTGCCTGGTGTATGACAGGGAGGGGAATGCTATAAGCTTTTCATAATCTTGGTAATCAAGGTTAACATAAAATTTGCATACCACCTTGCTGATGAGTGGAATGTTTCCTGGAAGAGCACTGAGGTTAAAGTCACATATATTTCATCAGAAATTAAGCACTGGCTAAAAATATTACATATTTATCTCAAAGTAAGTCTTCATGACTTTACAGCCAGTCAGTTTTCCACCCAAGACTTTTAGGTAATTAAAGATAATTTATAACATGGACTCATACAGCACATTAACCTCCATATCTTTTATAGCCTTTGGAAATGCCAAGCATCTGCCAAATTTTCATCACCTTGCCCTGAAGATGTCCACTGTCTTGCAGGGAATAGTGAAAAAGTCAAAATGCTCATCAGTTTCAGTGACACTACGTTATTTAATGGATAGAGAATTGAATGTAGAGCCATACAGTTCCTTACAATACTCCAGTGCTTCAAATATGACAGGTGTTCTCAACCTTTCCTTTACCACAGACCCCTTTTACATACCTTTTGTGGGTGCAGACCACCAAGAATTAATTCAAGATTTAAAGCACCAGACTGCATCAAATATTTATTTCAGTTTTCTCATCAAGGGTCTTCAAATTCGGAGAGAAGGGGAAATAAGTTAATCTGTTAATGCACACACTCCTATTAGAATACCTTTATTGTAATGATTCTATGTGAATTTAAAATAATAGCATCCACACTCTTCTTGCTCAAATGGCCCATTTTATGGCATTTTAACATGCTAATCCCAAATTTGATGCCAAGTTTTACATTAAAATTTGATGAAAAGTTTTTACAATTTTCACCTCCCCTCTCGTTTGTCTGTGTTCAGTCACCATATATTTTTGTTTACAGGTCCAGGACCACCACTTGGAGGAACAGACTTCAGGCTGCTTGTGGCCCTAAAGAGGGCTGCTGGGTTAAGAAAATGTCTTTAAGAGAAAAACTGCTTAGTTAAAGTGGGTTCCATCAACCATGCTAGCACCAAATATACTAGTGTGTCAGGACAGGTGTGGCATGGCGGGGGGCTTGAGAATGAGAGCAGCATAGAGGGGAGGGGGCTGTGGGAAAAGGAGGTGCAGTGCTTGCCACAGGCCAGACCAAATGTTTCCAGGCTGGACGTTCCCCACCCCTGCTTTAAGCCTTTACAGACCCTCTGTGATGACATCGCGCCCCCCCAGGGGTCCATGGACCACAAGTTGAGAACCACTGAAATATGACATTTCTACCCTAGTTTTGAGTTCAGCTCATACATTTAGCAAAGGAAACTCAGAACACGGTAGAACAAAAGACCAGCAGCAGAAATAGGGAGGTGATAGTCCCCCTGTACTCTGCAATGGTGAGGCCACACCTGGAGTATTGTGTCCAGTTTGGGGCACCTCAATACGAGAGAGATATCGAGGTGCTGGAGCGAGTGCAGAGGAGGGCAACAAAGCTGGTGAAGGGCCTGGGGAACAAATCCTATGAGGAGAGATTGAGGGAGCTGCGACTGTTTAGTTTGAGGAAGAGAAGGCTGAGGGGAGACCTCATCACTCTCTACACCTACCTGAAAGGACATTGTAGAGAGGTTGGTGCTGGTCTCTTCTCACAGGTGATTAGTGACAGAACAAGGGGGAACAGCTTAACTCCAACAGGGGAGGTTTAGACTGGACATTAGGAAAAAGTTTTTCACAGAAAGAGTGGTTAGACAGTGAAATAGGCTGCCCAGGGAGGAGGTGGAGTCACCATCCCTGGATGTGCTTAAGGGTTGTTTAGATGAGATGTTGGGGGATATGGTGTAAGGGAGAACTTCGTAGAGTAGGGCTGATGGTTGGACTCGATGATTCAAAGGGTCTTTTCCAACCTGAATGATTCTATGATTCTAAGACTGTAATATAACAGAAAGCAAAGCAGTGGAAAAGACAGTGTTGAAAAATTTAAACAAAGGAAAAGGGAAAGAGTAAATTTAGAAAAGTGTGTTATTTTCTGAAGAGCTATATTATTGTTAAAATTTCCTTTTTAGACATACAAAGACTTTAGCTTCAAAATTCTGCAAATTCAGTTTTTCTTCAGCACAGGACTAAGGATTCAGTAACATAAGTGGTTGCTCAGACTCCATAGTTCCTTAGCCTGTAAAAACTAAGGCATCCAAAGTGATTTATTCTACACTCCTGATGGAACAGAGTTCTCAGTGTTTTGTGGAGGCAGAGCCATCTCTGCTTGCAACAGAGAAGTACAGCTTGGGTCACTGACAAGGTGGACAGGTTTTACCCAATTAACAATAACCTCTGATGGTTTTAATTGTAAATATTCTTTGATACTAATTTATCATATTTGCCCTTTTTTAATGTAGCAGACCAAAGTAGAAACAAATTAGGTATCTCCAAAATAGGCTAAGAAAAATTAAATCCACCAAGCTAGGAAAGCTATTATACACATCTCCATATGACAAATTAAAGATTCTGAAGGAAAAAAAAAAAAAAAAAGGAGGCGGGAAACACAATACAACCAGACTGGGGAGAGGACAACAGCATGTATCAGCAAGATTTACTTGCTTTTCCACCACCATCATTCCCTTATCCCTCAGGAACTTCCTGTGCTCATAAATGAGCTAACTCCAGATGGAAAAAAGACATGTTGTGGCTAGCCTGTGGAACACACCCTACTGAAACGATGCCACAGACCTGAACTAACAGTCAAAACCAGCATTGTCATTTCTAAGAAAAAGAAAGAGCTTCCATGAAATCCCCAATACTTATGGCAGGAGTGAAAACCTGGAGGCTGGCACCTCAGCTGTGACTGGACTTGTTTGGGCAGCGCTCACTTTCATTCTGTGCACTGTGATTTCCCAGTTTGAAGACTGAATGAGAGTATTTATAGAAGTCCTTTGAGAGCTCTAAGTGCTTTGTGATCTACAGAACTAAATTATTAAAATGTTGCTGGTAATCACTCTGCTGGAACTCAATCTTTCTTTGTCCTCACCAAATTGATAAACATCTTGGAATAAACGAGACAGAAATGTGACAGATATGCTTGCACACTTTCATGTTTATCCTAACAGTTAAAAAAGATGTTTTGATTGTACTAACAAGTCTTGGAGAAGCAATAAGAAAGTTCATTATAAAAAAGCATTTCTCTGAGTTACTCTTCAATAAACTGTATAAAGGAAGTCTGTCTTTTGATTAAGTGCTGTCTAGCAAGTAACAGTCAGGAGTACAGTTAGGGGTTTACAAAGGATTTCTGACAAGAAAACAACATTGTTCCTATTTGGAGATATTTCCAAAGGCATCCACTTTCAATCATTAGCGATAGTGGTAAGCGGTGAGACAGTTAAAAGTGCTTTTAACTGATGAAAATTATGGAGGAAAGAAGGAAGTGGAAAGAAAGAAACAGATCTATAACCCATTTCATTGAGTATTAATGAACTAGGAATGAAACTGTTTATGGACAGTCACCTTAAATTCTTAAAAGCCACAAAGTATTCTTAAAGAAGTTGTTCCACAAAAGGAGTGCTAAAGAATGATGCACCTATACAAGGAGCATTTTGGTGATTTATACTACCTACTAAACAAAAGCTGCTGCAAGTTTTAGAAAAAAAGCTGTCTCAGTTTAATAAATATTAATTTAGTCTTCTTTAATTATAAAGCTACCCAACCTTTTACTAATACTTTTTACTAAATAACTTTTATATCTCTGCTAGAATGAAATTCTAGCCACTCACCAAAAGTTCTCATACTTTATTTCTGAGAATCCTTACAAACTGGAAGAATTTAACAAACTTAATTTGTAATTTCCAATTTTTAAAAGTCTAAAATTATCTGTTACCCCAAGTTAGACTGAAAGGAGATGACAAGGGGAAAAGAGGCAAGAGAAATGGGCATAGGGCTGGTAGTGGTAGATTAAGTTAGTTTTCATTTCTACAGCCTGAACAAAAACTTTCACAGAATATGACCAGACTGGTTTAGGTAACCACAGAATATAAAAACTATATTTAGTCTGCCTAGGAATATGGAAATAAATTAAGTACACATCCACTTGAGGGGGCAGGGGAGGGAAGCAGAAAGAGCTGGAAAAAAAATAAGAGAAAAAGGCCTTTGCCCTTTGACTAAAAAAACTTAACCATTGCTTAGCAGTTCAGGACAAAGGTCTACTTACCCCAACATCTTCTCTTTAACGGTGGTCATAAGGAAAGGTAAGAACAGGGCAAGAATGCACATCACTTCTCAGTGTCCCCCAAAACATTCTCTGCTCCTCCAACTACTTTCAGTTCATGAGACTTACTGGACTTGTTTGCCTAATTACTAATTTCTAATAGTTCTCCTTCAAGAATCTTCCCAGTGTCTCCTTAAGCCTACATACTCCTCTGACATCCACACAGCTGTTTCTGACAGACTTGCACAGGTCTAGAGCCTGCTGCATGACCCACTTCCATTTGCTTCTTTTCAGCCTGGTTCCCCCACCAGACCAAAAAGGCCCTTAATTCTTGAACTGGAAGAGGATTCCCCTTTGTGCCAGCGATGGTTTCGCAGAACTCTATCATATTCCCCTGAACTGTGTCTTTTTCCAGGTCAGAGAAACAGCCTATTTGAGCATTGCCTCTCATGCATGGCTACAGACTGATCCTCCGCCACCGAACTCTTGCTCATGCTGCTATTTCCACGCCATTTCTTGCAATGCAACATCCATGACTTACACAGCAGGTTTTCACATTAATTGGCTGGCTGCTTATCAGTGTTTCTTATATAACACTTTCTATATTGTATTCTTATCTATTTAGTCAACAAACTTTCACTAGTTCCAAATTTTATTCATCCAGTATGTCTTTAAGTAATTTTCTGTATTCCAATACATTATAAATAAAATCCTTTGAAAATATCAGTTCTTTGGAATGCTTTCTTTTTTTAAAGAATTTCTTTGGATTTTATTGATGCTACATGTGTTTCAAGGTTAGAGACTGTATACAATTGTGCTGTGTTTGTGTGTGTGGCGGGGTTTTGATAGTGAGGGATACATTATCCAAATCAGGATTCACAATTCAGCAAGAAAATGATTTGGCTTTCTAGAGTTTTCCTGCAATTTTTAAAATGGTCATGCATCGTTAAGTCTTCCTGAACTGCTGCTTGGTGCAGTTCAGTATTTTTACTTTGTTAGTTATACTTCCATCACTCCTATCAATCCGGTAACCTAGCCAGCCTCTTTGTTAAACTACAGAGCATCATTACTGTATAATGAAGTTTTAAAGAACCACAAAGAAACCAAATAATTGATTTTTTACAACTTTAAGATTTATGGTTCCAAGTCAAGAGTTTATCAGTTTCTGATTAAAGACTACAAAAAACAGAGAGATGTAATATAAAACCAAAACTGGAAAGCCCATGGTTCACATTGCAAAGTGGACCTTGCATGTGATCAAGAAAGGATATGAACCTGTGGGAGCAAAACAAATTTGCTGGGCGCTGACACAAAAAATAGAAAACAAGGGACTTTTGGGGGATGGTGTTCAAAAACAAACAAACAAAGGATAAGGAATGTAGCAAGGGAAGAAAAGTGGAAAATTACTTTGACAGAAGCAGAAAGGCAGAGACAGCCCTCAGCAGTTGGGATAATTCCTACTGTGCAAAGCAGCAGAGAACTGGGGGAAATGAACAGAAGCATTAGACAAAACAACACAACCAGACAGGAATAAACATCTCAACTAAAATAAATTAATGAGTTACAGTAGTAACGAACACAGACAACAGAGAAAAAGAACTCCCAGACAGTTACAAAGTTTAAACAACAAAAATCCCAAAATATTCTTCCTTTGAAGCAAATTTGAGGCAGGTCAAAGGTGGCGTATTTCCAACAGAGTGATAAAAAAAGATTCCAGAACTAACAAGGACCAAAATCAAGTCATATCCTCGATGCCAAGGGATTTTCCAATCAAACCCTTTCCCTCAACAGTTCATCCACATGTCAAACAAGCAGAATAGAAGATTCAGATGCCTTGCTAGCAGGAAAGAGAAGACAGATCATATCATTACAGAATTGCTAGAACTCCCCAAGTACAAAGTATGACAACTGAAGAATTACAGGCCCCATGCTTGGAGAAACCCACAGGAACAGTCCTAACATGGAATTAACATTAGAATTTCATGTCATATACACTGTAGAGACTAGAAGCAAAAATCACTGCAAAAAAAAAGATAACCCAAGGACTAACAGGAAAATAGAAAGGCACTACTTTGTTTCTTAAACTCAAAACTCTTGAACCACAAATAGGCTCAAGGCTGGAAGCGTATTCTGGGGGAGGTATGACCATGAGTTTGTCCTGTTCATGAACTCTGCTACAAGCTTCCACTGTTATCTGCTATCAGAGACAGGATACGAAGCTAAACAAAAACTCCGTTTGATCCAGCAAAGCTATTGTAATAAACAGCACTAAGTTTTGCCAGAAAATAATTTTAAAAAAGACCCCACACACCAAAAAACCAAACAAAACCAACCACTCAACAGAATATTGCTAAAGAAAGGCAAGTAAATGGATTGTAATAATCCCATAAGTAAAAGGAAATGTTAAATCCATCCAAAAATGCATAAATTGTACCTATAGTGTGTACTAGAGTGACATGCAAAAACACTCTGCTAGTTCTGAACAGGAACCAATGAAGCTTCAGAGCACAGGAGAGCACAGAAATGCTGTTTAGGAGCTAATTAGCCGAGGTACAGCACTGTATTAGTACTATTAACATCGCCATTCTGCTAACTTCCAAGTCACCATACAAGACTTCCTTATAACATAACCTGTTGCTATTCAGCCCCTGCTAATCTCTACTCTCTTCCCTCACTTAAAAGTGAAGGAAATGGCAATGATGTTGACCTGATTAACAAAGTACGTGCAAACCGTTGTGTTCTGCAGTGATCTTCAGCAGTGACCTTGCTTGTACAGGCAAGGATCCAATTCCCAGTTTAGTAAAGAACCATTTCCATCTCGTTATAAAAACCAGTGTGTATTTCCCTCAGTGCTAGCTAAACTCATTGACCAACAGGTAGATCAAAGTGCCAAAATCATGAGCTAGACCTCTACAGCAAAGAACTCCTATGAGAAAAATGAAAAAAATATTTCCATGCTGAAGAATAACAAAAAACTAACAAATTTAAAAAAAAAAAAAAAAACAAACAAACAATGAAGAGCAATGTTGACTTTGAGACATCAAAGGACCACTTAAAACAACAAAAATACCAACCCTGTCTGTGTAAACAAGGAGGTGTGCATGGACAGCATGCAGATTTCCCCTCCTGTTCTTAAAAGCAATTGTGCAAGTTGTACAGAAATCACAGCAGGTTGCATTAACAGTTCTCCAGTCCTGCTCCAGATTTATTTTTAATTTAAAAATAAACTGTATTACACGTGATTTCAATATTCTGCCGGATGACCAAGCAAGGGAAAGAATGAATTTAAGTGCAGTCTATAGAGAGATAATGTGAAGGCTATAACATAAGTGAAAAATGGCCATGTTGCTAAGATAAGGCCCAACCACCAATCTTGTTGTCAAGCCTGGCCATCTGTCAACAGAAACCTGATTTACTGCATATAATACTGCTATACTTGATTACCACTATACTGCTATGAAAGGCTCCTGGTTTTTTTAAGCACACCAAAAGCTACTTTCTAGCAAGGTAAAAGGGTTAATAAAACACCTCCTCAGAAGCCAAGCTTTATGAAACCAGGTTTCAGAACTTTAAATCAAATTTCACCCAGTTTCAATGTCACTGATAGATTAAATTCCTTTATAAATAAAAATATTAAAAACAGGGAAACAAAAACCAAAGAAAAACATAAAATGATAGAAAATTACATCGGTTTCACCATATAAGTAAGGCTGCTTGCTCTGAAGCTTGGGTTTTTTTGGAGATTATTTTCATGGTAGGCAGTTGCAAAGAACTTTAGAAAAGGCACTTTAAGAAGCATTCCTACAATACCATTATTCAAGGAAACCATTAATAAAAAGTCCACTTTGCTTCATGTGATAACTAGTCCGGACATCCAAACTGTTTGCAAGAGCACTAATGACCCGAAGCGTCCTTAAACAGGGACCTGTAAGCACTACATACAATGATGACATAACACCTCATGGCGTAACAACTCAGATGAGTGCATCTAATCCAACTCTTCCCGCTCCTACACTCCAGGACAAAAATGCCTGTGTATGAGATTCATCCTTCACATCAAATACCCACTGAGCGAAACAGCTGCAGGTACTTTCTCAGGTTAATCAAACAAATCAAATAACAGCATCTAGTAATAACAAGATGATTTTTCTCTCTAAACAACAGCCCTACACTGCAGGTGGTTTTGTCCCATAGAGAGCAAACAGGAGAAAAACGCGTCCTGAGCAGCTGCTCATTATGTGACGACCATTCTGCCTGCACAGCAAATGAAGCAAATGTCATGTGGAAAAAAAACCACAGTTTACAGTCATGTAATTAGACACGGTAACACAGGCATATCCAGAAGAGGAGGGAAGACAGGTACAAATTACAGTTGCCCAGGCAATTTATTTCTGGGAGTTTATAATTTTTGATATTCCTGAACTTTAACCTTACAATTTCTTTTAATGAGGCTTATTTCCAGCTTATTTTTTTCCTATTCTACAGCAACAGATAACTTTGAACAATCACCTTCTATAAAAAAAAACCCATCCCCAAATAATTGTTTATTCTGAACAGAACACTTTAAGGACACTGGGATAATACTCTATCAGAACAGACCAAAACAAACACACACTGTATGGGACCTCACTGTAAACATTAGAAAGCAGGGAGAATTTATTGCAAGCTTACCTGATACTCATTGGGCCAGAAAGTGCTGACAGCTAACTCTGCTCGAAGCCAGTCTTTGCCAGTGGAACCGGTGACGTTCCAGATGGGATTAGCCAGTGGCCCTTTGTTCACCCTAACCAGGATGTTCAAAGTGCCCGGGTTTGCTCCATTCTTACTGTAGAGAAGGTAGCTGAAATCGATGCAGTGAGTATCATTTTCTTTCATCGTTGGAAGCTGGAGACGAGTCTTTTCCCCAGGGTCATGGTCTGAAGAAATCACTATCATGTATGATCCTAAGGAAGGGGGGAGTGGGAAAGGAAAAAAAACAAAAAACAAAACAGTAGTAAGGAAGAAGATAAATGCTAAGAAACTCAATGTTCACTGTGAAAAAAGATGGAATGTATAGGTTTTCATATACCAAAAATCTCAAAATTGAAGTAGCAAAAAATTCAGCAAGCTATAAAACACCTAGAAACATCACTGAAGCAGTATCTACAGAAGACATCACACATCTCCGAGGACCTATCTAGATGCTGCCACCTACAAAGTTTTCTCTCTCCTGTTTTAGGATCAGATAATTGGAAATATGAGGGTCATCATTATTGTGAGGCTACCAAAGCCAAAATTCTCTCAACTTGCTCCACAGGTTTCCCGTAAATGAAAAACATGGAACAGTAACGTTCACATTCCTCAGTGCAGCTTTATCACAAGTTTTTCTACCCAGAGAGGCAGACTTGAATTTTAGATACATTATCAATAGAAATAGCTCACTTAGCACACCAAGCCACATTTGTCCTGAAAAGTTGGGTTTGCTGTTCCATTTGTCAATGGATTTGAGGGGATAACAGAAGTTTCTATAGCTGGAAGAAAGCCCATCTCATAAATTTATTTTACAAGTATACAGAAGTCAGAACAAGCTGAGCCTGTCTGGCTACAAAGGCAGAAAGCGGAAATCAGATGTTTAAACAGGTTATACAGAACATAATGTTGATACAGTTTGTCCTGCTGTTCTGCAGAATGGACAGTAAAGACAGGGCTATCATCTACCCTAGCCCTAAAGCAGCCCTATTTCTTCAAAGCCAACAACTCCATATCAGGTACTATCTAGTGAATGAATCCCACAGAACAAAGCTTCTGAGGCACAGCATGCTGGGCAAAACTTTACAACCAAGTGAGAAAATCCAACTCAGTATACAATCTGAATCCTTGCTGCAGGAAAGCTTCCCAACCTGAACTTACCCACTCTTCTGCTTAATCTTTCCAGAAGCTTCATGTTCATAGATCTTCCTTCTACTTTCAGCCCTAAAGAGCACCATAATAAACAGCCCTTCCTTCTGGGAAAGGTTCTGATGAAATCCATCAAAAATACAGTTCAAAAATTAACCTAAATTTAAGAAATCACAGATTTGTGAGCATTTCCCAAACGAGTAGTCTCACAGAAGTCCTGAGAGTATGTACATCAATGAGCATTTATTGGTAAAAAAAAAAAATCTTCTCTGAAGTATATATTTGTATAAATTATTATCATTCTGTATGTCAAGTTTTGTCCTTTGATTTTTAGGCAACAAGGAACAATTGTGTTCCAATATGTCCTAAACAGTTGTATTAACCATTCTAAAAATTGTTGACAAGCTGTTGCTCAAGAAAAGATGAAAATTTATGTATATGGATTAAGTCATCTGTGTGACATGCTAATTTACTAGCCTGTAAAGCAATTCCGTGCTAAAAAATTTATAACAAAAGAGAAAGCAGTACTACAGAATGAAAACAGCTCTTATTATAGTGGCGAGATCTTTATTTTTAATACTAATCTTTAAAAAGAAAAGTTTAAATAAAATTCTACTATAATGTAACATAAGCAGTTAATTCATATTAAGAATTATATGCAGAATCTGTTATGGGATTTTTTTTTTAATTAGAGAATCTGGCAAAGCATCAGTTTCTGATCATCCCTTCATCATTAGCACCCATTTATAAAGACACAAAGGAATCGTATTATACTATTTAGGTTTGCTGTTATTATAAGTCTTTAATGATTACGGTCTAGAATCAATTGACAAAGGCATGAGCATTGCTCAGAAAAAAGTGTTTGTAAACCATGTCCACTAATGTGCAGTTTTTATGTCCCTTGACTCTACAAATAAGCATATTAATAAAGTTTATTCTAATCTCTAGTTTAATAATACATATGTGCTTATAAGCACCTGATTATACATGACTGACTACAGAATAATATTTTCAAAGTTTTGTTAATAAATACTATGCATGCGGCAGGGTGAGGTTGTATGTCAGCAATTTGGGGTTTTTTTTCTTACATAAGAGTTGGAAAACTGAAAAGGATCAGGGAAAAATTACAAAGACTGCTTTCCACACCATTAGCACCGGTTCTCCATAGCCATCTGCATTGTCTCTTAAGCCTTTGTTACATTTATCTTGCAATTATTTTTAAGCAATACACAAGAAGTAACTGATTTTTTCCTACACAAAATAACGATTTATTTTTAACATTTTTAAAACTAAGGTGAGGAAGCAGATAAACCCTCCAACTTTTTCTGTAGGGAAGTGGGGGCAGCAAAGAAGGAACAGAATACAAGATTTGACCTTTGAAGAAATTTTGAAATTTTGTTTCTTTTAACTTATCTCAATATGAAACCACTGGGAGGAAGAGAAAAATCACAATCAAATAATAATAAATAAACTAGAAGTATTTCAAGATCTTGTTCCTATAGTAAGGAAGACTATAGTCTTTGGAAGCTCCAACATACATCGTTCTGCATATCAACACATTTTGTAGTACTCTACTTTCTCAACCTCATTTTTCATCATTTAAAAATACTTAGCAGTAAATTTGCATATATCTGTCTACATCTGTTGGTCCTACAGCATTTCATGAAATGCTTCAGACAGCATTCATAAACCATTTATCACAAAGCCAAAGCATCTGTTCAGCATCTTGCTAACCACTTCCCTTCACTCCCTTTTTTTAAACTTAGGAGGTTATATATTCCACAAATGTACACAACCTTGTTCCTTCCTCAGTCATCTACCTACTCCAAGAAAATCAGAAGCCAATGCCAAAGTAAACTATACATCAAATTTATATCTTTGGAAAACACAGAAAATATTTTCTTACACCTTTTATGAGAAAGTCATTCTTTATTTGTAAAGAAATACAATAGGATTGAAAGAGTTGGTTTTTTTTTTTCCCCCCATTTATACAAGCTTGTAATATCTTAAGTCAAAACTTAAAAACATTAAGCAAAACTTAAGCCCTAGATACTCTCTCTGCAGTCTCTACAGGTTTTTTTAAACAAGTATTTTCTTTAACACTGAAAACTGTATTTTGTAGTACTATGCATGTAGCACAAGTTTCGGTGCAATCCATTAAAATGAATAAGGCCACATGAACATGAATAATAGAAATTATAGCAAGGATAGTGTTCGAAACAAAACATTTATGATTAGATATCCAGCAAAGTTTGAGGTAGCATGGCATTGATGAGACCAAGCTGTAAGTTTTCAAATTTGAAAGGTATCAGCTAATACTAGACTACTTTTATAAAGCAATACACACTGGAAGAAGGATCACAGTGGAGATGCATCCTATAAAAATAAGCACTCACAGTATTAGCACCAAATGTCCCTTCACGTACCAAAACAAACGCACATATTTCATAAATGTTATAAAACATGAAGTAAAAGGATCAAATAAAACCAGTGCCAGCGTATTTTCCTTTATTTTTAATATAATTAATTAGCCACAGAGAACAGGGACTGTGTTGATTTGAGATAGAAAGTAATTTATTAACGCTAACCAAAATAAATGCCTAAATATATGATATTAGAAACATAAAAAGACTTTCAAAGATAACATATGCTCCAGGGTATGCACAGATATTGGCATAGAGATCCCAGGTGGTCAGGCAAACATCTGACCTGTTCTCATGTACAGCTAATGCAATGCCCAGCTGACCCTGTAAATGGGCAGATAGCATTTTATTTATGTACAAACAAGGAAACATAGCCATAATTGTGTATAGGAAAAATAAAAGCAAACACACAGGAAATAAATCTGTAATACTGTATTAACAAGTCAAAAGATTTCAATTAATTCGTGTATTTAATAAAGGAATGACAAAACAGCCAAGAGGCCACTTCACAGAACTAACCAACAACTTGGATTATTATTATTATTGGTAATACTAGCAAGGTACAAAATCAAGAGGTGGTATGCAAACCTCAGCAAACTTCTTCAAGCAACAGGGAACAATTACCCAGATATTTAATGTTAAAACAGAGAGAAATAAAGAGAGGACAGGCAATCACAAGCTAGATGGTAAGATATTATTGGACTTGGCAAAAATGCAAAGTATAAACAAGGGAGATTCTCAAATAGTTAGTTAATCTTGGGGATTACTGAGATTGTGAGTTCTTCTGTGAGACTTTAGAGCAAATGATAGAGCTAACTATTCACAACAGTGCCCCAGGCTGAAGCAGGGGGAACAGGGTCAGGAGGAAGGAGCAGCAGAGACAGAGTGCTATGGATTGACCACAGCCCTCAGTTGCCATCCCCCTGTATTGGGGGATGGGGTGAAAATTTAGTTAATTTTTCCCCAAATCAAGTCTGTTTTGCCCATGACAGTAACGGGTGATTTACCAAAGAGGTGAGCTCCCTGTCTTTGTCTCGACCCATGAGCTTTTCCACCTTATTTTCTCCCCTTGTGCTGTTGAGGAAGGGAGTGAAAGAGCAGCAGGGTGGGGGTCTGGCCAAGGTTAACCCACCACAGTTGTCAAAAATGTAAAGAGTTAGATAATGTTAGCTAAATGCAGTTAGATACTGCATATACTAGCTGTTTTACTAAATGCCAGTGGAGACAGGGTCTGTGATTTTTTCCATTGTTATTGGACTAACAGATCAAGCACAAGCAGATGTTAAACACTATATACTCCTACTTCCCTTGTAGACAAAAAAAAAAAAACAACACCAACCAAAAAAACAACTGACCTGTGCCCTGTTTCCACTAGGATTTTACAAGAAGAAAGTCAATGCAAGTGAGTTGCCTCATTAAAACCCAAAATGGTAAAAGCAAAACCAAAAAATTTTTAAAAATCCATATTTTGGGCACTGAAGGAAGAGAAACTTAACATGAAAGAGCAAAAGTTCATTTTTTCTTCTTACAAGACAGAAAGGATGTCTTTTAAGACATCCAAAGAAATCCAAAGATTTCATCCTTGGATGATGCTGCAAGAAATTAGAGGTGAAAAGTATCCAAAGTTATCATTTATACCTGGACAAAGAGCCATTGCTCTTAACTGTTTCTTCCACTGTCTATTTTTCACCATGCCCAAGCACAAAGTCTTTAGTTACTCTGGCAGTAGGGCAGTTACAAAATGTATCACAAGCAACATTTTTCTTGAAACATGTAGTTTGACATTGATGCTGCTTCACCCTCCTTTCAATAATTCCCAAAAGTTTTCTCCACCCTTGCGAGCTTACCATCTTTAAAATTCATAAAACACCTTCCTTCCCCCAACACCCTTCAGTGTTAATTTCTCCTACTGACATGTAGTTTGTTTTTCTTCAAATCAAACACCATCCTCTTCTTTGCTTATCTTATCTGACATGCCTTCTACTTACTTGCCAGTTAATAGTGCCTAATGTTAGTCCTAATGTAAAAGGTTAATCCAATTCTCTCCTGCACAGAATAGGAACTTCAGAGTATAGAACAGCTAAACGGCACTGCCTCCTAAGCCTTTACCCAGCTCACGCTAAGAATTCAACTTTAGGATCTGATTTTCAGGAAGATTTTGTTGCCTATTCAGCACTTATCCATGAACTTGCTAAAAGACATCTACATAGATATGGAAGAAGACACATCAGACTTTTCCTGAGCCACATATCTGTACATTCCTTATAGCTTTCATTATGTTTTGTTTATTTTGATAAACATCGAACTTGACGACTTAGCTCAGTGGCAAGGCTAGATCACTTCAGAATAAATTAATTCCTTAACTAGTTAGTTGTGAAAAGCCTTTGGTTTTATCCCCTACTGAAAACCAAGCTTTCCTATCATCTATCAGTTAACTGCAGGTACGAAATCATGTTAAGGTTTAAAAAAACAAAAAATCCTTAAATAAAATATGACTGCTGTAATGTACCAATGTGACAGATCAGTTTTCCAATCAAATTATTTTCTCTCACTTCCTTGTTCCCTGAAAACCGAGCTTCTGTGTGAAGTGTGAAACTTGTAATTTTCAGCAGGCTGGTCTTCAACTCCTGCAAATCTTCTTTCCTCCAAACCATACTAACCATCAAACCATCTCCATTTCAAGGGCACACCACGCTAACTTCTCTGCCTGTGAGTGTGCTCCTTCAGTTACCAGCACACGATTATATCGCCTTCAGGTAAAAAAAAAGAGTTCAGAAAGTTCTGAATTTCATATGCAACTAGATTTATGGGTACAGAAGTGGATTCAGCTTTGTGGTTTGCTGATGGGGAAAAAAATTGATATACATGCCATTGTAGTAGGGAGTAATGTGAAGATGGTTAAGTAGATCTATGGCAAAAGATTGGGTAAAAAGAAGCCTTCCCCATAAAGTTAAAAGAAGGAGTTGTCTTTACTTCATGGCAATGTCAACGACGTGAGGTGGAGAGTCAAGGTACTTAAGTGCATTATCCTAAAGCTCAGGACTCTGTGACCTTTTTATTTCATTTTTTAATAACAACTATATAACATTATAGTCCCCAATTAGGTTTCAGGCAACCTTTATGAGAGACAGTGGGCAATGAACTGACACTGAAATACAGAAACAGGCTTGCAACTGGAAGTAGATTGCAAACAGTAGTAGTTCAGAAACATCTACATTAATTCACAGAAAACTTAAATTTCACACACACTAGTATTTATGCTTATTTTATTCTTCAGAATAATACCCCTGTGATCATTTCACAGAGGGTCCTTCACATGTACTTCTGTAATTTGCAAGAAGGGAAAAAAGTAAAGGCTAATGATAAAACCTCAAAAGCTATTAACTTTTTCTTCTTGCAGGAAGGATATTCTTTTCAAAAGAAAAAAAGAAAGTCAATGAATAAATTAAATATACTCCAGGTGAACCTCCATCTGCTTGGGTTTAAAAAAAAAAAACCCTCAAACCATTATAGCCTCCACTTACTCTTTCTCCTTCCATTACCCAACACATAGTGAATATCTGCCACCCTAGGACGGAGAAAAAACAGTATGAAAGAAATTATGAAGAAAAACTAGAGGCAATATTAAGCTTTCCAATTTTAATGCCCTGTCCCATCAGTTCCATGCCTTAAGGAGTGTATCTGAAACTAAATGTAAGGACACTATATAATCCCACTTAAGATACATTACTTGATACATGCCTAAAATATGCAATCTCTTTATATCCTGATTTGTCTGTCAGTTGCTTTCATTTAAGAAAAATCTGAAATAATGTTACTGGTGTAAGCAACACAGGAGCTCTCCAAAATTTCTTTAAATAGCTACAATTCAGGGGTCTCTTTCTGTACACTTCACTTGCTTGCAGTATTATTCCCTATTCAAGAATCAAATTGTTAAAGGCTTGTTTCAATTTCTTTGCAGATTGTCAAAATGAAAGGGGGAAAAAAAAAAATCAGGATCACCAATTTCAACTTCACTGCATAGCTCACTGCCAATGCACCACAACTCAAATGCAAGTCAAGACAAGACTCTGAATTTGCTACAAAGATTAAAACCACCACCACCACCACCACCAAATACACAACACAAAGACAGGGGAAATTTTTCTGGAGAATGCAACCCTTCGCCCCCTCCCCCCCTTTCTGATAGAGAATGAGAATTATTAAAATAACCAAACCAAAACACGTCATTAAGCTACACCATGTGAATAAAAGCAGGGCACTCATTCATTCAAACAGAAACTCATCTTAAGGGAATGCAATACCTCATCAATTTTGCACAGACACTGCAATTTCATGTGATGAGAAAAAGTGTCCTGCCCTCCAACCTGTACTTGATGATGCCAGAAGCACTGCTCTACAGCAGGGTCATGTAACTGGGATTCCCTCATTTTCCACACCCACGGAGGTCAAGCAACAGAGAGAGACAGCTTATAAGGCAGCAGAGAATACGACTGATGCAAGCAAGGTAAATCGAAGCGGCACCAAGTCAGCCACAGAATTACTATCACGGGCGCCACAGTTTATCAGTATTCACACCTATAGTACTATTGGCACGAAACTACTATCACTCATGACTCATCTATTCTATAACAATATGCAAATGTTTCCAATTAAAAGACCAAAAGAAAAAAACAGAAAAAAGAAAAAAAAAAGAAAAAAGCTCCCATGTTTCAAAGGTACACCAGTATTTGGAGCAAAGTTTATGAAGACGTTTTGACTGAAAATCTTTCCTCAGGCTATAAGCAGCTACAAAAGTTCTGTTCCCCTTATCAGCATTTTACATATGAATAAACATGAAAAATACACACTTTTGAAGTGTTTGAATTCCTAGTTTTCTCATACATAACACCAGCTTCCTGTGGATATGTTTGTGCTGATGCATAGAAAGAAAACATGATGAGATACCAGTTTCTGAGGTATGATAATTTAAGTCTTTTCACCCTGGTTTTTCCTGTGAAGGATCTTTAGCAAATACATAGGCTTTAAGCACTCCAAAATCTGAGACAGAAAAATGTCAGCAACTGAAATTTGTAATGCAAGCTTGCAGCAGCTGTACAAAAGACCATTTATCTTACGATGTGCTCCTTTGAACAGTCTCTTCCAACAAAGCATTCACAAAATGACATTTGATACGGTGCATCAGGCAAGCTTATGAAAGGACAGTGTTACTGAACAGTAAGCTGCATTTAAGTAACCAAAAGGCACATGGAATAGTTTCATATTTATTTGGGAATTAAGCGAGGCACTCGGTCATGAATTTGTAACATCAGCGCCCATGAATGGATGGCAAAGATGAAAGTAACACCAGCTCTGAGTTGTCTGAAATTCTGTTGTAAACCCATAAATACCCCACAGGTGGTGGCATGGTGGCAAATGTAGGATGCTTCTCTGTTACCCAGGGGCTGATCTGGCTGCCCATGAAGCAGCATACATTGGTAGGTATCTGTCTGGAAGAAAATGTATTTTCTAAGCAAATCTTCCAAGAAACTTCCAACTCTAGAATAATATCAATTCTGTATGAAGTTATCCGATTGTGATATCAAATAACTGGGTACCATTCATGCCTGCACAGCCTAAAGCCAGTAAAATGTTCCAACATTCTGCTGCTCCCACCCAGAGCAGGAGCTGACCCTGCCAAACCTCAAGGCATTCTGCACCTCCTGGGAAAAATTCAGTCCCATGAAACACAGACACCCACAAACACTTGCAACAACTCCACTGTATGAAATACAGGTGCAGAAAAGAGTTCAAATCCATTTTGCTTCACCACTGCTGTAAACGGCTTTGATATTACTTGGCTGGATAAGATGAGCAGTAATGCATAAACATCTCCCAGTGTGTTGGTTTTGTTCTACCCATTTTTGCGGCAGACCTCCTAGGATGAAAGACCAGTGTTGGCTATTCTGTGTCCATCTATAGGACTCCAATGACAACCGTATCATCACCACTATTGAACATAAAGTGAACACCCAAACAGACGCCCAAGCCAAGAGGCATTTAGATTTTTCAAATGCTGATTAGAGACACACACTTTTCTTCACTGAGAAGGCTACAAGCAGACAGAGATCAAATTATCCACTTTCTCTGCAGGGTGTTATTTATTTGGAAAGAAATTAAAACACAGTCTGAAAATATTAGAAGTATTCTAAGGCAGACAGTCTTATAGAAAAGGTGAGTGCTGAGCATTTGCCTAAGTCTTTGGTGTACTGCGCGTTTGCTGTGGTGCACAAAATAAGTTCACAGAGAATTCACAAATGTCAGCAGAGACGACCTGAAAGCTCACTGCTGCTGAAACACACAGGGCTTTTCCTCCCAGCACACAGATACACCCCATGTCCTCCTCCAACTGTGCTCATCGGACCCTTGCATGAGACAAATCAACACCCAAATCCAGCAAAAAATGTCCCAGGTCTTCTGTCCCCCTCTTGAGAGGCATGGGTACACAAAAGTTTGATTTCTTCCCAGGTGAGGGAAATAAACTGACTCCTGGAACAGGCCAACAGGCACCAGAGCCAGGTAAAGACACAAGAGGAAAATGAATCTGTAATACATACACAGCAAGGGTTTTTTTTTCCCCAGAAAAAATTAAATTTAGTTAAAAGTAATTTTTCAAGTAGCTAGAAAGTCTTTAGAGAAAGACAGCTCAAAAATAGCTTTAGGATTATTTTCTCTTCATTGCCAACCAAAAAAAAAAAAAAAGTCCTGCAAACTCTTTAGATTTTTTTCCCCTCCTAAGTGGAATTTAGAATTTAACTGAATGGGAAAATGTAATTTTTGAAGCAGCATTCATGTTCAGAGTGTCTTTATCACACTAATCATCCTTCCAAAAAGCAACAGTGTTTAAAGTGCATTGAAAAGATACTTATTCCCATCAGTTTAAGACACTGAAATTGAAAACAGAAATTAAACTGGCCATTCCCAGGATGAGCATGTAACCGCAGAAAATAAGAATTAACAATATGCTGAGAATGCCACTCCCAAGGATCACCAACAGTTAAATAAAGGCTCAAAAGCCATAATCATTACCATATGTGACAGCAGGTTACATTTGGTGTTAACAGACCTTTCAGAAGGTGTCCTGTATTTCTTGGAAGTAGTCTTAGAATTTATTTAAAGCATGGGAGATTTATAAAATAGTTTCATTAGACTTTTTTTTTTTTTTTTAACTGGAAGAATATTAATTACTTCATTTTGGACCAGTTTTTCTTGGCACCAAATAATAATTTTTCCTGCTATGAAAACATTGCTTTATGTAAGAGCGACCTGAAGAATCATCTTTTACTTTCAGATTTTATTCCTTTCACAGGTGTAGGACCTACACTTAAAGAGCTGTATATCTCCTGATGAAATGCACAACACAAATTAAGAACCAACTACTGATAATAGTTACCACTAATAAGAGTTTTGAAAAACAATATAGAATGATATTTAAATCATGGAAATAATACTTACCTATATATTCAGAAGATAGATCTAATAGCAAATTGTTACCTCTTCTTGAAAATATCACCCATCCTTCCCTCTGAAGTATGTACCTTACTTTGTAGTGATTCTCACTCCAGTTGAGAATAACCAGGAGTCATGTCTATCAATACAGTTACAGTACTATTTAGTGAACTTAAGTACTTGCTTAAGGAAAAAAAAGCTGGAAACCTTGAAGTTTATTATTTTCAAGGAAGCCTTCAATCTGTCTTCAGACCATTAACTACACACGGTTATGCATATTTGCAAAATAAAATCTTAAGCAATTTAACAAGCGTGATACATCAACACTGAATGCCCTGTAAAGCTCTGAATTTTACACAGATGGAAATGAAAAGGCTAAAAAAAGGAACTTCTACAGACAGCTACTTCTGGAATTTCTTTTGATTTTCCAGTTACTGACTGTGATGTTGATCTTGCAAGCACAAACAGCCCTATAATGCTTCTCTGTGATCACCATAATAAATAACTCAACACCACCTAAAGAGAACAGTCAAAACCCACAGACCCTACATATCCAAAAAATGCACTGAAGAATCCTATCCAAGAATATAAGGATTCATAATCCATCATATTAAATACCATGGAAACAAGATTAAAAACCCTAAATATGTGCTGTGCACCAGAAAGAATTCATACAGGCAATAAAAACAACAAAACCAGAAAAAAATCCACCCAAATCACAGTTGAAACATTTGTCTTGATACTCTAGGGAAGCTTAGAAAATACTTCAAAAAAACTTAAGTTCAGAAATTAGAATTCCTTTCTCTCCTAGATTCTGGAGCTCACAGTTAAAACGACACATGGGTTTTATGGTGTGTGACAACTCTCGTCACGCTTCACCTCTTGCTAACAGCCCTCTGTTCCACAGACATCAACTACTCCTCTCTCCCAAATACTTAAACTGATTAGCATTAATACATTATATCCAGAGTAATGGTTATAACCTGTACTTAGTTTGATGTTTTCTGCATCTCCATCAGGCATGATGGAGGCTAGAACGCCCGAGAGGTCATCATATTTTCCATCTGAATTAGCTGCTTTAAAATAAATGAATAGATAAATAAATAAATAAGCTCTCCCTATAAACCCTTGCCTCTCAAATTATATGAGCAGCTCAATTGGTTTTACACTCTAGTACACACCATCTTTCTTCTACAGGGAAATACTTCTGAGATGGATGGAAACAACCCTATCTATTATAAAAATCACTCATGCTAACATACTAGTATTTTTTTTATACTGTTTTGAAGGAAATAATTGGGCTCAGTGTTCAGCAATGGGAAGAACAGCAAGGAAAAAGACTGCATATAAACAAGGCCTGCTTTTTAGAGAAAACTTGATGTTCACAGATATTAATGGGGTTTGGTGTTTTTTCTTGTTATTTGGGGGATTTGTTTTGTTCTCAAAAAACATCTCAGCTTATGAAGATCAGCATCTTTCCTCTTGACACCACACTTTTCAATTAATAAAAACTTGAAACAGCTTTTTGCTTCCAAATAGCTAGTTTATACATGCTAATGCTATTTAAAATCCTCCTTTATTTTGAATACTGAAGTTCACAATGCTAACAAAAATACACTAAGCATATTCATCCAAGACCATAAAACATTACTCTACCTGCATGAGGTCCCCAGCTAAAGCTTGACACCAACTAATGTGATTAACCTAAAGTTCTAAAAAAATACAAAACTGAGAAATCTACGAAAAGATCTACCATATGACACATGAGCATCTAGTTTCTGTTTCAGACAACTGGTGAACTTTTAACACTCATTAGTCAAACACTGTACTTAATTATTAGAACTAGGAATTGAACCCATGGTCCAAATGTAATTTCATGCAAATTTCTTCTGTGATTATTTCACATTTTAGTTTCTCCAATGACAGTACAGATACCAGAGTACCAAGTCATGCAAGGAGCTATTTCATTTTTAATTTTTTTTTTAAAGCTTTTAAATAAAGTTTCTGCACTTGTACTTCCTAAGGGAATGTATAATTTATCCTGAACTAAGAGTATAATTTCAGTCTGTAAAACTTTTCTTTCAAATTTAATATTTGCTGAAACCATAAAGGAAATCTAAAAGTTGTTAACAACTATGAATCTTAATACTGCCTTCAATCGTTCCGAACGTCCACATAAGATACTCAAGAGTCAAGTGTCAAGAAGCATCTCAGAAAATGAAGATATTAATCATATAGTATTGTCTTTAATGATAAACTTTTCTAAAAAATGTCTTTCTATGAAGGGAATATCAAACAAGTTTAGAAAACAAGCACAACTGTTAATCATGAAAAAGTAGTTTCTAAAAATATAAAATTTTTTTAAAAAAAGATAAAATATTTATTTCCTCTTATGTTTTATCTATCAATCCTCCCAGGACTGATCAAGAGCTAACCAGAATCTTCCCTATACAGAATGGAAATCCACAATAGTGAAAGAAAAAGGAATGTAGACTCTTTCCAACAAAAAATACATAAAAATAGGCAATAAAGTCTGTGTATTGTTAGCCAAAAAGCTCTTTTCTTGCATACAGAAGACACTCAACTTTTCCTGGCATTTATGCACATAGAGACATTTCAGGAGGGAAAACTGTGACCGTAGATAGCACAACACTTACAACTCTGGTATGAGACAGTTATTAAGCATTCAATTTCAGAATTCAATTAATGTTTTAGCTAATCACCAACCTGAACCTCTCTTATTGCAATTTAAGATTATTACTGCTTAACCTATCATCAGCCAACGTAAAAAAAAGGTTACCGCCTTCTCTATTCCAACTTTTTACTTTCTGAAAATTTCCTTTTCTTCTTTCTCTCCTGTAAAAAAGACAATCCTAATTTCTTCAGTCTTTCCAGAGAGGATATGCTGCTAATCTAGCCTTCTGTCATTTCTGCTGCTTTCCTAGAATGGGAATTTTCCTTGCACTCCTCAAACAGAATACAAGTACCTATTCTTCTAACCACACTAAGAAAAAAACCCAAGATGACTATTTTATATATTTTTATACAGAATATCCTTTAGAAAGCGATCACAATGGCTGTCTTTTTCACAACAGTGTAACAATGTGGATTTGCATTTAATTAGTAACTCACAGCAGCCACAAAAAACATTTGTGCAGATCTACTACTTCATCTTGCAGTCATGCTGCTGATCACTTCACCCATGTGTAGTTGCAAGCCTGCACAGTTTCACCAAATCATTTCTTTTTCATTGTTTTTCAATTCTTCTTGATTAGTAGTACCCCAATCCATCATAATCATCGTAAACCCCAGATTACTCTCAAATAGGCTCGCAGGCTGGGTAACATCGATATCCTCAGCAAGTTCAAAGGACACTTGTTCCATCATCCACGGCACTAATGAAAATGTTAAGAATGACTAGATGCTATTGGTGTTTTCCAAGCAGCTTTTTACCTACTGTAAAGAAATTTGTTTCAACAAGATGTTTCTTTCCTAAGCTTAATAGGGTAAGCGTCATACATTAAGGCATGTGGTATCAACTGCTTCACTCTCTTCGCCTTTGCATTAAATATTATGGAACTTCTTCCTCCATACTCCCCAGCATGTGTTCTTTTGCTCACTACCACATAAAACAGACTATCATGTTGAGATGTGGTTAAGGAACTGAAGATCATCAGCTCTGCTGGACAGAAGACACTTCGTTTCAATGCCTAACCCCGAGCTGTTCAGATCAGCAGCGGAAGCAGCTCCTCCCTGACCCGAGGGGATCAGCAAGGGCACCTGATCCCAAGGCACTCACAGGTAACTCCATCCAGGCCATCCAGATGGGCCAGGCAGCCCCCACACACCTGGCTCACTCACGCCCCAGCCCTGCATGTCACCTCCACAGCTCAAGAGACAACCCTCCCCGCGCCCCTCCTGGTGCTTTCCCAGTTCAAAATGCTGGGGCTGGGAACGGTATGGGCAAGGGGGCTGTGCTTCAGCAGCTTTTGTAGCACGATGCCGAGGCTATCACTGCACACCCAAGGGTACCCTTTTGGAAGGAGAAGCCATGCTAAAATGCTGGCGGACGCCATAAGCCATGAACTGGAAGAGTGCAGCACCCACGCTGCCGGCCGAGGGCAGCGCCCAGGACTGCACCTCGAGCACCTGGGGCTCAGCTAACACCGGGCTAGCACAGAGGGCTGCACAACCAGGAGCCATGAGCAAACAGGGAGGATCAGGTGACAGCATAGACACACCAGGTTTTCTTTAGGTGCATCTTACTGAACTACAGACTACAGTATGCAAGTGAAGAAGCACAGCTCTTGAAAATGTTTGCTCCTATTAAAGCAAAGTTTACTGCAACACACCTATTTCCATTTTGAACGTTAATTCATCAAGCAAACATTAGAGACTAACAACAGAAAATACTTACAGATATTCCCATGACTTACCTTATGTAAGAATCAACTGTTTGGGTTTGGGTTTTTTTGGGTTGGCTGGTTTTGGGAAAGCTGTTAGTAACCGAGTGCATGACTGCAGATGGA
This sequence comes from Strix uralensis, assembly GCF_047716275.1. NCBI lineage: Eukaryota > Metazoa > Chordata > Aves > Strigiformes > Strigidae > Strix > Strix uralensis. The sequence goes on from NC_133974.1 coordinate 61,358,538, forward strand.
GAGAGGTGAGGTGAAGAATAATTCCAGTGATTATAAATGCAAAAAGTCACTCTGACTCTACATATCTACAATCTCAGTTTCCCCCATTCCTTTCTCCGATGTTCTTATTATTACATGGAACATAAATAAATAATAAGCAAGCCCAGAGATTTAGGGACCTAAAGGAGCAATTAGGCTGTAGAGCTTGGGTTGGTATAACTGCTTTGTCTGAACAAGAAGCAAAACAAAAAAACTTAAATACCTTCAGAAGCTAAAAATATTTTTGAAGTCTATACAGCTAATAAAAACCATTCATTTCTTTCAATGTCAGGTACAAATTACCGTTTTAGTTGTAAATCTACTAAGAAACTTACAGGAATAAAAATAATACATTGAGAGATGCAAGATATATTTTGAAAGCAAGTACCTTTTTTTCTTTAATATAATCAAGCATTTTTGTAATAAGCACATAGCAAGGGCAAGGCAAAGCTTGCAGCAACCGTATGGCTCAGTCGTACAGCAAAACAGGAATTAAGGCAGTGCGCGTGGCTATGGAAGTATTCAATGATGTTTAATTTTAATGAACCAATTTGAACAATGTGTGATAAAATCATCATATAAAATGATGCATACTGCTAGAATTATCAAGAGAAATGCCTCTCTCCTGTAAGGCTCAATAGTTCTACACAAAAGGTACCTTCAGAGATTGTGGGTGTACAGGAATATGGAAGGGTGAAGCCAACAGAAGCAAATGAAAGCATATATCGAATGCACATAATATCTACACCTGTGTAATGCCAGACACTTGTAGTCTATCTAAAACAATTACTTCAAACTCTGTGCTTAATTTTACACTTCTCTTTTGCCAGAACTTACTCAGTTCTGTGTGTCTCATAGCAACTAATCAATTGTCATAGTTTATTTTTGTAATTTATATTCAGAGAATATATTAATTTTTGTAAATTAGCATTTGCTTGAGAATGCTAAGGCTTTCATATTACAGGATATCCAATGAATCAAGTTTCCATGAAAAAAGGAATGATAATGTTATCTAAACTATGCTACTCAAGTTCAAAGTCACTGATAGGCATAACTTTTGGGAAGGAAAACTACCAGCAGACTGTAATTTTTAATATCTGCCACAATTTCTCCTTTAATTCAAAGGTCAGCAAGCACATTTGCTAATCTGAGTGATCAGTGCCTTACTGTCCTTATAAGGTACAATTACTTGGACAGCTATTTATCATCTATAACAATTAAAAAAATTGCTCCCATCTCCAAAGAAGCAAAGGTTATGAAGTTTCACCTCCAGCCAAAGCCTTAAAAATTTGATTACTTACTGCAGACTGATAGGGGCATCACATTGGTATAAGAGGATTCTATACTGATAAATCATAACACTATTAAAAGTGCTGTGCTGCCAGAGACATGCACTCTGAAGCAGCATGCTGGAAAATTTCCCTTCGATGTAACAGTGAGTCATACAACAAGGCTCTTACTCTTACCCTCTCATTTCAAACTAAACACACATGAACCTGTGCTACTCAAAGTAATGAAAAGCACTGGAGTAATCCCACATCACCTTCAAACACGTAATTGTCCCATCTGATTCAACAGAAACTATCTTCACCTTTCATGAATCATTTTGGGTGCTGTATAATTAAGCTGAGGAAGGAACAAGACAGTAACATACATGCCTACACACATAGGCAGACACTTCAATAATGCTCTGAATTATTTCTGAGAGTTAACCAATTTAACAGACAAATTTAATACTACACAATTCTCTGTTAGGTTTATTAATTTCTACTCAGGACCACTCATCACTGTGAGATGAGTAGGCAAAATTCTTCACATAAACCCTGTTCTGCTAGCTAGTTCACACTACTATGGCAAGAACCTTATTGCCCAGAACAAAATAAATGCAAGGCGGGGGTGGGGGGGGGTGGGGGTGGGGATCAACAAAGAACAAATTCAGTAGAAGCTAACATATAAATATGGCTTGAATCACCCTGAAGAATCACCATAAAAATCACATCAAATATGCTGGTGGGAAAAAAGTAGCACAAAACCAGATGGAACAGCAGAGATGAAAATTAATCTAAATATCTGAAAGGAAAGCATAGCTAGACCAAAAAAAAACCGAACCCGCACACTCTGTTAAGGCAACCATCAGGCTGCAGAGAGGTTAACAAGAGTTCTACAGGACCAGCCCTAGAATACATCATAGTACAAAAAAGCAGTGATATTCTGCACGACTGCTTGCGATACAACGCTGTGAGACACCTCAAAGTAATGGAAAACAAGAGCATTACAAACAAAGAAGGGTTATCAAAGGAAAGGAGAGCAGCTGGTGAAATACAGTTGCAAAACCTGAAATGTCAGAAATTAAAGACCTTAGATATAAGACTCCAACAGCTGAAAACACAGAGAAGCAGGAGGAGAGGAGTTCAAGAGAGGTAGCTATAGTTCAAATAGTGCTAACACCAAGTCCAGCTCCATGTCATGGGTGGTTGAAATATGATGCTACATGATCCTAAAGTCCTCTTAAAAGAGAGCTTTAAGTAAATGATTTTGCACATTAAACATGGGGAGGATCTTTTTCCCAAAACAACATGCCCTTGGAACATTATTTCAACAGTTCCAGGATACATTTTTCTTATACACAGATCTCGCTCGTATTTACAAAGCAAGACCTTCCACTTTTAGGCTACCAATTCAAGGACAGGATTGCTGTTGTAGCAAATATCTGGCAATATAATCCTTCAGTAGATAGCATCAATTTAGTGACTTCAGTACACCTAAGGCCAGTATCTGTCTCACAAAAAACACTCTTCATTACTTTAATTTCAGTAGAGACATCATTAAGTGAATAAGCAATAAAAACAAAGTACTTAAGGGGTTTTGTTCCACATAAGTAGGCACACAAGCAACAAATAGAAGATGAGACTGGGAACAACTCTTCCAGGTCTCGTCTGTGAATAGCTAGATAATTAGGCCTCCAGACTACAAAAACTTCAAATATTTCATGAGCAGTGAAAGTAGCCTTTAAAAATCCCAAACAAACCCCACTTGGGGCTCTCCTTGACCTTCCTCAAGGAAGGACTGAATGGAGAATGCACACATTGAGACCACTGCAGGTTTTCTGAAGCTCTCTGTCCCTCTCTGAGTCCTTGCAGAAAGGCTGTGGAAGTAACTGTTAAGGGGTTGCCAATCTTGCTTTACAGCATCTCATTTGGAAAGTAACATGACATTTGGAGAGTTTCCTTTTTATTATTTTTCCTCTCACTAAACTATTTCTAGTTGTCCTGGTTTAACCAGGACAGGGTTAAGTTTCCCCAGCAGTGGGGGGGAGCTCTAGCCGGGTTATTCAGATACCATGCGGACGTCACATCCTGGCAGGTCACATTTTCCTGGCGCGGAGCATGGTGGTGCACTCGTGGTTTTGTACATCGTGCTTCAAACTGCTGTATTTGGTAGCTATTTTGCTCTGTTCATTGCTATCACTATTACTGTTATTGTTATTGTTGTTGTTGGTTGTGTTGCTATTGCACTGTTGTATTAAACCTTTCCTTATTTCAGTCTTGGGGCTTTGTATTTCACTCCCTTTGTGGGGGAGGGGCAGCGGCCGCGTGGTCTCAGACCCCGGCAGGGGCTAAACCACCACACTAGTTCTCTTCTAAGTCTCTGATCTACTTGTTCAGATACAAATAATCAAAGCCTGTAAAATTCCTGTGGATTTATTTCAGACGCACAGGTGCAAGTGAAAAATTTTATTACTTATTCCACTTCTAGCTCCATTTTAGAAAGAAAACAAACCCAAATAATTTCCCATCTTTCATATTAACTGATGTCATTATGTATTTCTGCAAAGGCCTTAGCTATAGAGAATATATAAATGGAGGGTATGGATATCCACATCCGTAGGAGTAGGGGAGGTATGAAGTATTTAAAATTGTTGAAATAAAATCACAAGGATTCCCAGTTTGCCTCTCCAGTGCCTCACGTCTCTTATTAAGATTTGATAATCATACAAAATAAAACTGGAAATCCAAAATGTAGAGGGGCAGAGAAAACAGTATCTAGTAAGTAGAACAGGCTAGAATAGAGGGCAGAGAAACGGAGTTAATTGGATGAAAAGAAACTGTCACTTCATTCAGAAATAATTCTGAGTATTAGGGGTTTTAATAATAATTCTGAGGTTTTAGAAAGACTGTTCACTCTTGTAAGTGCCAAGAGAAAATAACAACACAAAAAAAGACCCTTTTCTCACACATTTGATGCGGTTGTAATGTGCAGTATTAAATTAATACTACGAAGCAAACTGGCATGCTACCATGTAACAATTTTCCTTAAAAATGTGCAATTTTAAATTATTGATCTAAGACACGATAATAAATCAGATTTTGAAGAACTGCTTTTGTTTTCTGGGTTTGGGGGCGTGGGGATGTGAGGGGAATGAGGGGGGTTGTTTAAGTTTTCAAACAAAATATGCCTTATACCCAACCCACGTTCACAAGAAATTCCCATATTCAGCTTTGGATGAGAGGTGGGGGTGATGAAAACTCATTTTTCACTTCTCCAACATCAACGAATCATACTGAAACACTAGCAACCCTTTAAAATATGTTATCATTCACCTTCTACCAAGAAAAAAAAATAAAAATCTCAGCAACTGTGAGACCAGCACTGATAGTGAAATACCCAAGAACTGCAGTTGGAGAAAGGGACAGCACGGCCCAGCAAACACAGCCCTGGTTCCCTTAATTCTGTTTGTCACCAGACCTTTGATGATTAATGCAACCTTTCCCACTTATTCCTAGATTCCAACAAAGTATGAGTTTTACCTTCCATCTTCTTCCTGCTCTCCAGCATGTATATTGTGCTGCCATTTTTGCCAAGCAATGTTTTGCCATGCTGCTGAAGTGATTCAACCTGTCACGGCTCCTTTCTGGTTCATATGAAATGCACCAGATCTCTTACAAAAAGATTTTGTCCATGCACACTGCTTCCCTAATACAGCCTGCTCAATACATAGTGCTTTTCTTGTGAAGGCAAATGCAACATGGCACTGAACTGGGACCTACGTATTAAGCTTAAATAAATCAAATTATTAGTATCTCAGAAAAAATACATTTCACAGTAAACTAGACAAATATTAGCCCATATCCACCCCAGGCATATAATGCATAAAAGACTACTCACATGAAACTTTAAGCTGTTTTGCCAAACCTGGACTCCCTGCTGAATTTCAACTCCTTCTGAAAAATATCTAAGAATCGCCCTCTCAAGAATATCAAAGAAATTGCACCTCTCTGGGAAGCGGGGGCAGAACAACACCAGCAAGGGCTGGCAACAACGCACCAAAAGCAACCTCAGCATGTATTTCATGACACTCCCCATTGATCAAGTCTATAAAAAATTTAAATCTAATAGAAGAACTGATTACAGCTTAATTTTATTACTGGATTAAGTCTTTTTGCAAAAACAGCAAAACTAAGAACCTGTGAAATTACCACTTGTAAAAAAACCAATTCTTGTCTAGCATGAACACCCTCCAGACTACTACAAATGACAAGGAAGGATAATGCTCAAGTTTTTCAAGTACTCACTGAATGTAAAAAGCTATGTATTTTTTTAGTTTACTTTTTCATTCAATTTAGTACTTCCAATTGACCAATCAATATGTTTTAGTAAGTTAAGAAACAAGACAAATCCTTCAAAACACATATGCACACATCTAAAAGCAATGAACTGCTTGAGCTCATATGTTATTGAGCAGACTTACTGGAGAATCATGTCCAGTGAGTTACCATTCAGCTTCTTAGTTCTACGCTTAAGATGTTTGCTAATAGTTTCCCACTACTTTTTAATCAGGCATCCTCTCCAGTCCTTGTAAATCAGCTTAGAAATATTTATTTAGAAAATGAATTATATGAGATTGAGTGAATATGCTACTTCATATGTATAAACCTGTTCCTTAAACTAAAGAATCTACAGTCAAAATTTAGAGAGAAACACAGTAACAAGAAAAACACATACCAAAACAAAAGAGAGAAAAACGTTCTTTAGGAAGCCCATATAATTTAAAAAGGGAGAGACACTGCTTTTTGTTTATTTTCTCAGTGCAAAAGAATAGGTACTACATACACAAAAGACTTCACCATTTTTGAAAGCCTGTAAGGGGAGATGCCTAAGGTATATAAATAAGCCAACTCCGCCGTGCACAGCTTCCTAGAAGCTGGCTACCAGGCTACTCTTCCTTGTTAGCGCTCTACTGCTAACAATGCTGAGATTGAAGATTCATCTCTCCAACATTCCTAATTTCAGGACCTGTCACTGCCTAAATTTTCAGCAAGATGGAGAAGATACTCATGGGCAGAAAAACAGCATCCAGAGTTTTTTCCCATAAACTCTTTATGAGGCTATCAAATCTTCTGTGTAGTAGAAAGGGATGCAAAACCACAGTTGTCCGTTTACAGCTAGACAGCTTGTCAACACTTTTGTCTGTACTTTTCTTTATAGAATATTTTTGTCTGAATCAAAATTCACACCTTAAATGAACAAAACAAAGCTGAATGTTGCTTTCCTGCTTTCCAGCACAGGAGGATGGAAAGGCAAAAAGAGAATGCTTTTAAATGCACTGTAAAAATGAATTCTGTTTTGTTTCAATTACATCCTGGTACCATAAAAATATATTTTTAATCAGTTCTAGACAGAAAACTGTACTCAACTATATAAAGATGCTAATCAATGATTCATACTTTTCTGATTACTCAACAACATTTCTATTAATTTGAAGATACCACAGAACTATGTAACTTACCACTCAGAAAATAAATGACAGGTTGTTTCATAAAATGAAAGCAGCCTCACAGCTCCCTTCTGAGCTGCTTCTACTTCAAGAATCCCTAATCCAAGATGCTGAAGGTGTTACATAAATTAACAACCACTAAACCCAAAAAGGCCCCTAACCTTTCAGAAGGTGTATCCAAACAACAACAGTCCTGTAATAATACAGGTTTCCTCTAAACAGCACAATCTGAGTTGGTTCTCCTTGCTTAACTGCAGCAGCCAACTTTTCAGCAACATCCGTAACTACAAGCTAGTTCCCAGCGCACCTCTTCCAGCTGCCACGAAGCATGCAGCATGAACCTGAGAATATCCAAATCATGTTACTATCCACCACAGAAATAATCATAGTTTTACAATCATTTCCATCCCTGTTGTTTGGAAAAGAGCAGAACTTGGAAGAAGCTACTTATAGGGGCAGCTTCAAAGCCACTTTAAACACCCTTCGATGCATTTGTGGACCACTCCACACCAGGTCCATCTCCTGGTAAGATCAAAAATTGAGGACTAATCTCTCATGCCAACATCTCGGCTTCCTAAGGGTAGTTTAGAACTAGTCACTTTCTCTCCAAGTCATGCCGGGATAGAGCTGGAAAAAGCAGTAGGCAGAATCTTCTGAAATAAGCTTCTTATGTTCTTTCATGAAACATTAAAAGACCATAATAATTGTGACATGGGACACTTGGGATGTTTAAGGAACAGCACAAGAAAAAGGACTGATCTTTTCTCATGCTCATTCTTCCAACGAGAGGTCAGGAACTTCATGATCCACACTTTATAACTGAACTCTTGTGCTAGGAATCCTATCATTCATTAATTCATCCAGCACTTGTTTTAATCCAGCTATACTTTTGTCTGTCAAAAAAATTCGTTACGTGCAAACATACGTATAATCCTTCCTTAAGATGTGCTGCTTGTTCTCATTGTCTCACCCTCCCACTGTTATACTAAGAAAAAATATTCTGTATTCATACATACTGTTTCATGGTGGTATGTAATGTCTGACATATATGCTCTCTCACTTCTCTTGTCCAAGCTGCTCCACACTACTGGGTGTATTTCAAAATTCATCACCTTCAAGTAAAGTTAGGAACAGAGATATCACCCTTTATCCCTTTTTCATTCTTTGTTCTGCATCTTTATCTTTTCAGATGGGTTATATCCTTTCAAATAATACTCAATCCACTCCTGATCACATGAAGACATGAAACCACCATCGATTTACACAACGACTTTGGTAAAGATAATTCCGTCAACCCAAGCCCACCAGCTGACCACACTCTCCTTCACCACATAATACATCTCCTGCGTGCTCACAATAACAGAGCAAATTAGCAAAAACAAATGCTATGCAAGAAGGTTTACAAACTACTGCAAAGCTAAGCCTCTTTCAAAGAGCAGTATTTTAACAGATCTGTAACAGCAGCATACATGCCACTGTATGTCTGCAAAGGTAATTCTACTAAAACTGTGTTGGACTGGAAGATCATGCCACCTGCGCAAGCATCGACCCTGGACATATTGACATGCATAGAAGAGCTACCTAAAATTGCCTAAGACAAGGGAGTGCCAGCAACTGTCAGGTTTTTTCCCCCCACCTAGCAAAAGAAGTTCTAATAAGACCATTCTCTCTCTATTGCATCTACTCTGCACTGGCAAGGCCTACACCAGGCACAAGACCAATTTTCTTGTAGCTTACAAATGTTTTCCATCTTCTCACCCGATAACTTTCACATTAGCACAATATTTGACTATTTACCAGGCACTTTTTTACAGGGAACGAAGATTTACTCCATAGTTTGGATAAATAAATTAGTGCATTGTGCTTCACAGGCTTTAATACTGTCTCTGATATCATCCAGCCACTCCACGGGAGTCTTCTGCAACTCTCTGGAATAAGCTACAGGTTTAATCATCCTAAATAACCTCCTTTTTTTTTTTTTTTTTTTAAACACGGCAACTTTTTAGCCCCAGAATCCCCCCCATTTCACAAAACGTTTCTGACACGTAACAGCAAAGGCCACAGGACATACTTTGGAAAGCCTACTGATAACTTTTCCCACTGTGAAGACTGGCTATTTTTCCTACTTCCTACCTTATCCCTTTTCAAAGGCTAGCACCAGACTTGTTACCGTGTAGTGTCAGCAATGGTCAGGACACCAGGTGATACTTCCACAGTTTCACACTGGAGTTTTTCAGATGTCTGGAACATTATTTGCTGCTGCCAGTGATTCCTTGCAATGGATAGTATCCACTATGGAGACTTCCTATAAACACAGCTGCAGATGTTCTCACACGAAGATGTTCCTCTATTGTGTATATACAGTTCAAATAACACATTCAGCTTCCCTGTAATAACATGGTCTGGAATGTTCTTTTTAAACCTTCAATATCTGTTCTCCCCAACAGCCCTCGCCCAACCTCTTAGCTTCTGACATCTCACAAAAAGTTGGGGTTTTAATTAAATTTTAAGATTTATCAAGTTCCTACTAAAAAAATCTGTCTTGGACAGCCGTATTGCAACACTGCACTTAATGTTCCAGTGTTTATACTCTTTCCTGTTTTCCTCATCGGTACGTAATTCACACTCCTAATACATTTGATAAAAAAATAAGACCTTGAGCATTACAGGTAACCTCACTCTTCAATTATGGCTAACCAAGCTTGAATTCGCAACTCAAGCCTTCTGTCAGCTTTCTTTCCAGCTTAATTACCTATTTTTCAAATTATCAGAAAACCTGATGCCACTATTTTATGCACACATACCTACAATGTATCAAACACCATGCTTACCAGTACCAATTCTCTTCATCATATTGTAAATACACCCTTATTAGAAAGACAGCAGAGTAAATAGTTTTCACTACACTGTACTAAGTAACGCTTATGAATCTGTACTCAGGAATATTAAGCAACTGCCCTTCCTTGCCACGGTGGGAAAATAAATCCAACAATTCTGTGACATTGGCAATGACCTTCACAAATCATGGAACATAATCCAGTCTTCTTCAATACTACAAGAATTTTATGCAAGACTCAATCAATTCAAAAGTCCACTGATTTTCCAAGCAACTTACACAACTCAGTCCTTGCATACATGTGAAAACCTGAAGGGTTAAAGAACTGAAGACACACCACCATGGAGTAGTTTGAGCTGGAAGAAGAATTAAGTACACCTGTGTTACTTGTTTCTTAGTCAAGAAAAACTTGTCAGCCAGAGAGCAAGGCAGTGCTCCAAGCACTTAATTAAGCTGGGATGGCAATTTCATAATTTTTGAGATGGGCAGAATCACACCTTTCCTTAAATAGCCAGTGCTTTGCCACAGCTCCTTCTAGAAGAAATTTAGAGGGCTGTATCTAAGCATGTCTTTGGAGCAGTTTACTTTTCTTGGGTGATCTTCAACATCTTCACACTTCAAATAATTGAAGTATCATCTTGTTTCAGCCCATTTGATTAAAAAAAAAAAAAAGGCAGGTTCTGGATTATGGCAACTACCTTCCCGTATTTGTCTCATCCTTCTTGCACAGATGATGCAGCAAGTTCTCTACATCATATAGGGGGAAAAAAAAAAAAAAAAAGGTGGAATTCTGCTTTCCTCAAAAAATAAAGCCTACATTGAGAACAACCTCAAGGCAGGCTGTGCATACGTCACATTATGACCACTCCAAGGTGGCTTCTAAATAGTAAATGTGTAACTCACTATTACTTTTATTATGATTTAATCAAAATTAATAATGTTTATACCAAATCTTAAAAGAGTGCTATGGCACAGTAATTTCTTAACAAATAAGAAATAGTATAGAATCATAGAATCATTTAGGTTGGAAAAGAGCTTTAAGATCCACAAGCCTAACACTGTCAAGTCCACCACTAAACCACGTCCCTAAGCACCACATCTACATGTTTTTTAAATACCTCCAGGGATAGTTACTCAACCACTTCCCTGGACAGTCTGTCCCACTGCTTAACAACCCTTTCACTGAAGAAATTTCTCCTAATATCCCGTCTAAACCTTTCCTGGAGAAACTTGAGGCCATTTCCTCTTGTCCTATCACTTGTTACTTGGGAGAAGAGACCAACACCCACCTCGCTTCAACCTCCTTTCAGGTAGTTGTAGAGGGCGATGAGGTCTCCTCTCAGCCTCCTTTTCTCCAGGCTAAACAACCCCAGTTCCCTCATCTGCTCCTCACAAGACTTGTGGTCTAGACCCTTCACAAGCTTCATTGCTCTTTTTTGGACACGAAATCCTTCTATGAAAAAATCTCATACTTAAAATTTCTCTTCACTCTTGGAAGAACTGCAACTCTAAGTCTATCAAATATAATTTCTCATATCATCTATTACATAGACTTTCTGAAAAAAAGAAAATAGATTTATTCTCCCTTTTGGGACAATTAGGGCAAATAACTACACTATGCATTCTGGTTATTATTTCTGTATGTTTTCAAAGGTTTTCTACAAATTGTCCCAAAAGAGTAAACAGCATTATTAGCTTAATTTTTAAAAGTTTGAAAAATCCATTATTTAAGTCTAAGCTAACAAATTGTACTAGAATTTATATCTTTACATCTGTTCTGTAGGTTTAAGGAGAAAAAAAAAAGCGCTTTGGTATCAAAATCACACACAGTTTTCCTGTATTGTAGTTTTCAGATTTATTCCATTAAGTTTTATTTTGTTGTTCACTGTAGTTCTATGGGAATGAAAATATATGGGCTTTACATAATCATTGGTGGACTATTCAAAATACTGAATATTTCAGAAAATATTTCAAGATTTTTTTAAAAAAATATCAAAGAAAAACACATAACAAAAATGCAATCTATTTAGGATTGCCAGCATTGTTATTATGTAATTATGGGTCTAAAATGTTAGTTGCCATAACAACTTGGAACAGTTCTATATCCATTATAAATCTTTTGCTCTCTCTTCATATGTATGCTTATTTTTAACCCTGACTTCCTCCTGATGCACTTTTTGCTAGGCAACCTCATTAGCTAAACTCCTACTGTGTCAGATTGGCAGATACAATTGCAGGCATTCCCACAGCCAAACAAACATATTATCTTCACACAAGCTGCCAGATGTGCCATATATCTTATAAATGTGGGTTTGCGCCTCCTTTAATTATGTTCTCTTCTCTTGGATAGCAAAAAGTCTCCAATTTCTCCATCCCTTAATAAAGTGCTTAAAGACTTGAAATTACTATATCATGCCAGTTAACAGCACAATGCACTGCAATTTATGCATACACTTAATACAATATGGCAAGTCATAAACTTCAAACTTTAAAAACACTAAAATAAAATTATACCTACCTTCTGCAATTTTACAAACTCGTGCTATCTCAGAATAGATTAAATCTTTGAAAATGAGTTATTTTACGGGTATATTTAAATTAGAACAAACTTGGACAAAGACTGAAGAAAATTTGAGCAAATCTACTCTTCCCTCCTCTCTCTCTCACAAATCTCCAATATTGACGTGCATGCTACTTATTTGTAGAATTTTCATTATAATGAAAAGGCATAACAGTAATGAAACGGTCTGTGTTGCCCCAGGAAACTGTATATAAATTAACACTGCCAACATGAGAAATCCATCAGAAAAATCATGCTAAAGTTGTGATTATTAAAAAAAGAAGTGACATAAGATGAAGACGTTTTGCTTGAGTTACACTTATTGTGAGCCTGTATCAGATGGGCAAAGCAACACAGGAATCATGATAGCTGTGCAACACTTAAGAAGAGAATGGTTTTTCCAATGATCTTCTAGTTTTGCTACCAACAGAAGTCTAGACAAAACCAAATCTCCTTCCATACATACAGACCACAACAGTAAGAGCGCTGGACAACACTTTCAAAGCTGGAAAGTTCCTTTGCCTTGCTGTAGTAAATCTTATTTTAAAAGCATTCCACAGTTACAGAAAATAAGAAAACCAAATTCAAAGATTTCACAGAATAAGAGAAGGTTGAGGTTGGAAGGGACCTCTGGAGGCCATCTGGTCCAAACCTCCTACTTAAGCAGGGCCACCTAGAGTTGGTTGCCCAGGACCATGTCCAGATAGCTTCTGAATATCTCCAAGGATGGAGACTTCACAACCTCCCTGGGCAACCTGTACCAGTGCTCAGTCACCCTCACAGTAAAAAAGTGTTTCCTCATTGTTACACAGAACTGCCTGTGTTTCAGTTTGTGCCCACTGCCTCCTGTCCTGTCACTGGGCACCACTGAAGAGAGCCTGGCTCAGTCATCTTTACACTCTCCCTGCAGGTATTTACATATATTGATAAGATTCCCCAATTTCCTAGCTCACTGATGCACAAGATTAGACATTTGGCCAGATTTAGAGAAAAGCAATATAGTGCTAAGTGTTAGGCACAGAGCGTACCAGATGAAAGAAAGCCCACGACTAAAGATGAAGCATGACATAAGAACTGTATATTTAAGCAGGCCATCAAGAGAAAACCCTTGGGTAGAAGAATTCTTTTAAAAGCAAAAATATCTGTTTTCACTGGTGATCTAGCCTTTTATTCATTCAGATGTAAAAGTTCATCTGTATTCTTATGAAGCTCAAAGCATCTGAAGACTTGGCCTTCGTCACACAAGTTTTACCAGAACAAAATCTGAGCCAGAAAGCCATTCAGTGTCTCCGTTCTCCCTCATTATGGTAGGACCACAAATTTCAGATCAAATACATTCGACCTAATTTTTGCCATACACCATGACAACATTAACTTTCTTTATGCTCTGTCTTGTAAAGCAACAGGAACAATTCAAGGCCAGGTTGGACAGGGCTTTGAACAACGTCTAGTGGAAGGTGTCCCTGCCCATGGCAGGAAGGTTGGAACTAGATGATCTTTAAGACCCCTTCCAACCCAAACCATTCTGTGATGATTCTTTATCATTATATGTTAAGTCAGTCTTCTGTAAATAAAAAGAAAACAAATCATTCAAACTCTGGGTCATTTTACATACTCCTTATTTACATTGTGTTCCAACATGCCTACCTACTCATGGAGAGTTTTGTCTTCAGGACTTCTCTTCAGAAGAATTAATTTGGTGAATAACTCATTGATTTATATTTCAAAGGTCAATTAAGAATTCTGCAAATGGCTGGCATCTCATCAAATTGAGAGAAGATTAAAACTTGAGTCGTTAATTTTTTTTTTATAAGCAGTGCAAATATGTATGAAAAATGCTTGCTTGTTCTTTTGCCTCAGGCTTCCTGAGTGCATCGCTTAGTCTCATTTAGCACATAGGAACGTACTTGGGGGAGGGAAAGACATGAAGGGAATAGTAGAATCCTTAAGATCTTGTGCATATGTAAGCAAACAAACTGATTGTAAAGCACTGAAGTCATGTTGCTGCAGCTTTGGATGTCCTTTTACTGTATGACCTTGTGCCTATATACATAAGGGTAGGTTAAAGCATTTCAGGAGAGTGGGAGAGGGAGGGGGAAGAGTCAGAGTAAGAAGGGATGGCTAGGAAATTACCAAGTACAAAATCAACGTTTTTCATCATTTAGGTGATGAAATAGAACTAGAGATAGTTACCATTTTAATTAACATGGAAGGTCAAAGACAAACATCATTATATGTAATTTTTCTTCTTATTATAAATTTCAATCAAGTACAGAGGCGTAGAGAAGCATGCAAATTACCGTAGGTTTTTAAAAGTATTAAAATTAATTTGCTTATTTAATGCAAAAAATATTCACTATCCTATCAACACCAAACATGGGAAGAATTATATATATATTTCAAGTTCAGATCTTTGTTCAAGGTTTGTTTTTTCAAGATCTATAGCATTTTAGATCTTACAGAAAATTAATATGCTGATGACATTACAGAACCAAGACTTTGTTGTGGTAAATGATGAATTAAAAGCGGTTAATGTTTAGCATAAAAATTCCTAATATTCTTGGAAATTATCTGAGGGCAGACTGGTATAGGAGCTGAATTTAGTAATGGAACATGCAAAAGTGCAGTGGTCCACATTAAAAAAAACTTTTATTTTAGATTAGATCATGCCTTTGTTTTACTTCTCAAACTTTATTTCAAAATATAAACTTTTAAACAAAATTATAAAATATTTATGAAACCTGACAAATAATTTAAACATTCAGTCTATCAGCTTCAGATCTTATAATCTTGTCAATAAAATTCCTTGGCTACTGCTTCCACTTTTATATTAACTCTGGATTTTCTTTTTCTGTGTAACTGCTCGATCTCACTTAGAATTTTAAAGAGAAGTAAATCACCAGACAAAGAGTTTTTAGTCCCACACTTACAGTTTATATTTGGAGGAAGGGATGGAAGCACATAACACATCTTATTTTCAGCTGATACTTAGTCTTCTGTTCCTTTAAGTCAATTTTCTTCATTTTAACTCCCACATACCTCCAAAAGATTTCAGTACATTTCTAACAAGTCATGCTGAGTCTCAAAGTGAAGGAAGACAAACAGATCGTGGAGATGTAACACCCTCCACACCCCCAACAACGCTTTTATACCACTAACTTAGAGATAGTTGTTTCCATATTTGTTCATCTTCAACAGGACTAACACAGTGACCAAAAAAAGAAAATTACATTCTAAAGGCTATATGAAGGTAAATTATAAAAACCCTTACGCAAATCTTTGAAGAAATTATCCTTTTTTAGGCTATTCTGAAAGTAACATAGGTTTTAGTTCCACAAGATTCTGGCTTGCATCATTTTATTTTCTCTCCCTCAAACAAAGGGTTTCTTCATTATTTTTACAATTTTTTTATTTTATTTAGCTTTCTAAGTAAAAACCTCAGTGCATCACACCTGAATATAAAACAATGTAACCTACTCCACACTTGAAGAACATTAGGATGTATAATAAACAAACTTCATTCATCTGTTAAATTCAGCACCTTTCAATTATGGCAACCATGCATCACATTACTTCTTTCTCCAGTTCAGTAAAACACTGTTGAATAAAGGTAAATGTTGAATAAATACTGTTCTGTTCCCCATTTACACTCTTAAACATGAAATTTGATTCCTTGTACAGATCAAATTTTTATTTAAAGAAGTAAAACTTCACCTTTTCAAACATTGCTGTAGTGATATTAGCTCCTATATGAGTGATACCTAAGTTTACTTGGGGAACAATCATAAATGCTATCATAACTAGGATTTCAGTTAAAGATCAAAGAGATGGAGCAGATGGGATGCAAGAGACAAACATTTAAATGCAAATATCTTTGTTAACAGGAAACTTGTTAAGAGGAGCTATCAAAGCACATGGAAAATAAATGTTCATCTATTTAAGTCAGATATATTTGAAAGTTTCTCCCAGCAGGAAAGTCAGCTAAACTCTCCAAGCAATCCAGTAACAGTCAGCACATGACTTAAAAAAAGAGCAGCAAAGATTTTTGCCAGTTACCTTTTCAGAAGTTGATAGGAAACACTTAGCAAAGATCTGTACGAGTACTGCTTCCCGCTTCTTAATGCTATCACTATTTCTTGCTCACATTAAGCAGAAACCTGAATGTTGTACTGCAACAACATGTTGCTCTCTCCCCAAAGCTAGTATTTCTGATTTATTAATGGAAAAATTACAACCCTCACTAACCCCTAACTGTAATGTTCACTTGATTTCCTGTAACACATTAGCTGACACCAGGAAGCCTACCTGGGGGTTCTGGTCAAATCCCTGGCTTGACAAAGGCCTGCTCACCAAAATACACACCTGTCACAGGTGTCATGATGGTAAAGAAAATACTCCTTTTGTTCCTCTATCTTAAAAAGGTTGAAACTGCAAAATATTACTACCTCTGAAACAGACTCTCTACTGTGCATGAAGCTCCACAACCAAGAAGCTAGTGATACTGCTTGAGCAACTTTGCATAGTTTAATAAGCAGTTTCATATGATGTTTCTTTATTACAATCTTATCAAAGCATACCTTAAGTATATAGATATTATACAAATAATAAATAGTAACACACAAATATTGCAGGTCCCTCAAGAAGGCATGCATGTCTCTCTCCAGCACTGCTGCAACCTCCCACATCTGGGGATCACACCTGTAATGGCCAGCTACACTGGACCAAGGAGAAAGAGAGGCTGAAGCAGTATATGGTTTCAAGGTATATATGGTTTCAAGCGTGACCACAGATGTAGCATTAGGTCCTGACTCCACTCTCTGGACTTGCTTGCTGGTACACGTGACTGAGCAGGTGGGATCCTCTCCTGAGATCTCAGACCTGAATAAAGCTTGGAGCAAAAGGAACCTGTCTCAGTGAAGTGGGAAAGGAATATGGAGGGGGCAGTTGATTTTAGGAGATAGGATGGACAGATTGGCAGAATGAAGGAGTACTGGGCTGGTGAGGGGTGATCCTGGCTGATGGTGCTGAACTCTTGGCCACACCACAATTTCTCAACTTGCAAATCTGAAGGTTTTGGACATCCGTGATACAGACTTTAAAATGCTGCCATATTCCGAATATATAAAAATTAATAAATAAATAAATAAATCTTTCCACCAAGCAGCTTCCTGGAAACTGAATAAACTAAATTCTCCCAAAGACAAAGACAGGCCTAGCTGCCTTCAGGGTTTTGCATTCCAGCTCATTACTCGTTTTGCACCTTCATAGCACATATCCATGTAATCACTTCTCTATTTCAGACTGAACAGATAGTTCTGTTTTCAGATCACACGTGAAAACTAATAATAAATATGTAAACAAGCTACAAAAACTAGATCTGAAGTAGGCCAGTTACAGTCACTGAAAACTAAAAAGTGACAAAACAAGCAACAAAAAAAATCTAAACTAACCAAAATTCTTTTAACATTAAACTTGCCTCACTGGGCAAAGAAATGTTTAAAATAGGGCTGAAGAGAATTTATATCATTTCTGCTTACAATCACTAGACACTACAATGTCTTTGTTGGCTGGGTTGAACAGCTATCACCAATTAAACCTCTTCCTCATGCAGCCATTTTTTCGCCATCCTCACAAGAGCTGAAGTCTCTTTCAGATCGACTGAAGAGATGATCACTCTTCAGTCTCACCAAGAGGCACTTTCTAAATCCTTAACCTTCCTCACTCGTCCGTTCTCTGTTCTTTCCCATTTGTCAGCATCTGGTTTTGAAATGGACAGTATCACAAGGGCAAATGTTCACTGCAGATGCAACTGCATCTGCCCACCAATAATTTATACTCCAACTATACTTACAAACATACGTGGCTGTATGACTGCCTGTGATCCCTGAGATATTCTGCGTCATTGCTTTTCAAGCCACAGTCCCACAAATACATTTAGTCATAAATGGCTGACTGAACACAGGTGCCAAAACAAAGAATATTCTGTGAATAAAACACTACCTTCATAAAACAAACAAAATCTTATGCTACCATCTTTAAGCCTCATGCATCCCACGATACTGCTCTGCTGACAATATCATATCAACTGCCTCCCAATGAGATTATTTTAAATGACACCAAAAGTTTTGCTTCATTTCTAGTCTTCAAAAAAAACCTAGCTCATACAATGACAACATCACATCAACAAGCTCACAATCAGATTTTAAAAAGAAAAACACAAAAACTTGGAATAATCTATAGTCTTTTTTTAAAAAAAGATCTAGCTCATCTTAAAAAATTAGTACCAGTGGCTTGGAAAAGTACTGAATCAAGTGTTTGATTTGAAGGGTCCTGTATGGAAATTATAGCATCCTACAGAGTTAACATGTATTTATTTTTCAGCAGTTGTCATCTGATATCCCAATTACCAGTGGGAGAAGAAAGTCTATCATTACCAAGTAAGGAGTACTGCACCCTGCCTATTCCTGAGCAGAACTCTCAACTCACTCAGATCTGTACTGCCATTGCCTAATACTGATTTGTGGCAGGCAGAAACCCACATCAATTTTCCTTCTGTTTTGCTCAACTCGTTAGTCTGTTTTTCATCATCTTAATTTTCTAATAATTGATTTATATTCATTCTTAATCAGCATCCTCATATACCTGCTTTCATGGAGTCACAGAGTGGTTCAGGTCAAAAGGGACCTTTGGAGATCATGCTAGTCCAACCCACTGCTCAAATCAGGCTGCACTACACAGCAGGTCTATTGGGTCTTTAACACCTCCAAGAATGAAGATCCCACACCCTCTCTAGTCACCTGCTCCAGTATTTGACCACTCTGATAGTAAAAAAAAATTCCTAACATCTAAACCAGAATTTCCCATATTCCAGCTTGCATCCACTGTCCCTCATCCCATCACCGTGAGGTAAGAGTATGGCTCTACCTTTTCTGTATCTTCTAATCAGGCAGTTCTAGACAACAAACAAAGTCTCCCCTGAGCCTTCTTTTCCCCAGGTTGAACAGGCCCAGCTCTCTCAGCCTCTCTGTGGGTGCCCTGTGCTCCAGTCCCTGACCAGCTTGGTAGCCCTTTGCTGGACTCATTCCAGTATGTTCATGCCTCTCTTGTACTGGGGAGCCCAGAACCAAACACACGTCTGGAGTGCTGTCTCACCAGTGCTGAGCAAAAGGGAAGGATCACCTGCTGCCTACTGCAGCCCAAGAGGCTATTAGCCACCTTTGTTGCAAAGATGCATTGCCAGTTCATGGTTCACCAGGACTCCCAGGTTCTGCAAAGCTGCTTTCCAGCTAGTTGGCCCCAGCATGTGCTATTGCACGAGGCTACTGCTCCTCCCCAGGGCAGGACTTCCATCTCCCTTTGTTAAACTTCATGAAGTTCCTGTCGGCCCATTTCTGCAACCTGTCCATGACCCTCCGAGCACAGCCCGGCCCTCCAGCATACCGAAGACATTAAACTGACCACCCACAGGACTTTGCACCCCTGATCGCAACTTAGAGTCTGGGAGTCCAGACAATTTTCCACTCACCATCTACTTGCAGAGCCCATATCTCACCAGTTCAGTGATAAGTAAGCTATGAGAGACTATGTCAAAGACCTAGCTAAAGCCAAGGTATACGACACATACTACCTTTTCCTTGTCCACCTCACATCACATAAAGCAGTGGGACTGACCAGGTATGATTTGCCCTTTTCAAACCCATGTTGGCTACTCCCATCAATCTCTTTCTTGTCCTTCATGTGTTTGGAAACTGTTTCTATAATGACCTGTTCCATCATTATCCCAGGAGAAGGCTGCAGACCAGCCTGTAGTTCCCTTTTTCTCATCCACGGTGAGGATGGGTGTGATACTGCCTTTTTCCAGTCCTAAGGCGGCTCCCCCAGGTGCCATGACCTTTTGAAGATAACAAAGAGCAGCCTCGCAATGACATCAGCCACCTCTTGGATGCATCCCAGCTGGTCCCACAGACTTGTGCATGTCCAAGTGATTAAGTGATCCCTAAATCTGTCCTCATCTCCTGCAGGTGCAGCCTCACTCCCACAGACTCTGCTAAGTTTGTCAATAAGCCTTACCTGTGAGAACTGATGCAAAGAAGGCATCAAGTACACCCACTTTTCCCTTGTCATTTGGTCCCCAATCTCACTGAGCAATGGGACCACACTCTCATTAGCCTTCCTCTTGCTGTCAATGTACTTATCAAGGAAATCTTTCCTGTTGTCCTCCACCTCCTTTGCTATCTTCAATTCCAGATGAGCTTTGGCTTTCCTGACTCCATCCCTACATAAGCAGGCAATGTCTTTGTATCCTCTCAAGTAGCCTGTCCCTGCTTCTGTCTCTGTGCAGTCTCTTTTCGTGCTCAGGCTCAGTCAGGACCACCATGTTCAGTCACGATGGCTTTCTGCCATGACTGCTCAACTCTGCACAAGGCACCGGTCCATCCTTGTGCTCCAAGAGGCTGTCCTTGATCAACCAGCTCTCCTGGGCCCCTTTGCCCTTCAGGGCACCTCCCCATAGGATCCTGCCAAGCAAGTCCCTGAACAGGTCAAAATCTGCTCTTCAAAAGTCCAAGGTTGTAATTCTACTGTTCAGCTTGGTGACTCCTCTCAGGATCTTAAACTTAAGTCTCATGGTTATTTCAACTGAGGCTGCCCTCAACCATACTCCAACAGTTCTGCCTTGTTTGTGAAGGTAGCACCACTCTGAGTCTGTGATTGTGAGGCTATCACCAGCTGCATAAAGAGGGCTTCATCCATCTCCTGCTCTTGATAGGCTGTAGCACTCACTGCCATACCACCTGTGCCAATTTATCCTCTGATCCTTACCCATAAGCTATCTACTGTTTTATAGCTTTGCTTCTTTCACCTTCCTTAATCAAAATCTTTATATAAATTCTACATATTGCATGAATATAATTTGTTATAAATATAAATTATATATGTAAATTAAATTGTGTATATTATAGATAACATGAATTTTATACTAATGTAAGTAAATTTACATGGTATTTTTAAGGAGGTTTTTTTCTTTTCATACTAGATCAGCTGATCAGATTGCAAAAATGTATTTATTCTAGATGAAATCATCTGTTTCTCTTGTTTAAAAAGTTCCTTGTACACTTTTGTCCATGATTGCTTTAAGCTATGGTACATCAACCTTTTTACGGAGTAGGCTGCATTTGCTTGATGCAGAAGTTCTCTTTGCGCAGTCATCTGCTCCTAGGTAACCATCACTTTTTAACTGGTAATAAATGAAGTCCAGTGGAGAATGTTTTGCAACAATGTACTATCAATACACCCAAAAGGTCTGGACTATATACCCGGTTGAAACCTCCAAAGAAGCCACTTACATGGTTCTCCTCATTTGGAGAGGGCACTTACACATAAATGCACATATCCATTGTCTGACTCAGAAGATGAACAGACTCATCTCTTGGTTTCACACAAGACACAATACAAGGGCATTGGCAGGACCATGCAATGAAAAACTGGGGGCTTACAGGGTACAAATTAGATTATATTTATCATGAAACTCAAAACACAAGCTGCTGTTTACAGCTTACAGGTGACATGACCTAACAACTCCCTGCCTGCCTCTCCTTTCGTTTTTACGTCTCTCCTGCTTCCAGCTCCTTCATTCCCTTGTGCTGCTGGCTCTGATGCTTGTCAGACCTTTCCATGAGTCAACTCAATTCACTAAGCCAGCCAAATCCAGAAAAACAACAACATTTTGTCTGGGATAATGAGTTATACCAGCTCTCAGTAAGCTCTGATGAGTAAAGCTAGCTAGGAAAGCTAGCTGAATCATAAAGGCAAGGGAGGAGAGGGAGTAGAGAGGAGCAGAATAATGCCTTTACTCAACAGCAAGGTATTAGGCAGGCCCATTATGACTTGTGATGCTGCAGTCTAATCAGAAACTTATAGTGGCTTAATATCTACCTGCAAGTGCAGTCCAATTAGAAAGCAAAGCTGTTACTGCCAGTCAGGACAAAAGTGGTAAGAGCCCACCTACAAAACCTCAAGCCAAAGCAACCTGCTCCCAAGTCACTATAACCAACAGGCACAAAGAGCATGGGAAACCATCTCTACTGCCTGAGCAAGAGACACTTGCTACTGGCACTGCAGATGTCACTCAGCAGCATGTTTTCTTTATTTCTTTTAAAAAAGTCCACAAGTTCGGAGATCTCAAAGCAATCCATAAGCTTGGCACAAAACACACACACAGTGGGAGAAGCTGATAGAAGGTAAAGGCTAGGTTAGCAGATGTCAGCTATACAAAAGAGAAAAAATTAACGACAACAGTTTCTTCTGTTTGAATGTCACGTGCTTGCTGATCCCTCAATTCATGGGAATTAAGAGAAACCAAACGCACAAGAGAAATGCTTAGTTCATACTGTTTGCTGACTTTCTCTAAAATAGTACGGTATGTCAGATTCATGTTTATACATGGCTAGGTTTTCTTCCTCAAGGGAGTTAAAAATGGTTTGATCCAAAACAGAGTAAATAGCTGTTATATCCTGACAGCTGCTCTTTAGAAAGACAAAAGCAGAGGAATTTTTTATTTGGGGGTCTTTTGTGTTTGTGGGGTTTTTTTTCTTTCCTTTAAATTGCAAAATACTGAAGCATTGACAAAGTACTCACAAATCCCTTGGTAAGCACCATTTTGATGTATACATGGTTCCACAATATGTAAGACACATGAACACGAGCACATCTTCCCAGTTCTGTGCAATACCCATGTCCCTGAACCAGTAACAGCTGCCCCAGTGCAGCATACAACCAAGCTAACTCAGTAACAGACAAGAGAGCTGGGCCATCTCTCCTACCTCAGGAACACAAGGTTAGCTGGAGTATCTCTGGATGGTCCAGCACTGTACATCACAAGTGTACCTAAAAGTTCTGCACTTTTATCGATTTTTTTCTGAAGCTGTGATTATACTGTAGGATAGACTGAGAGCTTTAAAAATCATTTCCTCTGAAAGAAAATAAGAGCTAAATGCATCTTCCCTTCATGATATAAAGAGCAAAACCAAAAATGCATGCAAAAAAGGCAAATAGAAAAAAAAAAAAAAGGAATCGCACCTTTGTGCTTTTATTAGTCCAGAGTATTTCTTAATTATACCTCCCCAAACAAAGTAGAGTTTTGATACCAGGCAGGTTTTTTTCAAGTCTGGTAGGACAAGGTATAAAACATTCAGTGAAAAAGTAGACTGGTATTTTCATAGCTGTCTGGTAGGGTATTTGTTTTCTGTATACTTTTCCACTGATGCACACTGCTACAAGCAATCTGTTTCAAGACCTACCAGGAACCTTTGTTCTTTCTGCTTATACTTCGATAACTTGACCTGGTAGAGTATCACTGTGTCTATCCTGCTGTCGTGGATGGCAGGGGGAATTAACCACCTTAGCTTCCGAGCTAACTGGTGACAGCTGTCTTTGTCCATATAAGATACGCTCATCACCTCTGAAGAAGACAGGCTCATACCTGGCTCACACCTACACCTCATCGTACCTGGCCCAGCTGTCCTCTGGAGCCCTGCTGACAATTGCTGTCCACATGACATTTCTTCTTCAGTTTACACTATTGGAAATAGTAAAAGGGACATTCTGCATCCACCTGAGAGATGTATTTATAGCATAACACATGCGTTGTAAACCAGGACACGAGGGGACACTTTGGAACACAAGTATATCTGCAATAGCATTAGGAGACTGCCCCATTTGGGAAGCAGTAAACTTGAGGCAACATGGTGACTACTTAATACCCAAAGTTCTCAGAACCTAGACCCAGGTTTCTTCTCAGAAGAAACTTGATGGCTTGCTCCAGCAAGAGGCTCTGAAGAAACCAGCATGCGTGCTATGTCGATAATGAAAAGGGCTCAAGCTCTTCTAGGGAAGTGGGAGTAAACCAAACTAATGCTGCAAGTTACAAACAGAAAAGAGGGGATGGGAAGAGGTGCGTATCTTTTCCCAAATCACACATAGGCTGCCCTGTAAAACACCCATCATCTCCCTTTGGATAGATGCAAGCGCTAGCCCTCCCTACTTGTAACTCCCTCAGGAAAGGAGGAGTTTGGGGTTTCAAACACCTCCAGGAAAACTCACCTTCTTAACAAAGAAGCCTTCAGCAGAGCACCACGTAACATTTGATAGCTGGGCCATCTGAACCTGTGACATGGCTGACAGCTCTGGTGAACGGCTTCTTGAAGGAGACAAGAGTCCTTTAGGAGGGAGGGTACAAGGGGAAAAAAAATTTACTTTTTTTTTTTCTTCTCCAAAATAGACACTATGTAAAATGCAAATCAAAGTTAAAAATGTATGATCTAATTAAAGTTTTCTTGCTTGCTAATTTTAACTACAGTTTAAATCTGATTAAAATCCACCCACCTTTGGACAGAAGCAACATATTTTGGAATTGAAGAAATGCACTGCATTTCAAAAGTAGTATTTTTTTCCAGTGGGTCATGTTCTTCATGGATTTAATTTCTGAATAGTAAGCTAAAATCTACATTAAAACATATTTAAAAGAGGTTACACTTTCAAGTCCAGGAGGAGATGGGAAGAAAGGAAGACAGCTTTGGATGTCACTGTATCTGTGGCAGCAACATTACCCATGCTAATAATTAAGCAGGATTCAGAAACAAACAAGCATCACATATGAGGCAAAGCAACACAATTGAATGATAACCAACATAAACCTGTTCCTTCCCTAATATATCTACCTAAACAATTGCCTCTTCACAGCCTACATACTTGCAAATGAGGTTTGTGTGACACCCCAAATACAACAGATTTGCCTTTTCAAAGTGTCTCTATATAGAAAGGTGGGAAAGGGAACAAAATAATCCCAAGAAAGGATGGAGGGAAAAAAAATGGGGAAAAAAGAATAAAAAAGCCTTACCAATCATAATTAGCTTGATAACAGCAATTTGAACAAATATCTGTACAAGCAATGACAGAAATACCCAAATTAAAAACCTTACTGTTTTCTGAATACAGTTGTTTCATTAGTTCACCACAACCTAAGAAAAAAGTTTGAATCTTCTCAGCTGACTCAAAATCTGTTCTGTAAAATATAGTTTTATTACTACCATAGCTTTAGTCACTATTGACAAACATCAACGATTGCTGCATCAGCATGGACTTGGAGCAAAAGCACAACAAGGAAACATAAATGCCATACTGAGCAGCAAAAGGGTTAGAGCTCAGAAATCAATATTTAAGCAGACAGGAAAATTTCAGGCACTGTACATGAAAAAATGTGGAGGAAAGCATCACTTCCCTTTGTTTTCTTACTATCACGTGGCTTGCTGAATTTCACCTTATCTTACTTGAAGGCTTTTTGTCTTTTTTTACAAGCATTGCTGCTTCTGTTGGGATTGTCATTGCTCAGATTCTAGATATGTAGGTAATTCAGCTATTAGTTTCCAGTTGTGTAACAGGTCCTATATTAAAAGTGGGATTGGGAATGCCCTTACTCTGTAGTGAATTCGAAGTATCTCACAGCTTCACTTCCACTACTAAGAGGCTTCGTCTCTGATGTGACAGAAGTGGGAAGTTAGCACAGGGAAAGGGAGATATCCTCTCAGGTGGTGAGGCATCCATGCACAAAGGATTACCACAGCACCTTGACCACAGAAATACATGGTATTTCTGAAGCTTACTGCTTCAGAAATATTAAACTGCACTAGCAACTACTGTACATTACTCATTCTATTACAGGACTTTTTTCCATCTTGTCTGAACACCATTCTTTTTCATACACCATGGTGTTTTTCCTTCACTCCCTCACCCAAATAGTTCCCAGGCCCTGTTTTTATTTTCACTCTTTTAAGTAGTAAAATTATTTTACTTTTTCCTCCTCTACTTCTAACCTGGCTTCTCCTACACCTCCTACAGGACAGCCTGTAGTTATATTGTTGCTTGAATCTGGCATTCATTGGACTGCTAAAAATTGCACCCAGGTAAGTGGGAGTGGAAAGCAGAGCAATAACGTTTCCAGTCAGGGCAACCTACAGAAATGTCAAAGCTAAAGACAGGAACAGCCGGGAAGGAAAGGCCACCTACACTTACAGTAAATTGAAGCAACCATGTAAATATAAAATAAGTTCACATACACTGGTTGTCTGATTTTTCTCTTTTCTGTGAAAGGGTCCAGCCAAAGCGTGACAAAGAGAGGGTACAAAGTCACCAGATGTGCTGACCCCATGCCATGCTCTGTGGGCAGGAGCGCTGTGATCTGTGCTCATGCTCCGAGCCAAACAAAGCCACATGAGAAGCAGCAGTACATTAGCTCAGGTCTGGCCCTCCACTACGCTCTAAGATAGTCAGAAAAATTGAAGGCAAGGCAAACTAGTGTTATCTTCAGGACATGGGGGGGAAAAAAAAAAAAAAATTGTACATACATATATAATATACACACACACAAGCAGGCTGAGAGTTAAAATAATGGTAGGACAACAGCACAACAGGCAGATGCAGTACTGAAAAGCAGGGCTGGCTTGCTCCTTTCCATACAGGGAAGCAGTGAGAAATCAAACAAACACTACTCTGAACACTAAATGCCTCAATCTGGAATACCTTCCAGGCTACCAAGGTGCTATTCAAACCCTGTTTTCCCTGCAACTCTGAAAGGCTAGCACAGTACCATTTTGCTTTTTGTTCACCCTTCACAATGCCACCAAAATAGCAGCTTCAGATAATGCCTCTTACTGACATTCAGTTCCCCAAGCAGCAGCTGACTTCATACAAGCAATGAAATGCTTCCACTTACAGACCAGGCTCCTGACTAACAGTGGCAAGAGTTGACAAAAATTGGTCACTCCCCTTCCCCTGAAAGCGCTGCAGTCATGGCCAATACCATTTGAACATCTCAAGATACAGATATCGGAAGCTAGAAAGCTGCACTATGCAACAGAAGGCTGCGTCACAAGCAAGAACACCATTATGAATGCTCTGATGGTAACCAGCATGGCAAAGGTAAATTGCCCAAGATTAACCTCTTACTTTGGACCTCTATCTATAGCAAACAGATTTCTCACCTTGCTTTAATTTATTACTCCAGATTCAGAGTAATAAACTAATATGCTTCTAATACTGAACTAGGAAAAAAAGAAGAAATGAAGAAAGACAAGAAACAGTTTCTCAGAAGGCAGCGTTTTGTGCAGCTTTCACTGGAGTTTGGTTATGCTACACTCAAAATAACAATCTGACAGATTTTCTAAAATGTAATTAATATCAGTAAAACAAACTCATCTGACCCACACTAGCCAGTAGAAAGATAAGCTCTTCAAGAACAAATGAGCTTTTTGGAAATCCATATTGCATGGAAGAGGTTGAACAATGGCTGAACAAAACAGTATTATAAGTTTAAAGAAAGAAAAAGAGCACAACCAACCAACCAAATATCACTCTACATAAGCAGGTATAGCAGCTGGCCTTCAAGGTGAGGTATATTTTGTGCAAATACTGCAAGTAATCCTTTTTAAATGTTCTGTCTTTCACCACCCAAATGAAACACAAGAAATCCATCTGTGTCAATGAATGAAAAACCAACACATAGATGTTACTCATGTGAAAGTCATTTCTATTGCTACAAAAACCTTACTTTTATTAATCCCGTGCCTAAATTTCCCAATTAAAAAAAACGGCTTTTCTACATGTACAAAAGCACTGCTACACTGCATTAACTATAAAGCCTTCCCTCCTTTAGTGAAGTGCGCTTGAGAACAACAGGGAATCCTTGGAATTAGTCAATAGATTGATTAGTGCACTGTACTCAGCAAGCCAAATAGGATCAGGATGTTTACAGGTGTTCTTCAAGTAGACATTAGTTGCACTGCACTAACAAGGAAGGTTTCTTTCTGTTAAAGATGCTACTAACAAATAATACAGACAAGAAACCAACCACAAGGCTTATGAAATAAGAAAAGTAGTAAAATGTTTTTTGCAATCAAGAAAGTATTTCAAATAAATTCAGCTCTGTTGACAAGTTAAACAGGAAGCAATTTATCAGTCAGCTTTTAGGGCCAAGGAATGTATGAAGACTGAAGTATCTAAGGAAGAAAAGAAATTCTCTTAGTCACCTTACATAAAATGTATCTATCCCATCACATAAATAAAGGTAAAAGGAGAAACAACCAGAATTTCTTAAGAGCCTCAAACACAGATCCAAGCTTTTGCAATTTATTTCATAATGTAATGACCCAGATAAGCTTTCAATGATCAAACTTGAAAACCACCACCTTCCTGAATTGCATTTGCCAATCCATGGACTAGTCAATAAATTCCCTTGTGCACAGTTTCTCTGATCTATTACGTTTAAACTGGCAATGTGAGCCATACAGCAGCAAAACCTTGAAAAGTCAGTTCTCAACCACTCCGTGGTCCGGTAAACTTTGTTAGTTTGTCTATTAAAATAAAGAGACACAGAAAGCATTCTGTTTGAACTTCATCCTTCTGTAGTGCAAAACAGCAAGCTGGATCGTAATGTGTGGTGCAGGATCTCCATGGAAAAGCTTAGTAACCCAGGACATGGTGAGGGCTCTCCTGCTGCTCGCCAAGGTTTTGTCCTGCCAACGCCTCAAGAAATACCCAGCTTTCACGAGACTCTGCTTCCCAGTTAACTTCTGTCTGACTGTGCCCATACACATCCACATAATTTAAATTTATTCATGGGTTGGTGGTTTCATTTCTACAGAAGAAAAATCCAGGTTTAAGATAAGTAAAAGGCCAAGTCTCCTCTATATGACCTCTACATTACAGCTTTCCTTCCTCAGTCACATTCATACAAGATCTATATTAAAACACAAATTTCATGACCTTCTAGCTCCCCTCTCTCATTTATACACTTCATAAACACTTACTTTAGTCCTGGGCTGAAATTCATTTTGGGTCACACAGGTGACACAAAAGCTATTTCCTTTCTGTACAAGGCAGAACTTAAATAGCGCACAACTGACCTTCCAGATCACAACAAATACTCAATGCTATTTGTACAGGAAAGTTAAAGTTGCACACAAATCTAAGGGTGTAATTTTCATATTTCTTCTATGCACCCCAGAGGTTTATACAACACCTGTACCCACCCACACTACCAGCTCTCATGGTCTTCATTGGCTGCACCAAAGTAACAACTCTTCTTACAGCTGCACAATGAACTGGGTTAACAAACCAACACATGCTGCATACTCCCCCACCCCCAGTTATTATTTGCAATCCACAGCAGTTCACAACTACATGCACATCAGAGGAACTAGGAGGAGGCAGCCACATGAAAATGCCTCTCGGAATGACAGGACAAGGGAATAAGCAGCCAGAGACATTCTGCCTAAAACCCATATAAAAGAAATTACCATGGAAGTGTGGTGTAAGATTACTTGTCAACATACATGGTGAAAGGCAATAGAGATGGAAGGAAGTATGTTCTCCATTCTAAAACAACTGTGCAGTCTTCCATCGGGGACCCCAAAATATCAGCCTAAACCAGAATATGCAATGTTTTACTTTTTGGGACTGTTGTGTTTCTTTTCCTTTTTTCAGAGTAGTGAATTTTTATTCTTTACAGGGCAACATGCAATGTAATATGTCATATGTAATTTCTGCAAAGTAAAAAAATTAATTTCTGCAATACTCTTAACTGTAAAGAATAAAGTTTGCATTTGCAAAACACACTCTAATACTGAAGAACATCTTTACAGATTTAAACTGTTCTCATTTAGTCATGCTGGATGACAAGTGCAACTAAGGACTTACCCTACTACTTAATTTATTTTCCTCAGATTTCTAGAAAACTAATCAAAAAAGATTAGCACACATCCAATCCAGGCACATTATCCATCTGAGATCGGAAACAAGATGTCCATCTGAGCACATCACTACTGTCCACTATAATTTAGATATTGTTCAAATTGCATTTGTATCCAGGAGGGTAATAGCTCTTACATTAAAAAAGCCCTTCATTAAGACCTGTCACACAGCCCATTACAGGCTCTCATGCCCTGACCCTGCATAGCCTCAGAATAATGCTGCTTTTAACTAGCAAACCGAACAGGGTAAATAAACTATCTTTTCTATCTAAGGGTAAAAACATCTGTAAATGTATGATTAATATGGATAAAATCACCCCTTTGCATATCCCCAGTGATATAAGAAAGCACCATTATTTACTTTGTCACCTGTAAAACGAAGTTACCTACACAAAATGAATAGTCCCCTAAAAATAACTGGAAAAAATCCATAGCCAAAATTGGATTTCATCTTAATAGCATTCTCTAATTTCTATCTTGCATAGTATAATGTATAAAAATCATACACCTAAGAACATAATGCACGCTCTAAAGGGTTTGCTTCAACATATAGAATATGCCTTTCTTCAGAGGTACAAAGACCATCAGGTAAATACTCTGACTTCATTTTTGTCACCATCTCTACGAAAACGTAACAGGTTACCAACCTTGCCTCACACAAAATGCAAATCCACAGTTGTGAAACCATTTCTACATAAGGAACAACTCAATTGTCTTGGACCATTCAACCTAGAACGATGTAAGGAGAAGGGTGTGTATTTTATATAAAAGATATTTAAAAAACTGAATGGGTTGGAGGTGGTCATTAGGAATCAGCTTTGCTTGCTGAAAAGGCCAACATGTATCAAACAGAAGTCATGCGCAAGTTCAAAACAAGTAAGAAGAGCTGCGTCTTCCCATGATTTGTAACAAAAGCTGGCACTCTTGTAGGATATAGCAAATACTAGAAGGCTGCAAGGAGCCCACACACAGTAAGACAAAGCTGACAGGGCGAAAACATGAATTCATTGAGAACATCACAAATAAAGAAAATTTCTAGTCCAGGACATTCCTAAATGCCAAACAGCTGGAAACTGGGAGAGCATTCAGGGCATGATCAGCACTTACCTGTCCTACCTTCGCCTTCTTCCCTAGGCAGCTGCTAATGGCTACTCTCAAAACCAGCAGACCTTTAGCTTCATCTAGCACAGTCGCTTTTATATGCTCCTAGAAACCTAATGTTAGACATCAGGTGTTTTCCAATGTTTCAATAAGTAATCCAAAGGTTTTATCATGTAAGCTGCAGTTCAAGCAATTTACAAGTTGGTATTTAAAGCTGTACACAAGCACCTACTCTAAGTGTTCACTTTACTTCAAAATTAATAATTATGTACTGCATTTATTTTTCCCATAACAGACTATAAGTGGCTTTTGCCTCCACTCATAATTTGAGAAATACAATGTAGGTCACTGTAAAAAAATTCTGAAGGTGCACTAATTACTCAGAGGTAATTACAGTTGCCTTACCAATAGTGTTTACTATTGCTATACCTGCTTTCCATTAGGACAAGTTTTCACATTTGCATAGCACTCCAAAGCATGTACCATTAGGTCTGAAATTTCCCATGATTTATCCTTCTCCAAAGCACAACATTGGAGTTAAACCCCTCCCTTGAATCAAAAGTAGAACATGAAGTCAATTGTCAATTTTTTCCCTTTTCCTGTTTAGTATATGTCCTTTTCTCTTTCTCTTTTTTCTTTTTAATTAAATAAGACTTTCTGAAGCAACGGAAGACTAAAAATTGACATTTGAAAACTGTGTATAACCCTTTAAGACTACAATGGTTCTGGGTAAATCTGGTAAAGTTAGAGCCCTGAAAGCCGCATACTCAGTATAAGGATATTATCTTTTTAACATACTGGTGAAACAGTGCTACTTCCAGGACAAAGCTGTACTGGAATAGGTATTTCATTTTACTAAGGCCAAGGCCAGAACATTGTACTGGATTCCAGAGACACGTAAGAGACAAAGGCTTCAAACACTACAAAGAGTGTCCATTGAGAGAACGTCAATACATGCATTAAGAAGCTTTGAGCCTAGCTGAAGGATTATAGAGCCTTAGAAGAAGAGATGGAGAGAAAACAGGCCCTACCCTAGCACTTCAGCTTCTGTGCTGCTCAGTTTTTCTGGATACCCCTTCTCTCATTCTCTGAGCCAGAAAAAGTGAGCTGACTCTGGTTCCTAGGAGATCCCTGGCTTCTACAGGTTAGAAAACCCAGCATTTTTCAAAGTGAAAACAGCAGTAGTTTAATTTTACCTATACCTTCATTACCACATCTTACTCTACTTGGATAACTTCTTCATGAGCAGTGGACTGCTTTCTAACCTACAATTTCAACAGTAATCAGGCAGGGTCAGAAATGTTAAAAAACTGCATGGCAGATGATTGCATAGTTATTTCCCTTCTGCTTTTGCCTTGAACCTCTTGCTGCTCCACTTCCCGCAGACTCACCAGAGGAATTTAGCGCTCGTTTTAAAACTGTGTTACATTCTTAGACTTAATTTAAAATCATGCTATTTCAAACACAAAAGAGCTTAAGTATTTAGATACAGCATAGATCTTCAGAAACTGAAGACTGTGAACTTCTTAAGGGCAGCTCATCAGATAAGACTGCTCACTTTTAGTCTGGATCTCAATTACCAAACATCAAACTTTTAAACAGTGGTTCAAGAAGTCTAGAATTGAAACCAGAGGAAGAAAAAAAAAAATAATCAGAGCTTCTTCTGTATCTGTTTTGGACTATCTCTGAAACATTCCTTTATTCTGATAGATTTTACTGAGCAGCCACAATTTCACTTACAGACGTGAAAAAGAACTTCCTCCACATGCTACACTTTGAGGAAGAGGGTCTGCAGCAGAACTGAACAGAAAGAAGTCAGTTGCCAAAGTCAGAAAGCCCTGTGTCATTTAACTCTGAAAACCGCATAAGGATGACAGGTATTGTCCTGGTTTAACCAGGATAGGGTTAAGTTTCCCTAGCAGTGGGGGGGGAGCTCTAGCCAGGTTATTCAGATACCATGTGGACATCACATCCTGGAGCGAGAGCGCGGAGCGCGTGGTTTTGTACAGCCGGTCCTCTCACTGCTGTATTGGTAGATATTTTGCTCTGTTCATTGTTATCACTGTTACTGTTATTGTTACTGTTGTTGTTTGTTGTGTTGCTGTTGCACTGTTGTATTAAACCTCTCCTTATCTCAGCCTCGGGGTTTTGTATTTCACTCCCTTTGTGGGGGAGGGGGAGTGGCTGCATGGTCTCAGACCCCGGCAGGGATTAAACCACCACAAGTATGTTATTTGGGAGAAGCACAAAGCCGCTACCTTGTCATTTATATTCATTCAAAATACAATTCCTCAAATTGCTGTTCTTCCTATACCAGGTGTGACTGAGGTCTGAGAATATGAAATTTTTTACAAAATGGTGCTTCTACCACAATTAACATACCTTCAACCATTTCAGCAAACCATGTAGACTGAAAAACACAAACTGAAAAGTAACTAATTTTGGCCTTCCTAGGGGAGATGTTCTTTTGAATTTGTTAACACAAGACCATCACGAATGCCAAGGCTTCAGGGCTTAAATTTATTCTTCCATATGCAAACTTGAAGTGCTAAGCAGTCCATTAAATGGGGTGTGGATCTTGCTTAACTAACCTATTTCGTAAGACATGGGCATAGTAACAGCTGCTCATACCAGTGATTCCAAAGCAGGGGGAACCAGCTAGTTAGCAGTTAAGTACAATTACATACACTAACCACCATTAATAATGCACAACAATACATAAAAAGCAGGGGAAGGAATGGTGCAGAGGTTAGGTTACTTCTGTGTGGCAACATTTCCCATTCCTTCTGCACACGTACCTCACTTCACAAAACCTTTTAGATACAAATAAAATAGCCATGACCTTTTCTCCTCCTCTGCATGATTAATTACTTAATGTATTATTAATTGGAAAATGTAGCTGAATTTCAAATGCTTTCATTTTCTCAGCATATCATGCTGTCTGGGAAGCACCGATTAAGCTGTTCATCAAAGGTGAGCAGGCAAGGTCATGTAGGCTGTACCTCTTCAGTTATTCATTACCTGTCCTAAATAGTAATTAACAACAGCAATATTTCCATAAATCAAAGCTTTTCTGATTACCTTCAGATGATGAGCAGTTGTGGGGAGGGGAGGAAAGGAACCAGTGTATGGGTTTCTGCATGTATCCTTTTCTTCACCATTTCTTCTAATGCATACGTGAATAATTCAATCGATACATTAGCTGTCATTTAAGACGCAGAATTTCACTGCGAGTCAACAGGAATTCCACGCAGAATAAAGAAGAGGTTATGGCTTCCTTTCTCCCTTCCCTATGTCCCCCAACTTTAAAGGGGAATTTGACCTAAGAAGGTTTCTCAGTTACCAAGATTGTTATATTTATTACTTTTGTTTCTTTTTATTACCTCCATTATCAAGGTTAAAGTGGAGATCACAGAGTATGGCCTTCAGGCCATATACAGTGAGGCTCTGTGTTTCTTAATAAGCTTATCCCTTCAGTATCTGTGGAGTTTCTCACCTTGAGGCATCTCAGGCGGCAAATAGTGAGGCTCTTGAGCACTGACATGCACCCAGTCAAAGTCATCGTACAAGTCTTGGTGGTAGTCACAGGGTCCAGGACCATCATCGAACGTACATCCCCCTAGGGAAGAAAGAGTTGTTATTAGTTTATTTAAAAGCAGAGGTCGTTCAAGAGTCAAGCAGTGGTGTCCCTCCTGGGCACACCACAAATATGGAGCCCATGCAGCCTGTTGCATGGTTCACAGGCTTGCCTGTGTAAAGCTAAAACCCACAAGCAGCTCATCCATCAGCATTCCACTCTCTCTTTTTTAAAAGCCTCTGCTTCACACAACTAATTTCCCCCAAGAACACCTTCTGTCAGAGCAGGAGATCACAGGCAGAATCACTCAGTCCAAGTGAAACCCAGTCCAAAGTCTGTGTGACAAAAAGCAACAGGCTATCTAAACCAAGGCAGAAACAGAAAATAATGGACTAGGCTCAGAAATTAAAGGTGTAAATCAACAGTTCTGATGCACTGAAAGCATAAGTAGTCCAAACACCAAGAAGGATAAATACTGTGCACAAAACAAAAGCAGTCAGAGAAAATAATTAAAATTACTTAGAAATGAAATAATTGCTGCAGAATGAATTGGATAATCTTGCTTTATTAAATCAATCTAGCATAACAGAACACAAATTAAAGGCCCTTTTTCAGGGTCACACAAACAACAGATATGAAGACCTTACAACCAAAGTTGTGAGAAGTGACAGGAAGAAAGGAAAGAAAAAAGGGGAGGAATGTAAAAGATCGGGGGGGGGGGGGGGGGGGGGGCAGGGGGAACAACAAAATAACGTCTGCCTGGTCTCATTCACCAAGTTTTTTATTTACATTACTCACTCAAGGCAATTAAGTAGGCTGGGAAAAAGAGAGAAGAAAACATGATGATTGCAGAAAGAAATCAAGATTTAAGAAAGAAGAAACAAAGGAATCAAAAGAGCCTGGCTGAAGAAAAAGTAGAGCCTAAATGTAAGAAAATACAGATGTGACGCATACAACTCTGCAGCATCTGTTATCTCCATTCATGGCACACAGTCCTTGAGTTCACTCCTCCTGCTCAAAAATAAAAGGCAAGACCAGAAGAGAGTGAAAGAGAGAACACAGTGCATTCATGTTATTTAGACAGGTTTTTTTAATCCAGAAAAGAAGCTGTGTAAGAACTCAAGAATTATAAACAACTCTTAGAAATTGGGGGAGATATTTCCTGTACCCTCTTCTCCCTGTCCTCAGTAGTTAGGGCATATAAATCCAACTAACAACTGTCATTACAACAAAAATTCTTATTGTTAAGAAGACACCTCCAGAGTAACAGAAGCATTTGTGTTGGCCTCATTGTCTGACTTTTTGATTAGAAAATATGGGACAAGTACTGTAAGCCCCAAGAACAAACAAAAAACCCTTATGATAAATTCTGGTGTCACCATAAGATGGGTCACCACCACTGCATCAACAGTGAACACCCTCCCATGCCTGCCACGCTCTCACCAGCCCACAGGACACCCTGAAGGAGAATGGGCTGGAGGTGGGAAAGGGGAGATGGAAGACCATGAAGAACTACAGCCTGTGCTCATTTCTGCCCTCTGTACCAGACATACACGGCCTGGAACTAAGACAGGCTAGAGAATAAGGAAAGGAGGAATGGGCATGTATGACACCAAATAGAGGATAAACATATTTTTTACCTACCCAAAATGGAGTATTCAAATGTCACGTAACACTCAGAGTTTGCAAAAATAGTGTTCATATTTGGGGAAGGGGAAGTTCCTTTTACTAAATTTCATCAGCAAACCTAGGCTGTGTCCCAAACTGATGTTACGTTTCATCTTCAATTACAGACAACTTAAATAATTCCCACAGCTCTGCATAAGTATTTGTCATTTTGAATAAATGGCAAAAACCAAGTTTTAGCTAATTCTACTTCACCAAAAACCATTGCCAGATACTCATTCCCAGGCACACCCAGAACCACTTGTTAAACAGTTTTGGCTGGCAAGGACAACACCAGGGGAAAAAAAAAACTCTACACTATAGCAAAATTTCTGCCAAATCCTTGTACCATAAAATTTAAAGCTTCATATTCAGCTCCATGTTGCAAAACCTTCTCAGATGTTACCCTGTGACAACACAAGCACAGCATCAACAACAACAGAAGTGTCCCAACATTTTATACTCTGCACTAAGTTGGTTACTACATCAGTGTCACTGTGAAAGACTGCAAGGCACAAGAAGAGACATATTTGTGCATCAAAGAAACATTTATGCCTTTAAAAGTCCCAACTCCAATGCCCTATTACCACTGAGAGACTTTTCTAATTAACATCTATCATGATAAAGCCAGAAAGTCTTAGAACATAAATCTTGGGGTTTGATTTAACTTACAATACACTGCTATGATCACTCTACAGCAAAAATGTAGATTTTCTTCGACATTTAATTGATAAATGAATAGCAGTTTCCCTTAAAGGGAAGTTATCACTGTCTGCTGTCCCAGCACCAAAATGACATATGGCTTTGAAGCACATGCCTGCAGGGCACCCATTACCCTTTTTAATGGTTTAAGTGCCCTCAGTATATAAATTTAAACTACCAATGAATTGTGTAGTCTCATTTGGAAGATGAATGTCCTTAATTGTTCATCTTTGTGCCCACTATTAATTTTAGTTACCAGGGTTCTGATTAGCAATAACAACATGCCTGTTATTACACAGCAAGCAATCCAAAACTCCCTATGCGTAGCACATCATGGCTGCATCCACAGAACAAGCAAGTGTCCATTTATCACATTCACATGAACAAAGATTAACAGGACAGATTATCAACCCACTATAAAATCCACCCTGTAACAACTGCTTAAACCAATGGCTTCCCCTTATGGAGCACAGCACACCTTCTTACCAACATACGACATTTCAAGCCAAGTAAAGTAAAAGCCAATGCTGTAGCAATTCATGCAGTATAACTAAGCATTTTAAACCCCCTGCAGAGTACTCCTGATGACTTAAAACATGAGCAAGTTTGGATCTCCTCTCTTTTAATAGTCAATTGCCTGTGTGCTATTTTGGTAACTCTGGGTACAAAGAGACAAACCTAGTGTAACATGCTCTGTGGAAAACCCAAGAAGAGATGGTGGGTGGGTGAAACCTGCAGTGATATTTAGTTCCCAGTCATTTGTTCAAAACTGTATACATTTTAAATCAGTCTTTAACTACTCAAACATAAAGCCACATCTGACAGAAGTACACCGTAGGTCAGGACTTGGTAGCACCCTAACTCAGCTGTTGGGCCACTCTCCAGAATAATGTAAGAGCACCATTCAGGGAAGAAAGTGGACCGGCTTGATGAGTGTTTAGTACATTCCAGTGAGGTTCAGCAGCTGAACTCAAATATACATTCGTATTTGTTGCCTAACATTTTGACAACAGTCTGCTAATATCCTACAAATGACAAGTCAGAAATCTCAAACTCAGCCATTTGTAACTTCCCCCAAAACTCAATAAAAAGGTACTTTGCTACCAACCACTGTCCCATTACATATCACTGCCTCATTTCTTTAGCTACATCTAATGTATAACCTGCAATTTATCTTCAATACTACCCTGCCACTGGAATTTGTGCACACCTACCAACACACACACACCATGCCACAAACAGTGATTTGTGCACTTCTGTTCAATCTCCTGGCTGGAAGCACGCAGAGCTGACATTCAAATGCTCTTGGACCTTGCAGTACCTACATGTTTACCTTAGATTTCTAATATCATGCTTCAGAAAAAAAGTGGCAGAAGCAGCAGCAATCAAAGCAATACATCGGACTGGTCCGACCTCAACAACCTGAGGTGGGCTTAGAGACTGGCACGCAACACAGCGAGCATCTCCTCCCTTCAAACAATGCTGCCATCGGGATGTGGCCCAGAAGAGCAGGACAGGGACAAGCAGCAGATTCTGCTAAGGGGCAGCACCAACCAGAGCCATGACCTGCCATACCTGTGGTGGTGGCAGCGGCCATCAAGTCAGCCTCAATAATCAATTTAACAAAAAGAAAAATCAGGTAGTCCATCAGAAACAAACACCCTAGCAAGAGTTGGAATTGTAAGCTAGGAAGACAGAAGGAATTTTAAGTCTGGATGGTTATTTTGTCAAACTGCTAACCGTATTTTGGGTCAATCCAATTTGATCAGTTGCTGAGAAGGTATTTGGGAAACATTTACATTCCACCGAAAACAACAACAACAAAAAAATCAACAATTCATTGTTTGTATTATCTTTTCCCATAAGCTTCACTATGTTATTAACTTCAGCTTAAACACACCTAGAAAGCTCACACATTCCTTTTCAACTTACTTCTAAAAGATCAGTGATAAATCATGCTAGCCTGATAAAAATTTCCTGACTACATGTCCACTTTCATTTATAAAAGATAAAGAATCTTAAATGTTCATTATAAAAAGAAAGATATGAATATCCCACACTGAACTCCCAGAAAAGAAATTAAAGCTCTACTAAGTAACAAGGTCATAAATATTAACTTAAATTTAATCTTAAAATTAATTTTAAAATCCCAAAGATTAACCTAAATTTAATAAAGATTATACAGTTAAGATTTACACATCACCTGCTGTGGTGCATTGACCCTGGCTGGATGCCAGATGCCCACCAAAGCTGCTCTATCGCTCCCCTCCTCAGCTGGACAGGGAAGAGAGAATATAACAAAAGGCTCATGGGTCAAGATGAGGACAGGGAAATTGTTCAGCAATTACCATCACGGGCAAAACAGACTCGACTTGGGAAAATCAATTTATTACCAATCAAATCAGAGTAGGATAACAAGACATAAAACCAAATCTTATAACACTTTCCCCCACCCCTCCCTTCTTCATGAGCTTAACTTTACTCCTGATTTCTCTATCTCCTCCCCAACTTCAGCAGTGCACAGGGAGAGGGCCTGTGGGTTGTGGTCAGTTCATCACACATTGTCTCTGCCGCTCCTTCCTCCTCAGGGGGAGCACTCCTCACACTCTCCCCCTGCTCCAGCGTGGGGTCCCTCCCACGGCAGACAGTCCTCCATGAACTTCTCCAACGTGAGTCCTTCCCACGGGCTGCAGTTCTTCATGGACTGCTCCAGCGTGGGTCCCCCACGGGGTCACAAGTCCTACCAGCAAACCTGCTCCAGTGTGGGCTCCTGTCTCCATGGGGCCACGGGTCCTGCCAGGAGCCTGCGCCAGCGTGGGCTTCCCATGGGGTCACAGCCTCCTTCAGGCACATCCACTGCTCTGGCATGGAGTCCTCCATGGGCTGCAGGTGGAGATCTGCTCCACCGTTAACCTCCATGGGCTGCAGGGGCACAGCCTGCCTCACCATGGCCTTCACCATGGGCTGCAGGGGAATCTCTGCTCTGGCACCTGGAGCACTTCCTCCCCCTCCTACTTCACTGACCTTGGTGTCAGCAGAGTTGTTTCTCTCACATTCTCACTCCTCTCTCCAGCTACAGTTGCTGTTGCGCAGGTTTTTCCCCCCCAGTTTAAAATACATTATCACACAGGTGCTACCAGAAGGTCTGTCTTGGAGCCGGCTGGCATTGGCTCTGTCGGACATAGGGGAAGCTTCTAGCAGCTTCTCACAGAAGCCACCCTTGTAGCCCCCCCACTACCAAAACCTTGTCACACAAAACCAATATACTGATAAAAAACTATTTAAAGATGCTTGAATTTAAAGAGAAATTACATTTTTTAAGATGTTCACATGATATATCCTTAGCAGCAACACTCAGTGCTGACACTGCTCTCATTTTAATTTATCCTACATCCTTTCATACCAACTCATTAAAGAAAATCTGAATGGATTTTTCCCCACCAGGTTAAAATATAAATGAGCTTAAGACTAAGACAAGCATGTGTAAGTAACTCCCACTGATAAATGGACATCCACTACAACTTGATGGTGGCCACCCAGCTCATCAGCTCAGGACAGAAAGGAAAACCAATTCAGATTCTGCACTAATGATCTTTATCTTAATTCCAGTGTTCTCACTACACTTCCTTGAGATGATGTCACTTTTACTATTTAGAATAGAAACAGTTGGTTGCACACCAATATTACATGAAATTTAAGATACCCATAACATTTATTATGAATGGCATTATAGGGATGCTATAGTGGAGATCTACTGACTTCTAGCTAAAAGGCACTATTCCCACATGTCACCTAAAAATTCTGTACATTAGTTTTCATATTTAATTAGACCTTAACAACTCCAGTGCCCTTTAAAATACAGTCAGAAAAGCAATAGTAAAAAATCCATTCAAAATGTTCATAAAGCTACTAAATTGCAATAAATTAAATACCTATTGATAAAACTAGCTGATGAAGAATAACACACATTTATTGGTCATTCTTTATACCATCTTTACAAAAAAGTATGACCTTTAGCATCAGGGTAGGAGAAGGGAATGGCTGGCATTCATTTTTCTAAATCCAACAACAAATATATTTTTATCTTATGTCACACTTTCTACAGAATTAAAAATAAAAAAAAAAAGTATAACAAATTATATGCAACAACAGGAATGAGGCACTTATTTTTAAGTCTCCTATAACAACAATATCTATCTGCTAGAACTCCCAAGTACATTGTCACCAAAATCTAGCACTAAGTTTCAGAAACTAATAAGGGAAAGCAATGAAAGAAAACTGTGTCTTCTGGATTTGGGGCAGGGGTAGAGAGAAGGGAAACTGGACTAACTGATTAGGTACTGTTTCTGAAACAAACTGCTTTTAAGAGTCTTCTTCATTACCTATTTCTATAATGTATCAGCACTGCAAAGGATTTCCTTCAGCCATAGAATGGCATCTATAGAAGGACAGTCAAAGGAACACAACTTTACAGTTCATTTCTGAGATCTGTTCTTGCATCCAATTACTTCTGGTGTTACGCAAAATGTAAAATCATAGAAACATAGAATGGTTTGGGTTAGAAGGAACCTTAAAAATCATCTAGTTCCAACCCCCCTGCAGGGACACCTTCCACTAGATCAGGTTGCTCAAAGCCCCATCCAGCCTAGCCTTGAACACTTCCAGGGAGGGGTCATCTACACCTTCTTTGAGCAACCTGTTCCAGTGTCTCAAGACCCTCACAAGAAAGCATTTCTTCTTTACATCTAATCTAAGGCTACCCTCTTTCAGTTTAAAACCATTACTCCTCATCCTATCCCTACACTCCCTGATAAAGAGTCCCTCCCCATCTTTCCTGTAGGCTCCCTTTAAGTACTGGAAGGCCACTATAAGGTCTCCCTGGAGACTTCTCTAGGCTGAACAACCCCAACTCTCTCAGCCTGTCCTCATAAGGGAGGTGCTCCAGCTCCCTGATGATCTTTGTGGCCTCCTCTGGACTCACTCGAGCAGGTCCATGTCCTTATTATGTTGGGGGCCCCAGAGCTGGACACAAGATTCCAGGTGGGGTCTCACGAGACCAGAGTAGATGCAGAGAATCACCTCCCTTGACCTGCTGGCCACACTTCTCTTGATGCAGCCCAGGATACGGTTGGCTTTCTGAACTGTGAGCACACATTGCTGGCTCATGGTCAGTTTTCC
The DNA here is from genome assembly GCF_047716275.1 of Strix uralensis. Classification (NCBI taxonomy): domain Eukaryota; kingdom Metazoa; phylum Chordata; class Aves; order Strigiformes; family Strigidae; genus Strix; species Strix uralensis. The sequence goes on from NC_133974.1 coordinate 61,400,751, forward strand.
ATCCACTAATACCCCAAGTCCTTCTCTGCAAGGCTGCTCTCAATCCACTCATTGTGCAGCCTACATTTGTGCTTGGGATTGCCTTTACCCATGTGCAGGACCTTGCACTTGGCCTTGTTGAACTTCATGAGCTTTGCACAGGCCCACCTCTCAAGCCTGACAAGGTCCCTCTGGATGGCATCTTGCTTCTCTCCAGTGTGTCAACCGCACCACAAGCTTGGTGTTGTTGGCAAACTTGCTGAGGGTGCACTCAATCCCACTGTCCATGTCACCAACAAAGATGTTAAACAGCGCTGATCCCAACACTGACCCCTGAGGAATGGCACTCGTCACCGCTCTCCACTTGGACACAGAGCCGTTGACCTCAACTCTGAGTGAGACCATCCAGTCAATTTAGAGACAGGAATGTTGTGCCAGACAGCGTCAAATACCTTGCACAAGTCCAGGTAGATGATGTCATTTGCTCTCCCCTCCCACCAGCACTGTAACCCTGTCATAGAAGGCCACCAAATCTGTCAGGCATGATTTGCCCTTAGTGAAGCCATGTTGGCTGTCACCAATCACCTCCTTATTTGCCATGTTCCTTAGCATAGTTTCCAGGAGGATCAACTCCATGATCTTGCCAGGCACAGAGGTGAGACTGACTGGCCTGTAGTTCTCCAGGTCCTCTTTATTTCCCTTTTTTAAAATGGGGGTTATGCTTCCCCTTTTCCAGTCAGCAGGAACTTCACCAGACTGTCACAACTTCTCAAATATGATGGATGGTGGCTTAGCCACTTCATCCACCAGTTCCCTCAGGACCCTCGAATGCATCTCATCAGGTCCCATGGACTTGTACACCTTCAGGTTCCTTAGATGGTCTCAAACCTGATCTCTTACAGTGGATGGTTCTCACTTCCCCCAGTCCCCACCTTTGCGTTCTGTGTCTTGGGCAGTGTGGTTGGAGCACTTGCTGGTGAAGACTGAGGCAAAAAAGCCATTGAGTACCTCAGACTTCTCCATATCCCAGGTGACCAAGACTCCCTTTTCCTTATGGAGAGGGCCTACATTTTCCCTAGTCTTCCTTTTATCACCAACGTACCTGTAAAAGCTTTTTTCATTGCCCTTCATGTCCCTGGCCAGATTCAATTCTGTCAGGGCTTTGGCCTTCCTAACCTGATCTCAGGCTACCTGTCCTTGCTTCCACTCTCTGTAGGGTTCCTTTTTACGTCTGAGCTTGTCCAGGAGCTCCTTGTTCACCCATGCAGGCCTCCTGGCAGTCTTACCTGACTTCCTCTTTGTCAGGATGCATCGCTCCTGAGCTTGGAGGAGGTGATCCTTGAACATTAAGTAAAATACACTAGTAACGTCTTAAATTTCATGCTCCTCAATTTTGAGGAGCTGGTTAAAACCCCAGGAACTCATCCACTAAGAACAAGCAAATCAGCAATACAGGAGAAAAAACAATTCCAGCATGAAAGAACAGTTGTACTACAGGTACACAACAAACTTCCATCATGACAACTTTTCCCTTACACGGGGCTCAGTTACCAATGCTTTCTTTGGGGCTCATATGTACAAAGATGTCACATCAGAAATTAAATACCCTTTTCTCATCCAGCTCAAATGCCTAGTTGGAACAATCTGCTCCTTTTATTCAACAGCATGCTTTTATTTTTCTCCACCACCTGCTGTAAAAGCATAATGACTAACTCTAAATCTATCAAAGTAGATAGCTCCATGGTAAGAACCCACTAAAAAATTATGTTTATCTGGGATGTCAGGTAAAAGTCCTGTGAAAACTTAATTTTTCTCCTCACACTGATTGGCGAGTTCAATGCTTGAAGAATATAAAGGTGCTATTGCAGGTCTCTTGTCAGTCATATATCCAGAAACAGGTTCTGCTTTTAAAATCACCGACCTGCCACATTAATTTACCTGTTTCTTTCACAGCATGCCTTGAAGCACAGGATGTTTTCACCTTCTAAAGGCACTATGTTATTTCTGTTATGAGCATTCAAAACACACTGACTGAAGAGCATTCAGACACCTATTAAGAATATACTATGAATTGTTGTTAATGCAGTTTGAAAATAAATTTTAATGACTTATGTTAAAATGCTTATGTTCAGTATTACCTGCTGAAATGTAACTCTGAAATAACCTTAATTAACCTATGGCATCTAAAAAGGGAGAAGGTCAGAGGCATTATTTAATTTTAAAAAATAACCATGAAAACAGCAGCACTTAAGGAAAATGACAGATTCTCCTTCACTACAGGGAGAAGTCATGCTTAATACTAAGAATATTTATCTTCTTTGCAATGGTATCCTATTTTGTAGTACTTGAATTCATTACACAAACATGACTAATTACAGTTAAGAACAATAAAAGCCAAGTAAACTCAATTACCTACAAACCTTGTTCCCACTATCAGTACGTTTTAATCATCCTCTTAAGCTTATTAACTTGAACATGGAACTCCAAGTCTCACCCAAAAGCACCAATGGAGTGTAAACACCAACAGCTTAATAAGGAATAATTGGTCATATTCCCAAGTTAGCATTACTTTTTTTTCATTGTAGGGCTTTTGTTGGTGCTGTTAAAACAGTCAAATAATATAAACATCCCTATAAATATAAACTTTTCAGAAAACGAAGTGGACAAAACCACTCCTAAATCACTACATGCTATAAATCACCTTGACGTTAAAAAACAATCCCACCTCCCAATAACCATAAAGTAGTACCATAACCAATATAAAGGAGTGGGGGTGAAGGCTAAACAGGTCATAATCAAGTCCAATCTAGACATAATGTGTTTCATTTTGTGTCTGTCTTCCATATTTATTATTAATAAAACATAGTAGCTTATTTTAGAAGGAAGGCAGGGAACTTGAAAATTATTATGTACAAGTTACCAAGAATGCAGGAAGCTTCATGTGGATATCCTTTCCTGTAATCATCAGGGAAAGATCTCACTATTAATCTCAGCATTTATCCTAACCCCAAATTTTGGGAGAGCACGAAGATTCACAATTAGATGTGGTCTACCACATAGCCATGCTATTTATTAGATTTTTTTATTAAATTAGGTTCCTTATTTCTATACCAGGCCTGGAAAAGGCTTCTTCATCTCCAATTTCAAAAAGCTCCCTATTGATGGGCAACAGGAAACCCTTCCATGCTTTACCAGCAGTGAACAGAATGGAAAAAGGAAAGAGATGAAGCGGAGAGAAGATCAATCTCTATTACACTATCTGTCCTTCAGTTTCCAAACTAAACAAAATCTAATCTAAACAGAAGTGTCTTTAAACTTCCTCCTGTTCCCCAGGGAAAGGGAGGTTTTCTGTTCTTTACTGGACAGATGACAACAGGTAGCTGTGAAGAGTCACAGTTGCTTAACGTCTTTTTCACGTTTTCTTCATCCTTCCTTGGCATGGGCAAGGCAACAGAAAGGAAATAGTCCCGCATATGCGAATTACTTTATATAACTGAAGATACCAAGACAATTTCCATTTCAGCTCACAAAATATTTCTGAAGCCATGAAGAGATACAACAGTTTGATGAAATTATGAACACATCTTCATTAATACACAAGTGTCAACATCCACAAAACACCAAAGCTATTATATATTTCAGCTCATAGGCTGCAAGATTTAGTATTCCTCCAGTGCACTGAGCAGGCTTTTGACCAATTGCACTGTTGACCATTTGAATACAAATAACTGGGGGTCTATGCGGTGGAATCATGTACTTGAGATTAATAAATATTTTCATGACTACACCAATAGTAACTAAAAAAACAGCAAGCAAATTCTATGACTTCAAGGACACAACTGAGAGCTCCAAAATGAAATTAATCACTTTGCTTATTTACGGATATGTGGTCTTACAATGCTGCTTCTGAAAATAACACCTTTTTCCAAGACAGTGTTAGTGCTTATTTATAGAAAATCTTAATGTAGATATCACAGTCTCTGGCATTTCTCCTAAATGTTCTCACAACATGCTGTTAAAAGTTAATGGATAAGAATACGATTAAACTCAGTAGGAGTGCTGAATGAAGAGAACCCTACAACCATTACATTAAATCACAAAATTTTCTATAGATTCAGAGTGCTAGGTTATTTTGTAACCTACTCTCCAAGGAACAAAAAAAAAAAAAAAAAAAAAAAAAAAACACCACGCTGAAACAAGGACTTGGAAGAAAAAAGTTTATAGCTCAACTTTAATGTCTACTAATCACATCAGCAATTCAACCACAAAAGCAGGCCTAATAACTACACTAGCCACCCTATTGCAACTTCGACAGTTTAACCATAAAACAAGGTGACAGGGTTAAAAAACAGGTTATTTAAAGTTTGTTCTAAAAACCATTTCTTTTGATATCAGGAATCAAATTCAACAGATGAAAGTGAGAGTTTCCAGCTGGAGAGTAGGAGCAACCATTCAAAAATAAAAAGGAGTCTCATTTGAGGACAACAAATGATCAGAAGTTACCACAGCATCAGTGCAAAAGCCAGACAAAACAAATTAGGAAATGATAGAAGAGTGCATAAGTTATATACACTAAACTACAAAAGGAGCTCAAGGAACAGGGGGGCAAAGAGTTCAAGAGGAATATGGCCAACACAAAAGCTGAGGACTTCCTAGGGGAAGGTGAGCATAGGACTGTGCGTAAAATTTTAAATGGTCATGCAAAAAGGAAGATCAAATTAAATGCAAGGAAATGGAAAAAGCTCTGTTGTCAAAAATGACAGAAGCTGTTACAAAAGGTCATTTCTGAAGCCACAGAAGGAGATAAGTCCAAGAAGGTGGAGAGATGATTGAAGAGTTCAGTCATGGTATAAATCCAGAGTCACAGGAGGATGACAAAGACCTCTCAGAAGAGATCTTTCAAGAAACGACATCAAAGCACATGAAGAATTAAGCTAGTGGTGAATCACAGAACTCAGGCACATGAATGAGAGAGGTAACATGCAACACTGAGATCAAAAATATATCTTCACACACACAGGCACTGCTAAACTGAAAGCCAAATCCTTTTCTATCAGAAGTGCAGTTACTGCTCTAGTTTCCCATTTTATAGTAAGAAAATAGTCATAAGCGTTTTAATATCTTGCATATCTTTTCATGCAATCCAGCAATATTCTCATGAAAGGAAGGGTACAAAGAAGAACAATGTAAATGCATTTTGAAAACATAGTGAAGGTTTCTATCATCTTCCCAGGATTAAGACTAGACTGACCAGCCTTGTCCTTCCCTAGGTTCTCCTTCTTGCCCAATTATTATCTCCTATTAAAATACTCTCCTCTTAAATTTTTCTCAGTAATACTTCACCTTTTTTCCAGTATCAAAGCAAAGCTCTGCACATCCTTACAAGTTTTATCACCTTTTATTCAATCACAGACAAGTATAACATTGCCCTCTGCAATATCATGCTTAAACATGGACTATAGAGTATCAGAGAACTGAGATAAAACCCAGAATTATATGAAAACTTTTAATATTTAACAAGCTGAGAGCAGCAAATACACAGAAACAGAGGTTTATCTTTCTTTCTGATATGTCTTTTACCTTTCCTCTTTAGCCTTACAAATCAAAGTTTTTCATTAAAGGAGCCCTACATAGTCAAATTAACATCAAATGGATGACTCATTTCACATGCTACTCTTTGCATTACTTGTTACTTCATTTTTCAACAAAGCAAGACTTATCAAAATATTTCATAGACTATCAGGAAGATATTTTAGGTAGATCTCATTAGGTTAGTGTCATCTGACAGCAAAGCTATTTAACAGACTCAGAGCACACATACAGAAAAAGAAGATACTAACAACTCCCTTTCTTCCTTTACATCTTGTGCATAAAGCACTGCTTAGTGTTGAACTTATTTAACGTATAAATTGTGCATGTATTTTCTCATCACCATTAGTCCTCAACAAGACCTCTGATGAAGAAACACAAGTTAGCACAGCATTTTGGACAAAGCTTACTGATATGCCATCAAACTTAGCTTTATTTGTGCAATTAAAAATACCCTCTTCCAGACAAATTGCAATAGGTGGGTAAAGCTCTACCAAGAATCCACTATTTTAAGGTAGAAATATTTACAATCAGAATTGTATGTCTACTGCACTTTAACAAAGGAAATGTTATTTTGTTACTTCCCAGGGAATTGAACTCAAGGACTTGAAACTTGTATTTTTATCTGCAAATCTGCACTTTAGCTGTATTATAGTATTTTTCAAGCAGATTCAAGTTGTATTTAATCCCTCCACTTTTTAAATGGAGAAATATACTCACTGGGGTGGCTTTGTGAAATGGTGTAATAGATAAGCCTGAAGGTTAGATGCATCCTACTTTAGGCTGTGCAATGAAGTTGTAGCATTTTGGAGCCAATCATTTGGCCATGTCCTGAAGGCACATTGCCCAAAGCACAGTAAGGAGAAGAGAAAAACATGATTCCTACAATCTTACAATTTCAGCGCACAAGTGAAAATGTATCCCTTTATGTTATACATTGCACAAAAGTCAAGAAAAAGTATGGCTGAAAACTCCTGGTAGGCACTGACAGGGTACCAGTAACAGTCTCTGAGCAGGTATTTACCACCCAGTCTTAAGATTTTAAGGCTGAATTAGATACTTTCATGAAAACATCTGCTTGATGGTAAATAGTAGTTAAAAAATAATTCAGAAGTTAGAAGTTATAAGAAATTTAGAAAAGAATACAGAACATTTCTTTGCAACATTCTAAGCCACATCCAGACACTATTTGTGGTTCTGGTTTTCCATCTCCTAAGGGTTACAGCAGAAATTAAAAAGGCTTAGAGAACATCCAATAGAGATGATCACAGGATGTTTTAAGTAATAACTTAAAAGACAAGGAATTTTCAGCCAGAGATGACACAGAAAATAGGACAGATGCATCCTTAGTGACATGAAGAGGAGAATAGAGATCAAACACCCTTTTTTTTGTGCATGTGAAAACATTACAGGGCTTCAAATGAAGCTATGGGGTGTCAGGATCAAATTAAACACCACAGTGTTAAGCCATGGGACTCCTTGCCACAGTATGCTACGGCTGTTACAAATACGGAGTGGGGGGGGCGGGGGGCGGGTGTTGTATTTTGGGAAAGCATACCTACAGATTTCTCTGGTGACTAGAAGACCATATAAAATAAGGGCGTTTGGAGAAAAGATACTGACCTCTATCAGTCTTTGGACCAACACATTTTACTAAGAGAAAAGCATATGAGATGTAGAACAAAATAAAGCCATAACTGACAGACTGATGTAACAATAAGGCTAAACTATCTCAGAGGGCAAAAATGAGACACTAAGAATTAAGGAGTGAGAGAGGAAGAGATATTATATTGAATGGAAGAGAACAAGATAGAAAAAGAGTAACAGGAGGACTACAACTAAAATCAGTGGCAAAGAAATCTGAAGAAATCATGTCCTGAATACGCATTGTTACAAGTAGCCTAGAATCTGTAGGTTTGTGCTGGTAATTCCCCATCACTCTACTCTCTCCTATGTCATGCAATCACTGATGGGCTCCATTAGTCAAGAGTATTGCCCAGTGCAGTGAAGCATATATGGGTCTCTGTGAGGAAACAGCTGTACACACCTCTAAAAATGAGTTAATGATGCAGATGTAGTCCTGATGTGATAAAATAAAGTTAAAAGATATACATGCAGTAGTTTTCTCAGCAATTGTCAACCACATATGTATAAACCCCCTTGTAACTTTTTTCCTTAAACAGCACTTGAGAGCTTAGTAACTGAGGCTGCAATCAAACTAGACTCTGGAAAAGATGCTGTATTTTATGATTCACTGTTCAGTGGACTAAAGTACATTCTGTACCCCCATTCCTAGGGGAAAAAGGGAAAAAAAAAAAAAGAAGTCTTACGCTAGCTTCTCTTTTTCAAGCTAGACAAGGCATTTATACATTCAAGTAGAACTTGTGCAAATATTACACGCCCATGTTTTCACAACATCTTTTCAGTCACCCTTTGCTAGTGTATTCACAAAAACGTGTATATGACAAAGTATTCACTTTTTGGTATGCCGCTACCTAAAAAGGCACAGTTTGCTAGTGAAAAAGGTGGCAGCAGGATAAGCTTCTAAAAAGTATCAGTTAAGTTAAAATTCATACTGTAATTCATCTGACAATGAAAACCTCATGGGAGGAAGAAACATTTGAAGAGTTTCATGTTTGGGGGTTGTTTTGTTCTGTTTTTTAAGGCCAGGAGAGTAAGTGTGAATTGTTTCAGCAGGCAATGTGTGTCCCGATGCTTGCATTACTTGTCACTATATATACACCAAAAAAAAAAAAACCCACCCAAACCCACACCAACCAACCCCTCCACAAAAGAAGCATTCTTCTGATTGTTTCTAATTTTTTTCTGCACTATAACTTAAAGAAAGTAGTGCAGGGCCAATAAGTTATAATTTTAAAGTTAAAATACAGACCATAATGCAGAGCAATACAGTCAGAGAAAATACTTTATAAAGATCAAAAGCCAAGAAAAGCATAGAACTATTTAATACAATATAAAAATCGATATTTAATAACCAGCACATAATCTGGATGCAACAAATAAAGCAACAAGCATAATAAAATTTTGCTGATTTTAAATTGAAACACTTTAGTACCAGAGGAATATATGTAATTTGTAATAAAATAAGAGCCTCAAAGTGTGACCAAAAGCTCCTCCCCACTGCAATTTTTTGCCATATCACAGTTCACACCGCTAAAGTATGAGACAATGGAAAAATAGGAATGTTTCCTACCATACCAGTAAGTCAATCACAATTTCACAAGGAACAAGAAGTGACAGGTATAGACTATTGAGAATCACTGGTTTAAGTTCAAGTACAAATCCATGTCACCCATGGGCACGGTGAGGTTCTGTCCTCTTTTGATCCCTGTAATTGTGAATATTTGCGTATACTTCAAAGGGACGAATATGGACTCCAGGTCTTCTCATCTGCATCTCATCTCTGGGTATCCTCATCTATAAAAACATTCACAAACATTTTCACTGTGGCGTTGACTCCATCATACCACTGACTGAATGTAGCCTCCTTCTGCCTAAACTGAACCTCAGCCTGCCTTTCTCACAACATCTGGCTATCATAAGCAGCACAACAGTTACAACTACCCTTTTACTCTTTCATTCCCATCTTGATCTCAGGTCAGAACCTCTTTTCTCAAGTATTACAGACACCATCATCCATCATTCACATCTGTATTCAAGCCTCTTCTTGCGTCCTGCACTCCAACTATGCCTGATTTTTGAAGAGAAAGTAAAAAGCTTCTCCGAGACACACTTTCTCTAACTCTCTTCCAGCTTTTATCTCCCTTTAACCCAATCACTTCAGCATCTCCTCTCTGCCCTTGACAAATGTGTCTTCTCCCACTCTTATCTATTCACAGTACTGCTGAAAAGACTCTCTTTACAGCCCATTGCTTTGGCTGCCTTCCACTTTCACTTCCTCTCTCTCAATTTTCACAGAACAAACTTATTTTTGTAACCATTCACTGTTTGTGCCCACTTACGGAAAGCCAGCCAATTCAACTCAACAGAACTCGTGGCAGTAACTGGCAGAACCCTATTCCTTTGTTGGATTTCCTTTCCTCTGGTTTAGCTTGTTAAAACAACCCAGAAGATTAAGGGGGAAGGGGATTGAGGGGTCAAAGTGCCCAAAAAAGGAGGTGACAAGAGTCCATTGCTAGAATAATGCAGATGTGTGTAGAGGGAGACGAGAAAGCATGGAATGTTGAGCATGGGCAAGCAAACCATTTGGTTGGCTAGGTTTCCTGCATTTGGCTGCCCACAGGTCTCCAATACAAGATTTAAAAAAAAAAAAAAAAAGAATAAAAAAAAAATCACACACTGTCCCACTCAAAGTTGCCAACAACATCTACTTAGAGTCAGACTGGCTGACCTGGCAAAGGCACAAGTGTTGTAGGTAGCTAACAAACCACAACTGTTCTTTAAAAGAGGGGTTTTAACCATAGCTGCCCTGATATCGTCTCTGGGCTTGAGCATGAAGAAGTGCTAGCGTATCTCAAAATTCAGAGCCAAACTAAGAGGCCAATAGCATTAATCTGCAGTCTTGCACTGCTTGCATCTCCTACCAACTAGAGAGGCAAAGGGATCTGAAAAAGACCAACTTTGCCAGCACATGTTTTTCACTAGCCAAAGAAGAGAGAGAGAGACATTGTCAGCACCTTCTTGTACAAGACAACTCCTTGTAATGTTTACAGGCATTTAATGCCCATGTATCAAATTTCAGGGAAGGTACAATTCAACAGTGATCAGTCTATCCTTAGATGGCAAGTGGGGTCTTGTCTTCTGTCTAGCAGTGACTGTGGCACCCATGCACTATTACACCTTTGTCTTGTTCTTTATACAGTCCAGTTATATGGAAAACACTCCTCATCTTCCAGTCCAAATTAGTTTCACCTAGAGTTAACTTGGTAGATGCAGCATTACATATGCAAGCTCTGAGAGACAGCCTTCATTTCTGCGATCCAGGAAGGGATGTATGCTGCAGGCGAGCAGGGAAAGTTGAGCCATACCAACACCCTTTTCAGCCCATTAGCTCAACTTCTTCCTTGTCCATAGCCCTCTCACCAAGGTGAACAATCACCTTCTGGTGACAAATAATCAGCTTCAAATGAGGATAAAGATCAGTTACATTTTGTAGAACTAAATCACCACTCAGAATTTGCTGCAAGGTACTCTAATAATCTATTTCATGATGGACTAGCCAACAAGACAGAGCTAGTTTCTAACATTGGCTTTGTTCTGAAGGTCTCAATTTGACACCCCATTTTGCAAACTTAGACGAGAAAATGCTGATGACTGATGCCATGCTTTCCTGCTTAGTCTGTTTAGGAGGTATACTAAGACAGTCTATTAACAAATCTATCCAGAACATCCCTTAAGTGATCTGTCTCTACTGTGCAATGCCCTTGTAACCAGCCACCGTTTTCAGTATCTACAGGAACAGCTCAACTGAACAGACCTTAACAGTCAGTACAACTACTAGCGCTCCACATTTTCTAAGCTCTAATCAGTGTTACTCTTCAATCCATACAGTACAGTTATCTATGCTGATGACATCTGTCTGGGTACCCAATCTCAATCATTTTCTAATCCTGAGGGAACCAGGAATTGCAAACTGGCAGTTACAGCAGACACTTAACTGCAGTTGGCATATTTTCCATCTCTAGTAATGCTTTTGCAACTCAGTAGCAAAGTGTTTCCAAAAAAGAGCTCTACCAAAACAATCCACATCTGTTCTCTCTCAGCATCACTCTCAGTAGGTCTCTGACTTAGCACGGCCATCTGATAAAATTGGATGTAACACCCTCCCCCCAAGCCCAAAAATCACAATAATAGTCTACACAGCAGCAATATTGGATGTATCCAGGGATCACTCATACTCTGGACATCTGCTCTTGAGTGCTGCTACTCCATAGCCTGAATATCACGTATCACTCTGGGCCCACCTACCTTACATGTAGTTAGCTGTCATGCAACTCTGCACTACTATGAGTGTCATTTCAGACTACAGATGGCATCTCTACCCCAGCTGCCACTGCTGAGTCATACTGCTCTGCCATTTGCTCACTTTGAATATGCATTTGCTAAAATAGTCACAAAGATTGAAAGCTCATCTGACTTATTGTACCTAGATCTGTTTTGGTATCAACCTCAATTTTTTCTTACTGCCAGCTTTGTCATGTTGCTGTTTGTCAGAGGCAACTCACTAGAAGAGGATAAGATACCACTCAGCAATCAGGTTTTTCTCTGCCTTGCTACTTCAGGATACTCCCAAATCACCTGTCTGCTGGCCAGAGAGGCCCTTGGTGCAAGGAGGCAGCAAAAGGACCCAGCTGGGTTCCAGCTGAGCAGAGGGACTGGCACATCTGTATGCAGATACAGAAAGCAGCAGCCTCGCAGAGGACAGGCTTCAGCCCACAGCAGTCATGGGCTAATGCAAGGAATTTCATTTCCAAAACTGCTGTGGCTTGGTTTTTGTACATACATCAACCACAGTAGTAATGAAATCTGAAACTTGATTACCAGAAATATTTTGCTACCTCCCTGCTAATCCATCCACTTTAACCCACTCAATACTACTACATTCAATCCATAAACTAGAGAACTAGAAAATCCCAAAGAAGAAAAGCACAAGAAATAAAAAGTATTAATTTGTTACAGGAAACACAAAATGAAGGAGACTGACTGCCAGGAAATATTTTGATTCCTTCAGCATTCAGCTAGAAAAAGACACACATGCCCCAATCCATTGCTATACTTAGTAAAGAAAATGTTAGGCAAGTGTTCTCAAATATTATTCAAGACAAGTGACTACCTAGCACATTATAGTTATGCAATTAATAATGCTACAAACAACAAAAGAGAAAGAGTCTACACTATCTCTGGAACAAACAGCGAACAACCACTACTAAAAGTTAGGATCCCACCAAATCCTGAAAACTCCTTTGCCACAGTAGGAATAGCACTACTAGGATACAGTGGGTTTTATGAAAAGCAACTGTCGCCAGGTTGATAAAGGCAATTCCCACCACCTCACCCCATCATCTTTACATTTGTACATTGTACACAGGAAATGTAAAAGAATATACTGCACCACCAAAACCAATCCTACTTTTTAGAAATACTGAAAGACAATTACAAACAGTTAAAATGGCAGAAGACAAGAGGAAGAACTACAGACATTTTTCCTTAGGCCAAATTGTTTTTACTATCAATGCTACTCTGATGAGGGTTCAAAATTTTCCATTTTCTTGCCCTCAGAAAGAAGCGGTCATCTTCATCCTTTGATATACTCATTAATTTCTTTGCTGCTTTTAGGCCTAGCAAACCAGAAATTCACACCTCCAATTTCAGAAAGTAAGCAGAGGAGGATCTAATTTGAGCTGGTTTTAAATTATACAGCCATAAATGAATTAAGATTATGTTTATTCAATCAACATTTTCAGGTCACCTTTAAACCTTCTGCTACCAATTCATATGCTAGACTAATTGCTTCAGTTTCATCCTTCTTTTCTCTGAAGAGGAAATTCATACTTGTCGCTGTAGACCTTGAAGAGCAGAAGGAGGATGAACTTACTTTTTTGGTTCTTTTGAAGTCTCAAAACAGTGTTCAGTTTGTACTACTTCCAGAAAAAAGCTAGGACCTTAAATTCCTAGTTTTTATATTCAATTCACAAGTTACAATCTAAAAAACTTATGGTCAATTTACACTTTTAAGTACTTTTAAATATTAGATCAGACCAGATGTATATCAGAAATCTAATGGGAAGACAAAAATCTATTAAAGAACCTGTCATTTAAGAATTGCAAACGACGTCATTGCCAAAGCCCACAGAGTAAGCACTGACAGATAAATTATTCCAGCTGGCCAATAACTGTAGGCCCCCAAAACTGCCACCTCACTGACATCCAAAACCAGTGAATTATCACGTAGCGGTCATAGTCTGAGGTAACCACAGGAATACCTCTGGGTTTAGACCTTTTACCAGCTTGACGTTTCACAATGTTAGTTCATCATGAAAATTAAATGCTCTTACATTTCTACAAGATTCAAACACTGGTGCTCTAATCTGTAAGCAACTAGCAGACAGAAAAAGTAGTTAGAATTTTGGACAAATATACTACTTGGCCTATGGGAGGGAGCGTTGAACATTGCCGCTGATGTAAAGAATTCAAGAAGGAGAAAGTGTCAGTTCAAGAAGAGCAAGAAGCTGCGGAGCAGCACTGGAGTGACACAGTTCTGCCCTAGGACAGAACCCTGCTGCAAAGCCCGCTTGTCAGCTGTGCCTGAAATACGTAAAAGCAATATGAAGTAAGCTTTAGCTGTTACTCAGGATTAAATACAGGAGGTATACATAAGTGCAGATTGATGCTAAGTTTACAATAAGTTTTTAACACAGAATATTTTTTTTTTTTTTTGAGTTGAGATGTTATGCATACAGGGGCTATTTACACACATGTTAATGCTTCAAATGCAGCAGCCTTCTTCAGCTCAGGCTGTTAAAAATAGAAGGGAATGGGTAGGAGGGGAGGTGCTCTATCAGCAGCATCTTACTTTGAATTGATAGGATGAAAGGAAAAAAAGGAAAATTAAGAATAAGTATTGAAACGTGAAAGAGAAAGATAGCAGTGAATAAGCATTAGATGTTATACTATTATTTTTTTCCAAGAAAAAGAAAAAGACTTGATACTGAATTCTTTTTATATAAGCCATCAATACAATTGGAATAGAATGAGCACTTGGAAAAAATCAATAAAGAACATTTCTAGTTAGAAACACTGTTGCTAATTACGTCATGACAAATTATCACAATAAAATGTCAAACTTCCAATTTAGGAAGCAAGTCTTAAGTCATTCAGTACCTAAACATACCAATTACAAAAGTAATAAATAGCTTTAGTCAAGTTTAGGGCAACTAGTTTATACAAAGAAGTACTGTTCTGAAAAAAAAAATACTCTGTATATCCTACTAATATAAACAGGGGATCAAATATCTGTAAAATTTCTGCATGTCTTTTGTTAATAAAATATATAATATTAGAATAAAAATATTTGAAAATGCACTTACAACTAATATACTCAATATAACAGAATATACCCAGAGGCACTGGCAATAAAACACTTTTTATAGCCCTGACAAATGCCACTGCTCAATGTTTCCCCCTCCTTACTCTGTTACACAGAGAGCTGGTGATCACACAGGAGCAGCTACTGCTTTGGTACGATATGGCTTTACTCTCTTATTTGGGCGTTACTGTCAAAGGCTTGGAAATTTTCACCTACCCTATTTGAAGTACTCTGTTCCAATTCTTTCTACTCCATTTAATTTTCATGAGAATCAAGTACAGTAAAAAGTAGAACACTTTCAGCTTTTATTAAGCACTACCTGTACCACTGTTGTCTGTCTTCAATAATATAGCACTGTGCTTAAAAAACAAAGTTACTCTTACAGATTAATTTGTTTTCAAAGTCTCTCTTGAGAAATTGGTAGGCAGTATCTGCTTTCTGTGGAAGCTATAAAATAGGGTGGATTAATAATTCCTAAACAATCAGAGTTTTGTCTCACAGTTCATCTCTGAGCCACGATATATCATGAGGTTTGCTGCCTTTAAATACTGCAACAGCTCCCTGGTGGGCCATTGCTGTTACTAATCAGTTTTTCTGGAGTATCAGAACATTAAATTTCCAGTGATGATGGTCACTGTCACGCTTTCGGCTATGCATCAGTCATTTATTACAGCTTCACAATTTGCTAGCTGACAAAAGCGCAGCAGAGAGTCAGTCTTAAATTGATAGAAAAACAGGACCAATTGTTTTTTAAATTTCTATTTTTATGGAACTATATAAAATTTATTTATATATTCTAGATGCCTAGGATGCTTGGATATCGTGTCACAAGTACAAAACCTTCCTAGAAGAAAGTGAGAATGTAAAGCTTCCACTACATGAGCTTGAATATAATTCACCCACTTTACCACCCACTCTTCTGGTTAGTAAGTCAAAGCAACTGACTGGTCATTAAAGGACTCAAACCCAACTTACTGTACACTTAGCACTTCCTTCTCACTTACTAAGCGGAGAGGGGAAAACACAAATTTGGAAGGGATCACCAGGGAGTAACCATTACTTTCTATCAAAGTACCCCAATCTCTCCTCCATAATACACAAGCTGACAGGGGACCAAAGAGCTTTGATAGCATACATATCCCTCTTAGACTTCTCCAATTTGACTTTTTCTTCCAAATGTAGCACTTGTGATTGTCTTTCATTCTATTTGTCTGTATGCTAAGAATTGTCATTTTCCTTCTATAATTTCTTCTTTAAATACCAGTAAATGAAACTCAATAATACAAAACACAGAATACCTGGGGTTTATTCTGTCCCTCAAGCAAAACATGGGCACCCAGAACAGTGACTTCTCATCCTAGAGGATATTAGCAGCTGGCATTAGCTTTTGATTAAAAGGTTAGTATAAATTCAGCGTAGAAGTAAAGATACACTGACCAACTGCTAACAAATAGCAATAAGCAAGAAAGAGTTCTCATGTATGTCAAACAAATGAGATCTTATCTAAATAGTGTTTTAAGACTTCTTGTGAACTATAAAAGTGTTTACTGATATTTATCTCTCCTCCAGAAGACATTTTTGTGCTTTGTCCTAAGATGAAAAGCAAATTCAGCGTCTTACCAACTCCAGTTTAGTACTTTTCCCATTGTAAAAGTAAAGTTTAAAAACTTCGGAGTTGTTTTAAGTAAAGTGAAGCTGGTTTTAGTGTTGCTGGAGGGGAGGGAGTTCTAAAAATCTGCCAGGAAAGAAAAAGTTAGCATTCTAAATCTAAATACTTAAAGCAACAAGAATAAAAGTGTGCAGTATAAGAACCGTAGCTATGACTTGTTACATTTTGTTCTCTTTGACAGTCAGTGCTTAAGGAAAGAGATAGTCTGAACAGCTTAACCATTTCTCTTTCTGAGGCTAGAACTTGGCTAATGAAGTACGCTGAGTCTAATTATGTCTGTTATTAATTAAAATACATATGCAGATAAAGGTTTGTCACCATCACCTGAAAACCATCTACTCTCACATCAATGTGCAAATCCTACTAATTACTGAAATCTATAGTCTTTTTTTGAAGAAACAAAACCAAGTCCAGGAAGAACAGTGAAATCTTTCTCTAACAAGCACAAACGTAAGATTCCCTTTCCTAAGACAAAAAACTGCCTTCCCATCATCAAGCAAGTGTTCCAGTTACTGCATACTAAGTAACACACACAAAATTAATCCCTGCTTCTCCAAAAGTAGGTGGGCTCCTCATTAACTACTTATTAGAGGAATGAAACTGCTGCTGTCACTCCAGCCATGTGCCCACAGCCCTAACGCCTCCCTGCAGGCTCTCCTCCAGCTTCTGCCATTTGGTGCAACCACAGAACATCAAGTTATGGAAAGCAGTGATCTGTCAGGCTCACTAAACACCATTAGCACGTCCACACTGGGCAGACAGGGACTCACTCTGCCCTGGCTCCACAGCAGATGTAAGTTTGCCCTGCCAACGCTCTGAGCCTCTGGAAGGCTTTATAACTCTGTTAACACGGTGGCCAGCCTGAAGTAGAAAGCCCTGCTTGGAAGGAAATCATATTAGCCTGGTCTGAGCACTGCGCTGAGTCAGCACAGCTCCAGGATGAGAGCTAACATGATGCTCCTTGAGCTTGGAGCACGCTCCACTGTGTCTGCTGCAAAACACTCTGTGAGCATACCCAGTGTTAGTCATCTGCGTGGAAAAAAACTGCAGTGGAGAGCTGTCGTCACTTCTGAAAAATGGCCGTAACAGCTTGTACTAGAGGTAAAGCAGGGAAAAAAACATTCAGTTGGGATGCAGTACGTTAAATACTCCTATCAAAATAAGACATCACATAAAGCCAGTAAACAACAACAGGTTCATATCAGAGTCTAGCCAAAAATGTCTCCAGTTGTGGTGATTTTTTTGGTTTTGTTTTTCATAGAGAAGGAATTGAGAAAGAGCCTCAAACAAAAGTCATGATGCTCCGTTGCCATGAGGACTTAACAGTAAGTATCCTTCCCTGTTAGCAGGAGACCCAAACCTAAAACATTCTGCTCAAAGTCATAAATTCTGACACAGTTTGCCACTTCAGAAAAAAAATGAATCTCACCAGAGAAAAAGGCCAACATAACACAGAAAAACGGCCAGATTTACATTAGTAATAATGACAGTGGAGAGAACTGAACCCTGACCTCCCAATACAGAGTACTGTGCTATCAGTTAAATACCAGATTTATGAACAAATTTTTTGTCAGAACAGTTTTGCAGGTCTGACCTAAATTTATACGCAATTCAAGGCAACTCAGACTAAATTTAGTAGCAGACAAATGCATCAAATAGACATCTTCTACATTTGTTTCCCAAATTACCACTCTCAAATTTGTGCTCACACCTACAAATCATTTTGACCTTTAAGAAGGCGAGCTTGACAACAACATACTGTACTGAAACAAGAAGAAATAAATGCAAAGTGATTTTAAATCTAGAGTTGTATATGAACAGCTCTAAGTAGAACAAGAAATTCCTAATGCATTTGAAGAGCAATAAGCAGTGTATTAACACTGCAGTCTGGGGGCATTTTACTGAGCTATTTCAACAGAAAACAGGTCAGACAAAACAGCGCTATTTGAAGAAAAGAGAGCATGATCTACACTACTGCTCCAACCAGTTTTAAAACTGGTTAGAAAATTCTCAATGTATACAGCCCCAAAGGCAAAATAATCCATCTTAAATGCCCTGGGAAGAAATTAAACTGTGATATTCAAGCTGCTGCTTCTGCTGGCACCAGCCAGAGATTCCCAAATCCAGCTCTGCTGGTACATGTCATGAAAATAGAGACAACAGATTCTAATGACCAACAACAACAAAAAATTGATGAAAGTGTAAAACCATCAGAAAAGTCACCATATAACATATTAAGCACCTTAAAAAGATAATTCAATTTAAAAAAATAAATGTAACTTCTATGCCTCAAAACAAGCATTTATTCTTGGGAGGGAGGGAAAGGCAGGGCAGGATATGATTGACAGCTTTTTACATGGAAGAATTCAATTAGAAGATTAATAATGCCCTGTTGACAACAGAAAAATCTGAAGCATATAATTTCTGGACTTCACCATGGTTTTAAAAAATTGCCTTTCCATGCTTCTTCTAATATTTCTTAAATAACATGTCTAGAACTGCAGCACCTAAGAAACAGTTATTAAAGTGCAGTCTGCACAGCTGACAGTCTCTTGTCCAACGTACTGTCACTACACGTCTCAAGGTAGATTGTTTCAAAGCAAAGACCTCTTTTACAGCAGCTAATCAAATTTCAGAATGCTGAAGTATTTTGATAGCCACGACATTGCTTGGAGAACACAGAAAAAAACCCAACACACACAAGATTTTTAGTTTATTTAAACTTCTCCTCTATGTCAAAGCACTCTTCAAATATTTAATTAGTACATTAAGCCCTAATCAAGGTCCACTACATCTTTGTCTTTGTAGTTATATGACTAAACCTTTCCAAATATAATTACATTTCCTTCCACTAGGTTGTTCTGATCTTCTTGGATGAAGAAGCCCTTCCTTGCCGTTTCTGTCTGAATAAACCAGACTTCATGGAAGTGAAGGAACTGGATGACAAAGATTCAGATTAAACCACGAAAAAGATTATAACAGGTAGCCTACAGAGGTTAAATAACATTCTGAAACAATAATTACCTTAGCATGGCAATTCTCTACATTACAGTTGTGCACACTTTGGGTTTTTAACATCTGGTGTATTGCTGTTGGTACATGAGACTCTCTCACACAAACTACTTCCAAAAGCAGCTGGAGAAGACAGAGTTAAATGATCATACAACAGCATCACTTATAACACAAGTGTAAAATTTGAGGAACATTCACTGCAGCAGAAGTCAACAGCCATGCTAAGAGGCTCAGAAATGGAAATGCCCACCTGGAATCACAGCAGATTTGTACTACAGTTCTGCCAAACTCTGGTTCATCCTGGCATCATTCACTGTATTCACATCAAAAGTTAATCTCCTTCCACGAAATTCTTCTTGAATAAACCTGCTTACTTTACATATACGCAAATGTTTTTCAACTTTATGTTCATGTTTCACATTATGTGAATGTTATTTTTCACTTGTATGAGGTGCAAAAGTTTGACTTACTAGGTATTTTCTCCAACAGATTTTCAAATGACTAAGTAGCTTTCACAACAGTTGCAACTCCTCAATGCAGGTCTACTTGTTTCATATACACAGACTCTTGATTCTGGAACAACACGAGGCCAGTGAACCAATAACTGATTATTTACTGTAACACTGACATTTTTCTTTCGCACTTATTTGAGGTGTATAGCTACATGCATCATCTTTTTAGTCTATAACACTACATGCATCTTTTTTCAACTAGCCTATCAAAGCCCCTGAGAGTCGTTATATCATTCATTTAAGGATACAGAGACATAATTTCTTAGTAATATTAAGAGATATCAATTACTGTCTCCAGTGCTATTTGTAGATACTCTTGTTCTAAAAGGAAAACCTTAGAACGGGCAAAAACACTGAAATATCTACCTTAATGTCTTCCTTAAAGAAAAAGCCAGGGGTTGTTGATAGATGCATCTAGTCTACCTATGGCTGAGCCCTGGTAGGTATAGTCATCTCAGAGAACAGACTCAATGAAGCATACAGAATATCCAAACAACTGGAAACAATTAATTTCTAAAACCAACAGTCTTTGAATCCTGCTTGTGAAACACTAGCATGCTTACTTCTAAATTCAAAGGCTTGCCTAAAAAGCAAAACATAAAACCGTGACATTAGTAACAAAACTTTATTAAATTATGAAGGTCATTTTCTCCTTAGTAGCAGGTGACAGCAGGAGTTCAAGGAGACAGGTTGCCTGGAGGGATAAAAATGCACTCCTATCTACCATTAACATTTTTGCAAAGCCTGCACTCTTATCAGTATTTCTTGATATTGGCTGTCTCCAAGGCCTCAAAATAATTGACTGGAAGCTATGTTGAAAGAGTCATGTTGTGTCAGCTCTGTGATAAACTGGCCAAAGGGAGAAAGAGGGTTATGCACGCAGCACAGTCTGGGTTGCAACCTATGACTCATTAAGAAGCTATTCAGCACTTCTGCAGCAATCCACATGAGAGAGGAAGAAAATGGATGTCTTTTGAAAGCTAGGATTATACTGCCTTACTGCATTATTGTCGTTCAGCCTTGCACTATAGCTAGCGATCTTCTTTCAAGTCTATTTGACCTGGAATTGTTGGGGGGTTTTTGGTAACTCTTAGCAACAATTCATAACATTCTTAACAATGACAAAAAAAAACCCAGAAAGGAAGTGTTCAGCAACTTAACGCGCAACCCCCTACACAAAACCCACACCTCTTCAGCTACCCGTGTGGCCACTGGCTCAGCGGTGGGAATCCAGGTGAAAACAAGGCTTTACCAGCTCCCAGTATTTTCACCAGCACGTTTATGACATTCACAGTGTTCTATCACTGAATGATTTAAACTTAAAACAGATTTTTCTTCTTTGATCCAGTTCAGCACTCTGGGATTTTCCAGCCAGACACCTGACCCAGAAGACTAACGAGCCGAATAGGCTCACGGCAGCCAGTGCACACACAACCTCCCACTGCCCAAACCCTGGGATGTGCCAACAGCATTCGGAAAAGAAAACAGCTTTGGTACACAAAGTCAAAAGTGGCACAGGTTACTTAAGTGACACAACTTTGTTGGTTGTTACTGCTGTTTACAAGACACGCTACAAAGCCTTATATTGAATTTCAAGGTCTTCAATAAGCTTCCACCTTCCTGGTTCCAGTTACTGGAAGATGAGTTTTCAGCCCGGTCTCTGGAATACGTTCAGATTTAGGAAAACAGCACTCAAAACAATAGCCCTGATCACAATAGCTACCGCTTCTAGCGTATATCTTTTGACTGGTTTCAATAAAATAGCTTAAACAACTATTCTGCAGCTTGAACCTTGATATAAACGTAACACAATATTGCTAAGTTGCGTATTAATGCAGCATAAGAGCAATTAAGGCCAGAGCCTTAAATGTATATAAACATCTATATGAGTGCCTTTATATGTATCTAATTGACAGACAGCTATCGATACACACACATTCACACATTTCGAACTCACATTTTACCTTTTAAGAGCTATGGAGTAGGACCAAACAAGGCTCTACTCTTTCAACAAAATCACTGTCAACAATTAGCATCAAAAAGAATATTTAATGGTAACAACAATTACATGGACAAAATGTAACTGGTATCTCTATATATATCATGGAGGTGTGACTAAAATTCAGAAGACAGATTCCCAGGATATCTCTGTTCTAAACAGCTGAGGCAGTTCAGTGAAATAGAAGAGTTCAAGATCCAACACACGCACTCAATCATTGATTGACTAGTGCATTTGCAAGGCACTCATTTTAGTAATTAGGGTGGGAAGTCCATTAATACACTATCCATTAAATAATGATCTGTAAGCCTAACAGCTAATTGGGGGGAAAAAAAAAAAGCAGCAAGATTTATTGCGGAAGGCATTCAAATTCAAGTGAGCATCAATAGGAAAAATACTGAACATGTTACATAGCCAAGGTATATTTTATCACAGTGTTTAATACATAATCATTTTGGCTTACTTTTCTCTCTCAAACACATGCCTACTGAAAACCACATTTCAAACCCAAGAGTTTCACTAACACCAGATAAAGCTATTTTACAAAGCCCAAAATTGTCTTTAAATATTTAGGACAAGTTTTATAAAACATTGTAAGATCACAAGATTCCTTTGTGGGTATTTTAAATAGTCAGCCAGCATTTCAAACACTCCTACCAAAAAAGTGCTCAAAAGCACTCTGTACAGATGTTCAGTATTCATTACGCATTTTTATGTCTTTATGCATGCTGTATTATAGATGAGAATTGGCACGAACAAAACGAGTAAAGACAAAGCCAATAAACATTAACACTGTTTCCTGCGCTACGGCTGACTATACATCAATACCCCGTACTAGCGTGACTCAGGACAAAGAACAGTGAGGGTCTGAAATGCTGCACAGCTGCATGTAGCACTGCTCCCTCAAACCCCTGCCCCTCCAGCCCCGGGGTACGACTGTGCCCTTTCTCTTTTGGGCCCAAGGGAGGGCACAGGCTCGGGGGGGTAAAGGGAAGCTCGCTATCCAGCTCTCTGGAAAAAGCACTGAAGTAAAGCACAGCCACCACATGTATGGTCACAGTGGTGATGTTTGCAGTGTGAGGGGCCTGAGGATTGCACTGGGACAGAAAATAAAGAAAAAAAAAAGAAAAAAAAAAAGGGGGCAAGCAGCAGGAAGCCGAGAGGGTTTCTTATGGCCCACTGGCAGAATCCCTGGATTACCCATGGCACATGTCTTCAACCCAATTCCTGCTGCCTCCTCATCCAGCAGGGATGGCAACACCTCAGCAGCGTATTTGATACTGGCATCAGAGTAGTCTAACTCAAGAGACAGCATTGTGAACCACACACCACCACCTCACATGCTCATATAATTCTGATAACAGCAACTCCACCTGGAAGCCAACTGACCACATCATCTGTTTCCATGATTGAAATAATTAACATTGAACATATAAATTTTACTCTGAAGAATAATGCAGAAAAACAAAGGTGCATTTAGGCCAGCCTGTTGTCTCTACGAAAGTTAACTGTCATCAGGTAAAAGTTTATTCAAAGCCTACCTCACATACCCTTAGAAGCACAGAAACCCTCCCAACAATTTCTGTCCATAACCAGGTCCTCGCAGACTAAGCTGTCTCTTTACAGCAGACTAGCAAAGAGCCCTGACAAAGGACTCCATCCAGTACAAATCTAATAAAGAAATAATAAAAAAAAATTAAAAAGGAAAATAATGAATAGGGAGGAGAACATATTACTGTGAAAAAAAAAGACTTGATAACAATTGCTGCCTCGCTTACTGAAGAAGGCTCCACAATTCTCAACTAAATAAGTTGTAACTAGGAAGGGAAAGAAAAGTGAGTCCCTTAACAGTTCCCTGCTGCAAAAAGCAAAGAGGAACTAGAAGCACACCTAGAAAAACATCATCCTTAATTCACTAGTTAAAGATACAAGACTGATTCATCTTTGACATGACAGACTACCTTTTCCAGTTAAACAACTGAGTCCATGTGACTGTGAAACAAAGAGCCCTATCTGTAAGACTCGGGATGAAATTAAAATAACTCCAAATCAGACTTGGCCACCTCTGTCTGCTTTCCATATCACAGTGAGTAGATCACGGAACAGCAAACAAAGCGAGCTAGTTAAAATTTGTGGTACTCAGATTAAGTGTAATAGTGAGTAACAAATTTCTCAAGGGCCTACACAAGCCTTTTCTAAACTGAAATATGAATTAAAGGCTCATATCATTATGTACATTTCTTCATCTTTCTTCTATATAGGATTAAAATTCATTAAACACCTACATATTAAAACCTGAGAAGTCTTTTAAGTCAGAAGTGTCAAGTCATAAAGTGTATATGAGCACACACATGCAAGAGCTGTGTCCCTCCCAATCCAAACAAGAGGAAGACTCCTTGGAATGCTTTTTCTTTTTAAAGATATATCTATAAAATATATAGACACATATATAAATATATATATTATATATATATAACTCCTCATATTAAATGACATGCATAACTATTTAATATATAATACAACATGTTTCATTTTATAAATGACACAGAAGAGAGAAGTATTAGAAGTTGCTACTCTGACAACAGTGTAGGAATAGACAAGAAAAGAGGAAATTTGAGAAAGTAGACCAGGACAGAAAAAATGATACAAGTCTGGAGGCAATGGGAGGAAATGCAGGGAAAGAGTACAAAGTACTAAAAAGACTACCTTTGTCACAAGGGACAGAGTAAAGCCATGAAGTGCCAGTGTGAACAAAGGGAGGGAGAAAGGGGGAGATGACAGAACACAGAGGCTTTTAGTCTGCATAAAATCAGGACTGTTATGTAGTCCAAGTCTACTTTAAAATACTCAATTACAAAAAAACCATCCAAATTAATATGGATATTGTAACTCACAAGCTAAGCCCAGATAAGGGCTTTTTGTATGAGGGAAAAAACAATACTGATAACAGTATTAATTTATACTGATATCAGTATAAATTGGTATCAACAGGGTACACATGAACTTTGGCATTTTTAGAGAAGATTAATAACCATTCAAAATTGTTGTAAAAGCTCACCATAGCTTCAAGTCTATTAGAAAATACTGCAATCATACAATATATACCACAGAGGCAACACACATATTTTTCACTATTCTAGCAAACTCAAATATTAAGCTAGCAGGCATCAGGATTATTTTCCATCCTGATTTTTAATATATCTGAACATATATATTTTAATCCAAAAATCAACTGGAAGGAACAGGAACTGGCAAAGCACAATAGGCAAGTGTTCTTGAGAGAAAATTAAGTACAAGAAAATTAATTTTTTTCTATACTAAGAAATTGCAATAGCATATTTCTTCATTTACAG
Source organism: Strix uralensis (assembly GCF_047716275.1). Taxonomy (NCBI): domain Eukaryota; kingdom Metazoa; phylum Chordata; class Aves; order Strigiformes; family Strigidae; genus Strix; species Strix uralensis. The sequence goes on from NC_133974.1 coordinate 61,425,931, forward strand.
AATCACCTTTGTTTTGAAAGTGCCCTCTATTCGTCTTTATACATTAAGTGATTAAACTTCAGGGAGGATGTAGCCCTGAAACAAGGATAAACAGTACTTGAAATCTAAGCCTGTTAGCTCTTAAAACTTTTTCTGTGTGATGAGTCACTCCTCCCCCCATAGCAGGTATTCAACTCCTCCACCTTCTTGTACATAAACATCATCTAGGGTAGCGTTTTATTTCACATTTACTTCCCAATGAGCCTGAAGCTCTACTGAGGGCAAGCACCAATACACATTGTCCACTTGCAATCTTTAAGACACCTCTGCGTGGGAGACACCCTGGTCTATGCTAAGGCTGCAAGCGCTAGAGCTGTGCCAACAAAAATTTGTGCAAAAATGCTGGCACAGTTGCAGAGCCTTCGTAGCCTCACCAGGTGACCAGACCAGACTTGATCTGAGAAGGGGAACCCACACTCAATTCCTGACTAGCCAGAAAAAGAAAAAAAAAAAAACAAAAACACACCCAGGAGGCTTCAACAGCCTCTTCTGCTGCTGCAGTACTAATCTGAAATTTGGACTTCCCAAGGGCCCTCTAGATCCCTCTGTGCCAGGAAGGCGGCTGTGGGTGCACAACGTCCCCTTGCCCCTGGCCTCTCCTCAGCCACTCCCTCCAGCACCCACAGCCTGTACGTACCCCTTCCTTCACAAAGAATTGCCACTCGGCACCAAGTGACAGAGAAAGCAAAACATGCACAGGCCTGAATTTCATCTATGATGATTAATCCTACAGAAGCCAAATTCCAGTTACTGTTACTGAACACGCGTAGAATACTTTACATAGCTGCATCGAGAAGAAAGGCTTGTAACCAAGCAATGTCGCACTATGCCGGTCACGTGCAAGCTGTCAAATTCAAGCATTGAGAAGGCTTTAATACAGACAATAAATAGCAGAAGGCTGGTATGCCTGTGATAGAAAATAAATTGGCAGCCCATCTATTTAAATGCAGTTAAGTTTAAATTGAAACTAAATTACAAGGTTTGAAATTAACCACATTTCATGACCCTGAAGTTACTCCTTCCCTTCTCCTCATCAACTTTAATACCTGGCCTAACTTGTAAATAACCAAATGCAAACCAAGAGTAAGAAGTCTATTAAGATCTTTAAGAGAGGCCTTGTTTTACTTAACAAACAGGAATCTATTCTACAATCAGATGGTGACAAAAATCACATAAAACTTGCAGAAGATTTTCAAAGTGACCTCAAATAACTAGGTTTACAAATCCCATCTTCCACAGTCGCTATTACATAAAGTTTTACTTCAGGTGTACTTATACCATAAGAGGAAGTCTGTAAATGTTTTCTAAACAGAGTTCTATAAAAGCTGTCTTAGGCCGGACAGAATGGATCCAACTACACGAAGAGCATCAATCAGACTGGCAGAGGGAGAGCAGGGGTTTCACAACCTTCATCTTCACTGAACACTAATCTCTCGCTCAGCTTGTTCACCCTGTTAAAAGGATATTCTATGCAGAAAATGCTACACTATAAACAAAGGGGTTGACCACACAGTCACTTTTAATTATACTGTGCTAACCCAAAGTTTGCGAGAGCACACAATCCTAAGCATAGATTCACTCTATTCCCACAATCTGTGTACAGTATTGTAAACTGTGACCTGATCCGAATGGGTCCTTCTCCACATCTTATTTATTGCTACTCCATGAGCATCCACCCTGATGGTCCTTTCTTTAGGCTTTCTATTTCAAAAATACGTAAGAAAGAAAAAGCATGAAACAAAACTCGGGCGAGGTTGATATGAAGACATTTAACTACATCTTCAGTATTTCATACAATTCTCTTTCCAGCCTGACAAGGCACACTGTTTCAGTAGCTTCTGGCTAATCATCAGGGACTGAGCTGAACAGACAGTAATTCAGAACACACATGAAGACATCCAAAGTAAATTAAATAAAGGTCAAGGAATAATAAGAAAACTGGTAGTGCCATGACTTTGGCATAACAAAACAGACTGTGTTCTGGCAGAGCCTGAAGACAGCCCCATTAGGGTAGGGGTCATCCCAGTGCCAGAACCGATACCACCTGAAGTAGGAATATCTAGGGGGGCAGAGGCCCTTCAAACCAGGCACTGACACACAGGCAGAACATGCAAGAAGCCCTCGCCTAGCAAGCAACATTCCTCAGTCACAGAAGCTACTCCCCATTACCGCAGCAAGGATGCAGGAAGACTCTTGTTTGGGATCCATCACTGCTATTAACGTGAAGGATTCTGCAAAACAGTTTCCAGGAAAGAGTTCTTGTAAACTTCTCTGACACAACCATCTGCCTCCCATTTGTCCTCTTCCCACTTACCTCCCAGCTGTGCTATTCAAAGCTGGGGACAGGCAGGCAATATAATTAAAATTCACCTTCTGATAGCAGCACATGTAAAGGCTTCATCACCAGTTTGAAGAGTACCATGTAATTTTAAACTCAGTGTTTCTCAGAAATATTTTGACTAAGCGCAAAACGTTGAAAAAAAAGAACAGCCATGGCCAACTGCACACTCTACACCACCTGTCACCTTCGTATCAAGGTTCCCAGGCATTAGATAAAAGCAGTAAGATGCTATGATTTTTAAGCACCTCCTGGAATAAATGTAATTTCCCAAATCCTACCATTTACCAATATTTAGTCCAAGATGCATAACTATTTTCTTGCCTCAATTTAAGGATTCCAGCTTATATATGCTGCTTGACTAGCAACATATACGCTATACGTATAGCAGATATGTTCGACTAGCTCTCAGTAACAAAGATACAGGGCCGGGCTTGACCAAAGGTTGTTTAACCCAATGCAGTCCTTCCCCACCTCCACACACACAGAGCCCTGCTCAGTCATCATCCTGCTTCTAAGTAATACCTCTTGTCTACAGCTTCACTAGTCCAGAAGCAGGCTATCCAATTCCTGCAGCAGAAGAGGGGGGAAAAGACTAACCCACTGCTACCCACCACAGGAAAGATGAAGCTCTTGCTGTAAACCATTTCCCCTCAGTTGCTATCGAGAAATCAACTTCTTGGGCCTCCGCTGTTTCCTCTGACTCCTCTACAAATAAGCAAACATATTGACTCACAAACATCCCAGGAAACGTGGTGATCAGATATCCCAGATGACTATTTCTTCCCCCAGGGAAGCAAAATCAGCACGCTAACATTAATAAGAGGCACTGTGTTGGGGCACTGAAAAAATTACCATACATCACCAAGCATGCAATCCTTTTTTCCATCATTAACTCAAATTTAAAACAAGGCTGAAGTGGCTGAGTGTTGTGACAACTCACTGCACTTACGGTCACTTCATTGAGTCCATCACTACACAGAATTAGTAAAAGCGCAAATACTGTTTGCTCCTTGTCTGCATACGCATATTGGCTTAAGAATCAATATGAGCCAATTTTAGCTGGAAAGGTTTAGCGTCTTACTTTCCCCTGGTTCTAAACAGTGTTCTGAAATTCTGCCAGAAAATACCTAGAGGCAAACTTTCTGCATGTTTGCTATTAATTCAATTTAAATTGTCATGAAATGTTGTCTAAAATGACTTTAAAAAGAAAAATCCTGAAGAATCAGAAATGGTTTTGTTTCCATGTTCCCCACAGAGAGGGAGAGGGAGAGAGGGAGGAAGAATCACCAGCAGGGTAGTCTCACCTCTTATTTTAACAACCACTAATATAAGTCAAGATTGCACTGACGTGCTTAGACAATTTTAGGCTCTTCAAAACAGAAGGAAGCTTTTGTTTAAGAGAATTTTGAATGAAATAGCTACATACAGATAATTAAAAATTTTCTTATTTGTTGAGCTGAATTAAATACCAGCTTGCACTGCTGTATCTCATTCCACCTCCCTGACTGTCTCTCTTCTCTGTTAATAAGAGAAACCAACAGATGGAAAAGAAGTTTTAAAAATAGTTTTTCTACGTACTCTGAAAAAGAGCGAGAGCATTTGGTTTTGCAAGATAGAAGATGATATAAAAAGAATATGAAAAATGCAAACAGCATTCAAAATGTGAACATGTGCAGTGTTGTGCTTTTAAGCCACTCTTACAGAAATTTGCCTCCAGCCAAAAATAGCAAGAGCATCACTGTAAACTACAGCCATTCAAACCAAAATTACTATACTCTACCCACCCATCAAGCTGTTCTGACCCAAGGTATTTGGAAAATGGAATGCATAATTCCAAACACAAATCTTAAATAAATTAAATCTGTACAGATGCTTCTACTGGTTTAAAGTGGCCTTAGTTCAAGCATTAAACACTCGTCTAAATTAAGTTCAAGAAAGCCTTTTAGTACCAAATGAGTACATGCAGGTTAAAGTACTTTATGGCTTGTTCAGCCTGAAGCTAACGTACATAAATTAAATGACAAACTCCTTTTTGTCAATTCCTGAGAATGTTTTAAAATTTCCATAAAGAGGTATATCTACTTTCAAGACACTATGAAATCACTATTAAAGTTTTAAGGAAATTCTGACATCCTGTCAGTGACTAAGGATGACTGGAAACCCAGTGCACTATCTGCAAAGACAACAGGGGTGTGGAGGGGAACATGAGGAGGAGGTGGGGGATAAATGCTTGCCTTTTGGTTAGAAATGTAGGCAATACTTTACCTGAGTGCTTGCAAGGCCAGATTGTTCTTCTATAGTTTCTCTTGGTAAAGCCAATGCTATATGCCTGTCTCTCATATTATTTCTGCCCCCTTTCAGCTCAAACTTCCTTGTAATCCCTTTCACGTTCACTCTAAAACTGTGATCTCTGAAAACGTCATCCCTTTTCTTTTTCCTGCCAATTCACCCTTTTCATTCTCTGGAATAGAGACCCACCCCTATGAATCATCCTTTTTATTTCTGTCTCAAAAAATCTTGTTGCCCCAGTTGTCCACATTTCTGGGGTCTGCCCAAAATGTAACATCTTTACTTCCTTCCCTCAAGACACAAAAAAGTACATGCACTCCCTCACACACTCTCCCTGCCACCCATCAGTTGTTTTTAATTTATGGAATTCAGTGTATCAACACTTTAAAACCTAACTAGAATGAGGGATTGGGATACACAGGTGTCCTGTGGCACAATCATTCACTCCAACCCACTCTCTCAGCAGCATTGCTCAACATGTCACCCACAAAACGATGGGGGAAGAAGGAAGAGGTCCACAGTCTCATGAAGAGCTCCCTCCCAACTGCTTTCAGTGCATTCAGACATGAAAAACCACATTATTGTCACCATCATTTCAATTTAAATGTTTATAAACTAAGAATAAGAATGAAGGTTTTTACCTCACAGGGGGTCCACCACATATGTTTTAAACAGGACAGATGTTGCATTGTAAGGCTATCTTACATTTGTGTATCAAAAAAAAAAAAAAAAAAGGGCCAGTATCAAGGATGAAAGATTGGCATCAACATACCTGGTCTGGTCTTTTGTTTCTTCTCAGGCCTTAAACTGACTACAGTGTTGTAGTCAGGTGTTGGATGTAAGGAACATTTTTATATAGAGAACATGAATTGGTTCTAAAACAAACAACATTTTTTAATGTATTGTGTGTTTTGAAATCAGAGCAATTCAAATGATTCAGGCCATTTGGACCTTAGAGATTTTGTCAGACTTCCACCCAAGATCACAACCAGCTGGAGTTTTCCACATTTTTCCAAGAACTCTTTTACCCTTTCCCAGACTCTTGGGAAATCGTGACAGTGCACTACTGCAGGTCCTCAGACATGAGAACAGCAAGTAGCAGTGACAACCCAGTCAAAATGAGAGCTACTGCATTGCTTTAGATAAAAATTAAATGGAGTAGTCCTAGATTAACACACCACCATCCTCGTTATCCTCTTGAAATACGATAATCCCAAAAGTTTACAAACACAATATATTGAATGAATCAAAGCTGACTGCTCAAAATTCCTAAAATATTTTGTCGGGGGAGGACAGAAAACAGCATTCAGCCTATTTGATACATAATCATGGCAAAGTTTCACTGTTTTTCCTTTGAGATACACCTTTAAAAGTAAATGAGAAGACAATGAGAACACAAAGTATATAGCACAAAAGATCAGCATTCGCTTTAATCCTGAACTAAGGTTTAAAGATATGAGAGATTTATCACCAACCAATCTTAAATCCCTTAAAAGCACCTTAAATAATCTGTCATATAGTTATGTCCCCGTCTATTGGGGAATTTCTGCCAAGGTAGGGAATCTCAGTGCATTTCTAGAGAGAGGACATTTGTAAATTAAAACCTCCTAAACATTTTCTGCTGTACGTATGCTGACATAAGGATGCTGTATAGTACTGGTAAAAGCACATCCACACCTGCCAGCTGCAGTTGATGACCTCTAACTTTCTGGGACTATCCTAGCCTCCAAACACATCTTCGCTAACTTGAGCAAAGCTGCACAGGGACACAGTAATTCTTGTGAACTAAGCCAAGCATTATATGACGGACATTTATCACAGTTTGAATCACTTCCTTTACAGGCAAATATGTTTAACTAGAAAGTTACTGTTGTGACTCGTAATTTTGTCCTCATGTTAAGGGTGGTGGGAGGGAAGACTCGAGGAGTAGAGAAACTAAGCAATTGTAAACAGATCAAAACAGTAACTAAATGGAAACATTTGTTCCAAACTAGCTTGTACACATACTGAAGATCAAGCAACAGCTACTAAAAAGGAAATACATTGTCTTCAACCATGGCCTAATATAGGGCTTCAGCGAGTGTTTCCAGTACAGCACTATTGCAGCCAGTATTCTTCCCCTCCACCCCCTTAAATACTCTCTTTATTTAAGGATAAAAAGACATCAAATAAAAGTGACTCTGGAATTGCCCTTCAGTATCTCTAAACCCACGTCACATTGTATTATTTGCAAAGTGACGTATTTGTCTTTTGAAAAAAAAAAAAAAAAAAAAATAGTTAGACCATTTGTTCCCCAAAATCTGAGAGCTGGATTCACATTTGTGCCACAGCAAAGAGCATGGCACAACATACCAGAACAGATCAACTTCAGGACAGCGCTTCAACCTTGAAAGTTTGCCTAAATTTTTTTCAGTCTGTCAAAGCAGACATCTGGCTCTTTTACTGAATTAAGAAAAAAACAACACAGCAGTATATACAATGTTTAAATCAAGAGATTCAATTAAGTTCAGACATGTTTGAAAGATGCATTTAATCAATAAATGATTAGCCAAAGATAAATTCTGATCTCTCCAGACATTTTACCTCTCAATGAGCTCATTAACTCAACACATACAACAACTTTCATAACCTTACTCAGCCTTGTTCAAAAAGGGGTGGTGGAGAAAACACCATAAGTCTAAGAAAAAAGTAGGAATGCTGTACAGTTATTGCAGAGGACCTACTCTGGTCCACAAAACATTTGCAAGAAGATAAGAAATCAAGTCAGATCCCAAGTTAAGCCCCATGGGCTGGAAGTTAAAAATGCATTTCAAAAAAACCCGATAGATATATCTGATATGAAACCAAGCAGAAATGCAATCAACTAAACATAGTTACTTCAAAAAATAATAGACATTTACTCTCGTACAACTTTAGTTTTCTAGGAAAATAAAGTCTTCATATTCCCTCATGAAACGTAACTACCATTCACTTTCAGTAGCACTTTTTGATAAGAAGATAAGATACCACATGCTTCATCGGCCATAAATTCTTTGTACTAGTTGTGTTACATACCAAAAAGCAATTTTTCTTGCCTTTCTATTGCTTCCTATCTCTCATGCCCCTCCAAGATTCAGCTTCAGATTTTGCAACTGCTGCTAAGAATCACAGAAGAGAAAAAAAAAATATTTCAGACTTGGGCCTGCTATCCCTCTGTTTCATGAGGAGTGGTAAAAGCTCATCTGGAGAGTGTTAAGATATAGGGAAAGGCAGGTTCTAGCTAATTAAAGAATTTGTTCAGTTCCAGAGAAATGTAATAGAGACTACAGTTTGTTAGGGCTTTCTAAAGACTTTCTCTTAGTAGAAAGACACTAGTATACAAACACGAACTTCTCAGGCAAATAGAGAATTAGAGACACTATTTGGGACCAAAAATATAAGTGAACCAGGTAATTCTTTTCTTCACAGAGAATATAACTATATGAACAGGTTCCTTTTTTACCATATACCCATTATCTATCCATAAGCTTCTAGTCCATACACCTTCAAGCAAGAATAATAATGACACTGAATATTTTCCTGTAAGTCTGAATATTGGAGAATACCAAATCAAAAATATTTGCTTTTTCCAATTGCCTTTGTTTTAAATCTAGAAGGGATTCAAAGCCAGACTTTTCAATTAAAGCAGATTTTTATTCATAAAAATCTTCATTTGAAACAATTACACACATTAAGGCAGTAGAAAATAAAATTCAATAGCTGAAACGGGCATAAAATTTTTTAACCTAATATATATCTAGTCAAAAATATGTAGTCTGAGTTTGTTCTGTAGTTCAAGAACCGCAGGTTCAGCAATAAGAACAGAGTGTTTGCAATACTGAGAACAAGCCAGGGGGATAGATTCCCTCCCTGAAACTCACTGTGAAGTGTGTTATGGTAATACCTGCTGGGAAAATCCTTCCTAGAACATCAGGACTAGCAGGAAGACATTCAAACACCTCTGCTTTTCATTCTTCTCAATGGCAGAAGAAAAGACACAATAAATATTTCTTTAAATCTTCAAATAGACTTTCTACAAATGAAAGCAAACATAATCACTGTTTCTCAAGTTTCTATCCTCACAAAAAAGGAAAGGTAGAAAGAAGAAATGTACATCCTCCCACACCTCATTTTTATTTATATATAACTGGTTTTATATGTTCACTATGTAGAAAGAGAGCATGTATGTATATTAAAAAAATATATGCAGACACATATGCATTTATACACACACACGTTTTTGTTAAGTCAAAAAAGGAGTGACTTGGAAGGGTATTTAACCTAAATCCAACCATCTCACTCTTTCATTAAAACTAGGTACCTAAATGTCAGCTGCAGTGTTACAGCCTTTTCCAAAAGTAGGAATTCAGTGAACTTTCAAAAATATCCGTAACATATTATTACATTACATATAATTCCTTGAAAACAAAAAATATTTCAGAGAAGAAAAACTACATTCTTACTCTTTTTCCTCTCCTCATTCTATTTAATCCTTAGTCCTTCCTGAATGAGTAACAGAGACAGTATAGAAGAGTGGTAAACTTTAAAATCTTCTTTCATTACCCTCAAGCACTCTAAGCTGTCACACCTGCCCAGGAGCGTGGTGTTCAGAGAATACAGTCAAGCAAAGAAAGCAGGCAGCTGGCATGAGCTATAGCAAGGGGCTGCAGTTCAACCTTAAGGCTGACGCTTGGATCCTTTGACCCCTTTGCTTCTTTGGGAGCACTCAGAACTAGATGAAATTTCTTGGTAAGAGATGCCAAGAGGCTGCATCCACTTGCACGTGCCCATTTCCCATGGCTGCAAGAGGAAACACGATTATGAAAGCGGGAAGTTCTGCAACACTGGTAATTGCCCAAAAGAAGTTATAACACACACTGGTCACTCAACTACTGTTCATGACGTGGGGACAAAAACCTACCATGACTTCATGAAAATCACTTTTAACGGCATGTTTCCTCAGACACTTTTAAAGGAAAGGCTATATAATATTTTTAGAAAAAGCTACCCCCAAAAAAACTGCATAAACTGTTGTTCTAATGGTGTTCATTTACAGCTAAATAATGATGAGGATAAGTGTCTTTACATTCCTTTATTATTTTTATTCCCTCCCCTTTTGATTGCTTCCATGCAAGCAAACATGCAGATACACTCTTTGGAGAAGGAAGTTTATAAATTACTTTGTGGACTATCTTCTGGTGTCATTTAGACTACAAGCTGAGGGGGAAGAACAAAAAAAAAAAAAAAAAAGAAAAAGAAAAAAAGAAATCCAGCAGACATTCCTGAAGCGGTATTTTAAGCTTTAATACAGACCACCACCAAAACACAGCTCTCCCCACCCACTTCCTCTCCCAGGAAAGAAGATGCAGAAAAAGAGACTTGTGAAATAAGGCTTAAATTTAGATTGAAGGGTTGTTTGGGTTTAGGGTTTTTTTGGTGGAAAAAGAAAAAACCCAGCATACTGACAGACTTTATATACTCTCAAGCAGATAAAGGAGGGCACAGATTCCTGCGAGTAAACAAGAGAAACTCAATCCTCTGAAGACAGGCAGGAGCTAGCACTGCACAACAGCAAGCAGTCTCTATCAGCTAAGGCAAATAAAACCAATGTACCAAACCTAACTGCTTCCTGGGAAAACGAGCAGAAAAATATTAGGAAAAAAAATCTGCAAAGCAATTGCTTTTGTCACATTTTCTACTCACTGATGTCTTTTCTGAAATATATCTGAGAAGCCATTTTTAACCAAACCATGCAAAAATCAGAATTACTGACTTGTTAACAGACCAGATACTACTGATTCAGGGTCAAAACATGAACAGCTGGGCTTGAAAAGCAAGCATACCTGTTATCTTTTCACAAGGAAGCAAAAGTGATTCAAAGGACTTGAAAACAAACTAACAAAACCTGAACATCTATCCAGTTTGAGATGTGTTTTCTCCCAATATAACCCTTTTTTCCTCTCTTCCTGTTGCCATTCCTCAGTTTGTCCACTGTTTTAATTTAGATGAAGTCTTCTTTTTCAAACAGTGCAAACCAAATTTCATCTCATTTATTGCTTGTAACTCTTTTTATAACCGCTCCTATCCTTTTTTAAAATATCCCAACCGAACTAAGTTAAGGGGGAGTCAGAAACACATGAAAAGTGAACAAGTTCAAAATCCAGAACATGTGGGGTCAGTCAAGAACAGACCTCCTACAGACCCTCGCATCCCCCAAGAGCCTCCCAACACATATGGTGGAAAAGGAGGGAGATTTCTTTCCCCATTGCTCCAAAGCAATACGAGCACCGTTATCCAAGAAAAGGGAATGCCTATTTTTGACTCCTTCACTCTTCCAGATGAACTGGTAAAAGTATTGAACAATAATTCAACAAAATATTTTTCCCTTACAAGCTACTCAATAAACAAAAATATAAAGAAAAAAGAACTGCAATTGGAAAGGAACTGTAATACACATACACTTCATACTTTTGTATAAACACATTGTAAGCCCTGCCAATTTAAGAGACTCTTCTTCCACCACCCACAACTACTTCCTTTTATCTTATCAGAAAAATAGCTCTTCACCGCTGTAGGCTAATTACACCATCTGTTTAGCCCTAGTACAGTAACACTAAGACATGGCACATTAATTCCTTAACTTTCCCACATGGAACTGCCTTGTGTTGCCCTTGTACTTGCAAAGACACAGGCTGGGCAGAAGGGGGGGGGGGGGGGGGGGGGAGGGAAAGTCAGCCTCACATTATTTGTATTCCCTCTTCCTCTACCACAGCTCTGCTGCCAGGCTTCACAGGAATTTAAGCAATCTGACAATTTCTCTCTACCTCACCTCAGTACAATAGTGCCAGTTGTCAGGATCAGCAATAGAAAACATCAATCATAAGCACGCACACAAAGGAGGAGGCAGAGTCTGTGCAAGCTTGCACGGCTCGTCGTATCAAGCAAGCTGCCTCTCTCCACAGTGGTCAGAGGACTCTGAATCCCAAGTTAGAGCCTTCCTTGGGAAATGGGAGATACACAGCCTTGCATTAAAAAGCAGGATTTCTCCAGCTTTTGGAGAATAGGACACCCCACACGCTCCTTCTGCCTCTCCAAAGCAAACATGTCCTGGCCTGTCCACCAGGACCAGACACTGCACACAAACTCCTGGCTGTCCCCCAGGTGGGAGATGCTACCCGGCATGTACCGCACATGCTGGCGTGCTGGGAGATCTTCACAAGATCCCTACACCCTTTTCTTTTTCTTCCTTCCCCCAATCCGTCTTCCTTCCCCCCAACTCCTTCAAATAAGCCAGAACATTTAAGAGCATTTTCACTTTGACTTTCTTAAGTTAGTCCCAACTAAAAATAAAACAGTAACTTTGGGGTGCGAACCACCACAGGCTCAGGCAGACAGTGCAGGAGTTTGTCCAAACCCTGCACTATCTTGCTCAGTGTCAACAGCCTGGGTTCAAGAGTTTGCACCTTTCCGTTGGAGACCATCACTCCCCCCTCCCTCCCATATCCATCAGGCAATAAGGTTATTTAACCTCTCTCTCAGGTAAAATTGCACAGGAAACCTGTTTACCCAGTTGATTTGGACAAGTGGACTGAAGACTGAACAAATGAAGAGGGGAGGCAGAAGACATGAGAGGGCAATCATCTCTGCACGGCAGCAGTTACAAGCAGCTACACGAAGCAGCCTCTTCAGTCCACAAACCTTCAGCAAGAAGGGAACGCTTGTCTGCATCCTTGCAACTTGTAAGAATTTTCTTCTACAGCTCTAAAAGTTAGAAAACTTGTACCTAACTCTGAACACATCTGGGATTCTTCATATTTCCCTCCCCTCTTCCCCCTTAGAAGTATTCCTACATTTGTAATGCAGTGATACAAAACCCCTATTACAAAGACATGTTCCAGTTTAGAAACTGTTTTCATTAGAAAAAAATACTTGCTGCTGATAACCATTAAGATTACACCAAAGGTGAAAGGAAAAATCTTTAGACATTTAACATCACTTTGCTTTGCTCAGCCAGATAGTTTTATTAACAGTTATTTATAGATTCCTGTTTCTGCTATATGTCACAGGCTTGGGTTTGGGGGTTTTTCTTGTTGTCATTTGTTTTAGTTTGTGGGGTTTTTTTAAATAAGGCATGGTGGAGGCTGGAAAGGAGAGAGCCAGAAATAAGAGAATACTTCAGCTTACAGAGATTGGTCAAGAGGATATTTACATTCATCTATAGAACAGCAAGGGCACAGGTCACAGGGAACAAACTAGGACACAGAGGAGGGGAAAAAAGCAAAGGTGAATTGAGCCCAACTATGGTCAATATCTCTGCCCTCAGGTCCCATCAAAAGCAAACATCAGGAGGCATGGATGGGATAGGGACAAAAATAAAACTATTATATGCTTTCCTTGCTAGAATATTACGCTTGTATCTTTGCCTATCATTTCAAATTTAGAAACAACGTACACAGCTATTCTTAACGTTGCATACATAAATTAGAAACTTTTTCATCACTGTTTCTCCTGACCTTTTTAGTGACAAAACTACTCAAAAGGGAAGCAAGGAAAAAAAGAGTGTTAAGGTACTGCAATTAGGTAATTGCAAGTAGAGAAATTCTAAATGCTTGGCCAAAACCATCCAGGTTTCATCCCACTATTCAGTAGTGTCTTACACAATCTTTGCCTACACTGAACAAACCTTAATACAGCCACAGCTCATTGAAACTACCCAAGGACTGGGCTGGCTCGGATTCAGGGACTCCTAAACAGTAAGGTCAGGGATACACTGCAAGACACAGTTCGTGTAACACTGTACTTGTTTCTATTCTCTGAGGCACTTTCCTATCATGGAGATAAAAATGTAGAGTCAAGCATTCAGTGCTATGACAGCCGTATCTGCCCTTCCAGCTAATGGAAAAGTACCAAACATCAACACCAGCCAGCAGAGAGGAGGATCTCGCACAATAACTGCTGTCATTTAACATGTTCCCTTACCACTCATGGTCAACAGCAAGGCCAGGGTAAGTCACTAGGTAACTTTATTAACAAGGTAATCCATTAACTTAAATTGTAGGACAGAAAGTACATAATCTCTATTTATCAATTCTGAAGAGGTGTTCAGTAGATTCTTTTCCTTTTCAAAGCTGCTTTGACACCATAAGCCTGAAAATTTTGCCAGACAATCCCCAACTGAAAGACAATAAATGTTGAGAAAACAAGTTCATGCCATAACATAAAAGAAATTCTACTAGCCAGCCTATCATCTTCTCTTACCTCCACTTGTAACACATATCTTTATGCTTAACATGTGAACGCAAACAAAATATTTATATTTTACTAGTAAAATAGCAGTTGTGTTTGCTTAAGAGGCAGTTCCCTGTAACAATGCACTTTCCCCCTTTCCCCTATGTACCACCTCTTTGCTCACAGAAGCAGTCCACACACAACTCCTGTACCCCAATATATACTTGGTATAAACCAGGTACCCAACACTGGTAATCCAAAAAAAAAAAAAAAAAAAAAAGGGAAAAAAAAACCCACAAACCTACAACAATTCTTCAATTCTTCCCCCTTCCCCTCCGAGAACACTGTCATTTGGATATAAGTGAACCAAGGCAGTTTTGCTGTCGCATAAACTGTAGCTCATTAAAGCACAAACAAAACTAGCTTAAGTTTTACACGAAGAAAGGGATTTATGGCTTGATGAGAAACAAATTGCCAAAAACCCCACTGCAAACTTGCAACCTAATTAAACGCCTTCTGTTACGCATAGCATGAAAACTACCACCACTGCTTTTTATGCCTATAAAACCACTCTTTCTTCTAACTGTTATTTACCTCCTGTTGACCAAGTGTAGAAAAATGCTGGCATGCACCCTCCAGGATTTCCATACGCTTCTACATACAGTACAGCTCTGTGCACTACCACTCTTGTGCTAGCTTGCAAAGAAACATATCCATAGCCCCAAATAGAGGCGGTTTGTTTCTGGGTGGCACTCATCTTTGACATTAAGAAACCATTGTCAAAAACTTAATTGCCTTGTTATGTCAAGTGTAATATATACCAAAGGTTAACAACATAGACCATTTCTCTCACCCCAAAAGCTCACTAGAGAAGTTAGACTTCAGAAAGATGTCTCCCTTGAAACTTCTGGCAGTCATACAGTCAGATCAAGTAAGTATACATGGAATGCTAAACACCTCTTTAGTATTTCATTATCTCTCCAGCACACAGCACAATTTTATCAGATACAACACTTAAACTTGCACTTTCCAATTTTGAAAGCAAGTGTCCACTAACATTTGAAATTATTTAAAACAGAACTCCAAACTCTTAAAAACAGACAAAATATTTCAACTGTACATGAACACTGTAAAGCATCAAAGTGTCTCAGTGAACCAGAAAATAGAAGATAAGAGAAATATACTCAGCAGTCAAAGCAATACAAGTCTTGACGCTTTTCAGGATCCTGCACATCAAGTAAAATTCTGACTGCTTCTATGGCAGATTTTCACTCAGTATCTGTCTGCTAGCAGATCACCAAGTCTTTCAAGAAGACTCCTTTCACAAAAGGTACAATAATTAACTGTAGGGTTTGAGGCAAAACACAGCAGAGCACTTCCCAAATTTCAGAAGTCCTTGGCAGAATTCAAACACCTATTATACAAATGCATAACCAATTATGTGTTCATATCTGGAAAACAACAGTGAGCTTAGCTACTGGCCAAAAGTTTTGGTAAAGAGTCAGCTAAGACAAGGCAGGAGACACTGACTTAGTGTCAGCATCATAAAATTGATCAGGGACCACTAAGGGAAGGGGAGGACAACACTGGTAACAAATGGCAATGAAAAAACGTCCCATTTGCTGTTGTTCTCCAAGGTTAGGTTAAGTTTCTATATATAAAGAGAATTCCCTAAACTTTTCCTACGGGCAGCAGTACCGTAACTCCTAAGTATTAAAAAAGCCTTCTGAAGAAAACACACCTGACTTTTTTTTTTTTTTTTTAACAACAGTCAAATGTATGCACTGTGACAAAACAAATTTGGTAACCCAGTGAGAGTCAATCTAATCTAGTAACACTTCCTGGGTCAGAAGGGTCCCCAGAAAAGGTTGCCTTTATCTACTCTGAAAGTTTAAACTGTCAGGAAGGAGAAGAAAAAAAAAAAAAAATCATGACAGCTAAGCACAGCGTGAACTCTTCCAAGAAACAAACAGTCAAAATCATCTTCCAGTAATCTGGTGGAAAAATAACACTACAAGTGTAACAAAAACATGTGAATTTACACTCTGAAAGCAAATCCTCACATGAAATACTGTCCAGATACAAGGCTGCTTTAAATTGCCTTCTAAGAAGTCTGAATTTACATCACAGATGTAGCTACAGCAAGACTTTCTAACACCGAATTTTTCATACACATTACAGGTTGCTCATGAGACTGATTTTTTTTTTTTTTAAAGCCACACACCATCCCATTCTGCTATCACCACTACACGTATTTCTTCACACCTCACACTTTCTTACATATGAGGAGGTAGAGCTCCTGCAGAGTTAGTTTATCCAAGCACACTGATCAGACAAATGAGAGATTGCAGGCATCTAGAAACAACATGTGTTAATGATGACTTGAATTTTTTTCACTGTGTTTTACAAATCTATCTTGCACTCTAAAAAACACTCTATGTCTGAATATTTTGAGTACAAGAGGACAGCCATAAATCTTTCTACAGACACCTGTAACTATTGCATAAACGCATGCTATTTTACCCTATTTTCAACGCATCCAAGGAATGTTAAAGATACTTTATCCAGGTTAGTTTTCATCTTACAGACCTCCTTCCCCAACCATTTCTGTGGTAGACCACAAAGGTAATGCCATTTTGTATTTGATTGTGGAAGTGTCCAACTGGTTTTAAACCCACGTTTTCAAATAACCTCCATTTCACAGCAGAAATAATTGGGGGTACTATTACTACTCCCGCCCATGCAGAATCAGGCACAGCAAGTACAGCCCAAGGCCTTCCCCTCATCTCTTGCTGCTGCTGCTCAGTAGCTCCTCTTCAACTTTGTGCACATTACAAGGAAGAAAACAGTTCCCAGTGCTTCTGTTCCTACTTCCTTGACTATGCATCAAATCCTGTTTCAATATAACTTAAGCACTAGGTTATTTCCACATGTACCGCAGCATACACCAAGCCCGCAGTTGCTACAGTCATTGGCATGCTTGAAGTTCATGCCCTACCTTATCCTGTGACAACTTGTTCAAATACCTATACCTTTAGCTACACAGGGAAGTTGGAACAAAGCGCTGCTAAGGAGGAGGGAGATAAAAAAAACCTTAATCTACTATTCAATTTCTTTTTAGCTGAGGAAAGTATAGCAGAACCCAAGCTGTTCTGATCCACAATACAAGTTACCAAAAATATGCAGAAAGCAGTGCTTGGCAGATGCTGCCCTCTCCCACAACAGCGCCTCTCAGCCCTTCAGATCGCAAAAGATGGGTAGAAAGCCTTACACCTTTTTTATTTAAGCCTACCTAGGGGGAAAAACACTGTTGATTTGCACTTCCCTGATGCCTAAATACTGAAAGCAAACCCCGTCAGGTCAGTCAGAACTCTCTGAAAGAGAAATCTCCACATACCTTTAAACAGATTGGACATAACCTAACCCACTTGTGATCAGTAACTGTTAGAACAACAGTAAAGTCAAACATCAAATGCAGCATCGAGGCACATTCACCTCATCCCACATTTACCTTTTGGGTTTTTTTTTTAAACAAATAAGCATGAAACATTCAGAATTCTATCTGAATTGGCCTTTTCCTCTTCTGTATCTAGTACTACCTTCACAGTTTATGAGGTTTAATCACCTGCGATAACTTTTTTTTCTTGGCCAAAGTATTACTTCAGCCATGACAGTTAGCCAGAATACTTTAAAATTTGAATAGCTGTGTTTCTAAGAGCCTAAATTTACCCACAAAATCTCAAACTGGCATTTTGGCCCAGTAAGACCTTCTGTATATTAAATCATCTCAATAAAATTGATGCGCTTAGAAGTTGTTTTTAAATATTTAAAACTAGACTCTGATCTCAGTGATTTTTGGTTCATTGGTGGTATCCCATGATACCAGTGCAGCTCCTAAACATAAGATATTACTTTTTAATAGCTCCATTAAACACGTTTCAAGATGCAAAACAATTTTGCGAGGCCTGGGGGAATGAAAAAAGAAAGGGAAATTATGCTATCTGTGAGTCAACACTAGCTCCTCTTCACTCTCTAAATATCTACACAGAAGACTGTTTCGTAACTGCATTCTGCCTTGGACTTTTTGACAGCACATGATCATTAATTGTTTCCTCCTCCTAGACTCTAAAGGAAAAAAATAGAGGAAAACGATCAGTTTTTAATAATTCATGGTAGGTGGTATACAAAAAACCTAATGTGTAGTCAAACAATACTGATTTCATCTATGATAAAAGTTTATTATAAGGTTGGACATCGCATTATCCACTAGTATCCAAATGGTTTTGTTTATGCAAGCAGCATTTTTAATTATAATTTAGTATTCCCAGTTGTGAAAGTGACAGTGAGATTCATTCATTTATTCCTTAAAAACTAAAACGCCATGGAAACTCTGAGACAAAAGCTCCATGTGTGACTGTGTTAATACTGCTTCGGGGAAGAGACTACTTACAAAACCAAGAGGATGATTCAGCCTCTCTTTGTGTATTTGTTCATTCATTCTTCTGCAATTGAACATAAATTTGGATTAACCATTCCAGCATTTTGGATTATCTCATTTTCCACATCATGTGTCAATGACTTTCAGAGTTGTGATCTCAAAGTGAAAAGCCCAATATCCCATTACTTGTATCATAGAAACAAAGTTCTCATGAAAACTTACTGTAAGCAAATTTCACAGAAATTCAAAATAGTTTTGTCTACTTGCTTTTGTCTATTGAAAAATAAGGCTCAAATTTATACAAAGTAGCTTTCTATACCCTGGTCTTACATCCATGATTACTGGAAAACCAGTTTCTGAAGAGTCTGACAACATCCAAAGCAAGATGGCAAGTATCTTATTTATCTATACTCGTTACGAGAATTAGTTGTCCCAAACCTCTTGCAATAGTTATTACAGAGAAACTGTAAAGTACAGGCAAGAATAAGTAGTTTCATCAACAGTTAGTCAATTTGACTTAGCGATCCCACAAGAGCAAATAATTGTCTGTCAAGCTAAGCAACACATACCAACTCTCCTTTGAAACTGTGGCAAAAGTGAAATAACTGCAGTCTACACAAACAGGAGGTTCTGCCTCCAAAGGTGTTTTCCCAGACTATTTGTCTTATCCCTCAAACAGTTCCCAACTTCGCTGAAGTCACCAAACCAAAATGCAATCAGATAAATTCAGACAATATTTGTGTGCTCGCAGACCATGAATAAAGCCATTAAAATCCCTACATCTACCACTTCTGATTCCCAGTTTGCAATACTTGCCCATCCTGAGCACAAAATGCCATAACGGAAATAACACAGGTTAAAACTTAACAATGACTATGGAACTGAACAACTAAATTGCCCATTTTATCAGAAGAGTGCCAATATCTTCTCTTTTAAAAAGTTTCTGACTGAGATCACGGCTTAAATCCTTCTTCTTCTGAGATGTGATGAGAACATACCAGTATTTACAACTATCCTACACACTCTTACAACTTGGCATTTAAACCACTGATAATGGCATCTCTCCCTCTAGGAGGTCTGCAACCAATCTGTCAAGCATCTTATTTCAGCAAATCTTTCTAATCAAGCAAATACAAAAATCTTAATTAGGTGATCAACTAGCATATCTTCTAATGCATTAGTTCTCAAATTTGAATAAAAGGAAAACAACACCAACAAGCATTGAAGCCTGGTGAGATCCATACTAAAGCTGCATTTCTCTATACAAGACCTACACCTTAGTTCTGGTGAAACCAACAAGTATAAGCAGGTACTGTTCCTGAAAAGGTGGCTCTGTCCTCAGATTCTTCCACTGGCATCAAAGAAACGATACAAATGAACAGAAGTCAAAACCCTCCCCTTCTGGCAGCAATACACAGTACGTGCAAACAACAAGTTTTTATTACAGAGTAAGAACAGAAAACATCCTTCGGGCTCCTTCTCCACCAGTACCACCATGTCCCCAGTAAATTTCCTACTCCCATAAAACTTCCTATGTTGGGTTCGTTATTGTTATCAAGAGGAAAGATCCGCTTACAAACACCACTAATCTTTCCTTTTGTAGCCCTACAAGTTTTTTCATGTTCTTCATTAAGGGAAAAACAGAAGTCCCATACAGGCAAGTACAGAACAGTAAAATCATCTGGAAGATATCACTGGGAGTAGACATCTCCAGGAAGAGATCATGAGGAAGGTGGCCTGACTTCAGCATACCTGTTGATACATACTGTACACCTGGATTCTGGACTGCCCATCCTATCTTCACCACTGGCCCTTGTCTGACTGTTAATAAGTCACTTAAATTTCATTTCCTAATCTATATGACAGCAATAAGAAAAAAAAAGTGCAGATGTTCCCTATGCCAGATTTTTTTTTTTTTTAAAAAAAAAGGACAAATTTAAAAAAAAATAAAATCTGTTATTTCACAGGTTTAGTGCAAGAGCAGCCAGGTAAAACCAGAGGATTTGAGAGCTGGAAGGTGGAACTAACAGCTGGAGATTGTATTCACCCAACTGTGATAAGCAGCAGCCAGACTAGTCTCCCTGACTCTGTCTTAATCCACCTTGAGAATGAGTGGACTTCAGACTAGCTAAGGATTCCACCAGAAGCAAATATTAGTTCCTTCCAGCAAATATTACATCTGTGTGGAAGGGTGAAACGCTTCCTAATGCAAAAGAACTTTTAACTGATCCCCAAAAAACTACCTTTAGTCATGGCTATTTTGCAAATGGAATCAGACAACTTCCTTGCTCAGATAAGCCAAGTATCAAAAGGCTTCACTGCACCAATGACAGAATGTGTGAAGTTTCCTAACTCTTGCTAAACGATCAGCTCAACATCAGCGATGCTGTATTAAAGATTCCATGAATTTTAAAATTGCATTTTTAAAGCATCCGTAGGAAGGACAAGCCCATTAATGGCATTCTGAAAGATTATTTTTCAAGCTCCTAGGCTTTTATCTTCAACAGAGAAAGGGAATCCGGTTCACTACCAACAAGCTAACAAAAGACTAAGTAATACAAAGAGAAAACTTAGTATTCAAAAGGACAATCAACATTTCTCAGATTATGCTTTCTCCATTTTATAACAGGCACATGAACCATAAGATGTGGTATATACAAGTACATTTTTAACCTATATCTAATCTTTTTCAGTTAGAGGGAGATAAATATATCTACACATACTGGCAATCACCACAGATATTTCAATTCTATTGGAAAACATTCTGCCAATTTTAAAGGGTTGAGTTATACAATACTGGAGGAAGAAATCCGGTTCTAGGTATATTTAAAATGTTCTAAGCGCTATCTCTAAAAATAGAGGAAAGTTAAACATAGCTAGAAGCACATTGCGTAAAACAAATATATCACTACACCAGTGCTATGAGTAACTGGTAGGAAACCCTTTACTCTCTGTTAGCATCTTCAGTCAGTGGGACTAGCTGTATACAGTAAAAGAGAAGCAAGGGGAAAAGGCACAGTTTGGCGAGAAAAAAAGAAAAAACAAATCAGCAAGCTAACTGCTGTGTTAGCCTTTAGCTATTAATAGAATAGCTATTAGGATAGCTTAATAGTTAGCTTATTCTTCAGCTATTCCTTGATTAACATAATTAAATAAAATTCAGAGCGAGCTATTAAAAACATCAACCCAGTTTGAAGATGACTTGAATACAGAACTTGAACTTGAATCTGAAAGTGTGTTGCTTTCCAGGTGTCTTCCCCCTTCCACCTTCACTTCTTTCCGGGTGAAGAATGTCCACTGCTTCATCATGGGCAAAATGCTCTCTCCAAACTGCATACAATGATTAATTTTATGTATTAACATAATGTCTAGTAAACCAATTCGGGGCTAGAGTGAGTGAGGAGGTAATCATAAGTGGAAAAAAAAAGTTTTCTGTAAACGCAGGTACCAAGGAAACTTCATTTTCCTAGCTTACCATCTATATACCTGAGGATGCTAAAGATGTACAATCTACAGTGATAAACATAACTGTTGAGGTGTTTCAAGTGGTATAGGGCTTGGGTTTTTTGTTTTCTTTTAAAAATAAAAAAAAAAATCGGTTCAGAGATGCAATTTAAATCAACAATTTAAAGCTAAGCCTTAATCTATAGTAACAAATTGCTGCAGTCTGTTCCAATGTATTTACACAAATACGTTTGATGCATTCAGGGTAGAAAAGGACACGACAAACTAAAGGAACTTGTATTTGAATATGAAACAAAGCTATTTCTCAAGACAAGATGTTTGAAGATCGTGTGAACTTTTTAGTGAGTCTTCCAATATCACTCTAAAAAAATCCGCATCTAGATGTATATTAGACTTGAGCTCTTCGATAATGCATTTAATAAAAAAAATTGTCAGAGAAGTGACTGAATAAGGTCACAGTAGGTTTGTGGGGATTTTTTTACTGGAATCAAACTATGACAGTTATATAGAAACCAAATTTTTTATTTTACTGATGAGCCCTCTCCCCTCTTTATGTTTTACCTTGAAAATACAGCATGACAGAACAGTTACATTTGTGATTTAATCACCTGTTTCACCTCTCAAGTAACTCAACAAGCAATCTTTGTATATCACATTGTAGTACACGAATCAAACTCATCACGTAAAACTCCCTAACATTAGCACACTGTAATAATAAAAAGTAGCATTTGGTCAATCAATATTTCTACTCATTTTTCCCATTTCATTTGTTTTTTACAAGGCAGTTAAAAGTCATAATTGTAAGAGTCTCCTACCAAGTACAAAAGTAACTGGTATCTGGACTATCCAATAAGAGCCTTTCCATTGCAGGGTACATACAGCTTATTGGAGCATACCTCTATATTTTCATATTTTCAATCATCTCCTGTAATTCACAATCAAATGGTTGCTACTCTACAGCATGTTTTCCTGTACTGTGCAGCATATGACTTTTTTATCTGCTGAAACAAACAGCCACTCCTGTTTTGCATTAATTTGTAGACAGCAAAGTATCTCCTAAGCATTACACTGTCAACTATATGTAATTCTTGGACCAAGTTCAATAAATTTTAGGCTCACCATGTTTTAAAAATTAAGTAGGTCACCTGCCCTTTTCAAGAAGAGTAGCAACACTAACACAAATCTTTTGATATTTCTATGGTCTGAAGCATAACTGATCACAGAAAAGCTATACCATTTTCAGCTATTTCATTACATTGCTTCCTCTATCAGGTGACAAAAACAAACATTGCTGAAAATCCTTAAAGATTGTCTTTGGAACTTGTATAGTCTCTCTGGGATTAAGTCTCAGAAAAAAAAAATTACTTCATTTCCTATTACAGTCAACTGGTTTATATAATAGATCAAAGTACAAATTACAGGATGTCAGCTTTATGTTGCTTGGCTACTAAGCACCACATTTTTTCATATTTTCACAGTAACTAGCAGAGGAATTTCAAGAATTCATTCTTATGCTGAGGCATGCTATCAGCCACTGTTGAAAGGGGCCTGGTAATCCAGTCTGTTTACATGTTCTACTACACGCAACAAGCATTTGAAAGAAATCCTTCTAAATAGGCTATGGTAAACTTTATGTGAAGGCTGCTACCATTTCCCTCCTTATTCCTTGAATTTCTTCTTTTAAGAGAACCAACTAGATGGGACACTCCACCAATGCAGACGCTGTCCCAGCCACAGAAGAATGTAACACAACCAACCACAAAATATTTTGCTTGACAGCACTGTATACTTAAATGTATAGTATTTTGTATATTGGGCAAATAAAACAGTAGGTAACCCAAAAATGAAAGCCAACTTTAGGTAGTCAAGGCTTAAACCTAGTCACCCTAGTAGCAATAACTTTGCAGATACATTGAAAATATTTTCTCAAAGTAGTGAACTTTTTTCTTCCACTGAAAAAGTAGTTGAAGTGATGGATACATGGACACCCTGCCACCAAACGTACTCAAGGTAACTCTTCTAGGCCTGTGCTGCACCAGCCTACTCTGGGCTCTACTCCTCAGAGGTGCCACATTATCATTCCTCTGATCAATAACAGACACCATCACAAATTGCTGCTTCTCATTGTTTTCACACAAATGAATACCTACAGTTAAAGAGATCTATAACCACATTTCACTTATAACTCTGAACTATGACTCCTTCGGGGTTGACAAGGCCTTCTCCCTGGCTGTAGACACCACAGGAAAACAGTGCTCTACAACTAGTCTAAACTTCATTTTCTAGGAGATAGGACACAGGTCTACAGGGCCTCCACAATTGAGTCCAGGTATAACTTTGTACCATTTAATTTATGATGTCATTAAAATTATGCAACACGTTTGCAGCAGCCTTGAAGGCAGCACTGATTACTACAAGTGGACTAGCACAAGCATGACAAATGCTACTGTGAAGTCTTCTCCCAAGGGGTTAAAAGCCTTTCAGTGTTCCCCTCTTCAAAGTCACTGGCTTTGCTGCTAGACTTTGAAGCATATAGATCTGTGAATCCACTAACTACAAATTTTCTCCAGGTTTATGGGAAACAAAAACTTTCTCATATTCAGTTGTAAGACTGAGACCCATCTCACTAATAATGAGAAGCAACTATGGCAACTCAGTTTACAGGAAGCAAAAGGCATGCCCTACCATAAAACATTTTAAAAAACAAAACAACACAACAACAAAAACCCCACCACCCAACCCTCTATGTTACTCATCTCATGCCAAAAAATGAAGTCATTAAACACACAAAGATAAACTGAGTTCTTACTTTACTCCTCCCCCCATACTATCAAAACACTTCTGATTTGGAATATCCTCAGAATAAACAAAAACCTGCTAAACATTTTGCTCCTTGCACTTTATGGAGTATGTCCTCAGGGCAAAGCTACCTAGATATCAGTCCACAGCCAATATACATGAAAGTCTCCAAACTCCATGGCATGTGAACATTGCTAAACTAGGCCATCTCTGGTTTAACACCTTTTCTCCGCTATCTGACCCCAGAAGGACTGTTATCAACACGTTAAAGAACCACACCCCCTCTTAAAGGGTAATGCAGCATTACCCTTCATTGCACAGTTCAATCTCTTCATTTGTCTTTGAAAGCATTCTCTATAAGCAGCTGCTCTTCATGGTAACTACCTCCTTTGATTAACTGCTAGGAAAGCCTCTATCAATAGGATATCTTTTTATCTCATATCTTCTGACAAACTTTGAAAATCCTTTTACAGTGGACTCTACCCTCCAGGTCTGAGTTTAAACTGCACCCTCCTTGTTAACTATGTTATAATTGCTCTCAGCCAAAACCTGTTTTTCTCCTAGCACCAGAGCTCCACTAGACAATGCTGACGAGGCATTCGCAGACTGAAACATCCTGGCAGGCTCACTCCAACAGCACAATGCTTTAGAGGTATCATTGCACAGAACTGATTAGTTCAAAACACTGCACGAGTGCATGTAGTGTCTCCCTATGGGCACATCAGAGGTCACAGAAATGGTCCTTCAAAGTCCAAGCTTGCCCTTATTAGCATGCAGCTCCGCGTCTCAATACCACATATTTGCTCTATTCATACCCTAGAACCTCTTGCATGCGCTGGATGAAATCCACTCCCAATACAGCCCTTGAAAATGCTGGTCACTACCAGCATCAAGAGAAGAAGTTTCAAATTGTTCATTTCGATTAGAGCAGCCAGGGCTGAAACCAGCTAACGTCTATGGTACATTTCACATGCACACACTTCCACACCAGGAATTTTCAGAAATTTTCCAGTCATGTCTCAAATACATACTTCTTCCTTTTTGTTAGCTGCCACTCATAATAGCTCTCAGCTCAAAACTTATTTTACTGGTAAAACCTTATGGACAGTTTCATCTGGCTTAAGAGCACTCAGGAGACCATCTCTGACCCACAGAATTCTTTCCAGTGGCTTAAATGCATGTCTCCCATTTTTAGCAGTTTCCCTAAATTTGTTAAGGGAATTAAAATCAAAGCCAGAGTTAGTATTCAGCTTTTCTCCTTTGTTTTTTTAAACTAATTTTAATTTCCCCACTTGCAATTTGCATACCTCCCTCTAAAGAAAGCCTGTTTTCTTCTTTATCAACATGTTATGAATGTCCCTTATCAATTGCCAAATTAAATTCCAATTTAAATTAAACCAATGTCTCTCACAATATTCTTCAAAGCCTTGCCACTAGGCATTTGTCCCTCCCAGCTACATACTCAGCTAGACTCAAGATACATGTCAACAACTTACAAAGTTTCCTTCTACTGTTGTCTCCTAACTTCTCATTACTCCTTGTACAGTTTTCAAAAGGACAGTAACTACTTCAAAGTAGTCGATGGTCCTTGTGAAATAATCAGCAAGATTCATATTTAGAAGCTGCTGAGAAAGAAGTTTGGAAATTACAGTTTAAAAAAAAAAAACAAAACACTGCTAGATGATTTTCCTACTTTCTAAAACTAGTTTAATAGAAAAAAAAAATCTCCCCAAAAAACTTACGGGACTTTTTTGTCCAGATAGTGACTGCAGCTCAAGATAATCATGCAATATTCCTAATACCTCCCTGAGCTTCCTTTACTCCTTTTGGCAAAGCAAATTCTATGTGAGCAAGTCTGAAAATATACTAGAGATAAGCAGCAAGCTCATGAAGAGGCCTGTCAACTTTGCTGTGCCATACAAAGTATGTAAGTATTAATTAACAAGTTTTCAGGATGATAACTCACTCTTCCCTACAGCATGGAAAACAAACAAAAAAAACTGTGAAGAAAATAAACTATATCACTTAAGTTTCACAATATCTAGCACACTTCAACTTCTATTCCTTCCTACCTCAGGCTTCCCTGTAATACTGGAAGCAGGTAGCAATACAAATGCAGTAGCACTTCTACACTAAAATTGTTCAAAAATGGTTGCAAGTTTACTAAGTGGAATATAAAATTGATTATCGAAGTGCAACATAGGAAATGTTGTACAAGATTGCATAAAACATTTGTGCACAGAACTATGGAAATGTTACTGTTGAAATGTTATTCTTTCAAAAAATTTAGGTACCGAAAACAAACCTAAATCCCTTCCTCTTGTAAGGAATTTTCTCACTGTATTTAGCATGTCAGAAAACACACATATTCAACTGCAGCAGAGCATTCCACAGCTGCCAGTACAAAGGACACGCAGCAAGTGTTAAGCATTAAACCAACACAAACAGCAAATTGATTTTCCAGAAGAGCCCTTTAGAGCATTTCAGAACTTCGAAATAGAGGGAAAAAGGCAGGAAAGGGGAACGATGAAAACTGAACTGCTTTGCTCTTCTGTGGATAAGTGATTCAACACTAGGTACGGATGACAGAGAAAACATAAGACATTACAATTATTAAATAATAATGAGTTATGCTAATTATGACTTGGAATAGGAAACTATTTCCAAAGTCCCAGGAGTCAGACATACAGCTCAAAATATACAACTAACATTTCTATCCAAGTTAGCATGGAAGTTACTGTTTGTACATACTGCTTCTAGAAGCGACTGTAAATGACTGAATCATACCACTTGATATGCAAAACTTTTTAAAAATTAGTGTATGTGGTCCC
Organism: Strix uralensis; assembly: GCF_047716275.1. Taxonomy (NCBI): domain Eukaryota; kingdom Metazoa; phylum Chordata; class Aves; order Strigiformes; family Strigidae; genus Strix; species Strix uralensis. The sequence goes on from NC_133974.1 coordinate 61,453,379, forward strand.
GATATCTGAGAATAAAGATAATTAAGAAGTATCTGGACAGTCAGAGGGGATCCCCTTGCAATTCACCCACCAAAGGTAGAGGAGGTTGGCTCCAGCCTCCCCCGTGCTTTGGAGGTCAGGCGCACACCTAAGGCACGGATCCTTACAAAGGCTGTGGGTGTCTGGCCACACAACAGACAACAGCAGTCCTACACCATGAATGCCTCATTCCTTGTGCCCGTCCTCAGACCTGCAGCATAATTCAAAAATCCAAATTTAACAGCAGTTAAGTTTGTGTGACGCTGTCTTCTACCAGGCACGTTTCCATAGGGAGCCCTTGCCACCAGCCATACACACCTTTGACTTACTGACAGAGGGACACCAACCTTACCTGGTGAAACTGTATGCAATATTGCCCTTGCCAAGCATGCTGTGGGCTCAGAAAAGGCAGGGAGTGAGAACTAACCTGTACAGCACGAATTAGTCACATAGGCTTGTAAATTGGTCAAATAAAATTTACATTTTCTTGACAACATGAAGATAGGAATGGGAAGGGAGGAGGTATTTCACTGCTGCGTTTCCACATTCAAATTACTAACTGTTTCAGCTACATCAGCTTTTCCATAAAACTAATAGGCTTTCCTTAATTTTTAACATTTCTCTGGCTTTGTGATTCATACTCGTGAATTTCTATAAACCTTTGGGGAAAGTGGATGGCTGGTAAAATGAAGTCCAAGAGATTCCAATTTCACAAGTGGCAGATAAGGAACTTAGGAGAGAAAAGTTCACACAACCTTAAATAAATCAGTAGACTGTCTGTCTGTCTACATCATATTCTAGCTTTAAAAGAATATGCTTATTAAGATTTAGACACAGGCATTGCTAATGTATTACCTCTCTTCTCCCTAGTTTGGGCTAGTAAAAATTACTTTCACAGAGACACCATTTTAAATAGCAGTTCTCCGGAATGCACAGCCACTATAAGAAAGTGAAGCCTTCTGAGGCGGCCAGCCCCACGGCCCCGGCGGCAGGAGCGGGGCAGGGGCAGCGGCCCCACGGCCCGGGCCCGGGCGGCAGGAGCGGGGCAGGGGCAGCGGCCCCACGGCCCGGGCCCGGGCGGCAGGAGCGGGGCAGGGGCAGCGGCCCCACGGCCCGGGCCCGGGCGGCAGGAGCGCCGCCAGCCGTCACTGCCCGGTGCTTGCTCGTGTTCTCCAGTGCCACCTGCTGGCGGCCGCCAGGCTCCGGAACAGCTTTTGACCCGGGCGGCGGCGGGTACGGAGGGGGCACGTTAACGGCCGTCTTGAAAGAAACTCCATGACAGGGAAAACAAAAACAAACCAACCAACCAAAAAAAAAAAAAAGCAACCCACAAAAACCCCACATCAATACCCGAGGAAGTTTGAACATTATTTTTTTAAAGCTGCTTTTGCTTCTCCCACAAAGGAGGAGAAAAGGCTTGATCTAGGCAGGAGGATAAACTGTCAAACCGGGGATACACATAAGAAAGAGCCTCAAGTCTGACAAGCTCAGGCCAACCGATTCCCAACAGCGTGGTGAAGAGGCAAAGCATAAGACCACAGGAGTCTCCCCCAGACTGTATTAGTTTTTATTGAAATGGGAAACAATAGAGCAGCTTTGTTTGTGTCAAAAAAGAAACCATCAAGTAAAAATCTCCTGCTCTGCACCAAGCCTAAGGCCTAAACTCTGCAAGCTGGAGAAGGCTCACCTGGACATTGACCCATCTGCTGACTCCTTGCCACCTGCCTTCCTGAAGGCCCCGAAAGGGCCTCCAGGCAGGGTCTTCATGGGTTGTGCTACCAGGAGGACAACCTCTACAGCTTTCAATCAACTTAAAGGCTACATGAGCTCATCTAGCAGAAAGTTTGAACCTCACTGTAGCAGGCGATGTCTCCCACATCCACCATTCAAATGAGTCCCAGCTAGCTGGAAAAAAAAACCCTGGAAACACCAGAAATCCCTTCAGGCCCACACTCAAATGGCTACAGAAGGAAAAGTGCTGTTGTGCAAGGTGGGGAGAACCAAAGCATTCACCTCTAGTCTTTTCTTAAGGCTTCTTCTCCAGTGGTTTTTAATCACTTTACTTCCTCGCACTTGGTCACTGATTATTGACAAAACAGATGTGTTTCTGCAAATAAGCTGAGCACAGCTTTAAAGAAAATTGCTGCATAGATGAAGCTTGAAATTCCAAGATAAATGAAAGTTCAGAGTCAGTACACAAAATTGTATGCGCTACATACAAGAACCAAGAACATAGTTTTTCTGATACATTTCTTGTGGTTGTACCTAACTGTACTTAAGACTACCACCCAAGATTTTATGTCAACAGAAAGAAGATAGAATTCACTTGAGCAATACTTGTGAAATCACACTATTTAAACATCTGGCAAAACATTTATCTTGTGGTTACACTTCAAGTTAATGTTGCATTTATAATTAGTGCACATATAATTACACAGAAGAGCTTTTTTTCCCAAAAAAAATAAAATAAAATTAACCACTGCTCTCACAAAAAAAAAAAATCACTTTTGGAAATTATAAACACCGCTTACAAGCATTTGAAATTGTCTGACATTTTCTACTATCTTCAACATAGGCTGCTTATAAAAACAGATCTTAAAATGTCACATGTAAAATAAAATGTGACTATTTGTTTGTTGGAATAATTTACATGCACTTGCGTGACACCACGCTATGAGCAACTCAACTCTACATTCCTGTCCAAACAAATCTAATCTCTTCCTTACAACAAGCACTCCAGAGCCTTCAAGTTGATTTTACCCAAGAGTATTTCTGGGCTATCTTTGGAATGCTTGCAGGGTGGGGGCAAGGGACTGGGAGGGAGTGGAAGAAACACCAGCAAGTAATAAACGAATATAGATGGAAGTTAAACCTTACTTTGGGTGCTGACCAAAAAAAATTATGCCATTCCTTATAAATCACTGCTTGGCTAACAGTGACCTTCACTAAAATGTTTGCAAAGTTAATGTTGTCCTGTAGATTCAACCTCTATGAAAAATGGCACTTTTGCCTCCTCTACTAAGTTATGTTATTCCATTCATAGGTGCTTGCTCATTGGATCATAAATTATGGGCTCATAACCTGCTGTATGTCCAGCTTTCCTATTTCCCACAAAAATTGCTACTCATAATGGGCAGGTAGAGGTTCTCTACTAAGTTTTGATTAAAACAACCTTTTAAAATCCAAAAATAAAATCAGGAATTTCATCTTTTAACTCAGATGCAGATTATACCTTTTTTCCTGCTCACACTCTTTTACTTCCTTGATTTAAGCTACTGCTCCACAGCTTGCCTTGTATCTCAGATCATAAGCTTTTTAGAGAAGGGAAATGAGACTCATTTTTTGTGTAGGAAAGAGTCATTCATGTTTACAGCTCTACAGAAACAACAAACATCATGCATACAAATTCCCTTACAAATTGCTTTGTTAGAAACATTTGAAAGTTTAAACAAGTTACAAGTTTAAATCTGTGCCAAAACTTAGTAGTAACATAGTTTAAGTTTGCTCTTTGTCTTTGCTGTCACCACTGCTCATAGTAGAATTCCTCAGACTTTGTACTACTGCACAGAATCTATGAAACTCGGTAACTTGAAAACTTTACTCCATTATCTTCAAGAACAGAAGTCAAATGGATGAGTCAAAAGATACAAAAATCAAGAGGAACATAAAGATCATGTTCCCAAAGGGTTTCTTCCTAGATAAAAGTATAGCAACCAGTGAAGAGGAAGATTACTTCTTCATCGCTCTCAGTTAGAGGTTTTCCCACTGCAGACCCAAAAGAGAGAATGACTCTGCCTGGGATGAAGCACAGTACCAGACCATGAATCAGAATTAGGTATTTTAAAGTTACTACTTTTCAAAAAAGATAAATTGCCATTCCTCTAAATTCCAAAGTTTGTTTGTAACCATGGCTTGTAAGCACCTGTGATTTTGTATTTTCTATTACCTCCAACACACTTTGCGTTTGTAATGTGTGAGACTGCAAAATGGTTTTGTATAATGTAAAGTGTGATCAACTTCATTGCTATTTTCCTGTTGTGCATTCTGCTACTCATTTGCAAACTTTGAGAGAAGGTATTAAATCCCACAAATCTTATTTAAAATCAGGGAAGTTATAACATCAAGTTTCATAGCTTTCATAAAGCATTGTTATTATCTTGATAGCCACAGGAACATTATAAATAATTTAAGTAAATCCTACTGGTCTCATCCTCCTTCCACAACTTGAACAAAGCGATCTCCATAGATTTAATGACCAGCAAAAATTAATTAAACAGGAAGGATGAGAAAATGCAGGCATCTACTCCGAGATCTCCCAGAACCATTAAAGTAATACCTTACTTAGTAGTAGGGGACAATATTGTAAAACTTGACTCTTACAAGATCTAGAACCAACTTTGACCTTTCAACGAGACTCAAGATGAGGACAGTCTAAAATTTTACCCCTAGAAGTAATTTTGTAACAAAGTATTAGTTAAGAATGTCATATTTAAAATGCTTCCTGTTCTGTCTACCCAGACAATGAGCTCACCTTCTTCACATCCCCTTTGTAAGCAATGCTGAAGATCAGAGATCTTCTTAGGAGTCTGACTGGTGGAGCAATCAATGTTCCAATTAACACTGAGTTAACTAACTCAGAGTTAGTCTTCAGTGAGTATTTTAAGGACTCAACAGCAACCATGTAATGTGTCTTTAGACAATTATGGGCAAAACCATATTTAACATCGCATACTATTGCCAATGTGGAATAGACTGTCACAAACTCAACTAACACCTCTCAGACACGTCGCAGTGCTCCCTGTTCCTCCTATAAAGACAGCCAAAATCCAGACTGTACTGAGAAGCATAGCACCCTCTCTAAGCTACGTTTATCACTTCCCAGAGAACCCCTTTATTTTCCACAACTGCCAATTGGAGATGAATGACTCAACCATGAGAATAAGTCAACACCACAGATTCTGGTTTGCCTGCACAATACAGAGTGATAGTATGAAATCTTTCTACTGTTTGTTCTAGATATAGCCAACACTACTTAAAACAAAAAGCAAAAATAGTTTCAAATGTGTACCTACAACTCCACTTTCCCTGTTTGCAGTGAGATCATTGGTAAGTTTCTATACAAGGATTCTTTTCTAAATGCCCTTGAAGCGCAAAATTCTGAGGTTAGGCATAAGAACATACAATACTAAAATTTAGGTGATTAAGTCAGGAAAAAAAATAGATTTAAAAAAATAATGTTTTCTAGGAGCAGTCTGTCAAAATGAGATACTTGGGTATTTACATCCCCAAGGTCAGTACTGAATATGACACAAGTTATTTCCTGACTAATTTTCTACAAAGTAAACTTTAAAGGACACAGCGGCCACTGGCAAATGGCTTTTTTTATTTAAAAAATAAATAAATAAAATGAACAATAACAAAAAACCCCACAGCTCTAGTAAATGCAAATGTGGTAACATGTTAATGGGTAATACCACTGCTGGTAACACAAAGAGGCTGTTATAGAGCATTCCCTAACCACGTATTCCTGTTAATAGAACTATCAAGATTATTTTAATTAGTATCACTTGTCCGCTTCAAACCCCTTCAAAAAACCAGAATGTCACAGATAAAAATCCAACAGTTAGAGATGGTCACACTTTCTGTACTATGCAGTTAATAAGCTCTGGGGTTTTAATCACATAACACTATCCCTCCTCGATCACTCCAAGAAAAATATAGATCTGTTCAAGGTGTTATAGTTACAACCTGGTTTGCATCTACATCAAACGGTACATGGAAGCCATAAAATAAAATTGTGATTAGAAGCAGCAGACTATACCTCCACACAACACTGTGAGGACCAACAATTCAGAAAGCTGAGCCTTGAAACCACAATAAAAAGTAAGTCTGCAGAGAGCAAATGTTGATTATTTACATCTTTAATGCCACCTAATAATACTACACATGTAATTACAATGGAAGGATATAATTAGGATGATTTATCTAGAATAGGTAGCATTTTCAGTCTTTTATGAAAAAGAAGGTACTAACCTACAATGGCAAACTACGGATCTGCTTTTACAAAAATACTTTCTGGTTTCAAATTCCAGAACAGAAATCACTATAGAAACCTTCAAATGGGACTAATGCCATCCAGAGCGATCTCAAAGTTACCTTGAGTCAAAAAATAAAATTGGTTCGCTTCAACTATTTCACTAGCCTGACCTTTTCAAGTCTTTCAGCTTGAAATTAGCAACATCAGTAACAGACCGCCTCCCTATTTGCCTAACGCTAAGGAAGGACTACTTGGGGAAAAAAATTGCAATAGGAAAAATACATCCAACATGCTGGCATACTAGCTATAGCACGCTCATGTTTATAAAAAGGTTGCTACATGCTATCCAAGGAAAGTTACAAACAGCCTGACTACTAAATCATTCATAATAGGGAAGCATACATTTTTAAATTGAGTCCAGAAAGGGATGTAGATTTGATTACCAATTCTGACCTTTTACCACTTTAAATCACAGGAGAAAAATAACATCACAACTACAAGCATTTAAGGTAACATTATAGCCTTTTTGAGCATTTGAAAACAGATATTAATAAAGTGTCAGAGGCCACAGGAGACATAAAACAGGAGCTATGGGATGTTTTCATAGAAAGTGCTTACAGACAATACTAGCATTTGAGTTGGTCAAGCCAGCCTACTGCTGAATATGGGAGTGCACAATTTATTGGTGTGCATCAAGGACTGGTGACAACTAGCATTGCACAGTGTTCAGGATGAAATAAAAGGTATCCTTTCCCCAGAATGGAGGATTCTGGGGGAATTCCAACGTTTTAGCTGCATGTGTAACTCTGGGGAGCCCGGGGACAAGGAGTGGGCACTTCACCCTTGCTAACCAACAGCAGGTGGTTAACCCAGGCTAAAGCAATACACACAGCCTTAACTCTGAAGCCCTAAAAAGCTACCCAGCCAAGTTTGATGGGGAAAAAATTGAAAGGGTTTTCAGTAAAACAGAAGGACAGATGAAGGGAAACCCTAGGGGCACGATTTAACATTCCTTACCCTTACCTAGTGGCCACACTGACTTTGGCTTCCTGGCTTTGTGCTAGTACTCACGCTCACCAGAGTCACAAAACCAGGAATCCAGAGCCCACCAAGATCGAAGCTCGACCCGAGGGTTACCGCTGGCCCCGCTGCCTTCCCGCGGCACAGCACGCCTCCTAGCCCTCCCTTCCACCTGCATGGCACCTCAGGGAATAGTTTCCTGCTGGATTATCAGGCTGGACTGGCAAACCAGGAACAAGCAGGTTCATGCCAAGGAAAAGAGAAGAGAGGCACCAGGGAAGTGTCATTTCAGGTCAGCTGGCAAGGAACTGACTCCTAACCTTACCTCACTGAAAACCAGGAAAAGAAAAATTGCTTGCCATGTTAACCCAAATGTGTTATTAACATTTTTAAGTTATTTAGACAACAGTCAAAAGCTACTCAAGCATGAGGAGAAGTAAAAAATACCCTTACTTCCACATTCCATTCATAGAAATGAAGTAGGCTTGGAGATGCAATTACCATAACCACCTACTTTCCAGAGCACTAAACCTATATGTAAAATTCAGCTCAAACTCTATCTCATGACAGCCTAAAGCTACCATGAGTAATACTGTCTTCCACAGCTCACAAGTCAGAAGCCTCAGCCAGCCTCTTCCCACTTTTTTTACATAGTCTTCACAGGGAAGTTGCTTACTATCCTCAGAGCAGGTTGAGCAGGAAGATCACAGAAAAACTGAAGGAGACAGGCAAAAGCACAAATCCCTGGTCCCAGGGCAGCCCCATACCTGCTGGAGTTTCTGTTTCAGAGGAACTCCAAGACCCTCAAGCAGCTGCCTCCAGATGCTGGAAAGCTTCAGCTGGGCTGGAAGCAACCCTCCAACCAGTCCCAAAAAAGCACTATAAAACCAGCTTAAATTATACATTAGGGCAGACAAATCTATAACCACACGATGGAGTCCAACTTGCAGTTGATTATCGCAGAAAAACCCAGAAACATAGCCCCTGAATAAAAGGATTTCAACTTCCCAGTATGAAGAGTAACCCTTCCAGTTTACACATAGTTTCTCTCCTGGTTTCCCCTCTGTTTGCATTAGCAAAAGCAATTGGAATTAGTGCTCAAGAATTAGAAAACAAAGCAGGGGGGAGTAAAAAGAATCAAATATGCAGAAAATAAGGAAAAAATATATAGGGATACATACATGCACTTTTCTGATAACTTTCAAAATGGTTCTTGTCTCATGTTGAAAGAGTGACTCATGTTTAATTCACAAATTTGCTACAGAAGGAGGCAGGTATAGCTTCAGTGAAAACAGGTATAACAGTCTTACAGCACCACTTCAGCAACGCTTGAAAGATTTCTTGTTTAATTAAGGTATTCCTAGAAACACAAAGAGGGAAATAAAGTACCAATCTTCCTGAATGTAAGCAGATTTTTTCTGAGTTTTCCATCTAACAGTGCCAAATGCTCTATAAAATTGCCTCTCTCTCCATTAGAAGCTTGCATCAACCTAGCCTGAAAACAAAAATATTCACACTTCTCATTTTTTCCCCTCCTCGTTCAAGCTAGAAGTATGTAATATCCATAACACATATGGCTCTGCAGTGAACTGTGACTTCAACGTACTTACTTGACAACGAAGAAAGCCCCAAGGCCCACATTTGTAAGAATAAAGCAGATCATACTAATCTGGCTCTAGGAATTTAAAGACTGGTATCATATTGCAAGTGGCTACCCACTTGAACATAATTTCTCCTCAGGTTTTTCTTTCTACTTGAACTGCCAGCAGTGTTAATCAACTCATTCAAGCAGCACATATTGCTGCTACAGAATCCAAGGAAAGCTCTAGATCCCACACAGAACATTCTCCAATACATGAAACCACAGAGAATTTAGATTTAATAGGTTTTGACATCCTTCTAAACAAACTAGTTTCCACTAGTGATTTGGAAGCCTACACACTATATTTGAAATTATTTTACAAATGCAGTCTTGAAGGCTTGAGAATTTTTGTTTCATTCAAAACAGTAAACAAAAAATGGGATAGATTGGATAGATTCTTGGGAATGAGAATTTTTAAACGGAAACCACAAAATTTATACTAATCGCTTTGGATAGTTCTGAAGTATTCTCTGAACACGGTTGCTTAACTTTTCTAAGCACAGTGAGTTTAAGAAGAACAAGCAAGAAACACCCTTTAGAGTTGAAGCATTTTCCCAGAAATTCCAGGGAATTGTGAAAGTTTCAAGTATGTTCAACAAGATGCAACACTGCCAGTATTTAAAAATGGGCTTCAAAGCTCTAGGCCAACAAATACTGTCTTTACTTTTTTTTAAAAAAAAAAAAAATCCTCTCACAGTACTATGTCATGTATCTGATCAGAATTTGACCCCTGTCTAACTTCATACTTCTTTTAAATCATGAAGAGTGTAAAAAAAAAAAAAAAAACATTGAAAAAAAATCAGTCACCTTACTAAACACAATCTCCTTGCTTTGGTGCTTCCACTGTTTGTTGGTTTCTCATTCTTCCTTCACTTTCATTAATATTGTGGTTTTCCTATTCAAAAAGCATTTCAATTATCATTATTCCTAGACTTTTGAATGTCAGGGAGTCATCAGGAGTGTACAAAAAAAGAAAGAAGCTAAAACATGTCTGGGTCAACTGTACTATCATTTCAGTGGAAGATGTTACCACCAACCAGAGGGAGAGAGGGTTTTTTTCCACATCTAAAACAGCTAAAGCTCCTGATCTTTCTCAAGAACTTTAAAGCAAGCATTTTGTGATTATCTGCATATTTGCATTCAGAGTGTATTTTTATGACAATAGGTTGCTAGTCCTGTGCAGTTTTCCAGAGTGTGCATCAAATTCCTCATCAGACTGAAAATGCAGCGTGCAAATAACAAAGAGTGACAAAGCAAGAAAACACACAGTGTATAATACAGGGGATACAAAAGTAGGAGCAAAACCCTACAATCACAATGGTCTTGAATATTAGTGTTATGTAACCCTGAACTGAATGCATTTTAAATGAGGGACTATTCCTTCAAATATGGTAAATACAATATTAACTGCAGTCTTAATGACATTAAGAGTGATCTTTACATGTAATGAGTGTCCCATGACAGAAGGCATCTTGTCCATAGAAATTGCTTAAGAATTCTGTGCAGGCTAAACAAAATCTTCTCTTTTAATCTTCTAGTTAAGCACCAAGCAATACAACAACCAGTCAAAATTACTGGAATTTAAAATTTAGTCAGAATTTAATTTTAATTCTAACTAATCAAATCAATACCAACTTATCAAAATCAGTCAGAATTTAAAACTTTACACTGAATCTACAGTAAATTCTCTATATGCTACAAAATTTTCTACTGATCTTGTACAAAACTGTACAAGACAAACTCTTAATTGGTCTAGAAACAGCTCATGGTTTTGGTAGAAGGATAGGATTTTAGGATCACAGAACAGTTAAAAGTTGAATATTTCTGCTAAAAAAAAGTAGCATAATTAGCAGTCTTATCTATGATACCATTTAGAAAGGGGTAATGAGCTATCTGAACTAGTAAATTGAGTCACTAGGCAGCTAGAGCAAGATATCACCACCTTAAGACACACTCAATGCATGGTTAAAGTTAACACAATGAAAGGGGCTTCCTTTAAAAAGAAAAGCTAAAAAATTTTTAAAAATAAGACAAGCCCTACACTTCTGGAATAGAAACTGCTTCTGTTTCCTTTCACAAAAGAAGTCACTCAATTTATCATAAATTAAAACCAATATAAACAGGTAAACTACTTTTCCCAAATACCAAATATTCTGAATATATTAGCTGAAAAAGTTTTGACAATATGAGTAAGGTTTGTTTCCCAAATATTAGTATACATCACATCAAATGCATCACACGCAAAGGTGCCATTCTGTGGGTTGTTTGGGTTTGAGGGTTTGGGAGAGGGGGCATGTTCTCCTCGGTAAGCAGCAGCTTGTTTCTTCATTTTTAACCATGAGAAGGTTGCCTATAATAATTTCAGAGCACACAGCTTCAAGGAGACTTAAACTAATCCCTTTCAGAATCTGCCGACACAGCACACTTGAAGCTCCAACTCCCACTGGATTTGGTTAAAGCAGCTGAAGGAGTTAATTCACCCTTTCGCTGAGCACCCACAGAAACTGGGAATGAGAGCTGGGGAGCTCACAGCCCAGCACATGTGTAACCATCACCCACCTCGGCAGAAGCCAGGCTGTCAACTGTGGCCACAAGCTTTGGTTTCAAGCTGATGGGGGTTACTGGAGCAGACAGTGAGGATAACAACTCCTTAAATTGCCCCAGAACAGATCAGCAGAGGCCTCAGAGACCTTGGCTATCTGAGTTATTTCTGAGGCTAAAGCCAAGCAAGTCTCAGTGAAAGCAGTGCACAAATAATGCACTCATGCTGATTACCTTAATGCCAGGCCTTTAGTTAGGTGACTTGTTTTGCTGGGGACACCCTTTCATACACATTTCCTTATTGATATCCTGAAAAGCAGCCTTGTCCTGAAAGCTACCCAATCTCCACAGATCAACATGAATAAGCAAAATATATCAACTGAGTTCACTCTTCTTCTGATGTAACCTTGGAGAACACTAAAAATGTACCTCCCTAATACACTGAGGAAGAAGGCCTTTTGAGGCTTCCCAGAAGAGGATAAAACAGGGGCTCAACATTAAAAAAATTATTTAAGGTTTATGCCCAGCAGAGCAAGAAAGAGCTGGATCATAAACACTCTTTTGCCAAGATTAAAATAAGGTATATGTGCCCTAGGATGACACACTGAAAATTAGTCTGAATTAACTCTAAAGTCATTTATTTCACTTTGAAAAACTTGCGTAGCCTCTTTTTCCAGAATTAGTCTACTTTAATCCAATTTATCCTAATCCATTCCTAAGATGAATTATACTAAACTGAATTTTAATATGTCATTTTAATACTGAATGAAGGCAACCCACGCAGAAGTTTAACACGATTTAACTAAACTGTTTTAAATTCATTTTTAATTTGGATGTGACCTTATTGTCACATATGGACAAGTCACCTTCACGCATGCTTTGAAAAAAAGGCCATCTGAAATAGGGAAGTTGGGCCTGACAACATGGAACAATATATCTACTGACACTGCTGTGCCAGGCAAAAAAATTCACAAAAGGCATCCTGTCCTCCCTGTTGAAAAGGCAGTTTCTCACTTGGCCACCTCCTTAAAAAGCCAAGAGTTAAACAGGCGTGAAGGGTTTCACCTCAACAAGTGTTGTTGAATACAACTGTAAAACACCTTTTTTGGGGAAAGGTGAAAACCATATGGAAGAACTTGCAGACATCCTCTTCCTCATAGAGCTATGCCTACTGAAGAACAGAAACAAGCAGTTCAATTCCAAACACTAGCTGTCTTCATGCTTGACTTGCAGAGTAACTTAAGTTTGTGAATGAATCTGCATTAAGAACCATAAATCTTGCTCAATTCACAGCTTTAGAGAAGGGGAAAGAAAAAAAAAAAACAGGAAAGAAGTGTAGGTATTTCTTCAAACGCATTGCTCATTGCAACAAAAACTTTTGAAAGTTCTTTGATACTGGGCTAGCTGGAAACACATTACTTAAAAAATTCTGTCCGACTGTTCAAAGAAGGAGCAAAGGTTATGAAAGAGTCTAAAGCAGAGACCAACCAGTCATTCTGCCAGGCTGGAGCATTTTCAACCTGCATCAACCTGTTCCCACATGCCATGAAATTGCAGACTACAGTTCTACTAGAGTCACAGCAGTGTTGCTTGTAAGGCACCTCTGGAGGCCATCTAGGTCAAATATCCCCTTCAAAGCAGAACTATCACCAACACTGTAACGTCAGCCATGGTTCTGTCTAAGCAAGACCTGGAAGCCTCCACGGACAGGGATTCCCTGGGGCAGTCTGTTCTGCTCCACCACCCTCCTCCACATGAGCAATGTTTCATACCACTCAGTCTGAGCCTCCCAAGCTGCAATTTGTGGCCACTACCCCTTGCTGTGTTCTTTGCTGCTATCAAAAGAGATTGGCTCTGTCATCTTCATAACTGCCCTTCAAGTTCTTGCAAGCTCCTGTTAAGATTATCCCCTTACTCTTCATCTTGAGACCAAACAAGTTCAGCTCCCTTCAGGCACCCCTTGTAGGTCACACCATCCGGGCCCTAACCATCTCAGTTTTTACGCCTCATCAGCTTCTCAACACACTTCAGTTTCCCCACATCCTTCTAGATCTGGAAACAGGGCATGAGCCCCAATACCCAACAAAATACTCCAGACATACCTCACCAGCACTGAACAAAGGGGGACAACAGCTTCCCCTAATCTGCTGGCTATACTCCTCCCAGTGCAGCCCAGTATGCCATTTGCTTTGTTCACAAAAAAACCCAAAAACCTGCCTAATACTCAGCCAGGTAACAATTCCAGATCCCTTTTTGGCAGAGCTGTCACACAGCCACTATCCAGTCTGCACCCAGGTACAGGTATTCCTCCTGCTGAGTCTGGCCCATGCACTGATGTTCTTGGTCTAGATGCCCTTCATGACTCCATTCAAAATTAAATGATCAACCCTAAACCATTCTGGCTTGCAGTAACATACCATGTGTCATGACTACTGTAGAATAGAGACTCCACAACTCACTTTGTAAATCGTGCTATTTCAACATCAGACAGTCCCTACCAGAAACAGTGAGGAGCACTGGTCATCCTCCATTAAAAAATTGGCATTGAAAATGAAAAGACAACAACAAGTGGTAGAGTCAGTACTGCTACTATAACATGAATTACAGTTATGCTCTTCTTCTGAGTGCCTACTAAAATGCACACCTTTGAGAGTTGACATCCACATGACTTGCAGCAAAAGCAAAGCTGTACACCTGAAAGTTTTGCAGGTAAAAACTGGGGGGGTAGGAGGGGATTTGAAAAATTTTCCCCACCTTCAGATTTCCCCAGCAAGCAACTGAATATATCTCATCTGGAATTTTACTTTGAGATCACTAGTTTGATATACTAATACCTCCCTGACTTCTTCAGTGAAAATATGCACTAGGAGAACTTGAGGAAAAAGAGGCAACTAATCTTTGGAGTTTAAAAAAAAGTGTCTTTCAACTGATCTGTATTTCTAACCTGATTCATCCATAATATGAACCATAATACTAATATTTTGAGTAAGAGCTGGCTCAAAGTCAATTTCTGCAGGCATTTAAGGAAAAGTGTCAAAGGAACACATTCATCCTAACAAATTAGAATAAAGTTTAAGGAAAACTAAGCATAAGCACACACCTACCTTTTTCCTAAAAAAAGGTTGTGCTTTAACATTGAAGTGTTAAATACAAAAATATATTACACAGTTTTCTAACAGATAAACATAGACTATGGAAAGTTTGCACTTCCCTCCTCCCCAAGGGAGATCTAACTTCTGAAACTATGCTTTCAGGAGCTGTTGAAATGACAGAGGTAGAAAGAACTGTTTGATATGTCAATAATGACATCGATCCTACATTGCTTAAGCAGAAACCTGATCTGCTTATTACTTACACTGTGTAAGAAAGAGGATTAAATATGAGAAGAGTGAACCTGCCATGATTTGCTTTGCAACATTAATAAAACGTTCAATAGTAGTTTTGTTGCCAAGTCTGCTAAAGTAAAATGTTCAAATGGCCTTGGAAGAATCTATCTGACAACAGAGCATTAGTCTCTGAAAGAGAGTCAAGGCTATTTACTATGCAAGTGGTATAAGATCATCCCCTTGGTATGGAGAATGCATGTTTATCTTCTTTCCAAATCAGATTTTCGTTATTCTGTGTGATATTAATCTCCATGGGGGTGGACACCTCTGTGAAGGTGCAATGGTTCATCTCCTGGTTCTGGTCAATTCTTGTTTTAATCTCATTTCCAGATCAGAGTCTTCACACGTAGTAAGATATTAATCTCTATGGGGGCAGACATCTCAGCTGGCCTTAGCACACAGCTCCCCCTCTTCTGGTCAATTCTTATTTTAATTCTAATTTCCTGTGATTTATATTCCTCTTTCAAGTTTAATATATTCTACTTCGCTCTTCTCAACAGGTCTCCTCTCTCCCTCCTCTGCCTCTTTCAGAGATTTTCACAGGAAAACTACTGGTCTGGTCCCTTTCACCGTTTCTCTCAAAATCATCGTAGGTATTATTGGTGCTATGTCCAGGTGGAGGTGTTATTGGTGTTACTGTTAATAGGCATTATTGACATCAATACTACTCACAAACATACTGATAATGCTTGACTTATGAAGGACTAGTTTTCTCAGCTGGGCTTAATTTTGTGCAGCCTTGCTTCATATAAAATCTCACTTGCCTGACTCAGGATGGGATAACCCCACAGCTAGGTAATGAACTAAGACATAAGTTAGAACATAAGAAATTAAAGTATAATGCCTTCTTGTAGACTTTCCAATTGACAGTCAAGTCTGTGGGCATGCAGTCCTCTTCCCTCAAAATGGGGAGTGTAGTACAAACAGACCTCACAGGAACATCACGAGGCTAAAGTACTTCAGGTCTCTCAAATTAGTCTCATAAGGGCCAACAGAATCCCAAAGGAGGAAAACAGAACCAGAGATCTGTAGCCTGCATGATATCTGACCTCAAACATTTTGAGACCATATCTTTGCTCTTCCCACTGAATATAGAACACTGTACAAATACAGTATTTAATTTCACTATCTAAACAAGCTTTCAATTTTCCCTGCAAAGTTTGCTTCTCAGCCTTGAAAACATAATCACTTTCTCATCACCAAATTAAGACATAATAATCATCCTCATCACCCATTTGCCCACCACTTGAAAAACCTACTAGCCAAATAGTTAAATCCAAAACACAGAGATGCACATTTGTAAAAAGGGCAAGAGGCATTATTTCAAAAATATCACTACTCTTTCAGAGCATGCATCTCTTCAATTTTTTATACCATTGATTTTTTTATATACTCTCTTGCAGGAAGCCTTTCTAATGTCCTACCTAATTTTTTTTAAATAAGCTGTACCTGCGTTAGGAATTTGGTTCAAAACAGCAGGAAAAAGTGAATGCCCTGATTGCCTCTATTTACCAAGCATTAGCTTGTTTCTCAGCACAGCTCTCACACACATGAGACACCACCACATTCAGAGAAGAGCAAACCAGAAGCTCCACGTCTGAAGCGCAGCAACACTTCACATGGAAGCTCAGTTCAGACTTAGTAGACTATACGCCACAAAATCTCTAGGAACGCAACACTTGTTTTCCCTTTCCCATTCGGTCCACAGGAAAAAACTAATCTGAGGCAACCCTGCCTGGCTACACCACACGCAATAGTTCTGAGATCCTCACTTTCTGTAATGCTTCCATTTAGTGGCCAGCATCTATTGCACCAAATTGCTTGCCAATGTAGATACAGCCACAGTCTTCCTAAGACATAGCAAACCAAAATTGCCCTGACAGTTACTAGTGTCACAGATAAAACTGCCAAGATCCTCCTAACTTCTCGCTGTAGCAGCTCATAAAAGTTCAAGAGCAAAAAGGCAGCGCAGCTAAGCATGCAGACAACCCTACCCAAACATAACCTTATTTTGCCTTTGGAAAATTTTTTTGAAAATGCTTCTATTCGCAGACATTCAAGTTAAAAGCTTAAATTAAAAAAAGGAAGCTTTCCTGCTTATCCAGGTGAGTGGCTTTTCCAAGTCTTCCATTCAAAACTTTTTGCAAAGCAAAGTGAATAACACTTTTTAGATCATTTATCCAAGCTTTAACTTAATTTTACCATGCATTTGCATTTTCATACATGGTCCTTATGGCTGTCTGTCTGCTAGGCTACTATCTTCTGCAATCTGTTATTAGCCAGTTCTCAAACACTGATTACAGCCCCCCAGAATATCTTCTTTTCCTATGCACTTCATCTCCTGCTATTACATTTCATGATGCCAGAATCTGTAAACCATGTCTGAGAACAAACTACTCTGTCTTAGGTAAACTGATCAATCATATATGAAAGAAACCAAAAACACTCCAGGGAACCTAGAGTATTTATATATTTTACCACGTATAAACACATTCCTCAAACAGCCACTGGGTCCATTTATGAGCTACACATCAATTACTGAACATTTACATAGACGATACAATCATTGGTAGTTTATCTTATACGCTGCTAAAGGCAAATCCTCTTAATTATAACTTATTTAGACAGAAATTTCCAATATATGCAACTCTAGTGTTTTTAATGTTGCTACACTTTCTCTACTTTTCCCCCATCCCTCAAGATGAGAGAAATTCTGAGGTTTGATTTTCCTTCCCCCTCCTTTTTAATTGGGTTCTGAACCTCAAAAGTTATTAATAGCAACTTCTCTTGTCCTAAACATAGCCAAAGTAGTCTTTTACATAAGAAGGCCCCATTTTGCTTAAACACTGAGACCATGTACTGCCTTCTCTTTCTTAATTCTTACACAAAGAAATGTAAATTTAATCAGATGCTTGATTACTATAGTTGGGATACAGTAAACAAGCAGGTGAGAGAGAATGTAAAAGAAGGGCAGGAAGGATACTGTCACAAACAAGACACAGTCATCTCAGATGCAGAATTTCTCAGAAAAGGATTAGGCAGTAAACAGATACCAGTTTTACCTGGATTCCTCCCGGACGAGGCCTTTTCAATATAGTAAACTGGAGGATAAAGATGCTGTGATCTGGGAGTTTAAAAAAACCCACACCAATAAAGCAAAGGCTAAGCAGAAGCAGGGAAGAAACTAGGGAATTATCAGGGAAGTTACCAAAAACCCCTGACTTGCGGCTGGGAGCCTAGAAAGTGAGGTCTTAAGCAAGAAGGTATTCATCCCACAGGCAAGTACGCTCGGTTGTTTTTCTGTCCTGTTTAATCTGGCAATAACAGTCAACACACAGCATGAGTGGAGTGGTTGGAATTTTGCTTATTACTGCCCACACACCTACAACTGTCAGAGTAACAAGATGATGATAAAACATGAGTTGTTCCTAAAGTACCAAAAGCTAAAGAGCAGCAGCAAGCATAGGCTTAACTTACTCAGTCCACCTTTTCCATTCTAAAGAGATTAAAATCATCCTCCTCACTGATGGCACACTAAAGAGACTCATCAACTTCAAGATTTTCACAATAGATTTACAGACCCTTCTGCCACTTTTTAATATTACACTTTCTTCTTCAAACCCTTTGTTTTGTTTGCATGACTGCAAGGCTGCCACTGTCTCAGGACTCAATCCTTAACCACAAGGCAATAACTGATGTAATGTGGAAGAACATGGAAGAGGATTTGGGATTGTTATGACTTATAGGGTTTTTTTAATACAATTTTTAATTATAAAATTATGATCCCAGGACCCAGTATTTTTCCTCCACATACAAAAGCAGTTGCTTTTCCTTTGAGAGAAGGGTAATTATATGGATTTTGATGCCATAACAAGCAATACCTTTATAACTCCCCTATATTTCATAAATCAAAGTAAGATTATATTATGTTTTTCCTATTTTCAAAGTAGTATTCATGGCAAGAAATTCTCCAAAACTACTTTCCACTACAGTTTTGTTCCAAGGACGATGCATGCAGTGCCCAGGGAACAGTATTCAGTAAGAACTTAAGTATCTATGAGGTAATCAACGTCAGTACTGCAGTGCACCTCCAAAGTGAATCAAATTGTTATTAGGAGATAAATAAACATTTACTAACTTAATTCTCTTGTTCCTGTGTCTTCTAGGGACTGTCTAACATATAAGCTTACTGAATTTGAGCATTTTCTTTGGCATTTGCTTCAGTTCCCGGTTACCTAACTTTTTTTTAGCTTTAGGCTCACCATGCAAATGCTTCACATCCAAGTGCAGGGATTGTTTTGTTTGGGGTTTTTTTAATCATGCATTCACATCCATTAAACAGATTTTTTTTCTAAATCTCTTAACTTCAACATCATAGAATAAGATGGACCTATAAATTAGTTAAGGTTGCTTTCCGGTGACAAGTGAAGAATAGGTGTTTTAAGAGATGGATGGCCAAAGTTCTTTCCCTAAAACACAAACTATCTAATACTTGTTTTCATTCCCATTTCCATGCTTAAGCAAACAGAGGAAGATGTTTATAGTTAGCATCTGGATACTATCACTATGCAAAGACATCCAACAGATTATTTCAGTATTCTTAGGGTCTGCAAATGCTACTCTTTCAGGTTCACAGCCTCATCACACAGGCCATAAAGCTCCGACCAAAGATTTTCAAATACATGGTTTCTGTCAAATTGAAAGTAATGTACAGTCTCCCCTCTTCTGAATGCTCATAAAGAACATCTGTGCAGTCTCTCTAAACAAGAGCATAATCTTGCCCTTCCCAAATGCTGGTCACTTAATGCAACTCCTTGTTCAACAGTTGACAGAAACACCAATAAATCACCAGAAGAATTGCACATTTGGAGTATAAACTTAAAGAAATACAGATAAGTGAGCCAAAGGGAACAACCACCACCCCCAAAAAAGCTGTTTAGTATATCTACTTCAACGTGTTTAAAACAACCTATAAATTGAGCCTGGTAGTTAACTGCTGCTGTGCAGACACAGGATACACAAACCAGCGAGGAACTCACTCATCCCTGGAAAGGGCTGCAGACCTGGAAACACTTCGTGCCTTCAACGTGACTCAGAAGCTGTTAACCTACTCTGTAGTATTTAACCAAGTCAGTATACAGGGATTTCAAAAGGAAAGGAAAGGGGAAAAAAAAGTTCTGAGAATAACACACCACCTAAGAATGCAACACCTTCCCACTTATGCAAGATGAATCAAAGCATCAGACCAACTTTATCAAAGAAAAAAGCTACATAGCTTGGCTATTAGCAGCATCCAAACTCAGTAACTACTAATAGAATTGTTTTAAAAATATTAAAAGTTAATGGTTAAGAAAGAAAAAAAAAAAAAAGTAATTTGACTGACAACTTCTCACTGCCAAGTTTCAGCCACTACAGCCAGAAAAAAAATCATCTTTACATTCTATGACATTACACCCATTATTTAGTTGAATTTACCAGGGAAATTATATTCCCTTCCATTACCAAGCTTTGTTTCAATTGATTCAGAAATTCAAATCATGACATGCTAAAGGTTTTGCTCTCACCTGGAAATACTCTGTCCTTATTTTACACTTACATATGTACGTACATTATAGCTTTATGTGTGTATGTAGCAAGGAGATGAAGGGTTTTCTTGGGGGTGGGGGTTGTTAATAGTTTGTCATACTATCTGAAAGAAAAGGTAGCAAGGAAGAGGAAAGCCAACCCCACAGAGATTTGCAAATGCAATAAACTTAATATAAATAGACCTTTTGCACTAAACAAGACCACACAGAGAAAGTATTCAGATGCTGAAGAGCTGGCAAGCCTGTGGAATTAGTTTCAATTTCTAGTATTTTCACAGGTTGGGTCAGGATGGATTACTAGTAAAAACCAACTCCAAAAAGACTGTATGTTTGGCTTTTCTGAATTTCTGAATAAAGAAAAGACCGTTTTATTACATTTCCGTTGTGGAAAAGAAAAAAAGCCTCTTTCACTAGAAATTTTCTAGCCTGAAAAACTGAACATATCGAATGCACCAAACAACACTGTCACATGAACAAAGACAGATACAGCTAAGTAGTTAAGTGAAGGAGCATGTAAATTTCCTGAAAAGTCTAGTATTTATACTCATTAACCATTTTTGAGTAAGGAATCTCACATACCTTGCCTCCCTTCAATCATGGCATGAAATCCTGTAACATTGCCATAAAACTCTTCCAAGAAAAACCAAGGAGAGCTAAAGAGATTTAAAAAAAGAAGGAGTAGGGAGAGGAGATAAGAGTAGTGGAAAAATGACAACCCACTTCTTTTTTCAGGGACAGGTTAAGGGATTACGAAATGGTTCAGTAGTTCTGAGTTTGGTTTGGGTTTATTTATTTAATATTATTTTTAAACCAACACCATTATCTCGTCTGTAAAACATATGATGAAAAGCACTGAAAAGTTAATACTTAAAACATATACAATACTCAGATTTCAGCATACTAATTTGAGAGATACCAGAAGACATGTCTTTACAAATATAAAAATGCATTTCTTCAAAGGAATCAGAAGTTTCACAAAATATAAAACTGTCTTTGGTATTTCAGATTAGTAGGTTTTAACAAATTGTCTCTTTAAAGCATTTTAAGTACAGCGACAGCAGTCAGCACTGAGAACTTATCTCTGCTGTATTAAGCCATGAACTCAGCCACATTTCTTCAGTGCTCTCACGGCTGGTAAGTGCTTTCACATTTACAAAGAACAGGCAAACAGGATAACGCTAGCAGAACCAAGACAACTGATACTCCCCATTTTGATCTTACTCCAGCCTAATACCACACAGAGATGATACAGATATAATTAAGGGATAAAATATCAAATCAGAGCATTGTTCAAATTAACAACTATGGGGCAAGTCTCCACCAGGTCTTATAATTTTTGTTTTTCACGGTAGCGAAGATGACAAAAGCAGCCTAAAATTTCAGAGCTTCAATACATTTTTTATTACTTAAATCCTTAAAGCATTTAAAAAGCAACAGGTATCCTAAATCACACTATAGGATTCACAAACAAATACGACCTGTATTTGGAAATAACAAAAAAACACCCAGTAGTTCAAGTATTCAGCTATTCAGTCAAAATTTTCATTCTGAGCTGTTTTGAATTCATGTGAACTACAGCCACGGTTGTTCTTCATAACATTTTTCACTTCTGGTTAATATTCATCAGTCATTTTTACTGTTACAGAGCAAGTGTTTACACACAAAAGAAAGCATACAACTCCACCTCAGAATAAATTGAGTAACCAGTGTGTAATAATTAGAATGAAAATACCATAATTTAATTGCAGCAGAACTTGGTTTTAAAGTATACAACATTGTCTCATAAGTCAGTAGAATGTTCATGACATGGTAGTCAAGAAATGGCTTCCTTTGCTACTCAATTAATAAATATAATCACATGTTTTCAGTAAACAGTAGCAGAACTAAAAGACTTTCTGGCAAACTGAAGAGTCCAATCCTTCATACACTGGCTAACAAAAATAACCTCGTATTACCCGTAGTACTGAGCAAAGAATTGATTCTTTTCACAGCACCAATCCTCAAGAAATTAAGTCTCTCAAATCTTTTACTGAGGCATATACTTGGTGCACTACCATAAAGATGAGCCAATTCCATATACATACGATCTTCTTAAAAAGAACAAATGCCTGACAAGCCCATGCACAACACCTTTTAGCTTAAAACAAGTTTTTACATGTTAAAGCTAATTCATGCCCATGGAAAATACTGATTTTTTTTTTCCCCCCTCTGAACTATTAGACCTGAGAATCTCTTCAATTCTACAACCACTTTATCTATCAACAGCAGAAATTAACTTGATTAGCAGCTTCACAGAACTTTTTGTCTGCAGTCCTTCAAATAAAACAAATCACAGCACTGTGTCATTAGTTCATTGTTTTCATACTAAGTGATATATTAGATCCTGCTGAATATTTTTAGAGTGTTTAAAATAAAACAGTGCAAATGTTGTCAAGGCAAAGATTTGACCATGACAATAATCACAAAATAGATTTGGTTAGATAAACAAAGAAATGGTTCCTAACTGAAATACACGTAGAGATTTGTTAATAAAAACTCCGTTATCAAAATTAAATTTCAGTAACAAAAAGCAAACCTAAAAACTTCTGCTGTTTCAAATTCACTGATCAATACTTAGCTTTTAACTTCCAAAGGATAAATGCAGCTTAGAAATGTTTCAGATATTAAGTCAACTAAAAGGAGCTCCTTGAACATGTAAATATTCTTTCTAATGGATAATTTTAATTTCCACAATTTTAATGGTTATTGAGCAGCTCAACATTCAGAAGGAAAAAACAGATTTAAAACAGTTTCACATGCCACCAACATCAGCTTTTCAAGTCTGAGGGTAAGTGTGCATGCACTTACAAAAAACTCTACAACAAACAGCTATTCTTTTGTCATATTCTGTGTTCTGGGGGCTGGGGCAGTGTGTGGCTTTTTTGCTTGTTTGTTTCTTTGTTTAAACACAGCATTGAGTTGACACAAATACTAATAACTTCTTGTTCAGGAAAAGATTTCAGTATGTTTCTGTTAGCTTCTAATATTTATAAAACTTCTAGAAAAAGCAAACATGACTTTCAACTATACAGCTTCCTGGTAAGAGTAGACTGTAAGTGACTTTAAACTACATGGTAAATATGCACTATAAGTGACTTCAAACTGGTAGTTTGCATAGTTTTAAACTACATAGTATAAAGTCACCTGTAGTCAAGACTTAGCAGGAAGCAGCATGAGATAATGGCCTTTCTGACCTACAAAATTAGATACAGCAGGACCTTATGCTCAGCCAGACGCTACAAAATTCTCACCAAAGTCATTTACCACTCCAACTGGCTCACCCTGGCCTTTAGAAACCACAGCCATTTTTCTTCTTCCACCCACATCCACATGTCTCATGGGCAATCCTATTTAAACACCCCACGGGACGGGGAAGGACGGATCATGTGGCTGAAAAGGTAAAAACACAGAACTGGGCTTTAAACCGGTTTCTGCTGCACCCCAAAACTAGGTGTCACAACATCCTCTAATTCTAGCCTGGTATCTAGGTGTCACCTCCTCCAAGCCCTCTACTGCTTGCCACCACACCTGCTCTCTACAAAGTAACATTAATAGGCCACTTCTTGCTTATGCATTTCTGTAATAAATGCCTTAGCTATCTATTATAATGAAAGAACATATTTAAGCCCAGTTTACTCAAAGATGCATGTCAGGGAAAGAGACACTAGCACTGTGTCATGGGTATGCATGCAGTCAGCCAGAACACAATCTCAATCACCTTCAGCCAGTCCAACCCCTCCAGCTCCAGAGGGAGCGCCAGGCCTCTCTTCCCACCCCTCTTCCATGCCCTCCCACCTCCTCTTTGCACTTCTTCGAGCGGATGAAGCGGTTGCATGGACAGCAGAGCGTAGAGCCAACATGACTCAAAACAACGCAAGTTCACCTTACATGAGCTGTGCTGCAATTACAGCTTGTTGTCAAACAGAGCCACCCCACCATCAGACCCCTCCTCCCACACATCAAATTTATGTGGCCACACACCTGCAAGTCAGCTAAACTCACCAATCAAAAGGAAACTAATCCCAAGCCCTATCATTCCTCAAAGAAGATTCACATAAACTTAAACCAACTCACCCACAGGCCACATGGTGGCCAGATCTAGCACCTGAGAGCCATTCAAATGACGGAAATGCCCCCCTCTGTGGCAGCAGTAACTTAAATTAGCTTAATGGCATCGGCAGACTAACTGAAGCTCCAAATCTGAGTGCACACTTCTGGGAGTAACACTACAAAGGCATCTTTCCATGACAATAATAAACTATGACAGATAAGATCCCATCAGCACATGAAAACACAAGGTGTGTCCTGACTGACTCAGTTATCAGGACTAAAGTAATAGGTTTGGAAGTTTCCTACTACACATCCAACAGGATCAGTGTTGCAAAAGGAAGAGCAGGGATTTCACCAAAACAAATGCTTATGTAAAGCAAAGCGGACACACTTTGTGATGTATCCAACTCCTGAGAGTCAAGACAGCCTAAAGGTTTTCCAACTAAAGAGGTCATATAAAGACACCATAAAGGCTCCAGGGCAAGAAGCAACTATACAGCAGTGCTGCAGATCTCTGCCTGTTAATCCAGATACTGTGAATCTGTGCATGTAAGAGGATAAACTCTTTTTTAACTCACCTGTATTAACAGCATTTCAGAAAGAAGAGACAAACCACAGTGGTAAGCATTAAACAGGTTAACTCCCCCAGACATCCAAAACGAGGTCACAGGTCCTTCAGAGCCTTGCTTAAAAGTTCTTCCCCTGCCTCCCCCACCCCAAAGGGCTGGTTAAAGACTCTCCCCTTTCCAAGTGTCCTGCTGTCCACTGACACAGACACCCCACAGACCACCATTTAACCACAAGATCTCAGCTCTTCAGTAATTAAATAGATAGTTCCACAGAAGTGTCAGCTCACAACCTGGAGTGGGACAAATGGTACAAAAAAGCAAAGCAAATGCCAGAAACGATCACACTATGGATAGGGAACAGAACAGAAATCATTATTAAGCACTATATAAATCCATCAGGCAGCTGTCTCTTGGATACTCTGAGCAATGTAAAACTGGAAAAGAAAAGGAAAGCTGATAAAGGATGAAAAAAAGATATGGAATGGTACCTTCATAGCAAGTGGCTACAACTGGACTTTTCCAACTAGAAAAGGAATAGTTGAGAGAGGGTGGAAAAATCCTGCATGGCATGAAGAAGGTAAATTGGGATAAATTATTAATCATCTCTTAATACAAGAGCTAGGAGATATAAAATACAACTAGCAATTTCAAAAACAAAGGACCATACTTCTTTCCACACAACATACAGATACCTTGTCATAAAGTGAGGCGAACGCTAAAAGCAATACAGGCTGAAGATATTAGGCATAATCACAGTTACAAGAATTCACTTACAACATTAAATACCAACACATTGTCTCTGTGGATAGACAGTACTCAGAGGAAGTCACTCACCTTGCCAAAATCCCTCCCCCCTGAGTGCCCACCGTCAGAGGCAGGATACCAGGCTAGGTGGACCTCTGGCCCTGATCCTGTGCATATTTCTTACCTCCCCCCCTTTTTTTTATTTTTAATTATCTTAAGTAGATCTCAAGTAACAAAAAGACATCAACCTGGTTTAAGAGACACTGTTTACATCACCACCAATCTGATCAAGCAGTACTGTGATTTCTCAGACAAAACAAACTAAACAAAGACTTCTGGGGTCACTGTGTTCTGGGTACTTTCAATCCCATCTGAACCAGTTAAGTACCACTTTGAAAATTTAAATACATTTTATAATTGTAATATTGCATCTGAAAATTCAGATAGACAAGCGATCTCTGAACTAGCAGTGCCATGGAAGGAGCTGAATGTACAAAGGAAAGGAAAACATTTGGGAAGAAGAGGCTGAAAGCAAGAAATAAGTTCACTTTTAATTCCCCTCATCTTCCATATAATTTGTCAATACATTTTAACAGCTTGGTGGAAAAAAAAAAAAAGCTACTGAGAAGTTCTCTTATACATACACGCCTACCTGTACAAGGGTCTCTTGTATATTACATGCAAATTGTAGCGCATTCAGGGATAAAATATGACTGAAGCAATTCTTGCTGTTCTGACAGCAAAGGGCTAATGTGAGTTTAATTACTTAAAAGTATTTTAAAACATTTTCAAAAAGCACTTAATTTCTTCTACTACATGATTACAAATTAAAAAAAATTTAGATATGCTTATTACAATTTTTGTGTATTTCTCTGTAAGTATATTTAATTAGAAAATCCTTTTAAAACAAATAATATCTTTGACTTTACAATATCAAATTTCTGAGTGAGATTCTCTCCCAAAGACAGACTATAACTATTTTATCGAGGCGGGGGGAAAGATGATTCATCCAGAAATATTTACTTTTGCCTGTTCATTTGTGACACTGTAACTACTTTGCATGAGAAAGCGTGAGGAACAACTAATAAATTACATAAACTTATAAAACATACAGTCCTCCTTTTGGTGCTTAACTATTCCTATGGTCTGAAATACCACACTTAAATAACTTCAGGTAAACTGATGCATTTCTAGAATTTTTATCCTCATCTCTTTCATTTAGTATTAAAAAAGCCACACAGTTGCACAGACACCATTGGAGGCAGTGCAATGCTATTTCCATCAGCCAGCAGTGTTCTTCAAAAAAATTTTTGAAATATTTTTTTTCCAAAATTTGAAAACATGCAAATTGCTAAAAATAATATTTAAAAAATACAAGTTTAAAGTGATCAAGTTGTGAAAACAAGCTGAACTTGTTCTTTATCGAACTGTAGGAGTTGCAGATGAAAGGAGGTGCTATAAAAGGAATAGCTAGACTTCAACAGAGAATTCACTGCCAAAACATTTTGGCCTAGATTCTGACAGGCACGCACCCAAGTTGAAGGGTCATGGAAAGCAGCGGTGTAAAGAAACAATCCACAGAGACCAGAAAACATTACACTGTGGATTATGGCTGGATTGGGGGGGTAGAGAGAAGCTGCTTGGGTTTTTTTTTCACTTGAGATCTGTGGGGAAAGACAAAATACACAGTGTTTCTACTATGTGCAAAGGGGGTGGAGATGATATACAATTTTTAAGACAGCAACAAATTACAAGATGGGTCTTGTTCCTTTTCCTAACTTGCTGCTGCTCCTCCTCTTGCCTTCTCATTTGCTTTCATGGAATATGTTATGAGGAAGAACAGATAACAACCATTGCACACACGCTTGTGCAGAAAGACAACTTTCAAGGAAGTCATACTCTGTAATTTGATTAGACCCTTAATAAACATACCAAAATTTATATGAAGAATTACAGATCTGGCCAACATTCACACTCAGGAGTAGTACAAAGCATCATAAAAAGGAAATAATAATCAAATTACAATGAAAGATTTGTGAAAAGTCCAGACTGAATTAATAGCTTCATTAAAAGCAAAGAAAAATTAACAGGTTTAAATTCTTAGAATTCAGATAATAAGAATACTAATAAAAAGGAAGCTGAAAATAAGTTAGATTCAGTTTAACATGGGAAAGTACAGACCGCTATATTAAGGTGAGGTGGGGGAAAGGCAGTCAAAGGAAGATGCTTGAAAAACAGTACTGTTAAACAGAGGAGATGACTATGAAGAAAACAGATGCTCCTGGGTGCACCAAACACAGAAACATCTCACTGTAGGCTACAAAGAGACCCTTACTGGTACAGACATGTCAACCCCAACCTTTGTGCCCTTCATCCACTAACACCAGGATAAAGATGTCTCATCAACAAAGACACAAACACAGATACACACTTCAGGGACTGACCTAGAATAAGGAACAAAAACAAAGTTTATGGTAGCTATCAAATTCAGAGCCCTCAATCCAAGATTAACCACAAGCAAGTATTCAGCAGGGCATAGCTCTTACATGTGGATACTGAATGTATTTACTAAGAGTCTGAGCACTATACCTTAAACTGAGTGCAGTGAAAGCACCAGCTACTAACAAATCTATTTCTGCAAACCATCAGGAAAGTCTGAGCAAGTCTCCAATTAATAAACCTCCAACCGGTGCAACACATCAGTATTTCTGATGCTTGGCAATAGAAACTGAAGTTTCGAGCTGCTGACACACTATACAAAAAAAAAAAAAAATTAATCTCATGTTTCCTAGATACAATTGTTCAACTCCTTGACAAGCTTCACCTACTGTGGTCAGAAGGATATCGAACATTCTTCTCTGCTTACCTAACACGTACCCCAGGGTACCAACCCAGCTTCTTGTATTTGCAGTTCCAAAAAGGGCTGCATGCTACATTTTCAGCATAAAATACCACGGACCATATAAGTTATCAGAACTTCCTACTCTTCTTATGCCAGTAAACAAGCTCCTAAAAAATCTTTACATAAGAGTTACCTTTGGTGTTAACGTTAGCCTGACTAGTTACAGCAAAGCCAAAATCCCTGGTCTGATTTCAGTATGGTTTTGAATGCGAAGATGTTATGCACGGGCATATTTTATTTTGGCTATTCCTACAACATACCAGCTGCATATATGGTACACTGCCCTTCCCCTAGTAAAAGGCTTATAGGTGCTTACATAATCTTACAATTCTGATACACAGATATTAAATTATACACACCAAAGTCAGCCACATAGGAGGGATGTAATCTGTTCAGACCAGCACAATTTCTCTTACTGCTTCAGTACGTTTCTTAATCAATGACATCTCAAATGTCTCAATTAAAAATTAATTTAGAGGAGGACCGGAGTGAAAAAAAAGCCTCCTAACTACAGGAGTCCTTAACGAAAACTGTGCTTCCAAGTCTCATGAGTGTAGATACTTTTATTAATGGCACTTTTCAAATCAGTATCCTACGATAAAGCCTTCAAACGCTTGTCCAACTGATGCACCCGGTGCAATTGCAAGGGCTATTTAAAAACAGACAAACGCACAAAAAAGAGCCTAAAGTCTACTTCAGCCAGTCCTTCACGTAGTACTTCACACCGCAGACAGCAAGAAGAACACGTTCACGCTACAGCTTCACCCTAAGCAAACCAAAGATGCTTCTTAAACTACGGCGGGTTCAGGGTCCGGCACACGAGCCCCCACTGCCCGCCGCGCCCCGCATCGCCCCGGCATCGCCCGGGAGGTGCTGCCCCCCCGCCCCGCCCTGCCCTGCCCTCCCGGAACGACCGACCGCTCCGGCCCCGGCCCCAAGGCTCCCCCGGGGCCAACAACTCACCGCCGCACCGGCCGCAGCTCCCACCGCCCGGCCCCGCGGGCTTTTATTCTGCAAAACGCCGTGGCGTGAGGAGGGGGGGGAGGAAGGAGCGAGAAATTCGCGGCTTTCAAACAAAACAGACGCCGGCCCCATATGCTGCCTTCCCTCCCCTTTCTCGCCCACCACTCTTTTTCTTGAAAGGGGGGGATTCCAGTAGCCGGCGGCAGCCCGGGCCGTGCCTCCCCGCCCCACGCCTCGGGGAGCTCGGCACCGCGCCCCGCTCGGGCGGGGAAGCGGCCGGGGCGCCCCGAGGGCTGCACCCCCCGCGCAGGGCAGGGAAACGCCGGGAAAAGTTTGAGCGGGGGAAGGGGCGGCAGCAGCTCCGGCCCCGCCGCCAGCCCCGCCGCCCCCTGGGAGGCTGGCCGGGGGTGAGAGGGGCAGCAGGAGGAGGAGGGGAGGAAGGGGAGTTTGTGGGGGGCCCGAAGCCTGCGTCCTGCGAGCCCCGCGCCGGCAGCTGCGGACACGCGTGGGTCGCCCTCGAGCCCCACAGAGCGGCGGCGGCGGCGGCGGGGGGGCGAACCCTTCTACGGTCCCACCGCAGCTCCTCGGGGCAGAAGCCGGGTCCCGGCGCGGTGCCACCCGCGACCCTCTCCCTCCCCTCCCCTCCCCAGTGGGCACCCCGCGACCCCGCCCGCCCTCACCTGAGCGGCAACTCACCTGCGGAGAGCTGGGCCCGGGCCGCCCCGAGCAGAGCGGGCGAGCTGCCGGCGAGCAGGGCGAGCGCCGCCAGCAGCGGCAGCGAGGCGGCGGCGCCGGCCCCCCTGCCCATGCCGACTTGCGGAGAAGTTTCCGAAAGAGGCCGGGGCTGCCCCCGGCCCGCGGCGGCGGCGGCAGCGGGCGGAGCTCGCCTCGCCTCGCCCGCCCCCCCCGCCCCTGGCCAGGAGACCCCCCCGCGCCGAGGGGCGCCCGCTGGCCCCGGGGCCGCCCGCTGGGGCAGCCGTCTGCGGCGCGACGAGCGCGGCGGCAGCGGCGGCACCGGCTCCCCTCGTACTCCGGAGTTACTTTGCTGCTGGGTGAGCGGGGAGGGAGGGAGGAGCCGAGCGCGGACGTCCAACCCCCCGCTCCCCGGCACTTGGCAGGGGGAATGTGGGACTCCGGCCCGCAGCCCGGCGCGGGCGGAGCGGAGCGGCGCCCGGCAGCGCCTCCTGCTGCAGGCGCGGGGGCCAGCACCGCCGCGGCTCGGCTCGCCACGGCTCGGAGCGGCGCGGCTCGGCTCGCCACGGCTCTCCCCGGCACGGCACAGCTCGCCTCGCCTCTTCTCCGCTCCCCCCGGCACGGCACAGCGCGGCCCTGCAGCTGCTACCGGCGGCTCTGCGAGAGCCCCGCTCGCAGCCCCCCGCCCGGGGTGCGGGTCCCTGCCGCCCCTGAAGGAGAAGAGGGGCGAAAGGGAGCTGGCGAGGCGGGGAGGGTCGGGGCACAGAGCACGGCCGGGGGGCGGCGGGTCCCGGGAGCTGTTTGCAGGGGGAAAGTGCAGCCGCCCCGGGTGTGATTTGCCGGCGGTGCCGGCTGCTAGAAACGCGTTATCGACCGGGGGGCGAGAGCTGCGTTATCGCCGTGCATCAGGCAGCCTGGCTGAATCTGCGAGCCAGGGCTTGTGTTTTTTCTCTGCTCCCCTCGCTTTGGCAACACTTGCCTGGTTCGTAATGCCAGTGAAGTCTCATTGATGGGAATTGAAATTGTAATAAACGCTATTGCCGTTAATGCTGTCATTTCCACATCTAATAAATAACCGACCTTCCAGACAGGCCTGTATGCAGCTGTACGACTCCGACACCGGTGGGTTGTGAAGCAGGATCTTCTCCCCAGACCCAGGCTCCAGGTATGCCATCCAATAAAGGCCTCTGTCTCTGAAAGCCCTGGAGCTCCGTATGCTTCCAGAGCCTTAGGACCCAAATAAACATTTGGAATAGCAGATAAAGGCACCGGTGATGGAGTTTCTGTTTAAATAAATTTCCTGCAAAATTTGTAACCTATTTTTTTATTAGTTTTTCTTTTCTGTATGTCAGATTGTAATTAGAGATGTTGTATAATGGTTGCAACAGAACCTGAAGCCACTGGAAACTCACAGGTTTTATTGCAAACTCGAAATTCAATCCAGGTTCATCGAAGGTTTGCTGTGATTCAAAATCCTTTCCAGCCAATGCGTGGCAATTGATAGGTTTGCCTCTAAGCAAACCCTCATGTTTTCACAGAAAAAAAAAAAAAAAAGGTGAAACACAACAGTTTGCTTTCTTAGACAAGCTAACATGTACTTCACACGCAAAAAGAAGGAATGCTAAAAAAGCTCTACACCTGGAAACCCCCGTACTTCATTTAGGTGGAGTGGCTAGAAACCAACTTCCATGCTTACTGTGAGCTATAAAGTGATGTGCTTCAGTGAACACTGGCTCTTTGTTTGAACTTTGAGAAGGATGGGAGCTGGGTGAGGCAGATCTCATGACACCGGGTGTTTCAGGAAGGATGGGCCACATACTGGGTCCAAGTAAACATGAGAAATTCTTCTGAGCAAGGTGAAGGAAAGCAGTGTGCTGGCCCAGCTTCTGTTGCGTTATGTTACATTGCCATTTCTTCTTACGTGGAAATTTTTAATGGAAAAGACGTACCAATTAATCTTGGTATAGGGGTCGGGGGGGTACATGGGTATCTGATGCCATCCTTTATGCTGGGAGCTATAGAACTAACACTGTAAAAATCAGTTCAAGCCAGGTAACTCGTGCATGGTTTGGGAGGGCAGGGGAGAGGAGGACTAATGCCTGCTTCCCCTTAACCTCCATGGCAGTGTCACAAGTATCTCCAGTGACCAGCACTGCAGATTGCCACATCAGGAGTGTGAGAGAGGTTGTTAGGTGATGGTGGATGTGCAGCACCAGGTCACTACTCCATTTCACTGCTGTGAGTTGTGGGTCCCACTGCTGTACAGTCACCTGTGCGGTGATAGTTTCCAGATAGTTTCCATATCTTCCAGTGGGAGTCTTCTGGGATTTCATCCTTTCCCATTACTCGCATTCCTATTAAAAAGCAACAAAGAGGATTTTGATTGCTATTCTTTCCTTGACTGGAGAGTTCAAGCTTGAAAGGTAGAGGCAAGATGCCCACATGACCCCGCTTTTCCTTCAGGTATGTATCTGTTGAACTGTTATGTGTAGTTCACTCTATGTGTCCTACTGTACTTGGCATCCTGACAAATACTTAAACTTACACATCAGGTTTGAAATCATTTTTATGTTATATGACATGAATGGATTTATTTTTGTTCCAGCTTTTACATTTTTAGAGCTCTAAATGTCTTATAGTCTTTTGCATTTTCAATCAAGAGCAAAGCATATTTATATTACCTCTTGCATGTCTTTTAAATGTAAGCTAAATAGAACAGCAGAAAGAGGGAGCAACCCCACAGTAACGCCTTTCCTTCCAGCCCGAGGGGTATTTGGAACTTAAGGAAGGTACAGTCTTTATCCTGATAATTACAACCTCTGAATAAAGTGTCAAATAAATCTCTGTCAAATTCAAGAAAGTTTAGTTCTGAAACTCTACTAGATGCCTCTACCCTCTTTGCATTCCCTGTTAAAACTTTCCCATTATATTTTTGGGTGTTGCTAAGCCCATCATAACATTTTTTAACACAGGCTATCATTTAATTTTGTTCATAATGACTGACAGATGTCTAGCATAATGTATCATCTCACAGTAAAATATCTTAAATTAGCAGTATTCCAATGCTATATGGTAGAATTCATATCTAATGTATTTTCCCATGGTATTTGAATAGTAGGTAAAATATAGTTATGTTATAGTAAAATACATATTCCTAACCAGCAAAAATATTTCTCTCTTCCCTCTTTTTTTTTCAAGAACTTTTAACCATTCTCTTAGAGCACAAGGGGATTTCAAGAGATTTAAATGAAATTTTTCTAGGCGAAAGATCAAATAGTCAAGGATTCTCATTATCCTGCTGCTCCCACCCAACTTTCCACCCCTCTGCATTTTTGCTTCCTTTGTGAAAATCTGCTTGCTTATTTTATGAGCCTTAGCAAGACCCAAGGCCTTGAAGATCTGGCTTCTCAAGGTTGGAGATCCTAGAGAAAATTGAGTATTGTATTGACTCAGGTTTTCTTGGTGTTATCCAATAATACCCACGGCAGGGTCTTCATTGTATTTTGACTTCTGAAAAAATATCTCAGTAAAATGTACTGCAAATTTCAACTAAATGTATTATTTTACTGCCTAGTGCTCACAGAGGCTTTTTTAGAGCATACTAATTCCACAGAGAACCAGCGACCAACGCTCTCCTAACAAACCTTGGACACGTGGACTGGAGAGAAGGAGACAATGCTGAGAGTCTTACTGATGCTTTTGAACAGTTTCCTTTCATACAGCTGCTTTTCAGATGCAAATGTGGGGCTGGTAGAGAGTCTAAAAAGGATGGGGATTCACTGCTGCATATCATGTGTGCACAGGTAGACTAGGGTAATAGCTTCCAAATAGGAGCACCCCACATTCACCCAGCTAATTGTGGTACATGATGGGAACAGGGCATGCAACAGAGGAACTGCCCTGTGATTATCGGTCCCCAGGAGCACCTCTGCAGTTCTTGCTCATGTTCCCCAGCCCTTCTGTCATCAGAATTAGTGACAGGTTTCTGTGATTATGGAAAGTTCTGTGGCATTTCCCATCCTGAGCCTCCTGTTCTCACTTGACCTCCATTCTCAGCAATATCCACCTTTCAGGCTAGAATTTTCCATTTCTTTATCCAAAGATGGGCTATTGCTTTGGTCTGCTTGTCATTTCTGCAGTTTTGATAAAATAGCCTGTGATTTTTAAAGAGCACATTCCCTATTATTGACCAAATCCTGTCTTATTTTTCCTTTGAGCAGACAAAATAGTTGACAAATTAAATACAGCATGGGAATAGCCTTCAAGAAGGAGTGAGGCAGGGCCTTGTTCTGAAATAAGTCGTTTTACTGAATTCCATCCCTTCAAAAGTACATTGTACTGTGCATTCCTTATGTCAGGGTCCAGCCCAGAAAGAAACTGATCTCCAAGTTTGTCTAAACATTGAAGAAACTGCTCTGTAAAAGTGTCTATTTTAAGAGAATCGTGTTCGGTAAGACACTATTTGGCTAAAGCAAGGGCCATTGAGAGCTGGGCTTTGGGAGGCAGCTAGCTAGTATGTGAAGCACAGATCACCTGTCTATTGGTGATTGTGAGTGCGTTAAACTCTGCAGAACTGTTTAGTTTTAGACAAGTTATTGCAACACTTTTTCTGTGTGTATGGCTTTAAGCAAATACATCTTTCCACATTACCTAGAAGCCTTTTACTAGTCATAGTCTACCCCCGTGCCATTTGTCACAGCTTCGTGTTAGTATTCCTCATTAGAAACATAAGAGCAAACATCATTTTGTGCCGTTGAGGAAGATACCAGCAAGACTTTAGAAGTTTCTGAGGACTTGCAGAGATACACTGCATTTCTGTACTGATCAACCAATTCCTTTTAGATTATCCTGCCTGTACCTGCTGCTTGCAGTGGTTTGAAAGCATGTAGAGCTTTAAAGTCCACAACACTAAAGCTGAGCTTGAACTTCAGCTGAAGGTGTTCATTCAAGTTTTGGAACAGCTCTGAAAGCCCACTCAATGTGCTCTTCAAAGATTCATAAGAAATTGGGAGAAAAATGGACAGATGACCTTAGGGCATGTGTGACCACTGAAGTACAGCAGACAAAGATCCAACAGTAGAGAATGGTTGAGTTGGATGAGGTCTAGGAGGTGTTAATCTTATGCAGTGAAAACTAGAAGCTGACAGAGAAATGAATGTAAAAGGATAATATATACATGGGCCATCTAGAGAGATCATTTTAGCAGTGGCTTTTTGGGCTAAATAGTTGGCCACAATCAGTAGGATAAATCACACAGTATTACTTCTGTTCCCTTATTAGGTAAACCTGCATATATTTGTGGCTTAATTGGGTAAACACGCACATTTAAAATTCAATGAGTGGAATGTTTGTAAAATGTTAATGGATGAAAGAAACAAACTGAAAGTAAAATCAATGTGATCCAAAATCACATTGCACTCTTCATCCAGCTTTTACCCAGTCTTAGCATGTTGTGATTGGCACAAGTGACATGGCAATGTTTTGTACATAAAAAGAAATGCAGAGCTGGATGATTTCCTCTTGAGAACCTTTAAAGAGCAGGCAGTTTGTGAACATTGTCAAGTGGTAGGCCTGGAAACACTTGACTATCTCTTTCCTATGCTTTTTTTTACAAGGTTTAAGTGATTTGGAGGTTGCAGAGGAGACATGTCATACAAAACAGACATCAGAAATGCATTTGTAAATGTCAAACCCTGGCCCCATTACTGACAAAAAATTCAACAACTTCATTTGGATGGTGTGATTCATTTAGGGAGAGTAATGACATGCAAGTTGTCCATAGCCTCAAGACCTTTCACAGTGCTGTTATGTCCAGTTGTGCTACATCCAATGATCAGTTTATTAAGGTGCCTTGGAGGCAAATTAATTATTTAGAAGTACAATAAATTGAGAATTAAGTCTTCCCTCCCTTAATGGAAGTAGCATTCTTAAGATTACCATAAGATCCTCAATATCAGACATTGCTGAACTCTTATCTGAAAGAAGACCTATTTGAGGAAACCTTAAAGTGAAATAAATAAAGCTTATAAATCAAAAATTACTTTTAAGTAACACAGAGCTCTGTAGTGTTTAGCAGGTCTGCTGGGATTGGTAGTGACTTTGTTTGGCTTATCCAGGCATAAATGTCCAATATAGATTACTGCAAAACCTGTTACTGAAATTAAAGCTTGGCTTGGCTTGGAGGAGAGCAATTACTCTCCCTGTAATAATTGTTGGTGTTGCTGTGGTGTATTCAAAACTTTTATGAGATCCAAATTCTTACATGTTCCCACCTCTTCTTGTTAATTGGAAATTGATACATATGAGGGTAGCTAAGGAGTCTGCCTGAATATAAAATGATCTAAAGAAAACAACCCTGAGCATAAACAACCACAAGTAAGTGACAATATAAAAAACATTACCCATTCCTCCGGCACATTTATCCATTAAAAAGGAATATATTCAGGTTCTTGCTGTTAACCAAGAGATGGCTATGATTTGAATAAGAAAGAGGCTCAAGAAGCCCAGTATATGATTCAACCTTACCTTCACAAATTTTAATGATAGCCAGGAATTAAAATTGGAATCTGCAATCAATCAGTCCATACTCAAGGGAACAAGAATATGATTAAAGACATTTCAAGTCCAGCACTATACTCACATTTATTTTTGCAGTCTCACTGGCTACCAACTGAAGCTGGGGCCCAGGTATGTGCACTTCGTACCTGTGGCTACACTGCTGATCAGTGACAGCCACCTGAAAAGGAAAGTTCACATCTGTCAGAGGTTTTCTGGCATTACCTGCAACAGGGCAGGGAAAGGCGCTAAACAAAATATAGCTCTCTCTTCTTCAGCCTACCATGTAAATTTATCAGCTGGGTTAGGGATATATGACCTCTCAAAGAAGGAGGAATAGATATTGAATTATTTCTTCCTCTGTCATAAAACCGAGGAATTGTTAAAGCTCTGAAGATACTTTTGCAGAAACAATTGCTAAAAATTCATGGGTGCCATCTTGTCTATAGTTTTAGGCAGATTTCATCCCCAAGGGAAATTAATCAAGCCACATTAATACATACTCAGCAGACTCACAAGTCATAACTGACGTCTGGTATAATGATTGCTCATGTCACTCCGCAAAAGCTTTCTCTATTAGAACAGTCTTTCATAAGCCGCTACTAAACTTCTCTTCCAAAGTGGGAAGTCTCATCAGATAAATCTTACAAACTCATAAAGACTTTGTCTCTGGGGTCCGACAGCTATTTTCTGGTTGCTCTTAGAATATTACTGCCTCGGTTCTGTGTACTTTAACTCCAAGATTTCATTGTGACTTTCAGGTATCTACCATAAAGCCCTAAGTTTCCACTTTTATGTTCATTTCAGAGCTGAAGTATTCTCTTCAATTCCCAGTTTTTAAAATAAGCTACTAAAATGGAAAAGGCTACCTACTCCAAGAATAGATGTGTATATATCTTATCCAAAGTAGGTTAACTTCTGCCCAGAGAGTTTATCAGCAGTTGAATTACCTTACTCTGTCTTTCCTAGACGGCAAGT
Organism: Strix uralensis; assembly: GCF_047716275.1. Lineage (NCBI taxonomy): Eukaryota > Metazoa > Chordata > Aves > Strigiformes > Strigidae > Strix > Strix uralensis. The sequence continues at coordinate 61,491,101 of NC_133974.1, forward strand.
GACTCACTCTGAATTACTGTATGTCAGGATGTTGGAGCCATGTGTAAAGTTATTCTATTCTTCTTTTTTTCCTTTTTTTTTTTTTAGTTCTAAATTTAAAACTTGCATTTCTTATATCCGGTTTAAGTTGTGTAATACCTAGAATATTTCTTCTTTCTCTAGAATAAGTTTATAGGAACAAATCAAGAAAGTTGGAGAAAACAGCATTGTGAAAGACAATGTTATATGAGAGAGGATACTGTAATACATTTAATAATAATTTTATTATGGTCTGGAGAGTGTTGAAAAATTAAAACTTTGTAGAGCAGAATTAGTGGGGTTTACCTGGAAACTTGTTACAGAATTTGTTTCCTGAAAAGAAGGTTCACCAGCCATTTATGTGAGAAAAATATTTTACCTGTCCTGATTGTTCATTTTAGTCTTAAAAATATATCTCCACTGGCTTCTGAAATTCTTTTCATTTTAATGCAGGTCCAAGGAAAATGTCTTTACATTTTATATAGAATAATCTGGCAGCTTTTATAATGAACTTGGCTGCTTTTTTTTCTGTCTGTACTGGGGTGATTCTTTATTATCATGGCTATCGCTTACTCAGCTGAGCCGTATTACTGTCCGGTTTATCTCAGTAATGACAGACTAGGGGACAGAAGAACAGTTCAAGAATACTTATGGCAAATGCAATGCCACCCTTCATCAGCTGTGAAAAATATATTGTACTACATTACCATCCTTTTATGTGCTGTAAATAAGCCCACATCCTTTGTTTTGCCTAACTCCTTCCAGATGCCACTTCCCTCAAACAAATCACAGACTTCAGGTTCTCAGCAATATTTTCTTGCAGATTGAAATGTGTTTATAGATCTTCATTTAGCCTACAAGAAGGTAGTTTCTCCAGGTTCAACGGCTGGATCAATATGTCTTTGCATTATCCCATCCTGTTCTTGAACTGTCATCTCTTCTGGGAAGGGACATTTCGGATACAAACAAGAACGCTACATCATTATAGTACTGATAGCAGTAGTAACGTTGATACCGTTTGCAAAGTGGTGTTGCTGTCTAAAGAACCAGCCATTTTTCACCTTAAGCCTGGGTTTGGGTAGCTTATTATCTTCCTAAGTCAAAACTGCCCCAGGAGACCTGAGGAAATCTCTAGGATCTCAGCCTGTTTTTCTTCACATTCCAGTCTTTTCATCTCTTCTCTTGGCTTCTCATCCTCCAGAGAAGAAGGGCAGGGTTCTCTTCTACACTCAAACACATCAAGGATGTATTTAAGAATGACTCTGACCCAAAAGAAGTGTATCATAGTAACTTCTAGTGGACCTGATCTTGAGGCTTTCTGAGTCAGCAAGATTTTGGTCTCCGTGAAACTCCAAAATACTTTTTAGGTCCTATTCGCAATAATTCAGCACATTTGTCTAATTTTTGGTGTCCCAATGAGAGGCAGTGGCTAGTTTTTTACTCCTCTTACAGTGCCCACCTGAGTGCCAGCACTTAATGACTGCTGACTATGTGGCACCACTATAATGATAGCACTAGCAATAGCACCATTAAAACAACAATATCATTAAATCATCTTCCCAGAGGAGATAATAGACAATGATGAAGCACAAGAAGAAAGCTATAAATATAAATGATGTTAGTCTTGGAGAAAATCACTAGTATATTCAGCAGGAAGAAAAAGACAACAATTATCAGAAACGCTGCGGTTCCTACAGATGAAGGGTTAAGATTCCCATGAACTCCATCTAACTACAGGTTTTATTTGGACAAAATATAGATTCAGAGACAACCTGTCCTTGCACAGCTGAAATGCCCTTTCTCCTGTTTCCTTTCCCACTGGAGTAATTAGCTATGGTAGCAGTTCAGAAGTGGTTGCCTGGCATTTATGATTAGAATTGTTAATTCTGAATTGCTAAATATTTAATTTAATAAGGAGTATAGTCTGCTTAAAATCTTCTGCCTACATTTTTACATTTGAGGTTACAAGTAACATCTACAGATTATTGTACCTGAGAGATTAGAGAATATATGTTCCTCCTATTTTTCAGTGTGCTCACATGATGCATTTTATAGCACTTCAGGTCTAGTTATTTGGTTGGTGTTTTTATATAATCAATGAAAGCCCTGTCCAGCAACACTGGCTCTCCACCTGGTACTGTGAATAGCCCCACTGAAATCAGGGCCTCATTCATCATGCCTGATGGTAATGGCTTGCTAGGTTGGGCCAGATCTTATAACTTCCCCCCAGCCTTTCTGAGGGTGTTTTCAAAGCATTTGGAAGCTAAAAATGTATATTAAAATGCCCTAACTGGTAAAAATGCAAAGTACCCATAAAAATTGATGAGATTTCCCGATATAGCTTTTAAAGCCACCAGAAGGGATTGTTTGTTAGCTTGCTGTGCAACACGGTCAGTAATAGTGTCATCCCACAATACCCTCTGTTAAGTGACCACACTTGTCCTCAGCTAAATCAAAGGTCTGAAAAATCATTCAGTCTTTATTTTTGAAGAGTCTAAGTCTTTAACCAACACTTTGCCTCATGATGGATTTCAATGACTAATCAACTTAATTTTGAAAATGTGTCAAGCTTTGAGTTCCAAAAATTCTTCTTGACAACATCTCTCTAAATTAGTCTTTGCTTTTGCCTACACTAATTATTGTTTTATCTATATACTATAGATCTCAGAGGGGGTTGTCAGTAATAAAATGATTAAAAATATATTGTTAGCAAGCACTTACATTAAAATTATTTTTACTGTAATTTTTTAATCATCAGCTGTCAGGGATTTGAGTCATGCCTGATTTACAGTGAAATCTGAGAGAAGATAGGTTTTTCTATTGGCTTACGTTAACAAAGAATACTCCAACAAGTCTTTGGGATCAGAAAGTGGAAGCCTACCTATCCAGTCATAAATTATAAGCAGTCTCATTAATTTATTTCAGGTTAGCACATGAAGGAGTTTTTATAACCATGGTTGCAATAAGGCAGGTAGAGTGCCTAGCAGCATGCACGGATTCCAGAGAGGTTTGTGATCTTCTCATCCTGCTGTGTTCAAAGTTTTAAGGATTGTCTTGAAGCTAATGTTTGATGGATAGCATACAGTGCTCTTCCATCCAGCACTGTGAGTCATAGCATTGTGTATTGTACCAGTTTATTCAACTTCCACAGACCAGCATATCCCACACAGAGACCTAAGTGTTTCATTTTCCTTTCTCTAAGGACAAACTTTCTGATTCTACTTTATATTCTTTATCCACAGCTTGTGAAGTGGAATAGAGTTCCAAATGTGGAGATGGTGACTTGACTCTGCTTTTTTTTTTTTTTTTTTTCATGTGGAGAAATAAGCCTTGATTAATGACGAGTTTCTGTTCACAGTGTTCTTTCTTTTAAAAGGCAAAACCTGTTCTCTGTGTGTATGTGGAAGATGACAGATTGACAGCCCTGGGAGACTGAAAGCCCTCTGTTTATCCCCAGTACAGATACAGCACAACTAGTAAAAATGCAACTTTCTGTGAGCTACCCTGCCAATGTATTTATTTCAGCCCCAATCTACATGGCCAGGGAAACATTCAAGACAGTAGAGGTTATTTTAGTTAACCAGGCTATGTGGTCCTTTGTCTTTGCCAAAGCTACCCACCACTGTGATGGCAGTTTCTGTGATCTGGATGTCTGAGAACATCAGCTTTCATTGAGCGGTCAGCACATGGTAGTGACTTTCATTTAAGACTGATATGATCTGAATTTGAACTGTGTCTCATAGATGAATGCCTTAATGTTTTGTTTCCAATCACCTGAGCCTTCCAGCTACTCTGTGTCCCTTGTTTGAAAGGAAAATAGAGGTTATATTTTGCATTTGTGTGACTGGAGAAAGGAATCTTAGCTGATGATACCTGGGGCTGATCACATTCATTTCAGCGCTTTGGTGCCTCTTTGAAACTGAGGGGATACACCGTGAATTTTTTTTGTGACTCTTCTTGCATGGCTATAAAATTCAGTGAGTTCAGAGGGAATAGCTGGGGGAGCGACCTGAACATGTGACAGTGAATAGCATAGTGAATGAATGAATTGCACACTGATTATTGCAAGAGATTTTCACAGATGCAGATGAGCATTATAGATCGTAAAATGCTTTAGTACCATTTTGGGAAGTGGTACACTGGAGTGTAAAATGAGAAGATATTGTTAATGATTGGTTTCTTAGCACATTCCTATTTCAAGGAAGCCAAAATTAAACTGGCATTCTGTGGTGGGATAGGAAAAGGAGGACCTTGGCTGGGCATACAGCTGTCTCAGGACAGCAGGCGTTGGTGAGGAAGAGGGTGAGATCAAGACAGGAATACGCTTGTGATCAGAGAGAAAAAGAAGGCAGGAAAAAACATGCAAAGGAAAGGTGACTGGAGAAACTCCTCAGGATCTTTCTTCCTGTCCTATGTCTAGCACTTAATACTCAGAAAGTGAGTTTAAGGTTATGTGACTGTAGTGAATTTTGGTCGGGAATCTGCTCAGGCAGCCCAACTGAAATACTTCTTTTTTTTGTTTGTTTTCCCTGAAAATGAGGTCCTGTAGAGGTGCAAGGAATTCAGCAGTTGCAGAAATTACTGAGGGCACATTTGGTCTTTGTGAACATGCGGTGAAGTGCTACCTTGCACTACTGCGGTGGCAGTATATGATTAATATTGCAATTAATAGCTCATGTTTCTCCCCTGTGCACCCAGATACTGAGCTGTCTGAAACCTGATTCAAGAGATCTTGCTGCAGCTGCAGTGTTCTTGGTACAACTCCCCTGTGCTTTTATAACACTGTAACTAATATTTCAATGCTATTCTATTCCCAAAGTCCCCAAATCTTATTTCGTCTTTTTTTTTTTTTTTTTTTCTCTTTTCCCATTTTCTACAAATAACTTTTGCTGCAAGGATGTGAATATTCTCCCCATGTCAATGGATGTCTACCTAACACTGAGTTCTGTTATTTCTGTATTTCCACATTAAATTCTAGAGCATGACAGCAACTCCCTCTATCCTCTGAGACAAGGAGGGAACTCATACCATGAAAGACTGAAAGAGTTCAGGGCATTGAAGGTTCTTTACAAAATCTTTCCATCCAGCTCTAGAATCTGCGGAGGCCCAAACATTTCACATATATGTCTGATGAGTACTTTGACGCTGCTTTCATGTGCTGTAGGATTTTGAGAACATTAAACTTTCTGGGAGCACTTTCAGTTACTCACAAAAAGTGCAAATTCAGGATAGCTGCATTTTTTCGGTAAGTTTGATGAGGGTTTAACTCATCAGATACAGCTTTTTTTAATGGCTCCCTGAGGAATATGCAAGATACAGTCTGTGAGTTTGCTCCCCTACCAAAAGGGGTTTTTTTCCCTCCTTGAATGGCCAGTACAAATATCTTCATGCCTCATCTATGAACATCATGTCCTATCAAGAAAATCTCATTTCTCAGTAACTGAGAAAAATATTTGCTCTGTTTGCAATTTCATGTGCTATCATGTGATAACAAGACTGTTATTTGGGAAAACTGTTGATTTTCATTCTTGTAATTACAGTGCTTACTTAGTTGTCTCTTGAAATGTTCTTTGGTCCCCAAGGCCATTTTTATATAAAGCCAAACTCAGTAACAAGTATTTTTATGTCTTACTTGAATTGCTATTAGCATATGAAGTTTTTTGCTATTTGTAAACTTTTCTATCAGTTCAGTTAAATTATGAAACATAAATTTAGTTCAACTAGCATCATCTGAAGTGTATGTACTTCATTTTTACATTCATTTTGTCAGCTATACATCCCCCATACCATATGGTATGATACTCTCAAAGAGAAGCTAAATCTTTTCTGCACAGTAATTGTTTTCATTTCTATTAAAAGAGAAAGGCACAAATAATAGGTACAGTGAAGGCATGCAATCTTTGGCATGTCACTAAATCCTTGATGTCTATTAAAACCCCACCTAAACTTGCAATTCCCTTGACAGAGCACGTAGGAAGGCCTTTCTCCATCTGCTGTTTTTGCTGATGAGATGCCAAATGTCTTTACAGATACTCTCATAGAAAAGGAAGGAAATGCAATTACAGGAATCATGCTCTTAAAAACACCATTTAAGAAAAAAAAAAAAGGTGAAGTGATTTTATATATACTAGATCACCTCAGAGAATGATTACAAATGATGTTCATTTACAACTGAAGAGTGATAACTGATTTTTATATATTGGTGTCTATAAAAGATGATGCTTGAAATGTCCATCATTCTCTGCTAATTCAGCTATCCTCTTGCCTTTAAACTTACAGTTTAGCACAGAATTAAAAAAATAGCCTTTACCAAGTTTAAACAAATCTAGTAGAATTAACTGAACCTGACTATTCTAATGAGAGGACCAGTGCTTTAATTCTGTGAAAATGGTAAACGTTAAAGTCATCCCAAATATTTGCCTCAACCTCATTTAGAACAGCTTTATACAGTGGCATTGTATTGTTAGACGTATGCACGCAGATGTGCTTTCAAAACAACAACAAATTGTTACTAAAGACACGCTACTTGTTTTGCTCATTTATAATGCACTGGTATGGAATTAAAGCATTTCCTTAGAGACCGAAATGATAATTATACCTTTTTTTTGGTAACACGTCTGAACCGAAATGTCCAGAGCTAATCAACTGACATCTTTTGACATTTTTGGTTGACTTTTTTTTTTTTTTACATAGAAATAAACATGACAAACAGGATTCAAGCCGTTTTAGACAGGGATTCCTTTCATATTCACAACCATTTGCTGGAATTGAAGTACAATCTTAAAAGCACCAAGTTGCTGAAAGAGTGTCTATGAAAATAAAACTGTCTTTGTGAACCATAGGTGATACATTTTCTGTGTTCCCAAATATAGGTGTAAATTGAAACAGAGTAAAACTAGCAAGAGCAAACAGGAAAAGAATTAAAACACTATGTCTTTGTTGTTTCATTTCCTTTACTACAGAACGCAATCAATACTTTACAACAGGGTTAATATGGTCTCTTCAAACATGCTATTATTCTTTCAAAATAGCACAATAACTTTATTAGTTATGCTGTCTGCAGTCTTTCCAATGTGACAGGATTGTGTGGGTGTTCAGATTGTAAGTAATTTTCTTGGTGCCCTCTGTTGGAGTATTTTCTGTGAGTGCTAACAATAGCAGCTAGCACCACACAGCTGCATGAAATTGGAGTGGTGGAAGTTCTAATTCTAATTAGTATAATTAACACAAACAAAAAAACGTTCCACACTGAGAGACTTACTGTTTCTGCTTAGTAGTTATTGAATATTCAGATTCCACATCTGCTGGTCCTTTACTATTCAAGTGAGGTTGTAGTGGCTGATCTATTATTTTTTTCCAGCTTCAGTGACATTCAGGTGCACTGAAAGGTATTTTAAAACATAGCCTAGAGACTGCTCTGGTAACTAGTTGTTTGTACCTTGTACCTTACTTTTGGAAAGCACCTGTTTTGTAAATAAATAAATGTGAGCAAGCATTGGTCCTGTTTGGTATAGCAGTACCTCCTGCTTTTGGTTTCAGATTAATTCTGTGTCACAAGACAAGAGTGGAGATTGCTTCATTTGCAAGAGAATCAAGAGTGAGCAAGTTTAGAAATAATCCGTGTGACCAGCTACACCACTGTATCGAACGCCTCAACCAAATGGTCAATGGCCAGCCTTCAGGAGGGGAGGAAGAATGCCATCAAACTTATTGTTTGAGGAGATTTGATTATCCTAGTGACTCACTTCAGCATTGGCTTGCATCCCATGGTCCCAGGGACTATCATCCTAGGTAACTTTGTCAACATCCTAATTCTGGGCAAAAATCCTTTTTTTTGTTTTTTAAGATTGCTCAGGTCTTGTTACTCAAACCACCTGCACATCACTCTTTCTGCTTATAATCCAGGTTGCCAGTATCCTGGCAGAACAGTTTTTCACTTGTCTTTGATCATACATATCACCTTAGTAAAAGGGCAGAGATGTGATGTACTTGCTTACAATGAGAAGTACCTTAGCTACAAGGAGCTGCTTTCATGTAGCAAAGTGCTACTCAGCACTACTTTGCTATGCAAAGGAATACTCAGTAGTGTTCAGTACTACTGAACAGAAGTGTTACCCATATGGCTGGTCCCAATGGACAAAATATGACAGAAGTCATAATCTGAGAGGGGATTAGTTAACACGGAAAGGACGGATGTGTTGGCTGGTGCTTATGAAAATGGAAGAATTGACAAAAATGTTATCTTTTGCAGTTAGGTCGGTGTTGGGCAATCTGAACTGCCTCACCTGCCAAAGTCAGAAGTGGTCATATCTGCACAAAGTGATAATTTTTCTATCCCTTTCCTTGTCAAGATTGAGTCAATCATCATGTGACAAACCACCCATGTGTAAAAAGATATATGTCTGGTGGGAGCTGATATGGAACCTGCGGATAGGCTTATTGGCTTTGAAAAGCAAGTAATTTTCCATTAATATTTCCTGTAGAGGATAAGGCCCTGATACCTTTCAGACAAACTGTAATTAGGCCATTATTTGAGGTCTCAGCTACTGCAGCTGATAACTGCACAAGTTACAGGGTTTTTTTTAAATTGCCCTTTCATCTTTCATCCTAGCTTTATGTCTGGATATAGCACTGAATGAATCACTCATGTTAATTAATAGTCAACATATTAGCTGCATGAGTTGTTTACAGTTTCTTCTCTCTATGTTGGCCTCACCTCAGATATCCATTATTAATAGTAAACTATTTTTTAGAAGCACCCACTTACAGTTAAGTACTGTGCAAATATGTATAAAAACACAAACCCACAATGCATAGAAACTAAAGAAAGATAGAATTAATGACCTTATTACTCCAATCTGAATCTCTGTAACAGCAGCTAATTCTCAATACAGAAATTTTGTTTCTGCAACTTACTTCTTCCTTAGAGGTTCCTCATTCTTTGTATGTGGTCCAAAGAACATGTATTTCCTCAACTATTCTTAAATTAACCAAGTAAACATTTGTAGTAGACCTTTTTATGTAAAATGATCTAACTTTGGCACTTACATGATTACTGGGATTGATATGTCACAAATGTGCATTGCTCAATTATAATATTCTGAAACATTCATTTGGGGTCCAGCAGTTCATCTGTGCTTCTTTCCAAGTGTTTCTTACATGATCACTTACCCTTAAGTAATTAGCAAGAATCAGCTGATCTGAACTAGAAGTATCTGTGTCTTACACAGTAGTTGCGGTGGTGGAACTCTTTCTGGTTTGTTCCTCTTTCAGTCTTGCAATAGCCAGTAATAAATAACTTCAGTCAGTAGCAGTAAAGATAGAAAAATAAAATTGTAGCTAGTACAGCATATGTTGATTTGCAGCTAGGATGCAAACTCTGGCTTCAGTAACATCTGTGTGAAACAGCTCTGCTATCCAGCTGCCATCACAGTTTTCTCTTTGGAAAAAGGAAAATATGTATCTACATCTGAGTTCATTTGAGGTACATGCTCCAGAGGGGCCAGTTCTAGCATTATGTTTTCAGAAAACTTATGCCAATCATCAGTAAGACTTCAGATGTACCGGTAAAACTTGTTATATAGAATGTCACTGGACTAAATATTTGATGTGTGCTTTCTGTGGAACAAACCTAATTTTTGACCCCTTAGGTTTAGACACAACAGACATATGCCCCTGATATTGCTGTCATCACTGAATATTTACTGTCGCATAAAACTGATCAGTGAATTCTGTGGTTTCATGGAAGGGAGAAAATATGTAAATAAATTAACTGACAAACATTGTGAAAATTCATTAACTTTCCAGAACTGAGATTTTTATGCTGAGAATTACTGTATTATAGGGAGTAGTTTTAGAATGATCATAGAAGTGAGTGTCACGGTTCTGCAGTTGAGCTGGTCACAGCTTTTCAATATTATTTTTTTTCTGTTGAAATGTGTTGTTTCACAAGTGTGCCATTTCAACACAACATTTTGAGAGAGGCTCTCCCAACATCATTAGCACAAGCACCCATCATGGAGGAGTTCTAAGGTCAGTTCTCATTTCTGATGTCTCAGAGCAAAGGATTTCACTCATCTGAATTTCACACATTCAGAAATTCAGAGATTTCTGAATAATCTGACATGAAACTTGTAGGAGAGATGTCCTTTGTCTCATGTTAATATTATAGCAAATGGACTCATACCTGCCTTCTGAGTCAAAATGTACTTAGTAAGTCCAAACATCATACTATTCACATGAAAATGTTCAGAAAGTGTTTTTACCCTGTAGGACTGAAAGTGTATTTGTAAGACACAGTCATTACGTTAAACTAATTTCATAACTATAAGTATTAGGAAAGTCAGGGGTATGTCTGGATTTCCTCTTTCCAAAACACAAGAAAAGGTGCAGTAATAGAGCTATTGCCTCTTTGTCCTCTTCCAGAAACAAACATATCCAATGTCTCTGCCTATTGCCTATGATCCTTATTACAAGCATTTACAACATGCATGTTTCTATGTCTTTCTTTGCATACTGTTTTTTAGGATCATTCAAAACAAACCAAACAAAACCAAACCTCAAACCCAAAGAGTTATTTGTTTCTAAGCTAAACTCACTTCATGCCACAGTTAGCCTTCACATATCCGTTTATTTTAAATGGAACTATGCAAAAGATATTATTTATTTAGTAATTGCAGGTCGAACAAAACTCTATTAGTGTAGCTTATGGGATGCATTAGTAGTATTACAGCATCTCAGAGCCTTGTCATGAGTTAGAGCCATGCGGTGTTTCATGCTGCATCCCCAGTGTCGGAGAAAACAACCCCTCCTTCAAAGATGAGATGGTCTAGGACAAAGGACATCAAACACATGCAAACAGGTCTGGAGGTAAAAGGAAATAATGTCTCAGTGACTGAACATCAGTTGCCCAGCTGGTTTTGAGGATACCTTCATATAAAAAATATTGGAACTGCTTATGTACTTTGAGTTCTGGTTTTCACATTCTCTGGAGAGGAAAAATAGCTTGGAAGCAGATTTATCTGCGCCTACAAGTTCTTGATTGCATTTAAATTCCTTTGAAGACCAGAAGTATTTACAAAATACTTGTTCCTTTCCTAATGTGAAAGGGAGCTCTTTGCTTATGCTGCTATTCCTTATTTTGCACTCCCAGATGCTTTAGCTCTCAATTTGCTTTGAATTTCTAATTTTTTAAAAAATTATTTTCCATAAAGAAATACCTTCAGATTTCCAAGGGGCTGCAAATTGTAAAGAAAAGCAGGATGGCATATTAGTTTATTGGTGCTTCTGCTGGTATTTGTGATGAGATGCCAATGACAGGCTGGGTAAGGTCTGTGGTGCCCCTGGCCCCTCTTTCTGGCGCTGCTGGGAACCCCCCTGGAATGTCTGTGTGCTGCACAGGAACATGCTGTCCCCACCCCTCCACAGACTCAGTGCACCCCTAAATGTATACCCACAGGTGGCCCCTAGCTCAGGTGGTGTAAATCAGCGCTGCCCATCCGGCAGACCGTATGTACTTGCTGTAAATAGATGCTGTGCGTTATATGTCTGTGTCAGTGTAAAACCACATTCCTGCAATATTGGGGCTGAGAACTTAAATCTATAAAACTCAGGCAAGTAAAATTAAAGTTGCAGTCACTTGCTCCCCTTGACATACAAAATATGGTACTTCATTACATGTTTATTTTTAGTGCATGTACAATGCAACATGAGGGACTTAATGTTGCCATGGGAACCATAACTTTGAATTCCCGACTTTTTATGCATTCATTTTTTTTCTACTATGTTTTATTAAAGAAAAAAAGTGTACAGAAAGATCATAGACAAAATAATATTGGACAGAACTCCAGTCAGTGGTACGCTGGTATGATTAGCATCAGGGGAGAATAACAAACCTAAAATAATGTCAGTCTTAAATAGTAAACAGAATTATAACTAGTAAAACATGAATACAACTAAATGGATCTGGCAACAGGATCCCATACTGCTGCATATATATGTCTCAGATTTTATATATCTGCCCCAAATTTTATTGAACTAGCACCTGAGTGCAATCATTTTTCTGCCAGTCTGTTGCAATGGAAAAACAAATAGCTATCAAAAGGAGCAGAAAAAATTAATCTATACTTCTGCATGCAGTATAGCTGCTGAACATGCTAAAAAAAAAAATTATATGTTAGTGTTTTTTAAATTCTTTTTTTCGCTCTCAAAACATATTTATCCTGGGGCAGTTCTATTCTATTCTATGTCTTTACTGCACAGTCTATACTGTAGCCTGTAAAGAAAGAGAGTGTTATGACCATTGTACCATTTTGTAACTGTAGAAAGATAAAGACACAGCAGTAGATATGTTAATAGACACTTTAAAACTTATTGTTGCTCATTAAGGAGGAGATTCCTCTTTCAGCTGCACATTCAGACTGCCTGGAAAATGGAGATTTCACTACTATGCTGTGGGCTCCAGGGAAAAAGTGCCTCAGACCTATAATTTGTCTCTAATCTCTCCAAAGGAAGGGGCTGATACTGATGGAGGAGGTTCATTGCTGTGCCTTTGATTTCCATCCAGCCATAATCCCTGCCTGACATAACTCCATCTGTGTGAATTTTACGCCTTATACAGTTAACAGCAATGTGAAAAAAGTCTGGCGCAGTATCTCAGAAGATGTTATTTACAAACACTGGACAAACATGCAGTGACCTTGCTGTGCCTATAATGCTTTGGCTGGTTTCTTAGAGTTTCTGAAATACAGTGAATAGCTATTTACAGTGAATAAGCCATTTTACAAGCTATTAGAAACACACTAGTTGATCCCTGTATAGTACATAATGGACAGGTCACAGAAAACTAGTGCATTGTTATTATGTGCTTTATTGGATGGTGGTATCACCAAAGAACATCCCAGGTGGAGGTAAGCACAACCTTTAATATAAAAGGATACAAAAAGTTAGATATGCATAAAAATTACTGGCAAATATGCATGTTTTCTTTAGAAAGCCTTATAACATCTTTCTGGATAACAGTTTATTAGTATCAGAGTAGTATCTGGCAGAATATGCAGACATTGTATATCCGTACCAGATGCTCCTCTGAAGAGTTTAGGTCACTTGCAACAGCTACCGGGGCCCCAGTTTCTTTGGTGGTGGCACAGAACTATTTTGGCAAGTATATTGTAGATTGAGTACATAAAAAATACATAAATAATATCCAGAACTGTGCTTATCTGTTCGCACATTTTCTCTGTGAACAGATTTCTGTGTAAATGAGAAGGACAGTGCTGGTTTTATCTAGCATAATGCTGAAGTAATGTGCTGTAATCATTCAAGATACCCATGAACCATTTCCACATTTGCTAAGATCCTTTCTTCCCCATGATGGCTGCGCAGCTGTGTCTAACCATGGCTAGCCATGCGGTCACATTGTTTCTCTCTCAAGAACACCCATTTTAAGACTGTACTTACACAAGCCTGGGCAAGATGTTAAATTCCGTCTTCCAAGCAACCACTTGTGATTGATCTGTTCAGTTACTGTTGCCTTTCTCTTGGACAGCATAACACCTAAGCTTTTGTTGTAAACTACCTTTATTGAGAAACAGAGCAAGAATCATTTGTGGGTATTTTTTAATAAGTCTCTTGATAAATCTGTCTTTGGGAAAATGGTAAGAGTTCCAGCTTCCCGGCTCAGTATATGCTATTTATGGGTTTATTAACTTCACTGCAGCAATATGCAAGCTTTTCTCATGCTGTCAGTTCTCCATTACTAATTGTCATGGGTGCCCTCCAGGAGTGGGAAATCCTGGATAAAAGAACTGCTGCTGGAGGTCATGTTCTTCTCAGACTGCTGCCCTGAATGCTGGTCTGCTACTCTATTGGTGGTGCCACCAGTTCCCTTTATCCTTGCACACATCAAAACACTGTGAAGAAATCACATGGCCCCTTTTAAAATCTGATTAAAATCACCTGACCACTCAGGCTAGTTTCTGTTGATTATAAAAAAATGGCTGTATATTAGGGATTATTACATTGCTTGGAGCATTTTAAAGGGATACAGCTGTTTTTCTATGCACTGTGATCCTTTTCCCTTGCATTCATAACCCAAGGTCCACCCTCCGCTACACTGCAGAGCCTCAGAGAAAGTTGAACAAAATGCTGCTTTGTGCTCTCTCCCTTTAGCCCTGGCTCTGCCCTCTGTTCCAGGCTCATGTTTGTACACAAAAGCATACACATCATTCATAGTGGCAGAAGCAAATCTGGATGAGCCAGGTCCCTTGCGGATGTGGAGCCAGAGGGCATGATCAAGCATGCAGTTGTTGTTGACTGATGGCCTGTTCACACAATGCGAATCTGAAGTAATTCTTTCTACTTAGATAGTTTAGCTTATTGTTAAAAGAAAATTGCTTGGTTTTTATTTGGGTAATGTGACTGCTGGAGGGGGTGTGCATAAAAGCTTTTGCATCCGAGAGCACTGAGATGCATAATATTAGTGTGATCATGATGTCGTCTTATTAGTAAGACAACTTGTCCTTTTTTGTCAGTGAATTGCAAAGATCTGTCAAGGCCCAGTTTAATCTACTCCCTGTAATAGGATTTGTCTGTAGCTTGAGGAAACAGAAGCTTGTAATGCATAGGGTTATTAAGAGTGGGATATAAGCTATTTGAGACTCTTTAATAAAATACAATATCAGTATATTCAATGAATATGGAAAGAGGGATCTAAATATTTCTCGTTACAACCTTCAAATATCTTGGGAGAAGAGAATGATACCAATTAAAACAAGGGGGAAAAAGGAATAGCTCTCTGAATTCTAGCCTTCCTCAAAGTTAAATATTGATGTAAGCTAGAGTTCAATTCAAGAATCTCATTGCCCCTGCTGTAACCATTAAACTAAATCCCTACCCCGTTCCAAGACAAGGTTAATGTATTTAGGGAACCTTGCGAACAACAGCTTTAGTTGCTTTCATGTACACCCATGCGTAGCTCTTTTGCAAACAAGGCAGTTTTAAACAAGGAAAGATACAGCTGCCAGGAGGTACAAAGTACTCTGCCCTCTGAATTGCCTCACTTCCTATGTAACAAGCTTTGAGACAGCTGAAAGTATTTGCAGTCCCAAACCTCACTCACCTCCTCCCTCGGTGCCTTGACAGGAAACACAAAAATCGAAAGCTTTAATTGCCTCTTTTTAGAGAGAGTTTTGGTGTCCGGAGTGAGCAATCAACACAAAGTGATTGAATTTTTTTGTGGATAGAGCCATTAGGAACAGGGCTCTGTTTCATATGCTCCTGAGATTAAGGTACACTGTGGTAGGAAACAGACGGTTTTAACATAGCATTTCTGATCCTCCTCCACAAACACAGTTATACCCATCACATGTACAGTTGTATAGCTGTTATTGAAGATTCCTGAAGTAACTTAAAACAAACTAAGACTGGCATCTTTTTAGTCAATAATATCTTTGCAGCTCCTGTAGTACATCAAATTCATTGTTTACCTTGCTGATTAATATGACCTTGTCTGTGTAATATCTAGACAGGTTAAATACCTAGATTGTCAGTCACTGCCATAATGTCACCAAATCTATAGAACTGAAATCACAAATAAGCAACTTGGGACACTCTTACTCACTTGAGGTACTCTACAAGGACTCCCCAGTTGTGGTCCTCCAAAAGTACCATAGGGTAAAATATATGTATTGAAACTAAACATCCTGGTTCCCCTAACAGGTTGTCTCTGAATACAAAGTCTAGATTCAGATCTCTGAACATCTGACTTAGGGGCTGTGCCAACATGTCGGATACAAGTAGCCCTTGGTCTGTGGAAAGAGAGAAGGGAGGGTGAAAGGGTCAAATTTCATTTTCTGCTTGTTGGGGTTGGGGCTGGTTTGGGTGTGGATTTTAGTACCTGCAGAGTTTTGCAGGAGTGGCTTAAGTACAGGAATAAGCATGGTAAGATTTTGTTGTTTTAATTGAAAGAGAATTATTTGGGGTTTGTCATTACGAAAACAAAATTCTCTTTGGACAATGATAAAAGAATGAGATGAAACAAAAGGAGATTTTTCCTTAAGGAATTATCCTTAGTGTAATGACTAAGAATTTGTTATTTATTAACCTGAGTTAATCTGGAAAACAAGGAAGTTGAGCTCCCTCTGTAAAGTTATTTGCTAAAGGAAATAGGCCTGAATATTATCTCAGATAGACAGAAGGGAGAAGGCGTATAGGTCATTTTCCTGTTAATTATATTTGAGACAAAATCATACAGAGAAAGCATCAGAGAGAAATTTAGGCCAGTCATGACTCAAATATATTCCACTGAGGTTTTCCCCAGGTCAGGAGGAGTGTAGTGTGTCTTCAAGGAGTCCAGGACTCCCCAAAGAGTTGGTAAACTGGCTTGTGGAGAGACAGCAGATGGTTATTCTTGTGGCCTCACCTATCCTCTTTCAGGAAGCTTATTCATGTTGGGAACCGTTGCAGTGGTGAAACAGCTCTTGAGGCTTAAATTGGACCTTACCAAAGAGCAGCACATCTCTATCTGTACTCCTTCCCTGAAGTGTCTCAGGTTACTCCTCTGAATCTTTCCTTCCAAAGCAGATATTACCTCTTTTTCATTAGAGAACATGGAACATAAAACATCTTTTTTATTGCTGCTCTGTTTTGGTCCCAAAGGTTTTGCTTATGATGAGCAACATGTCATCCAAAACATTTCATAACTTCCTGAAGAAATTTGAAGTCTGTAATTTTCGGTGACTTCTAACGCAGCAGAGAATTGAACAGATTGAGAGCCCTGCTCACAGAGGGACCCAAGGAGCACATTGCTCAGTGGTGCTTGGGAGATGCCTGCAAGAAAGGTTACATGCCTGTAACTTAGGGAAAGCAGCAGCTCTAAGATGCCTTGGCTCTCTGTACAGTCACAAAACTTAACTGGAAGTAAATCTCAAAGCAAGAAATAGGCTTTATTTTTTCCTCCTTTCACAGAGATGAGCATTTTTCCCAGCTGCAGATCCCTTTCAATGGTAGAGACCTAGGAAACAAGCCCTTCCCTTTCTAAGTCAGAGAAAGCAGAGATGTGCCATTTCCCTCTTCACTACTTCGGATAGTTGACTGTACAGTGATGAAAGTAATCACTGGGGACAGCATGCAGGGTACAGATCAGTCTTTTGCCTGAGCTGAAGCAGGAATTTGAAGGTTGTTTCAGTTTCTCAGGTAAACGTGTTAACCACAGGCTATAGGGCATTCCAAGGAGCATCTGGAAGCCTCTCAAACTAGGAGGTCTATGGGTGCTCTATCAGGTGGGCTGCAGTTCACGCTCTCTGACCCGACACATTTCCACATCTGTGTACAAGAGAAAATCTTCAAAGAAAAGAGGAGAGACCAACTTTAGAAACCACTATAGCCTAGTGAAAAATATGCTTAGTGACAAATTAAGAGACCAACAGTCAAGCAAGAATGGAAGTTTTCTGTGAATCTTAAGTATGTTGACTTACTGGGTGTAAGGAAAGGAGTTAGTAGTGGGAAATAGCTTCTCCTGTTACTGACGGGGTGTGGTATATATTCTGGTATTGCCAAGTGCAGTCGGAGATGCCAGTTCCTCATGCAGATCAAGATTGTACCCAGGCCTGTGCCTACCCTTCCGGTAAATGCTCTAATGGTGCTAATGATGTAATTAGAGGGATTGCTTCCCCCTCTTCTTTGCCTTTTGCTTGCATTAGACACTATTCCAGAAAACCAAGATGATCAGGCTTTATAGAAACCATAATTAGGGGCGGGGAACACCTAACTTTCAAATTCTACTCAGTTTTGTGAAAAACAAACAGTTTTGCCAAAGACTTTAAGTGGATAGGATGAAAGAATGTTAGTGATCTTAATGCTTAAAATGAAGTGGCACCCTCGGGCATCCTTAGTTGAACTAAGGTGGCACCTTTGGGTCGGATGAAGGTCTAAAATGTGGACATAAAACCAGATAAAAACCTAGTATTTTTTCAAAAGGAAAATATCCCTAATTAATTAATTTCCCACTCAAAATCTGAAGTGTATCTCACCTCATAAACACAGAAATTGTTGAAAAATTATAAGTAATGAGTTCCAGTGGTGTGAGGGACTGACAAGAGAAGGCATGAACAAGGTGGCAATGAAGTTCTACAAATGAGGTTGTAAATTATTTTAATAGGGCACACAAGAGAGTACCTGCTTCAAATATAATGGTAGAAAGTCAATGCTAAGCTTACTGTGTCTTACTGGAGCTAGAGGCTGCTAAAATATTTTGGGATTTTTGGGCCAAATCTTGTGCTCACCAAACTGTCATATAATCTCAACAGTAGGAGTGCAGAGCAGTTCAGAGTGCAATCCTATATGTTTCAAACAAAGTTTATAAGCAGTGAGCCTGTGAAATCAAGATTCCTAACTTGAGAAGGTTAAACCTTCTGTTGACTTCAGCTTTCCAAAGATTTCAGGACTAAATAAGAGTGTGTAGTACACACAGCTGCAAGGGAAGCAATGCTCCACACTTATTTTTTATCTTATTTGCAAGAGTAGATAAAATATCCAATCTTCAGGCACAAATACACACATGATAGACACTCAGTTAGTGAGACATCACAGACCATGAATCAGATGCAGTGGAAACAATTCTAATAATATTGAACAAAACTGAGCAAAATTAACCCACAGGGGAAAAAAATATCCTACATTGTAATCTATTATTCCATTGACTAATCTATCAAAGGAAGGAGCACTTGCACCATTTTAAACTACACTGGCCATTTTTCTTCCCATATAGGATCAATATATATATATAAATAGCTAGGTTACAGTTAGAAAATGGGTTTTAGATAACAGAGCTGAAGCTTGAAAGTTGGGTTGTTGATACAGCAAGTGCCAAGATTCCTTTAACCCACAGATACATTAAAAATTGCACAGATCTGCAGAAAACAGTAAGAGGTAAGAAAATCTCTATAAAAGTGAAATTTCTCTCTACTGTTGGATCCCTTTGGCAACAGAGCTTCACTTTGCTTGGTGCTTGTGGCTGGATAAGGAGCTATTTCCTGCAGGATTTCTTCTTGAAAGCCTGAACTTTCCCTGTGGGAAGTTTTTGTACAGGCACTAAATGCTTTACAGGCCATTGCACACTAGTTTGCCAACTTCTTCCCTCCTTCTAACTAACAGATAAAAAGGTATCTGTGGTATTTTGAGAAAAGCAGTTGTAGCCCTTTTTCTCCCTCTACAGTGAATGTTAGGAATTTTTCAACTTTATTTTGATCTTCCCCAGACTGTTGCAGTTAGGAGGTAGATTGTGTCCAGAGCAAAAAAACTCTGTATTGTCTAATAGACTGCACTGGGCAACTGTTACCTTCCTAAATTCTAGAAAAAATATCTCTTAGAGTTTAAACCCAGCATAATAATCTGCACCGTTTTTGGAAGACCAAGCATAAAGCAGTGGACAAAGGCAAGGTCTGCTTCCTCTCAGTGGTTACAATCTCTATTGTTTCTCATAAACAACACAGTAAAGAAGCAGAGACCACATCAGTGGTGTCAGGGAGAGGTTGCCACAACACACCTGATGTTGCTCAAAGAGAGACAGTGTTGAAGCTCTAGTGCTAGATCTCTGGTATAGTCTAGAAGAACTTACTTACAAAATTAAAAAAAAAAAAAAAAAAAGCATTTGTCTCAGAATCCAGGTGTGCAGACTATCCATTTTGAGATGGACTACAGATTCACAGGCAGCCTGCTTTACATCTGTCCTTACCTTCATCCTGAAGAATTCAAAGAATGATGACAAAACTACATGATATGATGTGATGGTCCATTATTTTTTCAGTAAAGTAGACAGACACTCTCAGGTGAAACCTACTGTCTGAACCTTGAAAAGAGAGGGTGGGGAGAGGGAAAAATAACATGGGAATACATGTTCTGCAGAGAAAACCTGATCTTTTCTAAAAATAAACCATAAATGATGAAGACATTAACCACACTAACAAAAACAGTTCTTGTACTTGGTCACAGACAAACTTTAAATTACTGTAAATTTATTTTTTTTATATATTACATACATTAAATATATATACCCAGTGGTGCAAACTGCACATTCAAATATGAAGGTCAGTTTCTTTAATTCTAATAGATCAGACCTCTTACACCTGCTCTGAAGACTGGGCTGTAGCTGAGGAGAAGTGAGTCAAGCTAAGAAGCCCATGATACCCCTGGTAGCATCAGAGTCCATGGTGCAGGATCTAGGCTCAGCATCGTGAAGGGCAACAGCCTCTTCATGAGGCACCCTCCTCGCTGAGCTTTCCTCCAGCCCTGTGCTTGTCAAGCACCAGTCAGAGATCAACAGCTGTGCATAAAACTGCAGATGTTTGTAGTGTGTGCAGATATTTCCAGACATAGTACAGAAAATTCCCATTATTTTGCATTAATTAAAACTCTTGCTTAAGGAGCACTTGTTTTCAATTCTGTAAATTTCTTTGCTTATCATTAGTGAAAAATAATAAGAAATAAGAATACGTACTTTTGACATATTTCATCTTAAAAAGTCAGAGCGCTTTGCAAATATTAATCAATCTAACACCCCATTTGTTTATCAGAAGCCTTTAAATGTTCTCAAGTCATAAATGGTGCTGTATTGTCAGTGCAGCTTGTGTTGGTGATCTCAGCCAGTGAGTTTGGGATTAATCACTCTGTTCCAAACAGGCCACAGCACATAATTTGTTCTAATATATATGTTTGACAAAGATGACATAAATTAATATTATTAATTATTTTAAGTGTCTTAAGACCTCATAAATGCAATAAGCTTCCTTGTAGATTGTTGTTGGTTTTATTTTTTTAATAATGAAATTGCATTAAAGAAATTGAGGGTACAAATTATTTTTCATAGTATAAGATGCCTCATATTTAAACATGTAAGGAAGAAGTTCTATGAGTTTCTAAAGAGTTACAGTAGAATTAAGCACATCAGACTTTTTCCCAGATTAGTCTCAAAGCAGTGAGGTTAACAGCCTAATCCAATAGTCACTGCTTTTGATGATATCCTTTTATACTGGCTTCAACCAGATCAGGATGGGATCTGATGCAGTATATCCTCTTTTCAGCAAAACAGTTGTTAAAATATACTTAAGCCATGTTGTTTAAGAATGCCTCTGAAGAGAGATTTCCTTGAGAGTATGCTTAAGGTTCACTGTGTGCGCTTAAGGTTCACTATGTGCTCAAGTACTTTGGTGAACTTTAGTACTTTAAAAAATCTAAAACATTTTGAAAGGAATCCAGCAATTAGAAGGATTCGGGCAAGTAATTAATTGCATTTGAGAAATGTCTCTCTCACGTAACAGGTACAGGTCAGTAAAAAATAAAATACTGAATCTTTTTTAGAAATGTGGTACCAAGGGTAGTAAAATTATGTGTGATGGACAGAGAATAATCTTTAATCTAGATCATAAAACAGACTCCTGTTACATGGAAGTATCTGGATAAGGGATAGAGATACCAATGGAAAGTGAATAAGACTCAAACAAGAAAGTTCAAGTTGAAAATCTTGTTTCACAAAAATTCCTGTGCAGACTGCCTCCAAGTCTTGAAGGTACTCAATATAGTGGGCCTTCCTGTCTTTCTGTTAGACCTGGAAATAGCGTGGAGTCCTGTACATCTGCTCTGGAGCATCCATGTTCTGTGCCATGTGGAGTGAGCCAGGCTTCAGGACAGAGGCTGCCTTGAGGTGGTACCCTATTGTACAGGTATGCTCTGGCAGGCTGGGAGTCCCTTGCAAAATGCAGAATCACTGATTCAGAAAGGAGGAAATTCCTCCAAACCCTCTCCTGCAGTTGAATGCCTTACCTCTCGACTGCAGAGCAATCTGGCCCCAGCCCCATAGGGACTGTCCACCCCTTCGAGTAGCGCCCCACTTTCATCAGCAGTGCAGGGGATGCACGGCCATCCTAGCTGTACATCCAGGCTCTCTACCCTGGTCAGAGCACTTTCTTGGGTGGTGGGAGGTGTAGGTCTGAAATCTCTAACTGAGGAGGTGTTGAACCAAATGTGTCCATTTCCTGAGAGAATGAGTTATTTTAAAAAACTGCAAGTGTGTGCTTCTTCTTGTGGAGGTTTTGAGACTGTGGGTCCTGATTAGATCCTGAACATTAGAGAGATGTGTATTTCAGATACTCCTTAGGACTCAGTGGTTTTTGAGGTACAGGCAATTCCATGTTCAGTGTATGACATTTCTTAATACTCATTTGGGGTGTATACTGGTCCTGTGTTGGCTATAGGGAGTGCAATGCTGGGTACATGTGTGTTAGCTGCAGATGCCTAAATAATTTTTTAGATCTAAGTGCCTGAAGTAACCTTCTTAACATGGCAAGTCAAATTGAACTTCATATCACAAAAATTGAAGAAAGATCAACAAAACTGTTAAAATAAGTGGAAGAAAAAGTAGGAAACCTCCTATTGGAGAGTTGGGGAGTATAAAGATAATTCTTTGCTGAACAAACTGAAACAATTCTATAAAAGTGCTCTGATGTGTCTTTGAAACTCCATTTCACATAGAGATAGCAATCTTGATTCTCAGCTGGTATAAACTGTCAGGGATACATTGAAGCAAATTTCCCCCAGCTTCTGATCTGGCCCAGAGATGTCAACTGCTGCTATCTATACTAGTATCATCTATGCTGACATCAGGATGAAATGTACATGCCTGCATATAGCTTTGTATAGCTTTGTATCTGAGAAAGACACAGAACTGTGCTAACATAGAAGAGAAAAATAACTAGCACAGAATAAAATGAATACCGATGGCTGAAAAATTCTGTATACATGATAATGCACTGGTTACTCTTTAGTTTCTGTTTTATTTAAAAGGTGTTTGCTTCAAACTGGCTGATAGTTATATTACCTTCATTTATAGACTTTCCAGTGCAATACAAGAGCATATTCCCTCCTGCTGAAGGCAGATGTTGTAGTAACATACCTAATGTACAGCTACTGTTTCATGCAGAGAGGATAAAATACATGATGCAGTCAGGAAAATGGTGGTTAAGTGTGATCATTGCACTGCTTTTTGGCAACAAAAAAATGCTATGCTTTTCCTGATGTAGAAATCAAAAAATTTGTAACCAGTCCATTAGGATGCGAAGGCTTATGTGGACAAGTGACCAAGGTTTATTTTGCAACATTTTGTCAACAGTCTTATGGAGCCTCACAGTTCTCAAAGAGGTTTTGTATGGTGTCTTTCTCTTGTGGAAACCATGCACGTGTGTGTGCATGTGTGCACATGTGTGTGCACGCATATGCATGCATGCCTATTCTCCTAAGGGAGTTTTACAAGACTTCTACATGTGGATGTAAGTTCAATGATGCCAGCCCGCAGGAATGCAGGTCTGGAGATGTGAAGTGCGATGGTACCGGCTGCATGACTACTGCCTGAGGTGAGAGATTATAGTAATTTTTCCTGCTCTTATGGGAAACATCGTATGTAATTCCAGTTTTGACAGGATTTTCTGTAATTGGTATTTGGCTATTGGATGCATCTTTTCCTGGAACAAGACACTGCCCCTCAGGCTGCGATCTGACAGTCTGCGGCAGCACTGCTGCCTCTGCTTCTGGGCTAATGCTGGAGTCTGCACAGCTCTGCATGGGAACCATGGGGGGAACTGACCTGGTTAAAAAAATAACCCACCCCAGCATCAAAGGCCTATTTTTTAGGAATCTGTGCTGGATCAATGCATGGCTGTAGAAATACTTGTGCCATCATGGTGGTGGGAGAGTCAAGGAAATGGGTGGCAGCTCCTTGAGGTGACTCAGCCGATGCAAACTTGCCCACCACCCAGCTCTAGTGTAGGTGTGTATACTTGCACCACCCACTGGTGCTCTGATTCAGGTTTGTGCTCAATGGAGCAGATTTAAATGACTGCATAAGGCACAAGACAAAGGAGAATTTAACCTTCTCTTATGATCATAAGCTGTGAAACATACCGTTGCTGCTGGAATGCTGGAGCTGCCATAGCACTGCCTCCAAGCCCAGGCAAGGTCTTGATGTGCTAAATGCAAAGGTAAAGACTCATCATTGGTACTGATTTACTAGTCAATTTGCCTACTGTGTACACAGCACCATACTTTTAACACCTCTGCCACCATTCAGCATGTGGACTGTGTTCTGGCATATGTTTTTAAATGGCTGTATCACCACTGCATTAACAGGCAGACAGTTTGAAATAATATTTGAAAGACTTGTAAGCAGACAGACTCTAAAATTTGAAATTCATTTGCCTTGAATAGATTTGGCCTGAAGATGGGTAGAAACTGAGCTGTACCGGTCAACCGTAGTTTGGTTTTAGCTCCACAGGTACTTGCAGTCACGCTCATTCTGGCATTAAACAATCACTGTTCCTGCACCTGTGATACAAGGGCAAGATGTATATAGGTGATCTACTCTTTTTAAAAGGAAGGTTATAACTAGTAAAGGATTTTCTCTAAGTACATGGTGTTGAAAGTTTGATTCTTAAAATCACATCTTCTGAAAAATTCTGACATCAGAATATGATTAACTGTGCTATTCCTGTTGTATCTTATTTCAGGAAGACCACAGTAGTGCCATGGAAGCAGGAGAATATTATTTTACATAGTATGCAGATTTAATTTTGAGATGTATGCTGACAGCCTATGTTACTCCTTCTGTCATAATTAAAGTAATTAAGTTTGGAAAACCTCAGATACTCTTTTTACTTGATCTTTAGAGCTGCAAAAAATACTTTTACAATCAGAAATACACCTTCTTTTTTTGTGCTAAGATAGTAGAGAGCTACTGGCCTTGCAGTTCTGTTCTAGCACAGCAGTGGTTACATGGTGGACATTCTATCTGTTCATTAATATAAGGTTAGACCCTGAAGTCCATACATGTTTTTTAATCCAGCACAGTTCTCCCTGAAGTCAAAAGGGTTTTTTCTGAATAGAACTGATTAAACATGTCAGGAATTAGATCTGTATTTGTTTAGTGCCAACAGTGTGTTCAGTACTGTCAAGTATGTAATTGTTTCTATCTCAGGCATTTTAAATGCTTTATATACTCTAGTGTCTACAGAGTAACTCAAATAATTCCACATTTTTTGATGAAAGACTCTTTCAGATTTTCTTTAGGGCCATAGAAATAACCATAATTTCAGGATGGGATTTCAAAAGTGAACAAGTTGATCTTTTGTGAACAAGTGTGATCTGTTGTGAACAAGTGATCTTTTTTTTGCTTTTTTTGTTTTCCCCTGGTCCTCCAATGAAACCTTGTGTGGGATATCCTTTTCTAATTTTGAAATTAAATTATTGTAAATGCAAGGAAATACAAGCTGAAATTCAGGACCTACTGAATAGCAAAAAACTTCCTATGGAAATGGAGCTCAGAACTTAAATTATAAACCTGCCGTTTCATCTCATATGAAGTTCACTTATGAAAGGATATCTGACACTGTGCTACTAAGGATTTAAATAAAGTAATATGCTAGGAAAAAAGATCCCTGAAGTAGTAAAGAATTGACCTCCTTACCACCTTTTAGATTGTTGGGAGGTTCTCCAGCACAGCTCTGAGGCAGCCCTGGGGCAGGTTTCCTTGGCTCCTGAGACTAAAGTTGTGGTCCCTAGGACTGCAGAATTTGACATGACCTGCCATCCTGTCTGGTCCCTCTCCCCTTTCCATTAGTGATCCCTATCTCAGTCCTTCACGCCTCCAAGCTCTGCTTTTCAGGGGACAAAGCTGGGAGGCCAGAAGGGCAGAGGCAGTGAGGAGCTGAATACCTCAGACTCAGGATGCAGAAAAGATACAGGTGATTGATTCACTTTGGACCTGACTGATGAGCTGGCCCTGCTTTCAACAGGAGATTGGACAAGATGACCTCCACAGGCCCCTTCCAATTTAGGTTGTTTATGACAACCTATGTTTATGAAAAAAACCCCTACTTTGCAGTATGATTCATTTGAAAAGCATGAGCAATTTTTCATGTAGCATCTACTTACAGTTATTGGATATTCTCAATATCTAAAAGAAATTTCAGAGCATTTCTACCACTTAGTTCTTTGGCCTTGGATTAATGGCAAATATTTCTCTTTTGGCTTTGCCTCTGAAAATCTTTTTATTGTATTAATATATGAAAATCAGCTCCTGATGTCTGAATAAAACAGAGAATGCATGTCCTTAAGCAAGACCACAGTGCTCCTAGGTCACTTGTGTAATTTTAGAGACATTTTTTCTGTTATGCCATTAGCAGAACATATGTGACCAATAAAGATATATTGAAGTTCTGCAATTTATTAATTAATTGTTCCAAGCAACTACTACGACTAACATTAAAGAGGTGATTCCCCTATACCAGATATATAGCAAGTACCCGGTAACAAATATATAGTGATAACAAGTGTATGACAAATAATCAAAGAAATGAAATTGCTTGCAAAGCAATAGTATATTTAATGAGTCAAACCCAGTCCAGAAACAAAAAGAATTGTTTCAGTTTGTCCTTTGAATTGTAGCTTAATAACAGACAAAAAAGACTGAGCAGGGGAAGCAACCTGTCAGTCAAATTGTGATACCTTTACTTCAAAAAAGCATTTTATTTCACAAATAATTAGATTAATTTGGTACAACAGATAGGAGAGTATCACAGTTAAGTCATGCAACCTTGAGGTTGTAAGTGAAGACCTGAGGCAAGGTTAGCTTTGCTATGACAATTTTTTCAATTGATGTCAGAAATAAACACTGTCTGCTCTCAACAGAAACACTGAGGAGAGCAGGATGTTAAGTTTTATTGTGTATCCTGTTTTTTAGTCAGCTCAGTATTACTTCTAAAAACTTGCAGAGTCTTCTGCAGGCTTTGTGTGAACAGAAAATAGTCACAGACAGCTATTCTTTTGCTTGCTGAAAATTAGTATCAAGCACTTCTACAATACAGTCTAGACAGGAAATTGCCTTGTCCTTCAGCAGAAAATTGATTAGGCAATTCATTACATCAGTCATCTAAGACATTCCATCCTTTGAAAATTTGTTTTCTGTGGCTCTGATAAAAGTAAGATCTATAGGTCTTCTCTTCTAAGTAGGTGAGTCATCTTAGGCTGGACATTTCACACATGTTTTCTTAGGACAGCAATTCTTCTCTGTGGCTAAGCCAATTGAAGAAAAACGTTAAACTTACCTGATGCTTATCTGTAGGGTGCTCAGGATACAGGACAGAATAAGCCTCTTATAAAGAACTTTTGGTACTTCTGTTCCTCTTCAGCTCGCAATCAATGGTTTTTGTTCGTGTCTGAAATGTTTGCACTTCCCCAAGAGAATGCTCTCAGTAGAACCTGAACGTCCCCGAGGTATTTTCACTGCTATCTATTGATTTTCATTTAAGTCTTTAGATCACAGCATATACCTTAACACTGTAGATCAGCTCAGAAAAATTCTTGCTTACATGATGCATTCTTCTTCTGATGCATTAGTGTTTGCATGTTAATCACAATTATCAGACTTTTAGCATTTGCAGTCAGCATGTGTCATAGGTGAACCTAAGAATGTGCCCCATGCATTCCAGCCAACAGAAAAAGAATAAATCACAAGAGTAAAGAAATGCAGCAATTTATACCAAATTATGACCAGGAAGAATTCAGAGGGCAGGAAGGCATGAACAGAACAATAAATGAGCTGAATGTGAGTATATGACATGGCAAAAAGGAAAGCAATTAATAAAATCAGTCTTTAAAAAGTAGTGAAGAAAAGAAAGATGATAAAAGAAACAGTAAAAAAAATATATTTTAAACAATGATTCACAAAAGGGTTTTGTCCTTTTTTCCCTCTAAATATGTAGTTTTACCATCTTGATTCTAAAAAATGATGAAAAAAGTAAGAAAGTATTCTTCAAAAGCTGAAGCCTGTCCAAGCAAGCAAAAGAGAGTATGAAAAGTGGCAAATTAAGCATAATGACACAAATCACAGGCCAACAATAAATGTTTTAGAGACTATTTGCTAAACGCATGAAAACTAACAGCAAACTCTTCCTCAAAGCCATTGGGAGTGGGGACCCTCCCTTGGAGTCGTTAAGGCCAATTGACATATCAATGAGAGGATAGGTTACCGCAGGAAAAACAAAGGGATTCTTGCATGTTTTCTCGTTCTGGAAGATTTAAGAGATTCACACTCCAGAAGTCGCCTTTAGGAGGACTGATCAGAAGATCTGTTTTAAACTGAAATATCTGTGGAGGAGGTTATAGAACAAATTTACAAAATGAACAGTAGCAAACTGCCAGGACCATATGGTATTTACCCAGGAGATCTAAAGGAAATTGAGGATGAAATAGCTGAACTAGTATCTTCCTGAAAACTGCCTTTGTACTAAAGATATGGAAGGTGGCGACTGTGACAATAACTTTTTACAAGCATCTCAATTAGGGATTCTGGGATTACAGACCAGTTATTTTGATTTCTGGGAAGTAACACACAATGTGGAAAAAATAATTCTAATTTACATGCAGGGTGATAAACTCTGAACTAGCTGCTACAACTCAGAAAAAGAAAGATATGTAACACAATTCTGTGAAAATGTCAGTTTCGTGTTCAATAAAAGTCAAAGAAGCAACTACAGAATAAGACAGAATTTTTAGGTGTTACACTTGTTCTTCAGCATATGAGCCCCTTTGCAAAATGCATGTCAAAAGTGGTTTTTTTCTTCTTTCATTTGTTCTGATAAACATATTACCTCTATTTCCAAGTCACGTGCTTTGATATGTCCTTGGGCCACCACAGCAGGAACAATGCTACCAATAAAAGAGCAGGAAATTATTACTGCAGGAATGGAGAACAAAACAGCATGTCAAGCTATGTCCACTTTTAAATACTGTGTTACATTTCTGGTCTTCCCTCCTATCTCTCATCCCCAGAAGGGACAGGGCAGAACTAGAAAGGGTTCAAAGAAGGACAATAACAGTGATCAAAGAGATGAAACTGCTTCCACAAGAGGAACAACAAAATTGTTTAGGACTGTTCAGCCAGGGAGAGACAACTTAATTTTGTACAGCTATCATGGCCTGGAGAAGGTAAACAGCCAATGAGTTTTTTCCTACAAAAGCTAGTGAGAGCTCAAATAATATTTTTGAGGGGTAGGTTGAAAATGAACAAAATTAGTTATACTGTAGAACTCTTCCCCACAGGATATTTTGATATTAAAATTGTACAGCTGTTCAGAAAGCTAATTAACAGAGGAAAAATCCACCAGATACTATGTGCATATAGATAATACCTCTCATTCAGGAATTTGCTGAACCACTAATTACTAGAAATTGAATAAGTATTGTGGGGAAGTACTGGCATGTCCTGGCTTCATTTTCACACCATTATAATGTATCTGTTATTGGCCACTGTCAAAGAGGTGTTACACTTTTGGATGGACTTTTGATCTTATACAGTAAGCTATACTTATCATTTGCATCATCATTTGCATATAGGAATACCCCATACAAGGTTATAAAGGATATCAAGGTTAATTTCTGAAGTCCTTTATGCCCTGGTATCTGGGCAGAGTCTTAGTCAGAATCTACCTTCTCTTTCTCTTAGGCACAAATGTGGTTAGATTTTAGGTATGAAGGGAATGTCATAGCTACTACTAATATTTGGCCTCTCAAGAATGCAAACTACTTCATCAGATCTTGAGGAAATGAAAAAAAAAGTGATGATTTAAAATAATAAATTATTTTTTTGTAATAATTGCACACAACATTGTGCCTCTGAGGAAGTACGTGAAATTCTGTGTAATCATCTTGAAGACAAGATAGAGCAAAAATAATATATTCCAAAATGTCCATAAGGAAAATCTGTGCCCAGGAATTATTCAACTGAGGGTGAAGAATAAAAAAAAGTAAAAAATAGTCAATATTTCCTGTAGTTGGATTTTTTTTCAACATACAACAACATTAGGTCTCCTTTAAGGCTTAGCATCTGTAGACATTACACAGTTATGAATTCCAACAAAAAAGGGATTCATCAGTGCAAATCTGTTACCAAATTAGAGCTAGAATTTTAAAGTAGAAAGAGGTCCGCATGTGTTTTAAGTGTGGCCATTTTCCACAGAGTTTCTGATGAAGGTAGTAGGAATAAAATGCTCCTTCAGTTTGCAATTTGCTGATGAGTATTTGAGTTTCATGACAACCCTTGCTTTTTAAGGCTAGAAATGAGTACAAACTATTACCTTGTGCTTGTGGCTTGAGACCTTACAGGAATTAATTGCACACTTTTTGGTTTCTAGAGTCAACATTCAAACAAACAAACAAACAAAAAACCTAGCATGAATCAAAAATTTGCTAGCCCGCAATTGCTGTGAATCAAATGACTGGAGTCTGTTCTCACTTTTTCTCCTTGGAGACAATCCATATAAAAAAATGGTGCATAGACCAGTAGGTAGGGACCTATACATACAATTTAAAAATATGCCATTATAGGAAGAATGAACAGGACAAGATTTCTTTCTCCAACCTAGGCAAATCACTTACTTGTCTGTTCCTCTCTTTTTCTCTTCCTTTTTTGCTAGCTTTATATTTATGCCAGTAGATGTATATTGCCAGCAATGTAATACCTTCTCTGCACTTCAAAAATTCCTGATAACTATCAGGATGCAGTGGCTCTAAGTTAGTACAATAATGAATATCGGTCTGTCTGGACCTCACCGATTCAGAGAGATTTTACCTAGCCATGAGACGCTAGCCAGTTACAACTTTGTAGCCCACTGTAACATCAAAACTGGAAAGTTTTCAGTCTTTCGCTGTGGTTTGGTCACAACTGATGGCAACAAACATCAGTGTGGTAAAGGGGAGAAAATTTTCATTTCTGTTTGCTGGACATCATGTTTTCTGAGTCTCAAAGGTGATAAGCAGGTAGCCTTTGCTTCTGAGACTGGATTGGGTCCTTCCAGGCAGTTCGGAGATTTTCTGGATTCAATCAATTTTCTGAAGAGTCTCCTCAATTGAATTTCTTTTTTCTCTGTAACCACAGTGCCCATTCAGCAGCCTTACTAAAGAGAAGGCAAACAATAGCAACATCAGCTCCCTTTTGCTGGGAAAAAAGCACCTCTCTGAAGCAAGGCGTGAAGCTAGCAAAGAGAAATTCAGTTTACATCTTTTTCTGCCAACTAATGTATGTGTAACCCAAGAGGGCTTAATTTCACATTGATGTTAGTTTGACTCATTTCATGACAACTGGTTTTTCAAGTTGCTTTCAAAAGACAAAAAATTCTATGAAAGGTGCACAGCTCTGGCAACAAGCTAATAGGGAAGAGCCTGCTACAGACCAAAGTATATGAACCCTCCCTTGCCAATCTAACAGTCATTCCCTGTTGGTATGATTGGATTATTTCATTGGATTATTTCCCAGATGGGCATTAATGTGTTTGTAGGGTACATTCAGTTAAAGGGTCAATGTTTATTAAAGCTGCAGATATTGCATTTGCTCCAAGCATGTAATTAAAAGAGCAGATTACTCTCTCTTTTGCCTTTCGTACAGTAGGCTGTATCATAAAACATCTCTGGATGATTTTGTCACCTGTTTTTGTCAAGAGCTTTAAAGTAGACTATATTACAGGCTTCTTATATGAAATTAAATAGTATTTTACCATAAAGCTAAGGTTTTCAAAGATTATGATTATACTGTAGGCAGGGAAATTCCATATTCCCTCAAATCCCTCTACCTTGCTTTATGTATTTGTTGTACCTTTCTCCCTGCTTCTGCTATTTAATTTGGGGGAGAAATCTTCAGTGAAACAAACAAAATTTAGGCCTATAATTTCTAAATAGATGATACTGTACATAGTCATTCTTGCATAAAAGCAAGATTCTGATCATATTGTGATTCAATCATACTTTTTAATGTGACCAATATTAGTAATACTCATTGTCTTACAATTGCCCCTCCCTAAAATATCAATGGTGTCTATTTCCAGGAAGATAGCAAATAATTTTTTCTTACCTGTATTGTCTGATCCACTTCCATTCTGCACTGTACATAATATATTCTAAGATTGTTTCAGTTCAATGGTGAATGAAATTATGGTTCTTATATATAATATATTATGTATTCTGTATTAGAAATCAACCATTGAGATAGAGCAATCTTTTATCAGTAGTTTTAATAACATTAAGCAGGAAAATACAGTAGTCCCTGGCTTTAAAATATGTTCGTTTCTCCAATACACCATTTCTACCACACAAAGTCAGTATTCAAAGGCTTTGTTTCCCTTATTCTATCTTTAGAAGAAAGTCTCAGAGCCACATCCCCAGGTTCAGCCAAGAAGAAATCTGCAGACCTGAGAAATGAAGGCAGAAAGACTTCTTGGTTTTCAAAGTAACCTTTTGACCATATGTCATTAGGAGACTAGATCTCTTCTAAGAGCCTCTTCCAATTGTATGGGCTTAGCGTTATTCCAGAAGCTTACCATGTTCAATCACCCTAAAAGAATCCTAATCAGGCCTTAGGCTGAAATGCTGCCTGGACGGCAAGTAAGATGTTGCATTTGCTTCAGCTGATGGCCTTGTCAAATAACCGTATTTCCAAATTCTAGAGTTAAAATAGATGAAGTCTCATTGAAAATCAAGGTCAGGCTTTTGTTCCCAGGCAGGCAAACAAGTTAGGCTTGCAAGTAAGTCTTGACTAATAGTTGAGGGTTTGGATCTGCAAGATGAGCCTGGATGGACAACATTCAGGGATGATGCTTTGCATTAGACATTTATTGATTAAGTGTCCTTCAGTGCTACTCATATGGTCCCTCCTGGGAGTATAGGACTTCTTTAGGACTTCTGATCCAGTCCTTCCCTTTTTGAGATCTGTGGCCTTAGCAGCTCTCAGATCTCCTGAAATTTGTGTCCTCTTGTTCTGTTTGGTGCTGCTCAAGGGCTCTGAAAATATCTGTGCTGTACTCCTGACTCAATTCATGCATTACACACTGGCCTGGAGCTCTCTGTATGGCTGTGTTATGGCAAAATTGATAATAAGATTTCCATGATGTTGATTTTTTTTTTTTTCATTTGGGTGACTAACGGAGTTTGAGAGCATAAGAAAGCATGATGTTTAACTGATTTGAATTGGTATTTTAGGGCCTGATCATTTCACATGTTTCATACACACAGCCACTGTGAAATGTAAATTATCAAGCTCAGATTGGGTTTACCTGCAATAACTACAGCAGATATATTTTATTTGGTAGTAACTTGTTTTGCATGACTTCCATTCATAGAAGATTAAGATTGGGCCCACAATAGCAAAGTGTGTGACTGATATGATTAGAAAGATGATGGGAGCATTCACTTTTTAATTCAAATGACCACCTGTGTTAACTAGCCTATGAGTTTAGTTACCTGTCTGCAGATTATCATGTAAAAGCAGCACACTGAACCAGCACCACTGAACTAGGAGAGAAGGTTGCCCACTTACATGTTTCCCTTGCTCTGGCTGCTACACCAGGTTAAGAGCAGCCTGTGGGGATCTGGGGAAGTTGCTTCTTTTCTGAAAGCTGCTGAAAACACACAGGGGTGAGTTCCTTGTGATGTGCAAGTGAGAGAGGCAGGGACTAAAAGCACAAGCAGAGAATGAGGGGATATTCAAGAAGAACAGGGAGCAGACATCTCACTGGGCCTTAACTGTGATGGAAAAGTCTTTTTCTGGGGAGCAAGGGGTTACAGTGGAGTTTGCTGCAACCCAGTAAGTCTCTGATTTGCAGGACTGAGGGTGAGACTGAAGGAAGGGGTCTGCCCAATAATAATTTCTAGGACAGAGGAGAAATTTGTTTATAAATCATCTGTTTCTGATGTTTGTTTAAGTTCCTGTGGTCCAATAAATCCGCTTTTGGAAATCAGTGCTCCTGAAGTTCTGGGAACACTCACAAAATATTTGACCCACCTTTGATTTGGATTGATTTAGGTTGACCCACCTTTAAAATTTGATCCATTTCAGATTCCCATCACACCATTCTTAATAAAACTTTCTCCTGAAGTGTAATTAGCAAGTCTGTACCAATGAGATTAGTGTTGTCTAATAAAATGGATAACTTAATGCCTATTCTGTGTTCCCATCTGATGCCTCAGCTGGCAAGACATTCCTCTCTGTAGCCATCACTCCTAGGATTAGTTAACAGATGACTAAATCTCAGGAAAGCCCTTGTATGCTATGGATTGGGTGCTAGCCACGCTCCCTGCAAGCAGGTGTGGGAGCAGATATTTTCTGCTGATGGAGGGTTATGCCTTTACAACTGTGCAGATTGTCGTGAACAGTAGCACCAGAGATGCAAGTCACAGATGGCAACAAGGGGATGCAGCTGTCTGCATGAGGCTTAGTATCGCTGAAGCAGCTGCACTGGGTATTTGGTAGATGTAGCACGGCTTATGTGTGCTGAGTGCTCTCCTTTAATCCTTCTGCCTTCACCTTATCTTTGCTCATTACATTATTATTACAAATTATGATCATTGCTAAAGTACTAACAATATGGCAACCTGTTGACCTAGCCTTATGTCCTGTGTTCTCTGGGTTCCTGGCCTAAGGTAGACTACACTCTGCATTCATTGTAAATTATTACTTTTCTTGTCTGTTTTGGTTTGGTTTTGCTTTGCTTTCCACTTTGAGCAGGAACAATTTTATGGGTGTCAATAGTCTTGTGTAGGAAGGGTAAATAGCATTTCAAATGGTAGCCCATGACACAAGAACATGATGCAAGGCTTAACTATTGAATTCAGTCCCTTTTGAATCTATCACTGAAGCCAGAAAACAAAGGTAAAAGATAACCTTGATTCACTCTGTGCAATTAAGATTAACTTTATACCTTTCAATTTCTTTTCCACTGCACTCTTAGTGTTTCTTTTTCCTTCCTTTGCTTTGTTTCTCCAGTCACTTCCAAATTTGTTCCTTCAAGATCCTTATCCTATCCTCTTTCCTATTTCATTTATATGATTAGCTATTAATAAATCCTTTATCTCTTATCATTCTTTGCGTCATCATTAGTGTTTTAGCATTAGCACAGAAAGTGTACAGTAAAACTCCTCTTGATGTTGGAGCAAATCTTTCTCTCTGAAGCATCCATGCAGAATTTGGATTAGTAGTCATGTTACATCCAGAGGCAGCCCAATCACCCACTGGTGTATTACATATTCTCTGGAGGGAACTGGATCTCCTGCACATTCCTGATTTGGGGGAAACTGACAGTATAATTAGGTCCCTATTACCATGTGAAGGAGCTCACAGGAATACTTTAATTTGTGTCCTGGTAGAAATTGCCATTTTACATGTTGTGTCGCCTGAGGAGCAAGAGAGGTACAGTACAGTGCCATCTCAGTGTTATCTTTTCCCAACTCCTGCCTGACTTGAGTTTGTTAGCAGGCACCTAAGTGGATCTAAACCATTTCCAGACTGGGAATTCTTCAGGGATATTAGCTTTGATTCTGGCCTGAGGTGCAAAAGACCATCCGTTATGGTCATTGTAAGAGGTTTTCTACCATTTTAAGATATTTTTGCACTGGCTTTGGGTCTGCTAGGCAACAACTGCTTAGGAGCAGTTCATATCTCTGAATCAATGCTGTAGGAGAGGTCAGGAAGAGGAACAGATAAGGACACATAGACAAATAGAATTTGCTTATAATATTATTTATTTAGCATTTTTTCAGATTCCTTTGGGAAACACAGAACATTAAACATAGACATAATTCCAGAGAAATGAGAAAGATTTTATTTTAGGTGGTTTGAATTCATGAGAGGTTTGGGGAAGTGAAAGAAATGACAACTGTTCACACACAGAATATATCGACTTGCATCAACTAAAGAAGCTTGAATTACTGCTTGTGCAAAACTGTAGAAAATGTTTACAGGCGATGTTATTCTCACATAAGATGATTTCCCCCACTTTGCCTTTCCCTTCTCTCCTTCTGAGTTTTTTCCTTTCTCTGATCTTTCTTTTCCTTTTTACTTGCTCTCAGCTTCTCACTTTTTGCTAGTTTCTAGTTTTTCTCTTCCAGTTCCTCACCACACTTTTTCTCCTCTCCTCTTTTACCTTTTTTGTTGCATTTGCTCTATCTTTAATTTATCTCCCACATGCCTTTTTTCTTCCATATCACTTGCTTCTTCTCTCTATATATAATTATTTAACTACTTCATTTCCCTGGATCTCTTAATATTTCTATCTTAAAAGCCAAAAAAATTAAATGGGATAGGTAGCTTTCAGCAAAATATTTATGCTGCATAATGGGCTGCTTGCTGTGTTATATACCTTCATGTTATCCTGGCGCAAACTGACAGAGAAGATAAAATGAAGGATGAAGGAGAGAAAAAAAAAGAAGTGTTGACTGTCAGAATCACCATAAAGGCATGGTATAGTGAAGAGTACTAACCTAGAGCTTCCTTGGGATTCCCTTTTGAGTTAAACTATGGTCTGAGTATTGGCTTTGCATCTGTAAAATGAAGATTTTGGAATTTCTCTCTCTCAAAGAGGCAGTGTGAAGACAAATATATTAGAAGTTTGAGGGGTGGCCACATAAAAAAGGTAATGACACCAATGAAGACTGAAAACCAGTTAACTTCAAAGTGGCAACAACTTGACATATACTTAAGCAGTGGACAAAAATATTGAAGTGGTTTTCAGACTGTGTATTTTCAAATTCATTGCCAGCTACTACAGAACACAATAAATTTTCCAACATTTTATTTCCCATATGAACTCTTGGGACAACTAAATCTCAGCATACTATCAAAATATTTTTTGAGATACATTTCCTTTTCTACTTAATTTTGGAAGATAAATATTTTCTTAGATGAATATATCATCCAGATAATTAATAATAATGCAGAAGAACTGGGTAAATGATTTCTAGAAATCAGCTATCAGTTTTAGAAAAGTTGTAATTCTGAAAAGAAATGCTGAAAATTGAAACTTGATTTAACGAAGCATTCACAGGATATTTTATTTGTTCCATTTTTGTACAACCACATTTTCAGAGTAACCAGTTAATGCAAAGTGAATTTTGTACACATAGTTCAGAATTAACTTTACAAAATAAAAATAAAGTGAATAATCAAGGATGAAGAGTTAATGAAATAGTGTTAGCCTCAAGAACTTCTTTCAATAGTTCTTCTGACATCTCTAACATATTAGTAGCATCGACAAGGAAAACATTTATCTCACTGCTGGAAAAAGATAAAAGATGTGATAATGTGGAAAAGAACCTCCAGTTATGAAGTAAAGTGACAAGGAAGCTTTGGTGTAAAAGTAAATTAAACATTGTTAATGGCTGATAGACATTAGAGCCTTGGTCCACTGAAGTCAATGATTATACTCTCACTGAGTCAGCGGGACCAAGGTTTTCAACCTAACTTCAGATTTAAGCTTTTTAAAGCCTTGATAAATAAACACTTAAAGTTATTCAGTTTACCTTCAAGAGATACCTTAGTTGAGCCTATATTTTTAGAGTACTATGATTGACTTAAATCTGTATATCTACTGTCAGAACTAGGAATTCAGGGTTTGGTGTTGACAGCAATCCCTATAAAAAAGGGGAAGCATTTTGGGCAGTGCCTGTGATATTCTTGCTGAAAGGAAAAAGGTTCCTTTATTCATATTTTGCTGGCACAACAAATGAAGCAAGACTGTTTGAAAATGCTTTATTTCAGTACATAACTTGTTCCTTAGCATTTTCTTCATGTTCACTACTGTTCATTGTTTGCTTTCAGAATTAATTTTGATAAAGCACCATCATATTACAATGAATAATCCAGGAGTGGTCAAAATAATAAGATTAATACTTAGTCAATCTTTTACTTTTCTAGCTTCAGTGATTCTAATGATTAGTGGTATAAATTTAGTGACAAAAATTCCCGATAGTCATTATATAGATAAATACAGTGCCTCCTAGTTCGCAATTGGTAGTAATACTATCTTTCTAGATTCTCTGAACATATTCTATAGATGGTATTTTAATGTCTAATATAGACAGTTGCAAATATTTTAAGTACATTATTAATAGAATTTTGCCGTTGGAAAGTAGTCAGAAATGTCTATATCTAAAAATACGCAATTGTGTTTTTTAGGAAAAGAAATCCAGTGAGTCAGCCTTATATCATGAATATTTATTTTTTGTCTTTATCATGGGCTGAGCACCACATTCAGGCTTGAACTGTAGGGTGTGTAAGTGTATCTCTGCCATTCTGAGTTGGAAGGTTCATTTAATCTTGACCCCAGAACATAGTTTCTCATGAAGATGTCTGGCTGTGGCTTTAAAGGGAAGCTCATACAGCTTTTGTGTCCCACAACAATGGCACACTTCAAAATTGCTGAGTGCTGGCACAAAAAGGGAATCTCGAACTATGTTTTCTCTTTTAATCTAGTGGTCTCTGTTAAGTGACTTCTTGAGGCCTTGCACTTGGATGACTTTTCTTTCGCTTTTGTGCATTTACAGTTGTATTTACTTGTTAATCATAGTCCTTGTTGTTTCCTGATGCTAACGGAGATTATGTAAATGATTCAGTAAGGACAATAATAGTACATGTCTTATAAAATATGAATCATCTACCCTTGTAGGAAAGAGTTTGCATAAGTGAGAGAGCATGATTGTGGGTGGAAATAAACATCTTTTGACTTGAAAGGAATAGGCATTGGCTTTTTGAAAAGGCTGAGAGAACAAAGTCCAACTAAAGCCAGTTTTGAATCACACTGATGGGCCTGGGAATTCCTAAAAGTGCCATACAAATAAAGTGCTTAACCCATTTCCAAGCTTCCCTCAACAGCAAGTGCACTGAGGCAATTCCAAGAATTTCTGAAGAGGTAGAGACAAACCACATTCAATAGAAGTAGAAGATGGGAAAAAATGGTGAATTGTTTGTGGAGAGTTTTTAAATAAAGTAGGTGAAAGAATTTTTACAAAACTCTTTGGACAACCTCCCTCTGTCCTCAGAGATTTATATAGGATAAATAGAACAAATACTGTTCCTACATGTTTGTTTATCTGTGACACTTCTCCACACAGAAAGT
Organism: Strix uralensis; assembly: GCF_047716275.1. Lineage (NCBI taxonomy): Eukaryota > Metazoa > Chordata > Aves > Strigiformes > Strigidae > Strix > Strix uralensis. The sequence goes on from NC_133974.1 coordinate 61,530,097, forward strand.
AATGATACCCTTTCATTGACAGCATCCAAGTAATAATATCCTTCTGACTGTGTCATAGGGGTAATAACAAGCTTTCAAGTATTTCAATGAATAATGTATTTTTGACATCCTACATAAAAATAAAAATGCTTCTTAAACATACATACCTCCTATTTGTTCCAGAACAAATTTCTGTATCAATAAATTAAATTGTAGATTCGAGTGCAGGATTTGACCCATTATACCAAAGAAGTAATACAAGTTCTAAGAGACTAGTTATTTCCTCAGTTTTCTTAATAATTTTCTAATTACACAATTAATTTGTTTTAATAAACTTTTCATCACTATTCTACACATGACAAGCATACACTAGGAGGCAAAGAAAGGAACAGGGTGATACACAAGGCTTATGAGAATTCCTCTCTTAAATTTAATTGCATGTTATTTATCATCCAGCAAATTAGCCTTGAGAGGTCACTGTTGCTCACACAGGACAGAAGCGTTAATGCTGAGACACTACATAGAAAAATAGTTTAGTTAAGCAGTTACTACTAGGCTTTTTACTCTATAATCCAGTCTTATGTTGACATGCAAAGGCTTTTTCATATGATGCAGTAGAAGGTTGTGTGAAATTGTTCATAATGAAAATGTAAACTCTTTTCTTTCAAATAATTACTTTAATTACCTAATATAACATAGATTTAATACAAAAAGATTATATGTATTCATTAGAGTACTTTGATTCGATTGCTTCTTGTCATGATATTTTATCGCTAGTGTGAAATACGTTGCAATGTTGATCTTTTTATTAAGCCAATATCTTTTAAAGCTAAAGATCCAGCAAGTCATACAGGAAGTTAACTGTGTGTCTGTTTATTGAACTTGATTTACTTCCTTGAGCTTTTAATATCATCAGATAAAATACAAAGATCAAAGAAATTTCCTACCTAAGAGGGAAAGTGAACCGCATATTAACTTTTTCATGCTACCAGTGAGACTTCTTGTAACCCAACCAATAGAATAACTGCATTGCAGAGGCATGAATCTTAGGAATTAGACTTGCAGAAAAGCCGCAGTCATCAGCTATAGCTTCTTTCAGAACAAATTCCCTTTTCCATGACTGTGAGCTGTTAGAATGCCCGTTTTACTCTGACTGCATTCCCATTTGAACTCATGATAAAAGCAGGCTTTCAAAGCTGTTGTAAACTGAGTTCTCTTTTTGCGTACTCATTTAAAAAACAAGTAGCAGAACTTGTCTTACATCAAAAATGAAATTCACTGATTTGTTCTTTTCACTTGTTGAATTACATTCCACCAATAATGCAAAATCATATTTCATCCATTTGCAATGATAGCTCTCTCAAGCTCTGTCATATCCTGTAAGCTAGATTTGATAGCTTTGAGACTGAACAGTATCTAGCCATATGAGAAATTCTGGTTAAATTAGTGAAATCACTTGCAGTAACCATTTCAGGATGTGCATGTCGTATGAACAAAACTGTATAAGATTAGTTTAAAATAATTTTCATTCTAAACCATCTCCAACACCATCTTTCCTCTCAACATTTTAAGTAGGGGTAATTTTGTACTTTTTGTCTATAAAGGTTATTTTCCAATTTGCTTAGAGCCACATACTTTTACTAAAGCCCTGACCCTGCAAACATTTAAACATATGCTGAATTTTACTTAGTGACAAAATCTCTTATATACTGACTAACAAGGTAAAGGCATTTATAAGATCTGGGCCTTATTTGGCTTTTACGAAATGCTTTTACATTCCTCCAAATACTTCAAGCAGCCCTTTTACTGAGCAAACCATGCCTGCAAGGCTACAAAGGAAACCCAAAACAAAAACAGAGATATCTGCACATTTCTCTAAGAAGGATAGTTTTTTCCATTTAAGTTTTAAATGGAAGAGAGAAGGAAGAAGAAAAGTCATAGCAGCACCTGTTACACTGCCTGTTAAACCCATCAACAGGGCAAAATGTGGTATGAACATGGCCATCAGCAGAGTTATCAGGAGAAATGAGCCTCTTACACCCAGAGCAAATAGTGGAGATCTGTAATTGGAATGGTTGCCTCTAGAAATACAAGTATACACAATTTCTGTGGCCGCAAAAAAGGGCAAAGGGTAAGAAAGAAGAGCCTTGGTTAAGAGACACAAATTCACTAGGGTTTGAAGAAATGATGGCAGGTTGTCAGTAATCACTTCCTTTGTCTCTTCACCCCAGGTCAAGAATGAAGTCAGTGCAAAGGTTGTTTTCAAGACACAAGCAAAAAAGTGAGTCCAATTCAGCATACATCTAAATTCCCCTGGGTTTTTCATGTTACCTTCAAGTGTGGGAAGAAATATTTGTGAAGTATAACTGAAAATGATCACCCCTACAGACACCAAGAAGTCCTCAAACTCAATGGAGAGTCTGAATTTTGCCCAGGACCACTGATGTATTTGTGTGAGACAGTAAGTCATCACTACAAGGATGATAAAAAAATGGACTAAGGAGCAAAGCTGGCTGAGTTTGGAAACAATTTTGAGAGTGTTGATAAATACACAAGGCAGCAGTGTAACAAAGGCAATTACAGACCAAGTTTTCTCAGTCACTAGTACATACGGAAAACTATGTAACAGCAAGTTCCCACTAACAACCAGATACAAAATACATGTCATGATCAGTTCCATCACTTGGGTCACATTGACAACTATGCCACCTAGTTTGGGAGACAGCTTTTTGCAGCAGGCATTTGCAATATCTTCATACGTATCTCTCACTCTTATGAGCTGTCCATCTTCGTTTTCTTCGTACAGGCAAGCGATTAGAATTTTACCCGTGTAACAGCATAATGCTGCAGCCAAGATAATAAGAAACAAGCCACTATATCCACTGTGGAGAAGAGCATACGGCAATCCTAGGACGAATATTCCCTGAAGAGGAAAAAGAGGAAGAAAAGATAGCACAAAATCCCTGAGGCAAAATGTTTACTAGAAGCCACACTCCCAAACCTGCCCTCCATTGAACACTGCTTTCACCTAACAGCATGGTGAAAGTACTTCTACATTTAGCTAAGTAAGTAACAATCATGAGAAATGTGTTTATTCATGATAAATGAAATTATCAGCAAAAATAACTGCTCCTATCAACACACATATAATGATAAGCTAGGAAAAAGAGAATGTGACTGAATGATAGAGTCAGGTTCCTAGTTAATATTTAACGCTGACGTGATTAGAAGCACATTTTAGAAGGTTCACAGGCAGTTATTCAGTCAACATGCATATTAATGAAACAGGTTCAATATCAGTAAAATTAAGCAACTGCAGCATCATCTGTACAAGTTTCATTCAAATTAAAAATAGCACTATAGATAGATCCAGTAATGACAATCCTCTTCAGTCTAAAAATTGTTAACAGACTTCTGGAAATAAAATGGCATTAGAGTGACATCAGATTTTGCTTGTATTTCCTTGTGGCTTCTGTATGCTTCATACAGTCTTTGCTCTTGTTAAGTCCACTGCTAAAGTGATTCTTCTCACAGCTCAGATTATAGACTGTGCAAACTTATTTAGGTGTTTAAAAATACATGTAAAACATATAGATATACTTTCCTCTAAACAGTTTCTGAAAGGAACAGAATTATACTTGTTTTATCCAGTAAAAAAACTGTGACATTTTAGTTTCACAGAACACTGTGTGTATTTCTTTGTCCCTATTTTTTCCCTATATTTAAGGGCAAATGACACTTTTATGTGGTTTAATTTCCATCAGCACAAAACCAACAAAACCCTTGAACAATATTCATAAAAAGATTCAATTTAGGAAAGATGCTTCAATGACATTTCCCTTTTTATGCTACAAAGCTGAAATTAAACAATGTACATTAGTCAGACTGGTCAGGCGTTTTCATTCTTGATGACTGAAGAAAGGTAGGGTGGAAACAAAATACAGTTAACTAGTTCTACAGAAATTTTTATTTCAATATTTCTTACAACACCAATGACATGATGAAATATGAGCATTTGTCCTCATGTTTGCTATTCTGGCCTGACAGAAGGACTTGATTTGGATCAAACCCATCTAAACTCTTTTTCTGACCAAACCTGTGCAACCCCATCTGCTCTGCAAAACCCATGAACGCCCAACAGAAACAGGCCTCCTTGCAGAATGGGTGACCCACTTTTCTTCTCTCACTTCCTGAGTGGGTAGTGCCCACTCAGGGCCAAAGCAGAAGAGGTGAGTTTAATGGGCTAAATCTTAATTTCAGACTTTTCCATCCACAACTGCAGACATGAGGCCATGTGGGGGACAAATGTTTCAGGCATGCTTCTGTCTTTGGTGTTTTCTATCAGCTCCTTCAGGTTTTATACCCAGCAGACAGTTCCTGTGAGGACAATCTAGGAGCCCAGCTCTACCTGTCTCAGCTTTGCAGGGTTTATACCTAGCACTCCACTTCTAAGTGATACAAGTACTCCCAGGCCTGATCCATAAGGAGGGCTCTGAAGTGAGGCAATTTTTCAAACACTAAATAATCATCAGTGTATAAAAAGTATTCTCCTTTTCTTCTAGCCACAAAATAGCAGTCCTTTTTGGGCAGATTGTGGGATGAGCATCAACCAGAAAAGGAAGATTAGAAATCCTTAAATTAGAGCAGTATTTTTTCTCTAAGTCAATGAGAAAAATAGAGTGCCCATCATATTAATGAACATCATTGCCTGTTTCATCAGGCTTCACTCTAGATGCAGCTATCTTCAGCTTTCAGCTGAATTAGAGCTGGAAGAATCATATTAAGTACATGCCCTAGTACATTTTGATTAAAAAGGTCTATGCCTTCATGTACTGAAACACAAGTACCTCAGTTATTTTTACTGCTACAACAATAAAATTATTGACTAGATACCTTTTTTGGTTGTTTTCAATGACTTCATTTACAGCAATGGTTTTGTGTAAGTCACAGGTGCCATTTCATTTAGGAGCTGGGATGTTCAACTACATAGCTTGTGGTACTTCAGTCACCCAAATCTCCCCACTCCAATGGCTTAGCTCCATTCTAATACAGGTCTCATGACCCAATTATCTTGCAGTGTAATTATCATTTCTTTTACATGAACTTCACAGAAGTGTTCAGAATTCTACCATTTCTGCCCTCCAACAGTCTACTTTTTAAAACAGACTAGATATCTGGCTGTATCCAGACTGCAGGTAGCACCCATGTAACTGTAGCTTTTGATATCATGCCATTTTTAATTGTGGATTTCACTGACTGGCAAGTTAGGTAGTTGCTTAAAGAACAACATATGATTTCTTTCCTATGAAAACAATCATTGGAGAACATTTACATAACAGATTGAGTTTAAAAGCATCACAAATAAACCAAGTCTATGAAAAAATCAAGAGGATAAAAGTCAGAGTCATCTTCCATATTAACATAAGAACAATGATGTTTTCTCAGTTCCTTGCAGTTTGTAGCAAGCTTATCTCATTTGTTCTGTACTCACAGCACTATTATTTTGCCCCTTAACCTGCATTTGGGAGTTCAAATGGTATCTGCTGACACAAAGGGTCACTGTATAATTAAACCACAGGTAGGTGTCAGCACAGGCCTTACCCACACAATGGCTTCTCCCCTGCTGAATTTAGTCTATTAATGTTTGTATGACTAGCCTCAACCTAAACCAAAGCATAAGTCTTTCAGAGACGTTATCACATTAGACAGCCATTTACAGACCTTCCCACAGGTGTCTGCTTTTCCATGCTTAATTGTTAGTTTAATCAGAGCATAACATAATTTTAACCTCTAACATCTCCTTGCTGTTTATATCAAATAATTTTATTTGGTACGTAACACAGACCACAGGATGATAGAGGTGGGGTTTTTTGGGTTGATTTTTTTTCCCCATCTTCTGAATTCAGGCCTTAGTAAACAAACCCATTTTTGCACTATATATATTCTTTATTAAAATTATGTACCAGTGATTGCCAATTTCAAAGTTCAGACTTTAGAATTTCTAAATTGAAACTCTCTACAGAAACTGTGAGTTTTCCTTTCAGCTGATGTCTTTGTAAACTGCAGCTTTCAGTTAATAGCAGAAAGCAAACATTGTGGACATAACTGGTTTTGCAGCTTTTTGGATACAGAGCATAGTTAGTGGTGAGAAATGGGAGAACTCCAAACGTGCCAATACAGTAAATATGTATGTGGTGAAATGACAGTGTTTTTCCTGCCTTGACAGAAATGTTTTTTCCATTAAAAAAAAAAAAAAAGAAAGGTTTAATGTATCAGCACATTGTTAAATTTCTGCAAAATAACCAAAAATATTAGTGATGGCCACAAGAACTCAAACAACAAAAGACCCTTTGTCAGACTTCAAAACGCATTTTGTATTTGATCTTCTTACCTTTCCAAAAGCAATACTTTCTGATAGGACCATTTCCTGAACATCACCTAGTTTAAATACTTTAGTTTCAAAGAAAAAGGTATCTTTAATAAGCACTTATTTTGCTGTCAATGTAATATGACAGTACAGGCATCGAGCTGTGTTCTCTGGTTTAAAGCTGGTCAACAGCCTTAGACCAATGCTTAAAGTGACTTATCTGTGGAAAACTCCTCCATAAAGAAATCCTTTCATGGACGTTGCTGAAGGCGGCTTTTGTACCCCTCTCATGAGGAGTGAGTGTGCAGAGAATGTAGACAGAGCATATCAACATTTCACTGATTCTTTGCTAGTGGAACAGGGACCCAGGTAATCCCTATGCCTTTTGTCAATGCTCATTTGGTCCATCCTGGCCACAACACTTGCTCTTATTGAGTCTTCTGATCCTGTGTTCTCATGTCCAAATTATGGCACAGACAGTCTTAGCTGTGAGGCATCAATTAAAAATGAGCAGCAAAAGGAGCTGTTTCTTAAATTGCCTCCCAGCTCTTAGTTTAGTGTTCTGTCTGGGCTCTTAGTTTAGTGTTCTGTCTGGGAAGTGTTACTGTCTGAGTGGTTTTAATTCCAACTGTTCTAGAGCAAAGTCAAATACGTTAGCTCTAAATATGCTGTTTTAAGGTGATCTGATACAAAATAGAATAGCACAGGGAAAAAGCACTCACACAGTTTGGTGCAGGGGAGATGGACTTTTTGAAACAATCCTCTATCACGGCTCAGCTTGAGTGTTATGTGCCATCACTCCATCCACCCTGTATCGGGAGAGACCACAAGCTTGCCCAGTGGGCTGCACCTTCCCTTGTCTCCCAAGATGTTTGCAAGACTTGTGTATTTCATCCTGGGTTAAGGATGGAAGTGAACTGTTTGTTGTCAATGAGTGAATACAAGCGCCTGGGTGGAGGTCCTTCTCAAATATCCAAAGACTCAGCCATAGGCAGCTGGGCCTAGAAGGGAGAAAGGACCGAGGGCTGAACTGGTGATCAGCCTTTGAAGAAATGGCAAGGACAAGAGAGGAAAGGGCACGTAAGAAAAGGTCAGTCTCAGCTAGAAGCTATTTATTAGCCTTGTCAGAATACCTCCAAGCAGAAGCAACCAGGTATGACAGCTACCGCCAGAAATTACCAAGGCACCTACCAATACAGAAGCAGCAGATCAGGATTTCCAAACTACATCTGCACAATAAAACATTTTTGCATTTGTGAATAGTTTGACTGCAATATTTGAACTACATGGGAGTGTTTCCCATGACAGCAAGTCTGGCTGCTTTTTTAAAAATACTAGATATCTGGATTAGTGTAGAATGCAAAAAGTGGGCCTTCTGCTATCACTGCTTGACATTACTTCACCTCAGGGCAAGCACCTCCCCAGGGACTAAAATGTGCTTAGAAAAATACATAAATGAGCACAGACAAGCACTCTGAGAAAATATAAAAATTCCTTAATGTTCAGTTTTAAAATTTTTTAATCCCAGGTAAAATGCTTCATTTCATAGGCTATTTTAACCTGAAATATGACACTTTGAAAAACAAAGCCAATTGATAGGTAATTAAAAAATAAAGAAGATCAAATCATGGTCAGAGTTGAGACGTGCCAAAAAACAATGAAATAAAATGGAGTAAAAAACAATGCTAAAAAAAAGAGCGAGAAAAAGATTTCACCTTAAGATTTAATCAGATGGAAAAATAAGTTAAGAAATTAAGAATAATTTAACTGAAAATCATTTAGTTAGTACAACTCTCCTATATGCAGAATACATGTTAATATCCCAGACTGCTGAATTAGCTCTGATTGCCTTTCTCACCATCTGTAGTTACTCTACTGGAACGGTTCATTTAAGCCTAACTATTTCCCAACTATGTATTTGATTCCCCTCATGAACACGGGTTAGGCATAGAAACTATACAGGAAAGCCTCCTTCATGGATCTTCTTGGAAGAGTAGGGAGATAAATTCAAGAACCCTGTTTTTCAGTACACTTCCACAAAATATTTAATTACGTTGTTTAGCATTTGCTGTCATTTAAAATAAATCATTTTCCTGAACAAATGCAAGCCTGTGTTGCTGTGGTAATTATATGAAGATAAAACTTTATTAGCATTAAATTAAAAAATATAGCAAATCCCTTAATTTCATGCCATGATAACAGAGCTACTTGCTTGTTGACCTCCATGGTCTTTTTCCTTTCTCAAACACCACTGTGATCAACGGTGATTTTGTATTTTCTTCCAGATCACTGTTGACTACATTCAATAATACTGGACCAGATGCCAATTATTCTACTAGATAACCTCCTAACCCTACTAAAACCTCATTCCTTTGACAATAGATCCACACTGACAGTTTCTTTTTTGGGATCTGTCACTTAGGCAGTTGTTAATCCTTTTAAGATGTATTCTATTGTTGCACTAAATTTCAAATTAGAATGTTGTATATTAATGTGTCAAAATTCCTTTTAAAAGTCTAAATATATTATTTATCTTTCACTGCCTATTTTACAATGTCATCTAAGAATTATATTACATATGTTTAATAAGGACTGTAAGGACTCTTTCTTCACAACCATAATGACTGACACTAATTATATTCCTAGCTTTTTATTCTGTATCAATTAAAACCTGTATCACCAATTACATTCTTTTTCTCAGAATTGTTGCCAGGTTTCACTAGTCAGGATTTAACTGACTTTTAAAATATTGGAATGACTTCCACAATATTCTGAGAATTCCACATGTAATAGCAATTGAATACTATAACTATAGTTATCTAATAGTTAATTGTCCAAGTCTAAGCTTGGAAAAAATAGGCACCTCAGTTTATACTCACACCTATCTTAAGACAGCAGAGCTGAGACAAATGTCCTTTCAGAGATCCCTCTTCCTCTTGCTGGGCAAAAGAATATGTACACAATGGAGTGTAGACACACAGCTTAGAAACTCTGAGAGTTAACTTTTAAATGTCTTATGCAGAATACCATGGTACTCATCCTGAAAAATTACAAAATGACCCACAGTTCTCCTGTGCTATGAGCACATCCTCCTGATTCTCTACAGAGACTCGTTATGAACATTTGAATCTTTTTTGAGAGTTAAGAACAGTTTTAGAACCTCCCTCTACTGCCAGTGTAGGAAATCAGTGTAGCAAAATTCAGTAAGAGATCTCAGAGCAGAGGAGGGTGACCTTACATTAGAAAATCTCTAAGTTGATTTTTCCCACTCTCAGATTCACATACTCAACAACATTGGTGTGTGTATCCTGGTGGCTTGGCCAGGATCACTTGCAAGCATCAAGGAGGACAAGGGATGCTGGCAGTCAAGTGCTCTGGTGTTGATCTTGACTAGTGATGACAAACAGATTTTGGATTTACCTTCTTTACTCTTCTGAAATGGTTGCAGTTTTGGATCTTTTGCCTTATTATGTTGTCTCATCCTTCAGAAATTTTAGGCAAAATTCCTGAATTTCACCGTACTGTTGCTTTCCCTATCTGCATGTTTTATAGATACTGTGCTCTACTTCATACCCTTAACACTTATCTATAGGTCAGTTGTTCTACCTCTCCATTTGAATGAAATCACATATATGGTGCTCTGTAGCAGTCAACGCATACCTTCCCTTTTAACTTTGTTCTGATGTTTCTCCTGGTGCTTTTAGACAAGCATTCACGGTCACATATACAGACAAACAGTTCCATTCATACTTAATTTATTAGTATTTGTTTCAAACTTTTACACTAAATCTAGCCTTTTTTTTCCTAATTCCTAATAATTGTTTTCTTACTGTCCTAATCCCTCGGAGATGCATTTTTTCCTAGTGTCTTTGGGTTCCTATATTTCTTTGCTACACTTCATAATTTATCATTTACAATGATTATTCTCACCCTCCCTTTCTCCCTTTTGTTATTTTTAAAAAAAATTTTAATTGATATATTCATTTCACATCTGAAGTAGGAGGGGTTTTAACACATAGGTGTACTATTTCTTAATTATGAGATGTGGCTTCCGGACATCTCATAAATTATTGTTAAACATCTTTCAAATTGCTTTCAAAATTAGCTGTCTGTATTTATTCTTCCTAATCAATTATCACTCATAATTTTCTCCAGGTTTGTAAAATTCACTCTTTTGAAGTACCAAGTTTTTTATTACTGTCCTCTGTTTTCCCATAATGAATGTAATTAGATCCACTGATCTGTTCATCTTTATTCAATGTAATGAGGCTCAAAATAGAACTACCTTATGCTAGGTTCAATACCTTTTGTGTTAGATAATTATCATCTATCATTTTTAGAAACTTTAAAGATGTTTTACTACAGACTTCATACAACCTCCAGCACAGGTCTTTAAAACTGAAGTCACCAAGAACAATACAATTTTTCTTTCCAGACAATAGCTCTAACACAGATAATCATCTCTCTAACATAGAGTGCCACCCTCGACTTCTTTTACCTACTCTTTTTTTGTAAACATGATTTATCTGATTATTTTAAAATTCCAGTTGCATAAATCATCCCACTATGTATTTGCAGTATCATCAGTTATATCCTATTTCTTCTCACCAGTAACAATTTCTGGTTCCCTAGCTGACTACCCAGACTCCTGGCACTGCTCTGCAGACACCAGGAAAAGAATTCATCTGCTTTCCTACTTGCTTCGCAGTTTGTTCACAGCTCAGCTGAGTTTGAATTCAAAAATACTACAAGCTGTTCTGTGGAAAACTTCAAATATTGTCCATGGCCTGTATGACCTTAGCAGTAGATCCATCTCCTTTAATGGCAGTGAAAAAATCTTCCTTTAACTTCAGGAATGGTTGTATTAGACAACAGCAATGTTGTTTTTCCTTATTCTTTCTCTCTGCCAATGCCAGCCTGTTTTAGCTGCAGGGAGGAAAGTAGCTAAGGTGTTTATTCTGTGATTAATGCCTACAATCACCTTATTTACTGAGAGAAACTTTAGAAATGTTGTTCTGTCAATCCTTCAGGTCCCATAAGCAGATGATAAGGCAGATAGACTGCTCAGGAGATGCTGTGATAAGATAAGCAAGCAAGGAAGTCTCATGGTCTGCACTGCAAAATGCATGTGTCCATTTGACTGACAGAAGCCACTGATTTTTCCTTTTAGTGGACAGATTAGTTTTAAGAGTCTCCTAAATATTAGAAAGGGAACAGAGGAAATAGATGCCTCAACAAAAAAGGAATTGCTGCTATTGTGTATGACAGCTGATCCATTGTCTTTGCTATTGGTTTAAGTGTTTGTTCTAAAACTGAAATAATATCCTTGATGCTTAATTCTGCATGGTTTGATAGAAAATGTTAGTTTGCATGAATTCAGAGCTGTCTGCAAGAATGCACTGAATCACCCAAATAATCTCCCAAGCAAATTACCTTTTAAGAAAACATATTATTTTGCTTGGTCCCAAAGGAGAAAGCAGGCTTTAGTAAAAGAATGAGGGCTTTTATTATATGTTATGTAGCAGAGAGAAAAAAGAGATGAAAAAAGTAAAGCAGTCAAAACTAAAACAAACATTATTTTGAAAGTTAGTAGCGGTGAGCAACATGAACTCACTGGCTGCTTACCCATTCCTTACTTGATAGCTCATCATGGTTTCTCAGGGTTTCACCTGAAGGCAGGCAAGTACTCAAAACATCCAGTACAGCAACATGTGAGTGAGTGAAATGTGGTCAAAAGAGCTTGAGGGGAGGCAGAGAAGGAACTCTGGGAGACTAGAAGCAAAGCAAAGCAGTGGGGAGCCAAATAACTTAATTTGAGTGTGCACTGACATAACAAAAGGAAGAGTTAAAGTCCATAGAAAGTTCAAACTCAGGCTGGGAGAAAGCATTTGGCTTGTTACGAGTTTTTCTTGAATGCTGCCTGTATGGGACAAGCCACAGTTCTTGTTACTTTTAACAAATAAGGCTGAAGAGGAAATGGAAAAAAACCAACCCCATACTACAAAGAACATTTCACTGGAACAAACCTTATGCACCTCTGAGAGGTGAAAAGGAAGCCATGTTGCATCTTCTGGAAGCTGGGTTATATTTTCTGAAAACTGGCATAAGATTTGTTATGACTGCATGCAGAATAAAAGGTGACTGAATCCTCCCCTGGCTGATATTATCCTGTTCTTTCCTCAGCACAGACCCAACCACCAGTTTTAGGTGGACTCTTACTCAAGCTATAATGACTCCCAGAGCTCGGCATATAAAGGGGAAATTTGTCTTAGAGCACTGCCTGGAGAGAATACAGTTAATAGTCTGGGTGAAAGACATAAATAGTGGTATACTATTATTTTTGGTCTCTAGGAATCAGCAAACTGATATGGAGTATCATAGTATATTCTTCTGGAGTACATGAGAAAAGACGTCTTACAATTAGGCTAGGAATAGACAACAAATCTCTTCTGCTTTTCCTCTCTTAACCTCAGTTAAACCTCAGTGGCACCCCAAGGACTTCTACCTTTAGGATAAAAAAAGCAGCAACTGATTTTACTGCTGGTATTTCATGATGCACAGATACAGATAAAGTTGAGCTTGCAAATGAATTACTCTAATGGAAGTGTCTCTCTTCTATAATGACATAAAAGATCACAAAATTCTTAAAATTCAACAAAGTACAATAATTCCCCTAATTTCAAGTAGATTAGACAAACATTCCCAAATGTCTATAATTAATAATAAAAACAAAAGATCAGAAAAGAAATGTGATTGAGTTTTCTGGCATCCCCTGATTACTCAGCATAAAAGCAAAGTTATTTAAGCTCTCTTTTTAAAAAAAATCTAGATTTTTAATATAGTTATGCATTGTGAAACCAGGCATATGGCATATAAAGCGCATGCTGAAGATGTCTTTTTAAGGTCTCTAGATGTAAAATACTTGGTATTACTACTTGATGAGGTATTTCTCATTCTGTCTGTAGAGACTGTGGCACAGTGGTTCTTGACCTCTACTGGCCCATGAACAAAAGTACTGGAGTTATAAAGTAAGTGATATTCCTTTTCTGTGTTTTTTTTTGTTTTTTTTTTTTCTCCTCTTTTTTAAACATTTATTTTCTTGATCTGCAGCCACACTGGAAAGACTTGGATGTTGTTTGGAAACAACAGTTGAGGATCTCTGGATGAACAAACTGGGGACCTTGATTATTCTTGACCTTTGACAAAGACTTCAGGTTTATTCTTAACTTTTAGATACAAATACTGTCTGTATGGATAGAGATAAAAACAATTCTTTCATTACTAAAACGAAGTTAGTTAAGTAATTACTGTAAAATTTTGTATATTTTAAAAAAGAGTTTAATTCCTTTTTCTTAACCTGAGCCATTCTGACAGTGCAGGGAAAACTTCTCAGCTCTGTTGGATCTCTCCTTTGTTCATACTTCAGTGTGGAGAGCTGTAGTGATTTCATATTTGAGAAATTTATTATAAGACTGGATTTAGTTTCTGTTCCTTTCTCCTAAATAACTTTCATTGCTCACATTCAAATTTTTAAGCAAAATCCCAATTTATTCATGAGGTGAAATTAATGGATTTTAGGTGAAAACTCAATGACTATTAGTAAAGTTACTAAAGAGACTACTTTTTTTTACTCTCTTTGGTACCCAAGGAAATGATCACTTCTTGGCATCTATGAATCGGATTAATCTAGTCAACTTCTGTCTCAAACAGACATTTAATGAATGAGTACACAGAGCAGCAGAAAAGACATGCATGACAAATCTACCTTTCTTTGATGCACACTTATTAGGAATGGGATTCCTAACCTCACCTATCTAAATACAGGAAAAAGTAAAGATAATCTGCTGGCTCTGGAAAGGATGAAGAGAAATAAGGACCACCAGAGGACTACTCATTCCAATAGTGTAGGGCACTTATTTTAGGATTTGTGAATCTCCATTAGAGATGCTTATCTCTCTATGTCATCTGTAGAGTCAGAAGAGTTTGTTTATGAAGGCCATGAGACTGTGAGGTGCCCTGGAAGAGCAAATGAAGAGCAGGAAGCTGGATAACTTGGAAGTAGGACTGCACCAGGAGAGGCAGGAACAGGGAGAAAAAAGGTGTCATTAGGTAAACACTAGAACATAAGGCTGTGAAACATATGAGGTAGAAACAAAGGGTAGGAGAACATGACAGGCAAGAGGCTGTGAGGAAAAATGACTGGATATGAGAAATATCTAACTATAGGCATAAGACAGGAATAAGTAGAAGGCTAGAGGGGAAGTATGCACTGTGCAGTTGATTATCCTTTCTGATTAGGAAAGGAAACCTGCAGCAGTGGAATGGCAGCTCCTCACAATTTAGGAGATATAGTAAAGAGTCTCTGAAATCCCATCCAAGCAGCAGAGGGAAGCCTACAGTTTTGAGCAGGTATTTTTTTTTTTTTAACTTGAGATGACAACAATAAAAAGTACAAAAGGAAGAGCTCTGATTGAAGCTGGCTTCCCAGCAAAAGTGAAAAAAGTCAGCAGGCAAGCAAAAGCAACAAAAGCAGGAGTGGATAACTCATTTTAAACTCCAGATCCCAATTAAAGCTTAGAAGATTTTTAAGTCCCTTAAGGGAAAATGGCTGGGGAGATGTCATTTGGAGTTTCAGAAATCATGCAGACAATGAGACAAGAGAATGGCTTTAAAATGTAGTGAGATAGAACAAACCTCAATGTCAACTTCTAAATATGATACAAACAGTAAAGTGAGGGAATTAACAGTCATTATAAAAGAAAAAACAAGATAATGTTTTATAAATAATTTTCTTATAAAAAAGAAATAATGTATCTTACATCATATCATTGTTATACCCATATTTACATTTCTTCAGGCTTCATTAGAACTATTCATAATTTCTGAAATACCCAAATTTAGTTTGAAATAATCAAACTAGCATGGGTTTTAAAACTGAAAAAAATTCTCTGCTTATCAGGGAGGAACTAGCCAGAATCAAACATGTTTCTAGAGGGGAAAATTGAGCAATAAAAAAAGCTATCATGAATGGAAAGACCCATGTACAGTAAAGGCAAAAGCTGTAGCTACCATTGCTACTGATAACATAAAACAACCAGAAATGCTTGTTTGCTCTAGGGACCTAGAAAACATAATCTGATGGTGCTGTTACTTGTGTCAATTCAAGAAATGGACTGAGAGAAATTAAATGGATAGCAGCGTATGTGTATATGAGTTGAAGTGAATGTTTCCTTACTTTGACTCATATGTTTATATTTTTGAGGAATAAATATTAAATTTGATATTTTTTTTGTTAGCTATTTAGTGAACACAGTATTGTACATATGGCAAAACTAGTGCCACTGGCCAAGAATACGGAGAAACATTGGGTTCCAAGAAACGTGTGTGTGGGGAGAAGAGGGAGAATAGATGCAAATAGAAGTCAATTTCTTTTATTTAGCTTTAGAGGCAAAACAGTTTATACAGCTTACTGTACTAAAACTAGGTTACAATATATCATCTTCAGTATTGTGTGTAATCAGTGTTTAGGGCTTTTTATTTTCTCAAATAGCTCCATTTGATCATTCAGACAGAGCTTGTGTCATTTCAGTGAATCTTCTGAATTCAGTGAATTATACACATTGAAGTAAACTGTAGATTAACCATCTATGGATTGTGTGGAAGAAGCTTTACCGTTTGGAAAGTCTGCTACAGAAACATTACTATTTTAGATTCTATCAGTACATTATAATAATTCAGATATCCTTTACTTTCAGCATTAAATTCTCATACACACCTGCAGATGATGAGGTTGTCAACTTTTATTCCTTGATGAACCCTATGGCTCACTCTTTCTTTTTATACAAAAATGAACCCCCTTCTGGAAATTTGTTAATGAAAGTGAAGGAAGTTTATAAAAAACAGGAAAGGAATGCAATCTGACAAAATATTTTACTTTCTGCTGGCTATCACTATGTTCTTGCTGTCTTGGGAGAAATGTTTTCTTGGGAGGAGTTATATGTCTAAATACAGTTTATTAACACAAATTCACTGAAGTTACACACCTCATAAGTTGAAGAATAGGGACAGAAAGAATATTTTTAAGAAGAATAATTTCTACCAATGCTGCTTAGTGGCATGTGTTATAGAGAGGCACAAGTGTAAAAATTATCTCAGCCACAGAATGCTGGTAAATAATTGTAATAGGTAATTTGGGCTTTGTTTTGAAAGGTAACTGTCAAACATAAGATCACAACAATAAAGTAAGCAGATAGAACAGATATAGAAATTCAAAGTTGCCTAATAATAGTGGGTTTAAATACCATGTGACCTGCCATGAATTAAAAAGGGAGAAATTATACCATCTGTTTTCATTCAGCTTGTTACAAATGCTCTCAGGGATTGATGAAACCAAAAAACATGGTAGATTAATTTGATTTTAGTGTATTGGGAAAGTACAACAGCTATTCCCTTCACCTGAGGGAGCCAGAGATCCTTGTTCTGCAACAAGTCGTGGTGCATTGAGTTCTCCTATAGAATAAAGTGATCATTGATTTCAAGCAGCTGACTGTTGCTTGATCCTGTTTGGTAACATTTACTATTTCAGAGAGTATGATTTTCATAATGCTACTATCCATTTATCTTTGATAACATGGTTCTGTCATTCTCTTTCTTGACCATCTGGATTTTGAAGATGGAATGCCCATTTCAATGGCCGAATATTCTAAGGTACTCTTACTGCATTCACCTGCTGATTTATCTTGTAGTCAGCCCCTACAATGGGTCTCAATAGCAAGGAGAATCCATTCCACATAGAAAAAAGGAGAGGAAATTAAATCAAATTTCAAGCTGATTTATCTCAGGCCACATTTAAACAACCATTATTTTGTAAAGATTTTCTGTAAAATAGAAAACATTTTGAGACTTACTTTCAAAATTGTTTTCATTATTGGAGCACCTGGAAGACCTTGATTGGAAACTCATTGTGCAGGGCACTGTGCAAACAAAGTACAAAAAGATGATCTCTTCTCCAAATAATTTAAAATCTAGGAGTAAGATAACAGGAAATGAATACAGGCAGACAGGGGAGTCAAGGAAACCGTAAGTCAATACCGGAAACTGTGAGTCAAGAGAGTAAATGGTGGTTTCAATATAGCTTATAACTGTGAAATTTTCAACAAAAGCACATTTCTAAGAGGATCAGAGGAGTGCAAATAAATGTCTTCATATAAGTTCATAGGAATGCTTGTTTGAATATTTAACAAATTGACAATGGTAATTGTAACTGGAAGAACAGAGATCTGAGTCAATAGATGCAGAAAGAAAAATGGTAGATTGTTAAAGAAAAGATGAGTGGCTTACATTTGATTTGATGGTTGAATTGGTGCTTGCAAGAGCTGATGGACACATGGGGTATGGCACTGCATCAGCTTTCCAGGTGGGTGTGCATGGGGCAAGCTTGGCAAGCTCAGGGAAGAGTGTGCTACTGTGACCCAGATGAGGAAATATTAGTGTTCAGATAAGAGTTTTAGCCTTGTGGATTGGTAAATCAGACTATGTATTAGTGAGGTTTTACAGTAAAAATAAGTAGAAGCTGGACATAGTCTGAGTGTGAGGATTTAGAAAGAGGCCTGACTGAAAGCTGATGCCAGATGACAGGCCTGCATGGCAACAAGAACTAAGACATTTACAGGTGGTGAAGGAAGAAGGTTGGCGTGGGCAGACTCTGGATGGAAGACAAGGAGCTCTGTTTAGTTGCTTCTACTGACTGCTGAACAGACAGACCAATATTTTATGTAGTTAGCAGAGGGATCTAAATAAGATGGGAATTTGAACCAGCCCAGGAAAACACACTCTCCTGTTGTCACATACACCCACAAGCGGTAAAGGATGTGGTGTCTATCAGCAGTGTCTCTAGCAGCCCTGAGAGCCTGAGTCTGCTGCAGGTGACAACCTCTGGGAGGAAGGCAGGAGGCAGACATTGAGGAGAGATCACCAGCATTTGTTTTGTGCCGGGTTATGGACAGCAGTGTAGAGCAGAGAAAGCTGGTTGTGACCCTGTGTATTAATTCATATTACACTTTTCCTTACAAAAAGTTATTGCCATGAAAAACACAAATAGAGTGGTGTAGCATGTGTGTGCTTGTAGTTATCTACCTACTCATGCAAAAGCTTTTTTTAGGCATTAACACTCCCAGAGCAGGCCTTCTCCTGGGTGGCTTGAAGGCTTCCTAATGATGAAATGAAAGAAAAAGAGGTCTGGGAAGAGGAGACACAATGTTGAGGTTTCTGAAGTGTATAATTTATTTTATGTATGTCATGGGAGAAATGCAAACTGACACACCCTTTTTGCAAGTACATGTGCATGTAAATCACACCTCTGTCACTTGGCAGGCTATTAAGCTCTAGCAACACTGTTGATAGTAGTTGGACTTAGAAGAATGGCAGGGTTTAAAGCTCTTGGGTGGAGATGTGCTTTCACTTCATTCATGTAACTGTACTTAAGCTGACTGAGATACAAAATAGTGGAAATACTGATGTCCCTGCTAAGGGTGTTTGTTGTCAGGCTGAATTTTGCAGCATGCCAAACCAACTCACAAATCCCAGTTAACACAAAGGTTCATGCTATTACTGGCTAGAAAGCACCACCATAAGGAGAAGAGTTGAGCTGGCCTCTCCTAGATCCTCCACTGACCCCCACACAAGGACCTTGGCACCCATTCCCTGCTCTGACTCCACCAGACCTACAGGGAGCTCCCTCTCATTGTGAGGCAGAAGGAAAAGGGCAGGAGGAAGCAAGCAGGAGGGCCCCCAGCATGAGGTCATGTTTACCTTTGACAACAAAAGCTTTGTTTGCAGTCTTTACTGGCAAATGAGTTAGAAAGGTGGTTGAAAATCCATGTCCAAGTACTCAGCTGTGTCTGTGCACTTTTCCTCTTCTCTGTTCTGAAACTGCTGTTTTGCACTAGAATGCAGCAGTTAGGATAAACACCAGCAAGATCAATGTGCTCTACTACTTGTGTTGGGTGTCCATCCCAGGCGCTGGCAGGGGGCTGCAGGGCGGCCTCTGTGAGGAGAGCTCAGGGCTGCTCCATGCTGGACCCAGCTGGGTCCAGCCAGCTCCAGCAGATCCATGGCAGGGCAAGATGGCAGAGTCTTGGGGAAAGCTGTGTAAGGAAGGGCTGAAAATGCCACAGAGAGAGGAGGAAGGGCACCATAGAGGAGTCTCGAGTGAAGGAGTGAAGTTGAGCATGGAAAAGGCAAGAGGAAGGGTGTTACTTTAATGTTTGTCTTTTTATTCTCCAATACCAGATGCAGTAATTAAACATATACATCTATTACTTAGCAATAAATTTAATTTTCCCCAAGTTGTGTCTGTTTTCCCCAAACTGTATCTGTTAAGTGAGCTTCCTGTCCTTATCTCGATCCACATTCTTTCTCGGTCCTGTTCTATTTCCTCCCTGCTGCTCAGCTGGGGGTCGGTGGGAGTGAGCGAGCAGCTGGGTGGAAGTGTAGCTGTTAGCCAAGGCTAACCCACCACACTACTGTATGCTTACTCCCTAGTTCATTTGTTCTTTTACATGCACAAAATTTCAACTACCAGCTACTTCTGTACTGTACTGTAGGAGGACTATAGCCTCACACCTATAAAATAGCTGTTCTAAAAGATTAATAGTAGTAGATTTTCCAGATGAAAAGATTTTCAAACTTATATGACAAATAAACAATCCCCAAGAAGTCACTGCCTACAGGAAACAGACACTTGTAAATTCCTCAAGATTTTCCTGACCAGACTGTGTCAAACTGGACATCAACACCATGATAAGTATATTATGCATTGCAGTGACTTGGCTACTGTTTCTAAGAATAACCTGCAAGATGGTATGGTGGCTTTGCAATTCAGATGCTAAAATATATAGATTTCAAAAGTACTAGCCAAGAAGAGTTTCAGCTTATTGGGGTCACCATTAGCTGGGGTCCTTATTTCTCCGTGCGGGAACAGAAACAACGCAACACCAATGTGATGATCAGGTCGTCCATCTTTTTTTATTCCAATCCTGGTTACATTTATATTCTACTAAGTTCCGTACACGCACTCATCTATCTTCTAATAGGCTACAGGTCATCTACACGCCCTGTTCACGTGCCTCTACAAGCATTTGCATTGGTTAATTGCAATTAGCACGTAAAGCCCAAAACTTGCCAAAACTCCCTTATCTCATACCCTGTTTTGCTCAGACTTGTGTGCTTTTGCTGACCACAGGTGTTTCTCACTTATCTGCTATCTTGTGTGTTTTTGCCAGCCTTATTTTGCTGGCCTTGTCTTCGTCCTTGCATTCTTCTGTCTGCACTAACTTTCTCCCAGCGCGGCCCAGACTCCTACACAGCTAAAGTTGTCGGAAATGATAGATAATTGGCATTGCTAAAAATCAGGTGTGGAATAAATACTTTCTGAAATGTGAGGTTATAATTTGAGGTTCTGAACAGAATTATTCAGATTTCTTTAAGCACAGCAGCACTTCTGGCTACTGTTATCAAAAGGATGTAATATTAGTCACCTATGTCAGTAAAGCTCAGGTAAAAATCACTTAAAGATATAAAATAAAGGTATTGGTTAAGAATAAATATTTTTAAATATATCTATCTTATATCCAGTGTAATCAAGATACTCAGATTTAAGGCTGAGGTTGCATGTTAAATTCTGTGTTTGTGTTGACTATTATACTTTAGAATGTCTCCCTCTCATCTCATATAGTAATTAGCTTAAAACATAAAATCATAAATTATAGACCACTCTATATCAGTTATAGCCAAACTATTGAGGCTAATAGAGTCACTTATGAAGGAAACAGAGAGAGAGATACTTCCCATAACTCTCTTGCAACTCACCTATTAGGAAATGCAATTTTGGGCCCATGGTGTGGGCAAGCATAATCTGAGGACTGCTTTAATTTCTAAAGATTTTTAATATGTCATTTTAACATCTAGATGGCTGCAAGAATTGGAGCACTTTGATCCATTACTTGTGTAACCCATATACTTGTTCCTAGGATGTTTCAGGAGCTAGTATGGTGCTTTCTGAACCAATTGTCCATATGTCAGGACTGTCTGTATGTCCAGGGAATAATTTGTGGACTAGCTATGTTATATCACAGCTCCTACGGCCTAGCAAATCTAACACAGAGGGGCTATGGAAAACTGATTTGCCACTCCTAACATTTCCATAATAGTTACAGTAGAATATGCTGATGTAAATCTATTCAACGCTCCCTCCATCTGTTCATTGCCCAGATGATGTGACAAACAACATAAAATGCAAAACCTACAAAACAGCAACTTAAATCCCATGAGAACAATCCAAATATTTCTTCCTGGAACAAGAAACAATTTTAGATGAGCCACTTTTCTATGTTTAGGAGTTCTGGTTTCATAACATTTTTAGTGTTTGCAGCTGACCAAGGGAAAAGTAGACTGATATAGTGCATCGTCTAATGAGATTTATGGGAATGGCAGTTAGTTAACTCAAAATCAGTCCACTGCACAGTGCTTATATGTCAAATAAAGAGACTTCTGTGAAGTAGATGTAATCTCATTGTTGCAGGATAACACATTTTTGATAAAAAGCTTTTGTGATAAAAAGTAGAGTTGGGAATAGAGAGAATATATATCCTGTATGCAGCCTTCTCTGTGCTATATGAATATGTGCACAAAACTAAAGAAATCTACTGCAGCATCTGAGCTGAAATAAAAGGTTATATGAAGTAGTGACGTATGTCCAGAATCTTTTTTTCCCTCAAGAGAAAATCCAAAGACAAAACCAGGGCACAAACATTAGTTACAGAGTCTTCATCCCTAAAATACATCTTTTATCAATTGCATTATATAATGGTGATAATCTGTTACAGGAAAAAGAGATCTGAGTTTAGATGGCTCTCACCAGGCTCTAGGCTTTTTTGGGGTCTCCAGTTGTGGCTATATGGGTTTGTGATTGCAAACCTATGAAAAGTAAATTTGGCCAGTACTGCAGATACATTTCATCTAAAATCATATTAATTAGCATTTTTATGTGCACCACAATAGTCTTGGAATTTTGTGCTGTCATATTTTGAGTAGCTCCATTTGGAAATTTGAACTACTTACTGGACCTAGGTTAGATATCAGCATTGGGCATCTCCCTTTAATTCTCAGTACCACCTCTTGATATGAAATGCAGAAGTTTATTTCTCTCAGGCATCTATAATTTAGTTCAGCATGTGACTTTAGCTTCAATGTATAATTCAAGGAAGTTAACTGCTCTGGGCACCAGAAAGGATTGACCTTTGTTCTCAAGTCTGGAAAATAAATACTTAAGATCAAGTACTGCAGTTAAGATCTAAGTGGTTATTTAGTTAAATGTCACTAAATTATTTAAGGTTGAGGATGAGAAGATTTGTATTGTGGTACATCTAATGACCTGATGGCAAAAACATTTAGCTTTCTAAGCACACAAGCATGTACATATTTATATTTAGAAAATGCTTAAATACAGTGTCAGCAAAGCTTAATGGGAGGGGTGTTTAGATGCCTTAAAAAGATGTTTGCCTTTATATCTTTAGGGGCATGTCTGCTAATTCTGCTAATTCTGTTTCTCAGCATCACTGTGTTTTCCACTTAAGTCTTTGGGAGTTGTTGATATCCCAAAGTGTGTAAGCACTCAAAAGATTCAGTCTATATTAGGGAGATGAAGGCAGGTAACTCAGAGGAAACATTATAGAAAAATAAATATTAACTATGAGATATTCTCAAGTGAATCTTTTAGATATATAAAAATGAGCCAAATTGGAACACAGTATGGAAATGTATCTATAATGACACACCGTGAAGTATATACAGATATACACTTTCATTTTTAAAAATGGTGATTATTAATGTGTTGAGTCTTTTCTAAACTAATGTATACAGAATATAAATATAATGAGAATATTTATGATCACTACTGTAATTATTAATTTAGTATTGACACAATTTTTAATCATTAATAATAATTTCATTATTGTTATTCCTACACAAGCACCCTATTGTGTTATTCTGATCATGGAACAAGAAAATTGCCTCTGCAGTAGGTATTTCTAATCTTTGTACTGCCTAATCTCTGCAAAAGACAGGAGACAAAAGATGGCTACATTAGGTATTAGATGCATTGAATCAAATGGCACATTCAGTATGCTTTGATATATCATGTTTTACCAAATATCCAGGAAAGAATTGTGTGCTTATATTACACTGTATTTTAAAGATTGTACGAACATCATAATACTGAAAGCACTTTGGAGCTGCCTGGTAAAGTGGCTGACATTTTTGCACTGTTAAACTTGTTTGTGCCTCTGAGACCTAAGCAGAGATAGACTCACAATGGTGATGCTTTTGGTGATTACAGTTATGCTGAGATGAACATTATTTCACTTGCCATTATTTCACTTCTTCCCTTTCTCTCTCTTGTTTTTTCTCCAGTCTTTGTTGTCTTGTACCCCTTCATGACACTATAGATTGAATGCCTTTTTCTTTTACTTTGGCTTTCTCTTTCTTGGTCAAACATTCTCCATACTGTTTGCCACAATTCCCCTACATGTGGCTAGCAAATAAATAGACTTTATTGTCCTTTGGTTCTGCCGTGAAATGCTGTACCATTAGAATTTAACTACCTTTGTCCTTGTGACTGCTGCTTTGCTTATCTATCCAGCACTACTGTAGAACCAGGACAAATTTTTTTGGCCTTTTACGGCTATATACAAACAAATGCAACTTGCATCACTCTGTCAGATGATGCTGTTTATTTTCACTTTTGAATTAACTCAGCTTTATGGACTCTGTCCTTACTTAGATTAACTGGCTACAGGTTTTCATTTGCCTGTGCAGTGTTGGAATATAAAACACATTTCCCTGCAAACTTTAGATGTCTGTAGCAATCATTTACACATATAGTATCATCACCAAAAATGCACATTTTTTCAGTTGAAGTTAAAAGAAAAATGAAAATCTCTACTTGGTTATTTGAAAATATTTGCTTTCAAAACACTGCAAGAAAATCCCTGTATTTAATTTCAGAGACCAAAGAATCAATCATTCCTATAATAAATCTGGACTGTGATATAATTTCACTTTTAGACTAATTGTATTCACCAGAATAACTGTTTAGAACACTTCTGAATTCTGCTGAAATGTTTACCTCTAATTGCCATGCAAAACACTTCTGCCCTTTCCTCTGGGTAGGGCAAAAACAACTGTCATTTTAGCATAGTTTGTCTTCACCAGTCAAGAATGTTTGGATTGTTTTAATCATTCTGTTCACAACTCTGACTTCTCTTCAAAGCTATTCATAGAAATTTCTTCAAACTGTTATTTTTTACTGACAGATGCCTGTTCAAAATTCTTTGCCCTCTCCTCTCTTGCCTTTCCCCTTCCCTTTCTCTGCTTTCTACCCTTGTTCCTAAACCAAATACCAAGGTATTGGGAAATAGGAAAAATACACACATGTGTACATAGATTCACATATGTGCTTACACATGTAGTTTGTCACAGTGTGTCGTTAGGATGCTTCATTTTTAATATTAACACAACTGCAGCTCCCAGGCTTCGCTATCCTCAGCCTGCCTTAGGAGGAAAGCTCAATACAGCTGTAGCCAACTGCTCTTTTAATGATGATTTCTAAAATATTTGATCAAATAAGATCCAATAGCAGTATGCAACACCCTGCATGCTGAGGGTTTTGACTAAGACCATAGTCACTGATCTGATTGGATGATTTAGTCTACATTTGTCCTGTTTTTAAATAAGCAACTGTATGTTTGATTGTGTTTTTACACTGTGTTATTGGTCTATTTTTTAACTGGGAGCTATAATATTAATAATTAATAGTAATTGTGTACATAACATTCAGGAATTTTTAGGCACTTTGATGTATTTACAGAGATATTATTACTTTTGTTTTTCAGAAAGGAAAACAATGGGTGAGAGAGAACGTGACTTGCCAAAAGGTCATACAGCAAATATTGACAAAATTGACTTCCAGAATGAAATCTTGGCTTCGGTGAAATCAAAGGCAAAACTCACAGAGACAGCAATGGGCTCTCCTCCCAGGCTCCTGTCCTGACTAGATGTTGCTGAGGGAGACTGAAGATAAAATGTGTTACTATAATGTAGTTGGGATATTTTAGGACTTCATGCTTTTATTCACAGCTGAACACTTCCTGAGTATGATATGCTACTGTGCCCTAGATGTTATTGCATTGGCTCTCATGTGGTGGTGCTCACGTTTGAAAATATGGCAGGGTTAGAAGTATGTCCTTTTTTTTGTCCTTTGCAGAGCTGAAGAATGAACTGGATACCTAAACAAATGGTCATCGGCATAATCACAGACTTGTGTGACACTGGAAGGATTATTTTTCTGTAACTAAGGTGCCATAAAAAGTGTTTAAGTAACAGTTACTGGGACTAGATGTGTCTGTGGATACTGCTTTCCTCTTATTATGTCAGACAGAAAGTTAGAGTTAATGAGAGAATTATGTAAGAAAATGAATCATGAAAAGTGAGAAAAAGAATCTGAAACATTTAATGCTAAATTTAAGAATTCAGAAGGATACTCAAATTCCACACAGAATGCTGGGACTAAATGCTTTCAGTCTTTTCGACCTATTTTGTTTAACACTGACAAGTATTATTACACTTCTTGTGCTTCATGCTCCAATTTATATCTAGCCTAACTTCCATGTCAGTAAATTTATGTCTGACGTCAGTCTAGCTCTTGCTATCCTCTTTTTATTAGATGTTTACCTCACATTTCTATCAAACATCTCTGTCACTGAATTCAAATATACTTATTAAAGGTAATGTCTGCACTTTCAAAACAGATGCAATCACCACCTTTTCATTTTCACCTAGTTTAAATACGTTTTAAACTTTAGCTAACATATCTATCTTTTTTTCTCTTTGGAACTTTATTTCTTCAGAGTGCTAATCTTATGCAGAAAGGTTGAAATACATTAGTAATAAATTCATAGAAACCTTTTAGAATATTGCAAAATGATGGTATGGTTAAGTAAAATAAAGCAGGCTAAGTGATGAACAGGTTTTTCAAATGATGAATGTAATAAGTGGGGAAGTAAAAGGTTACCTGAATGGCATTTGTTACATTCCATCCTGCTTCCCAGCTGGTGATCAGTTTGATCTGGGCATGTGGCAGGGGAGCTGGGGACTTGTATTCTGGATCTTGGTGGCAAACATCAAGCTCAAAGTTCAGAGGTCCATCTGCTTCCTCTCCCTCCTCACTGTGAGTTCTGTTCAGTTCATCTCTTCTAGCAAAATTCACATGCTCTTCATCAGTGTCAAGGCAGCTGTCCCATCTCACCATTCCTAAAAAGAGAGATGGTGTTTCCCTAAAGCAGTTGAAAAGAGATGAAAAAGTCTGCTTCAGGTGAGCCATCCTGAACACTGAGTATTAAAGTAAAATATTTTCTTACATGTATTGTTTTCAGCAGTTGTACATTGTTAATCCTTTTTTTATGTTAGCCTCAATATTGTAGCTATGATTAATGAAGCTTGTTGTCCTTAGTTCATCTACTTGTGCCAGTTTCAAATGCTAGCTAAAGAAATATCTCCAGGGTCTTCAACATACTGCCCAGAGTAGTCTGCAGCAAGATTTAGTAGTCTGCAAGCTGCAATTTACAATTCAAATCCTTTTTCCTTTTACATATGGTATCTATGAAGATCAGTCATTCATGAAGCATCTACAGGTGGCTGCAAGAATCTCTTCCTGGAAATTATGCATGTTTCTAATACAAATAAATAGTTCTGCCAAAGGAAAAAAGTGCTTCATTAAAAACTAGAGTTGATGGACTGACTGCTAAGTAAATGCATGTAAATAAGTTCACTTTTCCAGATGTGAGATTTTTCTGCTGTATTTTAGTGTCTACAGAGGTCAGTAGAACTTTAAAAATGTTCTTTAAGAAGCTCTAAGTTGCAAGAAAAAAAGAAGCAGCTTGTTTGTAACTATATCTAATTCACAGTTGCTGGTAACAGGGGAATGGTATAGAGCTGTGATTGTATATTTACTGCATGGATATACATAGTGATACATTATGATTATTCACACTGCAAAATCCTAAAAATAATATTTACAAAAGTATCCTCTTCTTTTCTTGCATGCCCCATGGAATTTGAGAAAGGTAGAGAGTTGGGTATCACTGTTGTAGGATTATTTATGCCCATTTTCTTTTGTTGTTTCCCATGCCTGCCCTACCTTCATTCCTCTTCCCTCTTTGTTTTTTTATTAAGAGTACTGGGTTTTAACAGCTATATTTCTACATTAACAACTGAGTAACTGGTACAATGCCGCCGATCACTCTGAAAAAAAAAAAGTACTTGTTCAAAAGGGATCTAAATTGGACCATGTGAGATCAGTTACAGTCCTTACTTGCACTAGCATGTCCTTCCTGTTAGCTGAAATTTCAGGAGTTCTCAAAACAAATTTAGAAGCTTATATTTCTGAACTAGAATTCTGAACTGTTGACTTTCCTGCCAGATATATATGAACTGCAGTCTTACTAGTAACTCTCAGGTCTTGCCCATTTCCAAAATGAAATAACCTTCATGCAGGCCTTGTTGTCTGTTTTTTCTTATGTGCTCAGGATTAAATAAACATGAAGACAGCCTTCATTGTTCTGTCTTTTATGACCAGACACTGAAATTTCTCTTGTTCTCATCACATAACTAATATTCTGAAGCTCTCTGCAGTTTATCCATCTGTTCTAAAAACCAGAAATATTTCAGAAATACTACCGGTACAGAATTATGTTCCTGTGCCTACCTTGTTCAAACCTCATCACTGACACCTGTATATGCCATGTCCATGGATTTACCACTGGATGCTCTAGAGTATTTCTTTTACACGTTGTGAAATCTGCTAATGTTGACCTGAGCTGAACAAGTGGCCCTTGCTTGTCAAAATATCCATTTATTGGTATTTCTGAAGACCGAAGTGAATGTCACTAGCCATCTCGCAAACATATCATGATCTTCTGGAGTGACCTGGAAGGTGCTTGAAAATACAACTATGGTTTTTACAGCAAATTTTGACCTCGGTTTCTCTCATCAAAGCCATTCCAACTGAAAGCTTCAGGCAGATTTCTGAGGGGAACTGCTCTATGATAGTGTATATACTGCTCACGTTAAGTAAACCTGATAACAGTGTCTATAGAGAGAAAAATATAACATAAAAATTACAAAGTTGATTTTCCTAATATATACAGAATGGTCTGAGATATGCAAATGGAACCATGGGAAGTGGTAAATATTAGTATGTATTTTCCATAAGTAAGTCTATTCTTAAGCATTACTTCTGAAGATATTTACACTTCTGGACAGAAACATTTTCTTGTAGTTGTCTTATCTCATGTGAAAGGTGTAACCTCATGGGACACAAAATTAGCATTTAAAAATACATTATTTATTAATTAAATGCAGATAAGAGCCATTTTAACATCCTGAGGAATTGAATTACATCAAATGCAAAAGTTGTTCATTTACAAATGATGCATTAAATAAGAAATTGCATTGTTTGTCTGGTGTTTGTAGGTGTTTTTTTCTGTCTAAAAGAATTTATTGAGAAAGCAATCAGTTCTGCTTGATAGTTTTTTGTTTTTCTTTGTTTTGTTTTTATGTTTTGTTGTGTTTTGTTTTTTTTTTTTTTTTTAAAGTTTGTTTTTCCTTGTAAATTAGTCTGGGTTTCATGCAGCTGTCTTAAGGGAAGTGCAAGCAAGTTTAGGAACAGAGATACCTCTGGATATAGAACCATTTCATTTGCGTCTACATGGTTAGAGAGGAATTGTCTAGTTTTATCCAAGGTCCTCTGACAGCAGTGGAAAGAATCCCATTTTCAGATCTCTTATCTGCCAGACACATCACATCTGGAAGGTAGAAAAATTAAATAATAGCTAAAAATGTTCTTTCACAGTTATGCAAAAGAACTTAAAAAATAATGTAAAATCTATTTTAAAGAATAACTTTTACTTGGTTTAAATTCACTCTTTCCTACTGACTATCAAATACAAACGCAAGTAAGTTTATATGTTTCCAGAAATATCTGAATTTTGATAAAATATTTATGTTAGATCTTCCAAGCTCAGTATACTGTTGGGACTATTTGTTTCAATTTAATATCATTATTAATCTCTCACATACAGCATAGCACGGGACAACACAGATCACCATTGTACAATATTTATTATTATTTATTTATAATACTGCTTAGAGATCCTAGCAGTCACCTTTGGATTAAGTGTCTTAAAATCAAATAGTAGGAGACAGCTTCTTTATGAAATGTTTACAGTTTAACATGAGAAGACAGACAGCGATTTGTCAGTCTGTGAGTCTATCCTTCTTCTTTGTCTACTGGGCATGGATTTTTCATTCTATATATTACCTGCAGCTTTGATTTTTGCAGTCAGTAGGACAAATTATGCTCTTAGTTACACCACTGTATATCTACTGGCTGACATAAATAATGACCAAAGGAAGATATATCAAATCTGGTTTTATTATTGCATTAAAAACTGCTGTCTAGATGACTGCAGCAAATTTCATATTTGTGTGCTACTTCCAGGCCATCAGAAATAAACAGTAAAGGCAAGAAATGAGAACTGGACTCAGTCATAGGGTGATTCAGTTCTTCCCTTTTCCCATGCACTAATTCTGCTAGACATTCTTTCTGCAGATGTTCTTTATCCACACAAGCCAATATTGTAAGTTTTAATTAAAACTTATGTCTTGTCTTAGGAAAAACTTCCTGATTTATGGTAGACCTGTAAGCATGGTTTTCATTGTCCTCATCACCTATTCATCTATTTCTATTTCAGTACATAAATCGAGATTAAAATTTTCTCCTTGTAAAGCAGCAGACTGCCACTGTGATTCATAAGCTTAACAGGGCTGAATTTCAGGAACAGGAAGAATATGTGGATAGTCTTGAAAAAGACATCTTTCTTGGTTGGTAGGATTTCATAGTGCAGCTGCTTACGACTGAGGGAATTAGGTCTTCAGAGCTGTCACTTGTTTTGGCCATGTTTTCTTCAAAATCTATTTAACTGTAGGATCCTTCAGTTATACCCTTCAGGACAGTGTTTCAGAACATCAATGAAAAGCAGGTAAACAAAATAGTTTCTCAATCCCATATGCTTTTATCTTACATAGCAGTGTATTTACAGATCTTTTTATATAATGGTCAATCCTATGTCTCCCTCATAATGTCACTTTCACTGTGGGACATTGGTTTGGATCAAGCACTGGGGTAGTAACATGTCATGGCTGCTTAGCATACTCTTTCACAAGGGAGAAGATCTCCACAAAAAAGGTGTCTTAAGTAGTCACCATTCTTAGTCATGAGGCTAACTGGGGCAAATACAGTACTTCTAGATACGTAAGATGTTTTCTCTAGAATAAATGTCTGCTTAGAGGATATGCACTGCTATTACTTCCCATAATGGAGTCAGCTGGCAACTAAAGGGCTTTTTCAGTCTTTCCATGTCAATGCTCTAGGCCTATGTGTAAACCTGGGTCCAAGAGCATGAAAATTTAAGAGTCAGGGAAAATAGACCATGGTATACTCCCACAGAACTCTGCTGTATGATGGAGTGACGAGGAATGCAGGTGCACTGCATTGCCCATGTTGCACAGTTTAGGTACATCCTGGCTATCCCACTCTCCAGCACAAGTTCAATAGGGTCTTTTATGGTAAAGAAGCTCTTTTTTGATATTAGTCTAGCTTTCAGTACTGCTTGAATGACTTTAAACTAAAATAGAGATGACAGTGCAAAATGAAAAAATACCTGAAACAAAACAGTGTTCAGTTTGACAGGCATATCCAGACAAAATACCAGACTATCCATCCACCCTTTGCCTTGTGTATGTTAATGGTGACTGAGATGAGTAATTTTTTTTAGTGAAATAAGGATTTCAGTTTTGGTACTGTGGATCCTTAATACAAACACCTGCAACATTCTTTCACACTTGTAACTGATACTTCTTGTGAATGCTCAGGTTTATTACCAAAATTCATCTTCTCCAGGTTTTTCTATCAATTATACAAATTTGGAAAGCAGACACAGAGAAGGCATACCACATGATGAAAGACAA
The DNA here is from genome assembly GCF_047716275.1 of Strix uralensis. Taxonomy (NCBI): domain Eukaryota; kingdom Metazoa; phylum Chordata; class Aves; order Strigiformes; family Strigidae; genus Strix; species Strix uralensis. The sequence goes on from NC_133974.1 coordinate 61,561,586, forward strand.
CGTTTGTAGCTGATTGTATGTTTGTGGAAAGGTTTCTTTGCATTCACTTATATTTATTTGTATGATTTTGTAAGGTTTTCTGTATTATTGTTTGCTCTATGCATATTACTCTGACAACTTTTTGAATAGTTATTTAAAATTATGTTCATGCATGCAAACTTTTATATATAAATATATGATTGTAAATGTATGTGGCATTTTAGAAGTGCATGAAAGATTAGGTCTCTTCCCTAAGAAGAGAAACTCTAATCCAGACAGAAAAAAATTAAGGTGATACCAATTTAAAACAAAAAGGACAGAATGGAGTGGTTAACACTGAACAGATCAGTACTGGGAAGTTTCTTGAAAGTACTTGATCATTGACTAGAATTTGTAGAGGACAGTTCTTGTCGGAGGAGAAGGAGCTATTCAAAGTCTAAGGGACATGAAAGGAAGTAAGCCAATAGTGGAGGGATAGAGAAAACAGTAGGGAAGAGGATTGTAAGAAATGTATGTCTGCATGGTGTAAGAAAGAGAAAAATAAGAACAGGCATAGAGACAGAAAGGAAACTGGAAAGATCAAGTTCAAGGGCAGGATGTCATAGTATGAAGAACTTTATTACTTATTTACATTGAATATTGCCTAAGACATGCCACAAAAATCTCCATATGTAACCAGAATTGTGAATCCTTTTCTGAGTTTCTCAAAGTTGTTATATGCTAAGATTGTTTCTATTTCTTGCAATAGAGGGAAAGAGAATCAGTCCTGGCAATTTTCACAGTTAAGGATATTCTGCTGAAAAAAGAAATGTAATTTGTGAGGATCAGAAAGAATGCCAAGGAAAGAGACAGAAAGATACTTCATTAGGAGTGGCTATTTAAACATATCCCAGAGATGATCCTCAAGAAATACATGGTCTCCAAATCAAGCTCACGAGAGGTGCAAACATCAGAAGTAGGCATTGACCTTAATTCAGGCCATTTGTACACATGCATTATGATGTAGTCCTTAACTGTATAGAGGTATATTTCCTCCCATCGCCTACTTCACTGAAGAGAAATCACCATTATCTAGGAAGGAATTAGTGTTATGGAACTAAAATGACTGATGTTCTCAAGAAGACACAAGATAGCCTTGTAGCTAATGGAGAAATGTGTTTTCTCTCTGACTGCAACACTAAGTTACACGTTGGTGAGCTGCACCATGGTTTTCACATGGGTTAATATGGGTGGGATTCCTCTGAGTACCAGAAAAATTTTCTGAGCTACCCATGTAGGCTGCTTTCATATACATAGTAGAATAAAACAGGTGCTTCTAGAGAATGGTTTGTCTCAGCCTAAAGCTGGAACCTGAAGTAGGCCAGATGTCACAGGTCAGTGCCATAAAATTTCCCCCTCTGTATATAAGGGAAATCTGGGATCACTATCTTAGACTTATATACTTATCTGTACTGTAGTCATGTGTGTGAAGGTGGGTGAGGTGAATGCCATACTGTGAATTTCCTGAATGTTCATTTCAATTTGTGAATAACTGCCACTGCAGTGTAGCCCATCTTAGTGCTCTCACCAGATACTGATTAAATTTGGCATTCAAGTTCATCAACATCTTTGGTAATTTTGCTGATAATCTGTGGTTTTGTTCAGACATGTAGATACATGTAAATGAAAATAATTAACCCTATTGCTAAATGTTATAGTAGAAAAAGATTCACTCATTTTTTAAAAGAAATAAGGACAAGATTTTAAATCTAATTTATTTGGAAGTACTTTGCTCTTATTGATTTAGAAAGTTAGATATTTACATGTCTTAAATTATAGCCTTATGGATAGTAGGAATTTGATGACTCAGTGTTCAAGGTGTGGTTTTGATGTTGTGTACTCTGTTTTGTATGAGGTTCCACAGTGAGAATGAGGATTAAAAAGAGATTCTGAATAACTCTTATATGGAGAACATCCCTTGAGCATGGGATAAGATGGGGGTGAATATATGTGATTATGTGGTAAATGACTATTGTAATGATGCATAAAGGAGCTAAATTAAGATTACAATAGCAAATCATAAATAGCATTCACAGTTCTTTGGCATTGCCTTTTGTGCTGGGTTTGTGTGTGTGTTGGGAGTTTTTGGTAGTGGGGAAGGGGGCTACAGTGGTGGCCCCCTGTGAGAAGCTTCTTAAAGTTCCCCCAGCTCCAAGTCGAACCTGTCTCTGGCCAAGGCAGGGCCAATTAGCAGCAGTGGCTGCACCTCTGTGATAACGCATTTAAGAAGGGGAACCTGGGAGGAGAAAGGGGAGCTGTGAGGAGGAACTGTGAAGGAGACACCTATGTGAACATCGAGATCACTGGAAGAAAGGAACAGAAAGAGGAGTGTGTGCTGGTGGAGAGACTCCCTTGTAGTCCACAGTGGAGCAGATGCCAACTTGCAGCCTGTGGAGGATGCCACACTGGAGCAGGTGATCGTGCCCAAAGAAGGCCGGGACTCTGTGGGAAGAAGCCCCAGTTGTTGTAGTTTGGCACTGGAAGGACTGCAACACGTGGAGATGACCCATGCCGGAGCAGCTAGCTAAACACTGCCGCCCAAAGGAAGGACTAACATCAGAGAAAGTTCATGGAGGACTGTCTCCTGTGAGAGGGTCACCACCCTGGAGCAGAGTAAGAATGCCAGAAGTTCCCCCTGCCCCTCAAGATGGACAAAACGGCAGGACTGACTGCAGCCCCCCAGTCCCTGCCCTCAGTACCACTGGGGGAAAGGAGGTAGAGAAATTGGGAGCAAAGCTGAGCCTGGGAAGAAGGTGGTGGGGGGAGGAAGGTGGTTTTAAGATGTGGTAATGCTTCTCCTTGTCCTACTCTGTCTGTTAAGTGTTGTTGTTGTTAGTTTCTGAATTAAATTGATGTTCTTTTTCTTCCCCTAGTGAGTCTGTTTTTTGCACATGACCATAATGGGTGAATCATCCCTCTCTGTCCTTATCTCGATTCCTGAGCTTTTGCTTTATTTTCTCCTTCCCAGTGCTGGGGGGAAAAGGGCTGAGTGAGCGGCTGCGTGGTGCTCACTTGCTCTCTGGACTCAAAACATGACACCTTTTCAGGCTTACTTTGTAATTAGTTCTTGGGATACACCATCCTGTAGAGGTACACCTGTTTCATAGGACTAGAAAAGGATCTCAGGTTGTGGGGGAATATGCCAAGTGTCTGTTCTACAGCTCATGCAGAAACTGTACCTATACAGTGATTCAATGGCATAATTCTTTTACTGGAATGATAAAATAACTCAAATTTAATCTTAAATTTTAGTCACAATGGTAGAAGGCATGTTAACTCAGTTTTGTTCTTGTTTTGATGAATTTAAATGACAGTTTTACAAAAATAAATATGTATTTATGTTCTAATTTTAGATGGTATGGTAAAAGAACTATCAAGCCCAACATACTGCCCATTAATTCAGCAATCCATATATTAATAGCACACACAAAGACTAATAAACAGTCTGTCATGTCTGAAAAAATTCAGTTATGTAGGTGAGTGGACAGTGGATAGATACTAATATCCTCCTCCACTTCCTTATGAAATTAACTGTGCCCTGGTTTCAGATGGGATAGAGTTAATTTTGTTCTTAATAGCTGGTACAGTGCTGTGTTTGGATTTAGTGTGAGAATAATGTTGATAACACATGGATGTTTTAGTTGTCACTAAGTAGTGCTTATCCTGTCAAAGACTTTTCAGTTTCCCATGCTCTGCCAGTAAGCAGCTGCACAAGAAGCAGGGAGGCAACATGACCAGGACAGCTGACCTGAACTAGCCAAAGGGCTATTCCATACTGTAGGATATCATGCTCAGTATATAAACTGGGGTGAGTTGGCCAGCAGGGGCAGATCACTGCGTGGGTATTGGTCAGCAGGTGGTGAGCAATTGCATTGTGCATCACTTGTCTCTTCTTGGGTTTTATTTCTCTCTCTTTTTGTTATATTACTTTTCATTACAATTATTGTTATTAGTATTATTATCATATTTATTATTATAATTTATTTTATTTTAGTTATTAAACTGTTCTTATCTCAACCTGTGGGTTTTACTTTTTTCTGATTCTCCTCCCATCCCACTTGGCGCAGGGAGGAGTGAGTGAGCGGCTGCATAGTGCTTAGTTGCTGTCTGAGGTTAGACCATGACAAACTATGAAAAGGAAAAGATCAAGAGTTTACTAATTGGAAATGTAACATCCAGATGAAGTAATTTGCCACTTAGGGTGAGGGATAGGAAAGCAATAAAGCATATCTACAGGTAAAGGTGAAGTTGATGTCTACAATTCAAGTTGAGACAGTTGTTGAGAAAAAAATTGTCATGATAATGAAGACCAGCAGACATAAGCAATTCCTTATGTAGCACATAAAATTATTATTTCCACTTCTTTAGAAATAACTGAGATGTACAACATGAAAACCATGCTAGATATTTTTGTACGTATGTTCAACAGTATAATAGGTTTTTTACTTTGCCTTCAGGAAAGAAAATGTGTCTCCATCAGAGCTGCAATTTTCTGTGTTTATTTGTAGTCCCACAGGCCCAACTGTATTGCTTCATCAGCAAGTTCTGCTCTCTCAGTTCTCATCTATAGCCCCTGTATTCAAGAATTCATTCTTTAGAGGAAGAGTTTCTTCCCTTATTATATGTCTTCATTATAGGTATTGTCTTCAAGGAAGATACAGGTGTAATTTATATGCATGTCATTATTGTCATCTGTGTGTGCATTAAGTGTTATCCATGGAAACTGTTACTTTTAGGAGTAGTTGCAGTTAACAGAGAAGATGACAGTGTTGTGATGCTTACAGTCATTTGGAAACAAAATATTTTACTCTTATTCTTGATAACAAACATTTTAGACTTTGAAGAATGATTAGGTGAAACATTGGTTTAGTTCTGTGACCTTCCTCAAAGTCTCATACATTTAATTTTTTGAAACAAAGTTCAAATATGTAGATAAATAGTGAAATCACATAGTCTGACAACACAAACATCCATTATTGTAAGTATATATGAATAAAGAAAGAACTGCAGAACATATCATTGTCCTTTGCTTTCACAGGTAAACAAATGCTCTGAGGTGCTAAGCTTGGTCGTATTTTCCAACAAAGATTAAATATCAGCACTTCTCCAGATTAGAATAAACAGTATGCAGTAATTAAATCAAAATAATAGAAAATTTTCAGGTGGCTAAATCAGAATAAGCAGAGGAAACAAAAGGTGCAGAAAACAGCTGAATAAACATCCCTTGTTCCTTACTATAAAACTGCCATGCTCTGCTCTCTAGATTAGAAATGCATCAAGCTTCATAGGTGGTTTATCTCTTCTGTTTTTCCCTTTCAGCAATGATCTTTCTTCAAGAACTCAATTAAAATCCAATGTATTTTATTTCTTTTTATCTCATCTTTTCATCTTTTAATGATTTTTTTTTTAAACCACTGTTCCTTTGGGAAGTGACAGTGTCCAATGCCAAGCAACATTTCTGATTAAATATAAATACCAAATGTGGGGCCATTCAAGTCTTTGTGCTTGAAGAGTTACCATATGAAATCTTCACAATATTTTCATGTTTTGTGCAAGTACTGTTCAGAGCACATGACAAATATTTTATTCATAATAGGATCACAAAATAATTTAGGTCAGAAAGGACTTCAGGACATCTCCATTTGAACTCCTGCTGAAAGTCAGGTCAGCTGTGAGGTCAGACAAGATTGCTCAGGGGTCTTTCCAGCTGAGGCTGAAAAAACTCCAAAGATGGAGACTACACAACCTCTCTGGGCAACCTATCTGCTCCACTGCTAGACTGTCTTCATGGGAGGAAATTTCCTCTTTACAGCCAATCTGAACCGTTCTTGTTTCAACTTATGTCTGTTGTGTCTTGACTTCCCATCATGCAACACAGCAAAGAGCCTGGCCTCATCTTCTTGATAATCTCCCCATAGATATGGGGAAGCTGCTGTTGGGCTCCCCCTCTCCCCAGAGCCTCTAGAGCCTTCCCTTTTCCAGACTGAACAAGCCCTGCTCCCTCAGCTGCTGGCTCATGTTCAGTTTGCTGCCCACCAGGACCCCCAAGCTCTCCCTGCAGACCTGCTCCCCAGTCAGTCCCAAACTTCCTGGTCTTGGAAGTCTCATTTGCTGCTTAAACAAGTACAGGTCTCTGGCTGCTTCTTCTCTTGTGCAGTTGGATGATTTGAGCTTTTGTCTCTGCAAGATCTTTGTGAAGAACCTGTCAATCTTTTTCACATTCCCTGACACTACACAGTCTGCTCGCCTTCTCCTTTTGGCATTGCAGGTCCTCAGCCAGAGCACACCTCCTGCAGGCAAGGATACCATCTTCTCCTGTCCCAGCCCAGGGAGAGGCACCAGGCCCTTCCTGTAGCCTCAGACCTGGATGGCCATATCTGCCCTTCAGAGCTCTGAGTTGAGGCCTCTACTGTACCACTAGTTGCTCCAGCTGATGCTGAGGACTGTGCCTTGTGCCACATGCTGTTTTAAGCAGCCTTCCAGCTCCCTTCCATGCACTCTTCTGCACGAATTACTGCATCTATTAGCTACTACTTGCTGCACTGTAGGTGTGGTAGCTATATAGATCTTTTGCTAGTACTAGCTCAGTGGATGTTTGATGCTCCCTAATCAGGAGTCAGTTACAGGCAAAAGCTCTAAGCATCTTTTGAGCAGGAAAGGCTAGCAGACATTTTTACAAACTGTTTGCTAGAAGAAAAAGTCTCTAGTACCCACACTTTTCCAACAGCAGTAGGTACCACAAAATTCTTAGACAAATTCCAGGAAGTCCTCCAACCGTCCCAGGCAGTAAAAGAAGCCCAGAAATTGCTGTGCAAAGTGTTGTATCTGTTAGCTACCTCTGCTGCATCCTGAGCAAAGGAGATGAAGTTTAAATAAATTAATATGACTTGTATAGCCCTAAAATGCCTATTGTTTGAATGAGTCTTCTGCTTTACACTTTACTGGAGTATATAGTATAAGGCATCCAGATAGGTAAATAACTTTACCTGTCAAGAGATTTATTTAAACTAATTATCACAAAAGGATTTTGCATCTTCTACATGAGCAGAATGCCTCAACATTCTGCTTAAGTCTGTTATAAAAGTTGTGCAAAGACAACGTTGAGAAACTCCTCTCCCACATTAAACAACTAAAACAGTTTCTCTTAAGCAGACCATTATTAATTGTTTTCAGAACTATTTCAGAAGATTGCTTCATGCATAAAAATGCATTTAGTCAAGGATTTCAAGTTTCAGCAACTCTGCTTAAAAAAGCTTTATAATTTTCTTCTTGAAGAAAGATCTTTAATTACATTGGAGCAATAGAGTGGGATTTATGCATATATTCTAATTATGTACTAGTAAAACTGAAAAGCTCTTCGTTAAAACCATGTGGAGAAAAATCAGACACATGCCAGCACTTCATTACTGAGAACTTAAGAGGAATTGTGTGGTGGCTTATTATCAGTATTATATAAATAGAAGGGCACTCTACATATTGCATATGTCGACACAGTCTTTTAGATTAAAAAATAGACTTATTTTGAGAAAACAGAAGAGGATGCAAATTAACTCAGTTAATTAAACCAAAGCAATTAATTCTACATAGTGATAATAGCACCTTACTACCTGTTTAGTAGAGCAAGCATAATAAAAACCATGTTCTTTCTAAGTTAAATCTGTAGATATACATCCATGCACAGATATATGTGGAGAATATAAGATGAAAGATCAAGGTTAATTCAACCACAACCTAATTAGATCTAAGTGATCATCAAATAGTATGGTTAGCTCATACAATTGTTCATAAGAATTACATGCTTATCGCATGAGCAGAATATATGACATGTTTTCTGTTTAAACATAAGCCTTTATGATGAAGGGTTTTCTCATGTTGTAAACAAGAACAGCTGGTGCACAGGCTGTGTTACAACACACTGTAATAACAGTACAATAGACTTATTGTTACTTCTAAGATTGTGTATAAAGAAGTTATTCATATTTTAAACACAGAATTACTGAGCACTTCTTGCCAAATTGCAGACCCTCATGAACAATTCCCTTTGAGTCATAAGCACATGACTTTTCACTTCTTAGGGTCAGTCCATAAGATGATAAAATAATTAAGACTCATGAGGGGGTTGGGTATGTACAACATCCAGCTGCTGACTCTAAATTCATAGAAGGGAACTGAATAAACTCTGAATCTGAGCGAGGTAGGGGGGATAGCAGTAGAAGTTAGAAATGAGAATGGAAATAACAGTGTGTCCCTATAGTGAGTCCCACTGCTGAAACTCACATTTGGCCAGCTCCTGAAGCTCGCTCTTTGTTATCAGGGTCCTTTATATTATACATCTACCCATAAAAAAGGATATTGCTGTATATTCTAAGTGAACCAGCTCATTAAATGTAAAGAGAGTTGACACAGTGGTTTGATTACAGGGAAGATTTCTTGTTGCTGTGTGTGTAAAATACCTAGTTCATTATTTGTTAGGTAAAAAAGCATCCTAAATTATGCATAGCACACATATCACTGTATGATTAAACAACATAAATAATTTTCTAATATTTGCAATATCTCATTTCTATCTCTATCAGTAAGTATTTTCAATGAGAATTTTTTAGGGTAACTTCAAAGTAGGACAGATAGGAATGAGTCCTCCACTATCATCAGTTCTAGTCTTTTATTATGGACAAATTTCTCATGTAATCTGTTTCTTAAACTGATCAAATTAATCTGTTTCTTAAACTGATCAAATTTGATTTAAAACTTCTAAGGTTTCTTGTATAAATTATTCCTATGAGAAGAATCACAGAATGGTTGAGGTTAGAGTGGACCTCTGGAGGTCATCTGGTCCTACCTCCCTGCTATAGCAGGGCCACCTAGATCCAGGTGCCCAGGACCATGTCCAGATAGCTTCAGAATATCTCTAGGGATGGAGATTCCACAACCTCCCTGGGCAATCTGTACGAGTGCTTGGTCACCGTCACAGTGAAAAAGAGTTTTCTCATGTTCAGATGGGCATATTGCTGCCTCATATTCAACATGGTGTCCATCAGGACTCCTAGGTCCTTTACTGCTAAGTTGCTCTCTAGCTAAGTGGATGCTAGTATATGCTGGTGCCTGGGGTTGTTCCTTTGTAGGGATCAAAGTGAGATTATTGGCCTGTAGTTCCCTGGGTCCTCCTTGCCCTTCTTGAAGACAGGAGTGACATTTGCTTTCCTCTAGTCTTCAGGTACTTCTTGCAGTTGCCATGATCAATCAAAGATTACCAAGAGTGGCTTTGCAATGATACCAGCCAGCTCCCTCAGCACTCATGGGTGCATCTCATCAGGGCCCATGGACTTAAGTATGTCCATATTCCTTGACATGATCCTCTTCCACCAGTGATAGACCTTCCTTGCTCCAGCCTTTCCCCTTCATCTCTGGGACCTGGGATTTCTGAAGACCAGTCTTGCTAATAAAGACTGAGGCAAAGAAGGCATTTGTTACTTCAGCCTTTTCCATGTCCTGTGTAACCAGGTCCCCTGCCTTGTTGAGCAATGGGCCCATATTTTTCTTAGTCTTCCTTTTGCCTCCTGAGGAGAACAAGCTGTTTTCCGTATCAGTCTAATTGCGCAATTTGAAAGAAGTGACAGCAACCCAAGCTGCAGCAGTGGTGCCTCACTGTCTCTTGGGGGTTTTCTGATGGAAAGAGATTATTTACCTGCTTGAAAGCCCAGTTTCAGTCTGGTAGTATCTGTTCTTAATGGGTTTTGCACTGAAATTGCACTGTTATTTCTAGCTTATATTTATTCTTACTTAACTTATGCCAATTCATAGTAACAAGAATTAGCTGTGTGCTTTTGCCCTAACACAAATGTTTTCTTAGACAGTAGTCATACAGCTTTTAATTTTTTTTCCCTGAAAGAAACCAGTGTCTCTTAGTCTTTTCCCATAGATACATCTAATAATTTTCTGTCTCATTTCATTTTGAATTAATTTTTCTTGAATGTGAATAATGAGACCTGTACTCAGTACCTCATGAGATCTCTCAAAGCTTGAACAATGCTGTCAATCTTTCCTCCTTTTGTGGGAAATGTTTGAGATGTAGAGAGTGTATTTGTCTTTTTCATTATATCATCACATTTGTGAATCATAGACACCTTGTGATTGACTAACATGTACAAGTCTCTCACCTTTTCAGTTGTATTCTGCAACTGACCTTTCACTGCAGACATTTCTGTTAGCCCTATGTGCATAACATTGAGCTTCATACTCCTCAAGTTCCACCCCATTTCTATTAACCCTGTCCTCAGTCATACATTTTTTCCTGTAAGATACACAAAGTCTTTCTTAGTATATTTTTGTTACCCTGATGATTTTAGTTTTCATTTTTTCTAAGTGTTCTTGGTTTACAGATCAATAATCTTTTCAGTAGTTATACAGATGATATGTGTACAACAATAGAGATACCTCATTGATATTACTCAGATTACAATGTTTATGTCTTTAATGTTATGCACTCATATCTGTCTATATTGTAAAAATTAGTATTTCAACAACAAGCACGAGAGACCTTTTTTTGTTTGCTTTTAAAGGCACTGATTACTTTTGAAACAGCACTTGCTTTAGAGCAAGGAACTGATGGCTTCATGAAAAATCACAGCCAGAACCTTTTAGCTTCTTCCTTGTGTGGAAACAAAAAAAATTTAAAGTTCAAATATATATTCTAGCAAGAACTCCAACTATTATTACCCTAGTTATAGCAGGATTGAATTTGTGGTTGTATGTCTGCCACAAAGTGTTTGCTGATAGAGGCAGCAAAGTTAAAGAAGAAGCACAGCATGAAGAGAAGAGAGGAGAGGAGAAGATTAAGGACTGATGAGCATCTGTTGCTCCATGAAACCCTTAAATGTTATCATCATCACTTTTCCCAACCAGCGATTGTTAGCTGCAACCAAGAATAAAAAGGGTTGAAAAGCAATACTGGGCTTCACACATGTTCCGTGTAAACCAGAGGAATGGGAAAAAATTACCTATTGATATGGTCAGGACATATGGCTGTTTTGTCTGGAAGGTATTCTCAATCTCTCAGATTTTTAATAAGAGACTACCCATTGTTGATTTGTAATAAAAGGAAGGTTTCCTTGGCATATGCAGAAGAACTATAATGAAAAGTTGTTAAATTGCTGTTGATTTAAGGTAATACAGCCACAGTATAGTGTAAGTATCCCTATTATGTGTATTGTGGATTTTAACAATAAGCTATTGAAAGGAGTAAGTCATGAATGCTGAAAATACAATGTGAATAACCCAACTCTTTTTTCCTAGACGGAGACCAGGAAAATATTTACTGCTACTAAAAATGGTTTTGTTGTATAGGTTGTACAATGTCCGTTTGCTCTACAGTCAGATCTGGTCTTCTGAGGTGATTTGTAAATCAAACATTTTTCCCCTCTCTAACAATTTGTGTTCTGCTCTTGCTATTCACCTCTCAGGAAGTCCTGTTCACCTATAATGCTCGTTATGAACAGACCTGGCTAAAGGTTCTTTTTCTGAAGAGGGCTATGGGTTAGAAATAAGATGTGTCCAGAGATATTTCTAACTTCACATGAAGTTGTGTGTATTGTATCTTGACACAAAGGTAAAGTTCACTGTATCTTGACACAGAGGTAAAGTTCAGTTGCTCAATTCCTTAAATTTAGTGATTCAGTAGTAGCACTTAAACATATTTTAAATTCTATCACCTCAAGCAAAAGGGCTAGAAACTCATTTTAAAGGAAGGCTGAATAGTCCCTTTACAGTACTGCTTCTCAAGCAAGGCAGTGCTGGATCATGGTAACCAAAACCTAGAATCATTTAGTTCATTCAACACATGGAAACAATATGGAAGTTAGTGACAAGTTAATATTCTTATATAAAACTGGTTTGTGATTGTTCATTCTTGTCCCACTGAGATTTTCTTATTTCACAAAATAAGATGGTTTTATTTTGCCTGAAGAAATGAGTATGAGCTGCCTGTACACCTGCTAATGTAGGGCTACTTTTCTGTTCCAGAGAAGAAATACCTCACTGCTGATTCTTGCTTAAAATACCAGGCCACAAACATGGTCTGGGCTCACAGACACCTATTGTTGTTCTGCATAGAAAAATAAACACCCTGTTTAGACATGGAGGATGTTTCTGATGTTTTTTCACAGTCCTCAATGGAGCTGTCTTCTGCCTTGGAAACCTGTATTTCTTCAACCCTTCCCTTTCTCTGTCAAGGGGATGAGGAGGAGATCATCCTTCCCCTCACTCCACTCACCATGTGTTTATTTCTTGGCACAATGTGTAAGAGTGTCAGGCCACTCCATAAAGCACCCAAAAGAAAATGTAGAGGATCAAGGAAATGAGTTCCTCAGGCCTTCGGTCACCAGAGGTAGCTCACTATGAAAGCCAGGCTGTCATTTGACAGCCAGAAATCTTCTTTCCAGCATTGCTGCTTTGCTGATATCCATTAAAGACTAATGCCACCAGCCTGAAACTGGGCTTTCAAGCAGATAAGTATTCCCATTCCATTGGTGGGCCCCCAAGAGACAGCGAGGCACCATTGCTGCATCTTGGGTTGCTGTCCCTTCTTCCAAATTGCATGATTATACTGATATGGAAAATCTTGTTCTTCTCAGGAGACAAGTTTTAGTAAAAGAAGGAATTCTAACACCAGCAACTGGTCTGTACTTATGTAGAGAGGTGCTATAAAATGGAACAGATTACTTGGAGAGAGAAAGGGGACATAAGCCTGCTCTTCACGCACTGATGCCTCAAAGCCCGTCTCTTTGTCCTTTCTTGTACTCCCTGCAATGGGAGACAAGTTTTGCATGGCTTTCTGCTGAGTGATGGAAACCTCTGCACATTCTAGCAGTTTTTAACCTAGAAGTAGAGACCTCAGAGAAGTTGATAAAAGAATAAAAGGTTGGGTAATATGTCCTGACTCTAGGCTTCAGGTTCAGGATAGTAGCAGGGGAGCAAGAGAAGATTGGGAAATGTGTGGGAAGCATCCTGCAGACAGATTTTTGCACTTTCTGCATGTGTGGGCAGCCACCCACTATGCCTTATGTTAGGCACTGAATAGAATTGACGTTTTTCATTCAACTCTCACAGGACCCGGGCTTCTCTAAAAAGACTGGGCATGCACAACAGCAGGATGCTACATACGGATGTGAGAGGGACTTTGGACTTGGTGCTGTGAAACTTATTTTACAAGTGAGAGTAAAGCAGAAAGTTATCATTTAGGATACAAGTGTTCTTTCCCTCCTCTAGCCAGCGCAGTCAATCTGTTGCCTGTTATAGGGAGAAGAAAGAAATAAATCTAGTGTCTTCAGGAAGAGAGAGGGATAAAGGATAGGAGGAGAGATGTAGAAAAGATGGAATGAGGAGGACTCTAGAGTAAGTTTAGGGCAAGTGGAATCAGTGTAAGTGGAGATGATGTTATGGATAATATTTTCTTCATGGAAACAGATCCTCATGATACAGCAAAAGGTCTGTGAAACGTTCATTCTTACTGGAACTATATGAGTGAGAAAGATTCCTCATTTGCTTTCTGTAGGTTGTAAAGGGCATATGTCATCAAATCAATATCGCATGCAGCCCTGGCAGACCTTAACACTTCAAACATTCAGCAATGGCAAATAAGTATCAATGCTGATAATGAAGGTAAGAACTGTCATGCAATGAGTATCAATACAGTAGGGTGTCTGTTTGGCATTTCAAAAATCTTGGGCATCATAAACATGGCCAATGTGTCTAATGCTGATGGGATGTGACTAAGAGACCCTGAAGTATACTGAGCAGCTGTCTCTTCTCTCAGTTACTTATACTAGTCATGGATTCTTTTCCATGAATATTGGAAGGAATGTGTATCTGCCTAAAGCTGAGAACAGCTGGGCATGTTTCCCCACTGGAACATGATAATGTCGTCTTAGGTTTCAAATGGGGGACCAGAAATAACCAGACCTAGTGTTAAGTCCTGGAAGAGGGACTTGGATATACTGAAATTAGTAGCTCACTGTTGATCACGCCAGAATTTGGAAGATGAAATGGTACTATCAGTAAACATTAATGTTTGAATTCCTCTTAACCAGGACTGTGAAGTTGAATCAGGTATGACATCCAGAGATGCCCCAGAAATTTAAGGTATGGGTGTGAATGAAGCTGTGAGTCCCCAAAAATATTCTTGTTAGGACAGCCATTGCAACAGATCGAGAACGCTGTAAGTGTAGATATGGATCTCTGTGTTGCAGTTGTTCAAATGCCGCAGTCTAGTTATAAAATACACCAGCTTTCTGATAAGAACTGCTGGGGAGCACCAACAGTAGGCTGTGCCACGATGGAAGGAGAGCAAGGAGCTCACTGTTACAGAAACTGAGGTGAAATGAATCCAAGAAATGAGGGAACCCTTATTGCTTGAAAACACAGCTGAGGCTAGAAGAAGACTAATACCTGGTAGCAGAGAAGAAACAGTTTTTTGGTCAGACCAGGACTGCAAAACATTTCCTAAATAAACCACTATAGCTCAAATGATATATTGAAAATTATATAATTCCATGCTTAATATGCTAACTAGAATTAAGAAAAGAGCATTTAAAAGTTTGGAACTACTAGGCTGGAACAAGAATGATCACTTATTAAGCATATTAATTTTTCTTCATGAGCAATGAATCTTGAAAACCACAGTGGTTTGTCAAAATAATTAAATTCCATTTGCTTTTCAGATATAAATGCCTACACATCTTGCCAAAGTAATCCTTGCTTGCTACTCAGAATCCTAACCTTTCATAAGTGTACTTTCTAAACCACACTTTTTCTTTTTCATTTATGAGCTAAGGCAAAAAAAAAATCATTGTTTTGCTCATACTGATTATAACCTTCAACACTGTTCACACTGATCCTACTAAGAGAATTAGTATTTCAGAATCAGGTTCACATGTAACACAGGGATAAAATAAAGCCAAATTTCCTTTATTTTTGACAGTGCTAATTTCACTCTGATTTGTTTTCAACTGTTTATCAATGATTTGGGCTACTGGATCCCATGATTCTAAAATGAAAAAGGTCTGGTGGTTTCAGCTGACAAACCAGTATCAGTCTTATTTTGTAATCTCATTATATCTGTGGATAGACATCTACATATATTTTTCTTATTTGCTTGATTGATAGTAACAGTGTCAGTTAACCAAAAAGGTTTTTTTTGCTATCCTTTGCAAAACCTGTGATTTCTACCATGACACTTCAATACAGATCAAGAGCCTTTATTCAGTACTGTAACAGCCCTGCACATAAACCCACCCAAAAATCTCAATGTTAAACCATACTAAAGAAAACCCTGAAACTAGTTAATTGTACTGACACACAGTCAGACTACACTTATCCCATAGAAAAAAGCACTACCTTTCCTCAGTCCTTGTCAAGGCTCTGAGTGCAGCCTGCCACACACCTTCCTAGAGAGTAGGCTGCCTGCGCTCAAGGCTAGCTCTGACAAAATGCAGGCATGTAACCTCAGGTCAGACGGTGGTGATGGTGCTGTGTGAGCTGGGAGAAGCTCTACTGGTTACTGCACAAGGGAGAAAGAAGTTAAGAAGTTGGATGTCTTCCCACTAAATCTCTGATCCTACTACAAAAGCATGGGTGAGAACAAACTTTTTCAACAGTAACATTTGCCTGCTTGAAGGATGTTTTTTCTTGCTCCTTCAAATCCAATCCCAGTCCCCAAATCCTAACCCAAATGCATTTTGATTAAAAAAAAAAGGCTCAACTTGGTATTGACAATTATAACCAAATTCCATATTTATAAGAATACAATATTATTTTAATGTCTTATTTACTTTTTTTTTTATTCTTTCAGATCAAGCACTTAGATTAAGTTTTCCTCTGCAAGCAATATGCCTATAAGTTAACATTTTGTTTTAAAATTAAGCTGATATTCACAGGAAATCACTTACCTCCAGGAAGTGGACCTTCAAAGAAAAAAAAAAATACTTTGAGATTTCCAATAAAGTTTAGGCTGCCTGAACAGCTCTTGCTGAGGGTTAAAGCTAGCATAGATGAGTGCAGCACTCATGACTGGCTATTGATAGTATCTGGCAAATGCACACAATACAATACTGTGGCTGTAAATACATATATTTAAAAATTCTTCAAAGATCTTAGCTGTTAAAAGTCTGCTTTGTCAAAATTCAGGGTTTTTTTCCTTTTTCCCACCTCTTGCTTATCTTACCTCTTCACTCGTAAGGTCTACAAGGTAAAGGTTGTCTCTTATTAAAGCTATATTTTGTATTGCCTTCAGTCATCATGCTGGAAAATACTCTCTATGCTGAGTAATGTAAATGGGTTTGTATTACATTGTTCATGATTCAGATTCTTTGAGCCATGGAACCACATCCATTCCAGCAGGACATAATGGCAGGAGAGCACTGTGATTCAAGGACTGCCTCATCATTCCCTGCACCTCAACAATATGGGCCTTCCATCCATGGAAGGGTTGTGACCTACTCCTAATCCCTGCTCCTAATCTCTAATTTGGGGATACAAGGCTTCCTGGGACATCCTTGAAGAACCACAGTGAGCTGAGCCTACCCAGGTCACTTTCCTACTCTATGGAGATTTTGAATCCTTATGCATGCTATCCTATCAGTGTTAGGGAGCAGCATGAGGTGGGTTACTCTGCAAGGAGAAGCAAATCTGAAACTGAGGACAACACCAAGCCAGGGGTGGTAGTGGCCTTCCTGACAAGAAGCTGAACAAGGAAAGCAGACTGGGTCCAGTGACTGTAGCCATGGCTGGACCTAGTCCAGTGATCACCAAACAAGTCTGAAGTGCCGAGACAGGTCTGGGACCAGGCTAGAGAGCCAAGTCTGTGGGTCAGGGTCAGAATCGAGGAGGTATGCGCAACCACACCTGCATCATGACTCAGGTGCAGAACCAGGCTGACATCTTGAGTTTAAATCCTGGTCCCAGAAGTGGGGGAAGTCTCCCCAAAGAGGCATCTCATAGCTCTCCTCAAGGCCTTCACCAGGCAGACAGACTCTCAGGATGGGGGAGGATGCATGCTGGTAGTTCCCAGCTGTCCTGGTAATTAACAGATTTAGTTCATTTTGGAGTGTGAACCCATTTTATCTTAATTCGGAGATTAGGAAGCTGAACTGACTTGACAGTGTTTTTGCATTCTGTATGTATGTATATCCTGCAGGATAGGACATCCTAAATATTACTTCAATACCCTCTACCATAGCAGTAAGGAATCAGTAATTTCCTCTTGGAGATTTGAGATAGAATTTAATTTATGTTTTAACATATTCAATTGTTTCATTTATTTATTTATATTTAATAATCTACACTGGGAGGCTTTAAGTGATTTCATAAAAAATATATAAATCTTGACAAGTCCCTAGTGAGATTTTGTTAAGTTTATAGTAGAAAAAAATCTAAATATGGAGCTAGGAGACAGTTGCCTGTACTAATTTATCAGCTTCCTGAAGTCTGGAATTACAGGTAATTTTCAAAAAAACTTTAAGTTTTTTTCCAACTTCACTCAGGTAAAATTTACACCAATGGTATTACTAAAACTTTTAATAGTATGGATAGTGTTTATGAGAGATATATATCATTCATTTACATACATTAATGGATGTGACTTTCATGAAAAAGTAGTATTTTAACATACACCAAGTGGGTGTGTGGGTGTATATGTATATCAGCAGAAAATTAAAACCATATATAGCAACTGTTAGAAGCATATTTATATGTACACATTTAATATTGTTAATTTATTGTTATATTTAATGTTATTAAAGCATAATGCATGGTTTAATATTAACTTCATATGTATTTTAAATTTTATTGTTTCCAAACACTGCAAACAGTTTATGTCAAATACCTCATTAGCCATTTGTAAAAACAAGTCTCTTATAAATCCAGTAATTGTATAAGAAGGTGTAAATACACATTTGAAAACTAGTTATAAAGGTAATGCTTTGCAATGCATCAACTATAATCTGCCAGAGAAAAGTCATTTTATACCTCTTTCAATTTATGAGTCTCCCTATTTTCTTACAGATCATTCACAATTTATAAATCATATTCTTTGAGCAACAGCAAGCATGCCATACAAATGTCATAGAAATCACAGACAGAAATGTCAGCTGGATGAGATGTTTGGAGGTGCATTAGTCCAGCCTCCTGCCTGATGCAGCCCTTCTGCCAACGTTACATCAGGTCAGCCATGGCTCTGTCCAGCTTTTGTTAGTCCTTGAGTTTCTCCAACTCCCTCTGAACTGAAGCTCTACCAGCTGTTGTGTCAGACACTTCAACTAGTCTAGTGTCATCTGCAAATCTGTTTTGATGAATGCATTAAGCATTATGCACCCCAGTTACAACCCCTTGGTTATTTTGCTACCGGATGCTATTTGGATGTCAAGCCATTGATTATGACATTTTGAGCCTGGTGGTCCAGCCAATTCTCAGCCCATCTAACAGTCGATTCATCCAGCTCATATGCCTTCAGGTTCCCAATGAGAACCCTGTAGGAGATGATGTCAAAATTCTTACTAAAGGAAAGTATATTACATCCAACAAATGTCAACAAATGCCATCAAAGAGAAGTACCTGCATTTTCCCAGTGCATATAGTCATATTTTATTGTACTGCTCTGATATGTGTCAAGCCATTCCTTATTATTTATAAACAAAAAAAAAGTAGTGTCTGAAATTGAAATAAATGCATAAGCAAATGAACTCTCCACAACTCAGCTGTAGATGGCAAAGAAATCAAACAACACTATCTCAACATCTTTGGGATGCTAACCTGAAAAGACAACAAAAAGCATGTCTGATATAAAATACACAGAACTCTATTTTCTAGATTAAGATCCAAATAAATTTCTTCTCATTTTTAAGAATTTGTTTAATAAAGAACCAGATTTTGGAGCAAGTTCTAGAAGTCTACAACCTTGGACTGAGGAGGAGAAACAGAATGAAGAACCTTCTGTTCTTCTGAACATCCAGTCACCAGCCTCATACAAAACAAACCTCTGAATGTATCTTGTTTATCTTAGCCAAGCTGTCAAGCTAAAGCTTGATGAGAGATGATCTGTAAAACATTTCGTTTCTTGCCTATAAAGATAGAACAAGATCAACTGTTTCATTAACAGAATTACTTTCCATGTGCCTGTTTCTTTTTACGTTTATTGGTTCTGTGCAGAAGTGGCATTATTTTGGATGTCTAGAACAGGTAGGATATACTTTAGTACTGTGTGTACAGTGCTGCAGGATAACAGATGGGCAGTATACCAATAATAAAAGCATTTAGATTTCATGCCATAGACTAATTTTATTTGACTAAAATAATCGTCCAGCCAACAGTGATGGAGTGTACCTATCAATAAAGATCTGTCACTTTGCAGAGCACCTGTATGGAAGAACTCTTTAAAGAAGATCTCTTGTTTGGCCCTTTATATTTGGCAGTAAATCAACTGAGAAAAACTCAATAGCAGTTTAAGGGATTCAAGAGCTTCCTTCCTTCCTTCCTTCCTTCCTTCCTTCCTTCCTTCCTTCCTTCCTTCCTTCCTTCCTTCCTTCCTTCCTTCCTTCCTTCCTTCCTTCCTTCCTTCCTTCCTTCCTTCCTTCCTTCCTTCCTTCCTTCCTTCCTTCCTTCCTTCCTTCCTTCCTTCCTTCCTTCCTTCCTTCCTTCCTTCCTTCCTTCCTTCCTTCCTTCCTTCCTTCCTTCCTTCCTTCCTTCCTTCCTCCCTCCCTCCCTCCCTCCCTCCCTCCCTCCCTCCCTCCCTCCCTCCCTCCCTCCCTCCCTCCCCTCTTTTTTTCTTCCTTTTTTGATTTGCTTTCTAGTTAGTTAGCACAAGTTCCTCTGTTTTAAGCCAAAATTGTCACCAGCTTCAACTACACTATGATGCAGAGTTCTAAAAGCCTTGATCCAGAAAAATGCCATTTTCCTTAGCTTATCAAACCACAGTAGAGGCAGCTCAGTAAGATGTAATCATGTGTGTAACTTTAACCTGGTTTCACTGATTCTAACACTTCATACTCCTTTCAGTTGTCTCCATGAATACCCAGGTGATGAAAGACGTTTCTCTAAATACTTTGCTAGACTAATGCCCATTTTGATTCCCTGAAGCCAGTGGGAGGAGTCTGGACTGTGTTGCCTTTTGGGTAGTCTGTATGGTTATTCTCCTTAGGGCCGTGATACTTCCTAGTTAATGAATTCTTGTTGCATAAAATGTAGCAATGTTCACAACACATTTTGTTTTCATAAATGAAGTCATTGAGAGTCTCAGAGAGGAAAAATAAATTTTGTGTAGAAATGTATCAGGGAGTGAAGAAAACAATAAAACTTAAGCAGAAGAGCTAAAAATTTAGAATTTACCAGCTAAAGTAATATGGCCTTCAAATCTACAGGAGAATATCAGGAACTCCTCACATCTTAACTGACAATGACCTAAAGTCTCCAATATACTTTTAAGTACATCTCTTTTACTTCATATATGAAGAAATGTTTTCTGCACATTTTGATTTTTTTCTCTAATTTTGCTGGTTTTACTATTTCAAAAGCAAACCAAAAGGTTTATCAAACAATTTCTTGAAGATAGTATCTTTCCATTATAAAAGAGGGAAATTTAATGACTGTATTTTTGAGGATATAAATTGGTAATAATCTAGTGAACTGATTCTTGCTTTCAGATTACTGCATCAACCTGCTTTTGCTAGTCTTTGGGTGTGACGTCATTGCAAAGAGGAATATCACCTAAGCAACCCTATAATGCTAAAAAGCTTATAGCTGAAATGTGTAGAAGGAAACAGATGGGGCAGTATCTGGAAATTTTATTTGTCAGATATCGTCCATCTGTTTCTCTCCCTATCTGCATGTTTTGCAGTAATACCCATTTTTAGGAAGGCATGTCAATATAATTATACAGAATTGGTTTAATCTTCTGTTTTATTATTATTATTTAATTTTTATTTTTTACAATTCATTAACGGCTGGCAGGAAAACATAAAGCCCACACTCATGATTCAGCCAAACAATCCCCGTCTCCGTTCCATGAGAGGCAAAGTTATACTTCAGGGCAAAATTAGTAAATGTTAACTCTTCTTATTAACCAGTTCTAACAATTTTGGCAGTTTCTCACATGCAACAGACCTCCTAAATAAATGAATGATAGAGACTGTTTTTAAATGCATTCTAAAGCTGAAAGGATTATGCGTCATTGCAGAGTAAGTTCTAGGTTTTTTGTAATGAGTAGTTATTAAAATCAGTAAGTCTTTTTTGGCAGCTATCCGATTCTCCGAAAATAAGCTACAAAATGCTTTGCAACAGGTATATTATTTATGGAGAATATATAAAGGCTTTGGTTGCAAAAATTAATTATGGGCTGAGCAACTCTATTTGCTTTCTGCTTCATATTCTTAGCTAAACATAAGGTAACATAATGTTGCTGCCATCGCTCTCCAAATCGTTTCTTTCTCACAGGACCAAAATTAAAACGAAAGCCACTTAAAATAGCAGCATAGAAAGGACAGTGGCTTAAAAGGAAGTTATTAGAAGTCAAGAGAAGAAATGAGTGGCATGTACAAATGGCACATGGAATCCAATATCAGGCAAGACCATGACTCCTATCTGTTCCTTATGCATAAGTACCAATAGCGAGGTATTAATAGATGAGCATTTAGTTTTGTAAGAGTTAATAAAAACCAATGGCGGTAGGTGGGTTGGGTGCATGAGATTCAGTCTGACTTATTACAGGGGTGGTGAACAAGGCAAAATGGAGGGTTTGAAACAAAATAATCTCTGTTCTGAACTGAGCTCCATCCTGATGCTGTTTGTAGCTCATCAAACTGTAACAACTCTGCTCCTGACTCTTCAGGATGCAGTGACTGCTATTGTTGTCACCTTTCTCTTCACAGCCTTTCCTGTCAAATTATCATATTTACCCTCTCTTTATTACCTAGGCCCAGGTCTATCCTATTCTCCCACTGTTCTTTTGATTATTTTTCCTTTCTTTCCCCCTGTAATTTTACAGGATTACTTCCTGACCTGCAGTTATCTGCATCTGCTAGCATATCAGCCTTGAAACTGACAATACTCAGTGACCCCGGCAACAGAGGGGTCTCACAAGAATGGCTTTCTATCAGTGTTAGGTTCTTCTTTTTCTTCTTGTCTCCTTTGTCTATTTTGATCTTGAATTCTGTTCCCTGCTTCAATATTGATTCCTAGTCACATATCTCATTTCTTTATCCCTTGTCTGTCTTTATCTTGTGTTTTGCCAGCCCCTTCCCTAATACCTACTTTGGATGAACACAACCCTGGCACAAGGACATCTCTGGTTCCTCCTGATTTGGGTCTAAATCACAGACCATGCTTCACCTTGCCCCTAAAATGGGTTAATTCTTTGATTGTTGTGATTCACTCATTTCAACTCATCCCAAGTGCTGTATCTGATTCTTCTCTCTGTCCTTTAAACCTCTTTTTCATGTTTATTTGCTTTATCCTTTGATTACAGTCCTCTGAAGAATATAGGACAGGGTTGCACAGGTCATCAAATCCATTCCTCCTGCCTTTTGCAGGCAAGTTTGTCATGGAACTACTTTCATAAATCTTTCAAGCTCTACTTTTAAATCAATTAAATTTTCTCCCTCTGATCTCCTAACAGAAGGCTCTTTCCACACCTAATGGTTCGAAACCATCTTCCAGTTTTCCAGCCTGTACTGATTTGTATCCTGCTTATGCTCATTTCCTTTTGTGACAATTCCATCCATTAACATCCCTGATATGCTTAGAACTGACTCGCATCTTATTTTCCTAGGTTAAACAAATCAAACTCTTCTAATCTATGTGTCTAGATAAGCTCTCCATTCACCAGAGGCCTCTGCTCTGTTTAAGTCCGAATTAATTCTTCTTGAACATGAGTGATCATAATTCCATATGATATCCTAAGTGGGATGCAACAGTACAACAGTATTAATTTTCATATCTTCACTGGAATTATTTCAACTTATCTTAGGCATATGCATCCTAGGCATTACTTGTTTATTTCATAGCTGCCTCACTCTGGTGACTCAAAAATGCCTTGTGACTCACTAACTTCCACCCAGGAGTTTTGGTTATATTCTCTATTTTTAATTCTCATAAGAAACTGTTACTGTTAGTCCTTATGTGCATGACCCTGGGTCTTGTAGTATTTAGTATCTTCTAGTTACCTATACTTCAGTCATCCAGAATAAAAATTGTATAAATTTACAATGTAGATACATAAATGTATAAATTTATACATATACATTGGTCTTCCCCAATCTTACTCATTAAAAAACCCTCCCATTTTAATGCAAAGGTCATGAAAATATTAAGTGATATTGGTTCCCAGATGAACCCTTACCTGACTGTACTCACATCCTTCTTTCAGCCCAGCAGTTCTCACCTCAGTACACACTATCTTTATTGCCCCTTTAGCCGGTGCTATAGCTAAAAATCTTCATATCTGTCTCCATTTTGTCCAGCTTGTCATGGCCCTGATTGCACCTAAAGGCTCTGCAGCCTCTTCTCCCCACTCCTATGGGTTTGGCTGCCTGTGCCTGGCACAGCCATGTAAACTTGTGTCAGGCAGTGGTGACACATTTGACGTGTGAGGAAGAGCATGGAGAAACCTTGTTGGTGCCTCCCTGCATTTAAGGAGAGGGTGCTGCATTTAAGCTCAAGCCCTTGACCTCAGTCTCTGCCTGCGCTACACTGCAGCTACACCTGTGCCTCACCTTGCACCTCACTCATCCTGACCCCTATTTGCAGGCTTGCTGCCTGGCTTGACCTTAGATCTGTCTCCTCACTATGAACCTGTCTGGAGAGCTGGACTCTTGGTTGATTCTGGTTATCATCCTCAGACCTGTTCTTCCTGCATTCGGGTACTATGGGATCAGGACCTGTTGGTGAGGCCACTGTCCTGCCTACCTTGGTGTTGCCTTCATCTTCCAACTTGCCTCTGCTTTTGGAGCAGACCCCTCTTGTTGCTTCTTGACACAGCTCAACATTTTGTAGTATGAAATTATTTCCTGTGGTCCAGATGTGAAAAATGCTATTGATTTAATAAGTAGGTTATCCTTGCATATCTTGCCTCTCTGTGTCTCCAAGCTATTAAAGTTTATAGCTCTGGCGTACAGTTACAGAGATGTCAGTGTTGGCTCTGACTGGTGATTAGGTACCTGGGTATGACAACAGTGCAGCTGAACTGAAACTAGGCTGAGTTCTTACAACGCCATCTCACATTAAAGACCATGCAGGCTCAACAGCAGGAAAAGCCAATTCGAAAAAAAGGTCAGGTAAATAACATGTGTTGGGGTTAATATTGGTGTAATATTGTTATTTAGGGAAGTAGAGACCCCTACAACCAATCTGCTGTTGATCTTAATAATTCACAAGTCATTGAGATATTTTGCAGATACCTAAAAAGAGGAAAACATATTGGGACAGGGACTGAAAATGTACTAGCTTTTGGTTTTGAGACTAACAGCAACCTGAGAACCTGCAAAGGCAAGAAAGGCTGGTACATGGAAAAAACCAGCACTGACAAAAGTGAATTTGACTCCTCTTTGGATATGAATAAAAACGTTGTTAAGATAGTTTTGAACATAAAGCCAAAACTATAACCCATTTCAGCTTCGGTAAATGATGACTCCGTATCTGATCCTACTGCCCAAGATCTGATGAACCCTTCTTTACATAAAGCAGCAGAGGATCCCTCCTTCAGGTGTCACTTCTGGTTTCTACAATCTGCTTCTAGAGTATTACCTCAAACTCATCTGTAGTGCTTGCAGCTCTTGGAGCCCTGGAAAGAATTTCTCCAGCTAGGGGAGTATGCAATTCATGCTAGTATGGCTTTCATGCAGCAGCTGCCACTACGCTTGACCTAATTCCATCAGTAAATGTGTTTTTAGAATTAAACCGGTGTAGATGTAGTCAAATCCCTACCTGTAAAACTGGTACTGAATTCTCCAAGTTACAGGCATATACTTGGGGTGAAGTGGTTTTACTTTATTTGCTGTACTTAACAATTCACTCATTCCTCTTGCCTTGTAGGCCAAATTTTTGCATGAAAGGAATTGCACAGGGAGAAGGAGCCATGAGAAATTAGCAACTGTTACTGCTTATATGGAAACACTTTATGGACTAGTGACAGTGATAGAACTGTGGACAGTGTCATAAACACTGTCTCCTCTCTGTCCCTCACAGCTCACTGACTATGTACACTTCCACAACAAAGCAAATAGTTGACAAGATGAAAACTATCAAGATGAACCTTGAACTCGGGTTTCCCAGTAAGAAGTGCAGAAGGCCACTACATCATCTCTTGGCAAGAGGACTGGAGTATTTTCCATTGACTTATGAGTGACAAATGGCCGAGTTGTGTAAGAGCATTATTGTTGCCGCCCTGTACGGGGAGAGTGGTTTCTAGAAGGCCACGGACGCAACGGGCATCTGGCAAGAGGAATCCCAGCAGCAGAGCCCAGGCCATCCGGGGTGAAACCTCAGAAGTGAGCAGTGACTGTGAAGAGAAAGAACGAGTCTGCTTGGGGCAGGATGACGGCGAGAGAAACAAGCAGGCTGTGGTGCTGGATGTAGTGGTCTATTATTCGCAAAATGCCGCTTTCCTTGAATTTGGGTTTGGAGCAACAGACAAATTTACTAACAGAAAATGCTGTGGTTTGAGAGCTAAAGTAGACAATGTATCAAAGTCAGGCTTGTGCATACTTATCCCTAGCCTTGCTCAGTGTTGACTTCAGCAAGTAAAGATGTGTTTGTGTGCATACATACTGAAGTACTCATGTCGGGAAATACAATTGCTTAATCTCTATGTGAAATACAAAGAACGCTCAGTTTGAAGTGCAGTGTTACGAGATCTGGGAAGATGCAAGTCAGAAAGGGGTTGCCAGTGCGATCCTATTTTTGTGCCTTTGTGCAGACATGCTCTTTTTCTACTGGTCTATTATGTCCTTTTTCAGTATGCTTATATGCAGGCTGGAAGCCTTGCTGTTCACTTCCTTCCATGATCAAAATCGGTTATTTTTTTTTTTTTTCTTTAGGAAAACTATGCAATAGATTTTAATAAGCATTTTATTTTAATGCAATGTTAATTTTTCCTTTATGCAGCAATATGGATTTTTTCCTGTCATATGTGGCTAGCGCTGACATACTACTCCCAGACACAGCAGGGAAAACCGTATTTGGCTTATTTGCAATTCTAGTTTTTCGAACGCCTGCCCAGAAAGCTGTTTTTTTTTTTTTTTTTTTTCTTTTTTTTTTTTTCTCCACACTACGGGTATTTTTCTCTCTCTCGGATAGCTCGATAAACGTTCCGTTTCTGCACTGCCAGAGGTCTCCGGGGAGGCTCGGCGTCTCTCCGACCCCCGGGGACCCTCCCCAGCCCAGGGGCCGGTGGCCGGCGCGAGCGGCCGTGAGGCGGGCACGTGCCGCCCGCCTCGCCTCGTGCGACCGGCGGCCCAGCGGCGGCCCGTGGGCTCCACCGGCGCTCCCCGGCCCTCCCCGGAGAGGGGCCTCGGCGGCTCCCGGCCGCAGCCGCGGGCCCCCTCCTTCGGCCGCAGCTCCCGGCCCCGCCGCCCCTCAGGCTCTCGCACCTCGCCCGCCCGCGGAGCCGCGGCGCGGCCCGGCGGGGCGGAGAGCGGCGGGGCGGGGGTGTGTCCTGCTGCCGGCCCGGGGCAGCGGGGTCTGGTCTCCTCTCCTCTCTCGGGCGGTGGCGGCTCACTCGCCTCTCTGGGCCGGGGCGGGACGAGCCAGCAGCTGGGCTGCCCGGGAGCCATGGCGGGGGGAAGCTTGACACTCCTCCTGCTCCTGGCGGCGCTCGGCAGCCGAGGCCAGCCGCCGCCGCCGCCGCCGCAAAGAGGTACAGGGGAGCGGGGAGCCCGTGCCTCACACCCCCACCCCAACCCCCCCGGCCGGGCCGGCGGAGGACGTAGAGGGGGAGGCGACCTTGCCACCGGCTCGGGAGTCCTTGTGGTGACGGGAGGGTCGGCGGGGCAGGGACCGAGCGTGACAAGTAACCCCCAGCCTGCGGAGGGGGCTTGGCGCGGGGAGTGCTGCCGGGGCACCGCCGCCGGTGCCTCGGCCCGGCCGAGGAGGGCAGGCTGCCGTGGCGCCGGGCGCGCAGCCCTCGGCCGGGGCCGCCGGCGCCTACCCCGCCGAGCGGCGGCCGCCCCGCCGGCGCGCCCGCGTAACGCCCTTCCCCGGTAACTCTGCCCTGCGTTAACGCCCTTCCCCGGTAACTCTGCCCCGCGTAACGCTCTGCCCCGTTAACTCTGCCCCACGCTTTTGTGAAGAGGCAGCGTCACCGTCCAGAGCCTGGCTGAGCGCGACTGAGCACGGAGGGGCAAATCGTACTTCTCGCTGTTTAGGAACGGCCGGACGACGTGTCCCGGTCCCCGAAGCACCCGCAGTCTTTCGAGGCCACCCTGGCGGCAGCCGCTCCCCGCGCTGTGCCCGCCGGCTGGCGTCTCGTGGTGAGGGGAAGCTCGGTGGCTGCAGTGGACCCGCTGCGGGCTGCTCGGGCTGCTGGTGCCTACGGGGTCAGTTTGATGCACTTAGGCAGTAACAAAGCTTTCCTCCGTGTTCAGAACTAACCACGACTGCAATGGGAACAGAATCAGGCGTATCCTGCACGAGAAGTCGGTGTCTTACACATAGTCTTCCATTGTGTAGTGTTTAGATGTTTTGACGCTAAGGGTTTTTTGTTTGTTTGCTTTTTCAGCTAGTGTTACGTGGAAAGATCAAAAAGAGTGATGTACAGATCCGGGAGAAATAAACTTTATTAAATTTACCAGCTCTCATCGGAAATCCTTAAAACCATTCTTCAGCTCACAGTATCCCCTCTGGTGCCTGCATTTGCTGCTCTTTACATTTTTAGCCCTGCTAAAAAGAATTCAGTAAGGAGATACCACGGTGTGGTTAAAATAAAGCTAATGAAAGTCTCTGGAAAAACAGCTATCTTCTATTTGACCTTGATGTCACGCTCTAGGCTGACACTTTGGATTAGGAATTTTTAGGGTTTAGGGCTTACTTTGGAAAACGTGATGCACTGTCATTTGATGGAAAAAGTGTCTCAAGCAGCTGACTCCTTAATACTAATTTTACCATGTGAGGATAAACGACAGTTGATCAAGTGTCTGTGTAGATAAAAATTCGTCCAGAATTAGACTGTGTTTAGATGATGACTTATTGGTAAACATTGAAGACTGAGATTTTTAAATTAGAGCATTTAAGTTATAGTACATCATGCATTTTCCTCTTGCCTTTTTTTTTTTCCCCTTTTCTCTTTTCCCTTGCCAGCTAATTCATTTTTCAGCTAGAAAAATACTGATTTGGCATTTCTTTTAATATTCTCTCTCTCACACACACAGACTTGGAGAATGTCCTTTTCTTTATGCAGTACCTTGGATTTTTTTAACCTCTGCAGGGAAGGAATATGATGATTATTTTCCTTTTAAATTACAAGTGGGTGTCCTGGGCATTCATCTGCTGCATTGTTGGTATTATGTTATAACTGAGTTCTGGTAATTCAGTGAGGAGCACTAAGACTTTTAATTAAATGTTAGTAAGGTGATGGTGGGACCTTCTAAAATTCACAGTTGAATTCAAGTGCTGGCCTGCCAAATTTTTAAGCCATTTGCTGTCTTCTAAATTTCTTTCTTAAGATCTGTTACAGCTGCTAGGAGGTGCTAGCACTATGTAGATATCACTGTGTTGCCCAGTCAAAGAAGTAATAAAGCCCTCTCTAATGCAGAAAGTTTGAAAAGTCTGACTTCACTGAAGTCCTGGGGGATTTTTAACATGTACAAGAACGTTAGAAGACCCATAGTTTATACCTTTAGACTTACCCTTGTTTTTCCACTTAATAGTTACTTGGTAATAATCATAACGTTGGATGGTAAGTATTGCTCTCTAATTGTTAGCACCAGTCGGATGTCTGCGGAGAAAATTATGTAACAGAGCTGCAATGCTTTGAAAAACAGTATTTGAGACATCACAATGAATTCCCATGTTGTTTTTTAGAACAGAACAGTTCAAGAACATTGTGCACCTCAAAGATGAGAACAGTCTGTAATTCTGGGGCTTTTTTGGTTTTGCTTGTTTTTTTGGTTTTTTTTTTTTTTTTTTTAATTATTTTTTTATTTTGAAGTTGGTAGAAGATTTACTGTGGTCAGAAACCTGGAGTTAATTTTAAGGGTTTTTTTTTGTTCAGCTACACATGTTGTTTGTTCTTGTGTTGTTTGAACATTAAGTAGTCATGTAGAATTTCTCTTAAAATGGAAGAATGAGAAGCAGAAAGGCAAGTGCATTCTATAACAGTGTTTCTTAAAGGTATGCCTAAGTTGCGGTTAAGGCAAACTTGCTGAAGTGCTATATAGTGTTCCTTTTGAATCTTGAATCTTGGTTCATCCACTTTCCTGTGGAATGTGCGAGAAACAAAATAGTAGTAGTTTAGAAAGGAATAAAAAACTTGCTTTTGATCTCAGAGAATTAATTCTTTTATTAAAAGGTCTAAGTATCTATCATGGGAGAGAACTGAAGCTATATATCTGTGAAAGGTGTGAATAGTAGGGACAGGGCTAAGGAACATACACTGCAGAGGAACTTGATCTGTGGTATCAGCTGCTGACATCAGTGGAGATGACTCCTGGAGTACAGGTGTTTCTCAGCACCTCACAAATCGGAAGTGTAACTTGACTCCGAGGTGATGTATATAGGATGCTTATAAAGTCAAGTGAAATTTGTCACTCAAAAGAGAAATGAGGGGTGAATGTCAGCCTAGCGTTAGCAGAATATGACTGGTGCCAGTCTGTTAGGCAATGGATGGTGGCAGGTTGGTCAATATTTTTAAGTCTGTCTGTAGGTGTAGGTTTTTTTAAACGAGTTTTCAGAGTTTAGTTCAAAACTGTTCTCTCTGTGTTATCTCATGGAAATGAGGAGTTACAGGATTCCTTCCCACATACATACATGTGTGCATATTGTACACTTTACTCTGAAAAGTCAAGAGAGAACGCTAATGGGACATTTCACATATTAAGATTGAAGAATGTTGTGTGGACTTAGATTCTCTGTTTCTGGAGACAAAAAACCAGATGCTTTGTTAATGTAATCTGTTTAAGGAAAAGTCAAGTTTCCTATTTCTTTATAGGGACCTCTTTGGAGTAAGGTCAGTTTTCAAAAATGAGCAATCCTCCCCTGCTTTAATCTTGATATAGAGAGCATTCCCATCATGGTTGATGGCATTTAACCATTCAAAACATTCTGCTGACTTTATTTGGAGAATGGTGCTTGTAAATTATTTAGCTGGTATTGGAAAGAATAATATTGGTAAGTTTACATTCTGCTTTCCTGAGCGAACAAGGCTTAGGCGATTGCTCTGTTTATCAGCTTGTGCTCACCTAAATAAATTTTGAAGCTGTTACCCAATATTAACCAAAGTTGAAAGCAATGTAGAAATCTTTAAGGTAATCACTGGAAATCAATGGCTATTTGGGAGAAAGATCCCCAAAGTACTTTCTCTTCTGCGAGAGGAAAGGTAGAATTTAGCCATTATCTAATCCATTCAGTCTGGTTAGTCAACATATGTAGGGCTCTGGCTTCAAGAATGTGACAGAGAATATGTTGGTTGTGGAGGGTAGACGTCTTACATTGTGCAAAATTCTGTGTATATTTAAAAAAACCCAGGAGTTATTTAATCAAATTTCAGGATTTTGTAACAGGTAACAAGCCTTGTTCACTGAAGGTATACTGCATTCTATGCATATTCTTTTCACATTCATGTGCTACTGACTGTTTTTGCAGATAAGCTTTTGGTGATCCGGAAATTAGGATTTTTGTTTATTTTTATTATTTTTTTAAATATATGTATACAGACCGATATTGATCACTTCCAGAAACTCTCTTAGATGTATTTAGTGCTGCCTGATCAATAGCAGTTAACCAGCCTCAAAATTTGGGAGATACTGCTCTGAAAAATATGTTGTGATTGCTCGTGGCTTTTTAATTCAAACTTGTCCATTTTGTTGTCTTGTAGTTTAATAACTGGTTCAGAAAGTGAAAGCAGACGGTATTAATACGTGTTGCAGGTTTAGAATGTGAGAAAGAAAACCATAGTAATTAAGGGCTGATGACTAAGGTGTTAGAAATAGGTAGAATTGCCCAGACTGACTGGAGACATGAATTTATGTGTTTTTTGTGTACATGCTTTAACTTGAAATAACTACAGCCAAACTGAATGAGGTAGGTCTTGTACAAGAATGCATGAATTTCTCCGAGCAACAAATAGAAACAGAAGATGCACTTTATGTTTAAACCCATTATTATTAATTTGTCCTCCTACAAGTTTTTTACAAGTGTCATTCTTATTAGTCTTGAAATATTAAAGTCAGAACAGTGGTTCCTTAACCTGTTCCAAAAATCTGCTTTAAAATAATACAGCAAACAGTCATTTTTAATTAATTCAGGCTGGAGGAAGGAATCCACCCACACATGTTCTAATTCCTTATCCAGCTACTTGGACTGACAGATTTTGGAGATTATAGTATTTTGGAATAAGAGGCAGCATAAATTCCTGGTGCAGGGTTGCTTTTTCTTTTTTTTTTTTTTAACTTTTCCCCCTGAAGTCCAGGCTCCTTATATTTGTAGGTCAGGAATGGTGATAGGACAGAAAATACATGCAAATGTGAACCAGTGTGCATACTTGATTATCTCCTTTTCTTTACCAACTTTTTTCTTAGATAATAAGCCCTTAATTACTGGGTATTTTTTCCTGAGTGAGAGAGTTCTGTCTAGAATATCTGAGAGCTTATATCTCTCACACTAACAACTCAGGCCCCACTAACAACAATATAGACCAAATCTTGCTTACGGTTGTAAAATGCAAATATGTTATGTTTGCTGAATTTATATATTGACTCCATCCATGTCTGTGAAACAGGAAAGGGAATTTCTTGATGCTTGCCATTAAAGCTAGTTCATGAGCTGGCTCCTGCTAATGACTACTACATGTTATTTATTTTCTTGTACTGGCTACTGTAGTTGATAGCTGATTCCTAGTTCCCTGCTTTTCCACAGTCTTGATGTTCTCAATCTCAAAATGTAGATAAGAGAGGTACTGAACAAAATGGCAGTGATTTTGGACTACTCTGTACCATGGATAAGGTAGAGATTAGACCTTTCTTGGGTTTTTTTTAAACATTTTTTTACGATTTATTTTGATTAAAAAAATGATAAGGTTTCCAGTAAAAGTAACTTGAATTTGTGTGATTTTTGTTCTGAGAAATAACAAAGATCTCTCAGGATTCTTGCAAAATTCAAACCAAATAGCTGTTAATACCCTAATTTTTTTCAGCAGTTCAGTCTCCATTTGTTACACCTTAGCATCACAAGGATTTTGCTAGGACGCTGGTCCCTGCCAGATTCCTCTAGCAGACATTATCTTTGAATCAGACCTTGTAATAACATTAGACTGTAAAGCAGCTGTAGCAGTATTGTGCCAGGGAACTCTTGTGAAACCTCAGGAAGAGTAATGAACATTCCTGCAGAGTGGATTATCCAAATATCATTGCAATGCCTTGTTCTGTCCCAACTGACCTGTGTATCTACTACTGTCATGATTCATGGATTTAAGATGTAATAAAAAAAACAATTGCCAAACAGTGAACAAAATAGGATTTTAAGAAATTATTTTATAGCTATATCAATTTTTGTTTAATGGCAGGTGACTATATCTTGTTTTTCTTCACCTACGCCAGTGAGTGGGGGCAGTCTTTGAGATCAGTTAGAAAGAATCAGAAGAATTCTTCAGAAAAGTTCAGAAAATGCCTCTAAACATACTGTGTCTTTCCCACTGCTACAGGAAAATGGAGCAAAGCTGGGGGTTGGCAGTCAGGAACTTAGAGGTGGAAGAAAAAGAAATCAGAAGCACTGTTTTTCTTGCACACTTCCAGTGAGAGTTGATTTAGGATTTAATTTGGTTTTCTACATATACACCAGCTCCTCAGATGAACTCTGAGAGTTTTAGATGCCACTCAGGCTACCGTTAGGTTTCGATGGGTGATGCTGAACATGGCAGTGTATTCCTCTGTTTATGCTAGCTGCTTGACAGCCTGGAATCCTGTTCCACAGAAATAAGTGGATAATCTCTATTATAGGGAAATCCATTATATATTAACTTTCCTGACGTATATCCTGCACTGACAATGCAGAATTACTGCTATACATTTGTTGCTGAATAACTTTTAGGCTGGGAGAAAGAATAAATAAATAGCATTATTTGTACGTATTACTATGTTTCTAAATATGTATGATAAAATACTGTGTTGCAGTGATACCTATTTTTGCATTTTCTAAACCTGCCTGCAGTGGTAGGTAATATGAATAGTCTGGATTTCTCTGAAAGCCAGAGAGCTCTATGAAACAAGAAGTAGTCCATGCCTTTTAAAGAATGCAAAATAACGTAAATAAAACATAGAGGGCTTTTAAATTTTATATTTGAAACCACCAGGAATAGAACGTGAATATTTGTGCAAATCCCAGAGCTGGTGATTTGAGTGTGATGCAGTTGCACATCCGATTTAGTTGTGTGAATTACGCATGCATTTTTTTGTAGTGGCAACAAAAGGGTGGTTGCAGAGCATCAGAAGTACACTTTATGTGTTTAACCTTGAGCCATCATTGACAATAGTGAATTTGTTAACGTTACCTGAAAGAATAAATTCTTGGTATTATTTCATCCCTGTGGATAATTTTTTGGTCACCTTTTATGACAATTGTAGAAAAACCCCAACTGTGAATGTAAGAACTTCCATACGCTGTACATGGCATAAAACAGAGTACGTTTCTCATTGGCTTTTGATTTTGGTATAATTGGAGAATATTTTATATTAATCATTCCTTTTTAAAGAAGAATGAGCCCTCACACAAAAAGGTTTTCTTTACCATGGGGAGAAACAAAATATTTAAAAATATATTTGTAATATGCACACCGAATTCTTCTCATAAGCACAGTGTCTTTCTACAGCTGGGCACTGCCGTTTAAATTGGTACCATTGTATTAAGGTTGTGTGTTGTGTGGGTTTAGGGTCTGTGTAAGTGTGCTTCTCCCTCCCAGTCACTTTTGGTATGCTTATATAGTAAATATGGCAAATATTTTCTAAATTCAGAGTAGGTGGGAAGCTTTTACATGCATACCCTATAATTATTGATTATGCATGCAGCTTCAGTTTCCTCCCCCAGCTGCAGCTTTGACGTGG
Organism: Strix uralensis; assembly: GCF_047716275.1. NCBI lineage: Eukaryota > Metazoa > Chordata > Aves > Strigiformes > Strigidae > Strix > Strix uralensis. The sequence continues at coordinate 61,595,890 of NC_133974.1, forward strand.
AGAATAAGGCAGTCGTTTGCCAGCAAAGTTAATAGTTAAATGCTTGTATCACTTCATAACTTGTTAACTAGAGGGAAAAATGTACTGAGCCTGCTTGCCATATTGGTAGGAGTTATTTAAAAGTGACATTGAAGCTCATAGTTTAATTGCTGAAATAACTTTTGTGGCATAGAAAAGCGATGGGAAAACCAGCAACAATAACAACAACAATAATCATCATCATCATCAAGAGCTTGAGTCACTTCTTGGGGACATCAGACACTGTCCCAGAACGATAAAGTGGAACTCAAGTTGTTACACTGAGTCATTTGTCTATTCATTGAAAATACACCTTCTCCTTTGGTCAGTTTTGTTACTCTAATTATTTAACTTCTGGCTGTCCTTCTTAGATGATAATACCTGAAGGGATCAATGGATGCAGCTGTGTTCTAATGTATTGGTTCTTCACAGTACTAACATATCTGTGGCTGTTTGTACAGTACTTCACATCTACTTATAGTATCTATTTGTCCCAAAATATCTATTTAAAACTTCTGTGATTCACCTGTTTTGCTGGTCTGCTTCTTGCCTTCACCCGTTGTCTTTCATCTTGATTAAGTCCCGTAATATAACTCAAAATAATAAAATTACATGTATGCCACTAGTAAGAGAGAGAACAGTACTTGGTTTAGTATGTTACTTTGGACAGAGAGTAAAACTGCATGTGTAATTCTTGGAACAGTGTTTCTATGTTTTTCATTATCTATACAAAATCGGCATTTTAGTCATTTGTGGCTTTTAATTGACCACATGGCTTATGGATACATGTGCAGTTTGACAGTGCTCATCTTAAAAACATTGCTTGAGGAACATAAGGTACTTTTTTAGGGGAAAAGTTTGGGAGAGAAGGCTATTTATGTCTGTCTGTAAGAATGAAAATAAAAATAGATATTCTGTGAGATGACTGCTAATAAACTAATTGTTTCAGGAATTAACCTTTGCTGTTATTAAGCTTTGTCTTTGTATTACAGGCTCTTTAGGTTTAAAATAGAAGTGCCACATATACAGAAGGTGATATGGTGCTGGATCACGTGTATAAAGTAGTTCAAGAGAAAAATTGTGATGATGAGCAAACTAATGAAAGATACACAGTAATTTCAGACAGCTAATGCCCTCAGGGTTTTGATCTAAACAGCAGATACGGGAGGGTAGAAACACTGATTTCTTAAGTTATCTACTCTGGGTATAGGATTTGTTGTTGGCATGAAAATGTTTGTGGAATCAGCTTAGATTGGTTAAGGCTGATGAGTGGTATCAGCTCAGTAGCTCTAGGGGAAATAGGTATTTGAATCTGAGATTTATGGAAGGATGTAAAGAACTTGGTGTGAAAGTGCTGGTAGAGTAACGACATTATATAACTGATTGTTGAACAGGTTATGTGAACAGCCTTATTGGAGGGGAAATGGAAGCTGGCAAATATGATGCTAATATTTAAAAAGGCCTCATACGCTGAACTTGTAACTATAGTTTTAGAACTGAACACAGTTGTAGACATGATAAAGAATAGAATTAGTAAATACATGGATAAATATGTTGTCCTTGCAAGAGCCAGAGTGGCTTTTGCATATTATGTGGATAAGCCTTCAAAGAATTTGTTTTAGACATATTAGTAAGGGCTATTATAGTAGCCTGGGATTTTCAGAAGAGCATTTGAGAATATGCCTGAGTATCTTAAACTATGGTATCACAGAAAAAAAGGGAAGAACTCAATTTATGGAAGAATTCACAAAGGTTTTGACAAGTTATATGCCTGGCTAGGATGGAATTAGTCTTAAATTGAACTGATAGATATGAACATTAGTTATATTGGAAGCTCTTCAGTAATTTGTTTTAATACTAGTACTGGTGTGCAGAGCCTCTGTCCTTCAATTAACGTGAGAAAATGCAACATTCAGTTAAACAGTGTACAGCCAGTTTCTTACGGCTCAGTTATTAAGGATCCAGTAAGTAGCAGGTGTTCTGCCTTATCCAACTGTAAACTGCTATGAGTCCTCAGGAATTCCAGTTCTACAGACAATCATTTATAGACCCATCACTTTTCATGCGAATCTCTCCATCTCTATGGAATATGGGATAATCTGTAGGCAGTCTGCTTTAAAAATGGTGAAATCTGTTGCAGCTCCAGTGTAGACTCTGCTTTTAATTTTCTACCTCAGTTCTATGCATTTGTGAAACAAACCAGTTGCACATTTCTCATGCAAGAAATTCTCATTGTCTCACTTTTCCCTCAGTTGTAAATATTTTCATACGAAGACTTATGCCAAAGAATCACAGCACAGAAAATACCACTGCACAGGCAGTTTGAACAAGTTAGGAAAAGTCAGGCTTGAACAGTTTGGATATAAGTTGTTGCCCTAGCTTGTTGGTAAATGCAAAGTGAAAACAACCACTACTGTAACGTGCATAAGGTGGACTTTAACTACTACCTATCTTCCTCTGTTATTACAAGTCTTTATTTATGTTTTTATGTTTATCTATGTTCAGGAAGTTACGATGTCATAGGAATAACTGAAACATGGTGGGACAACTCACATGCCTGGAGGATGGCGATGGATAGGCTGTTTCGTAAAGATAGTCAGGGAAAAGAAGAGGTGGAGGAGTCATGCTCTATGTTAAGGAGAACCTTGAATGTATAGAAGTCAACTGCGGCAATTGTGGAAGCCCTACTGAATGCCTCTGGGTCAAGATCAGAGGGGTCGTCTCCAAGGCGGATCTTACAGTAGGCACGTGCTACTGACCTCCAAACCAAGATGATAAGGCCAATGAGCAATAATTGGGTCACTTCAGCAAACTTTGGATCAACAGAACCTGGTTCTTATAGGTGACTTCAACTACCCAGACATCTCTTGGAAGAAAAATACAGCAGCTCACATATCATCCATGAGGTTCTTGGAATGCGTAGAGGACTGCTTCCTCATGTGCCAGCCAGGAATGAGTCACTGTTGGACTTGCTACTCACAAACCAAGAAAACCTGCTTTGCAATATCATGTCAGTTAGTGATAGCCTTGGCTGCAATGATCACAACATTGTGGAGTTTGGGATCCTGCTGAGCATGCTGATGGTTAGTGCTAAGACAAAAGTTTTAGATTTTAGAAGAGCAAACTTCAGCTCAGAGCTCAGTTGGGAGGGATTCTGTGGGAAGCTTCCATGGAGGATAAAGGAGCTAGCGACTGCTGGGAGTTTTTCAAGAACTCTCTCCTGGAAGCACAAAACCAGTTCATCCTCTTTAAAGGTAGGGGAAGTAGGTGGAGCAGGAGACCCCCTTGACTTAACTGCGAGCTTCTGAGTCTGCTCAAAACCAAAAGAGAAGCATACCAGAGATGGAAAAGTGGACTAATACCCATTGAGAACTACAAGGGTATTGCCAGGGCATGCAGAGATGCAGTTAGAAAAGCAAAAGCTCAGCTTGAATTGAAATTGGCCAGAGATGTCAAAAACTACAAGAAACGGTTCTTCAGATATGTAAACAACAAGGAGAAACAGAAGGAAAATATTGGCCTGCTGTTAAACAGAATAGGTGAATTAGTCACCAGCAGTGCTGAATAGGCAGATTTTCTCATGACTTTCTTCACCTCTGTCTTTTCCAGCACTGTTGGGCCCAAGGCCTTGGGAACAAAAACCCGGGTCAATGCAAACACAGAGCCACTGTCAGTGAAGGAAGAGTTGGTATGTGAGCTATTACAGGAGCTTGACCCCTACAAATTGATGGGTCTTGACATTATCCACCTGAGGGTGTTAAGAGAGCTGGCTGATTTCATTGCAAGGCTGCTCTCCATAATCTTTGAGAAATCATGGAGATTGGGGGACATCCCAGAAGACTGGAAGAAGGGTAATGTCACCCCCATGTACAAGAGGGGCTTAAAGGAGGATCCAGGAAATTACAGGCCCATCAGTCTTACTTCAGTTCCTGGGAAGGTCATGGAATGAATCCTCCTGGGGGCTATCACAAGTCAAGTGAGGCACGTGACTGGGAAAAGCCAATGTGGATTCATGAAGGACAAATCATGCTTGAAAAACATGATTGCTTTCTATGACAAAGTAACCTGCTTGATTGATGTGGGGCGAGTGGTAGACACTGTCTACCTGGATTCTCCAAGGCTTGCCATATGGCTACCAACAGCATCCTAGAGAAACCAATGCATTGCAGTCTAGACAAGTGGTCTGTGTGGTGGGTGGGGAGCTGGCTGACAGGCTGCACCCAGAGGTTGGTGGTAAATAGCTCTTCTTTCTAACTGGAAACCTGTCACAAGTGGGGTCCCCCAGGGATTGATATTGGGCCCAACACTGTTTAATACCTTCATAAGTGATCTGGATCATGGGATCAGGTGTACCCTGATGAAGTTTGCTGAGGATACCAAACTGAGCAGCCTTGAAAGGGAGACCCACCTGGATAGGCTGGAAGAGTGGGCTAACAAAAACCTCATGAAGTTCAACAAGGGCAAGTGTCAGGTCTTGCACCTGGGAAAACATAATCCAGGAATTATGTTTCCCACAGACAGGGATCTAGCTGACAGGAGAGCAGCTCTGTGGAAAGGGACCTGGGGGTCCTTGTGGACAACACACTCAACATGAGTGAACAGTGTGCGGCAGTGACAAGGAAAGCCACCAGGATGCTGGGTTGCATCAACAAGGGCACCAGCAGCAGAGATAAAGAAGTCATTATGCCACTCTACTCAGCGCTTGTCAGGCTGCACCTGGAATACTGTGTTCAGTTTTGGTCCCTGGTATACAAAAAAGATGTGGACAGGCTGGAGAGGGACCAGAGAAGGGCCACAAATATGATCAAAGGACTGGGAAGCCTGCATATGAGGAAGAGCTGAGAGAATTTGATTTGTTTAGCCTTGAGAAGGCTTAGGGGAGACCTTATCACCATGTTCCAGTATTTAAAAGGTGGCTACAAAGAAGATGGAGACTCCCTTTTTACAAGGAGTCACATGGAAAAGATGAGGGGTAATGGGTACAAGTTAACTCCTGGGGAGATTCCAACTGGACATGAGAAAAATTTTTCACAATGAGAACAATCAGCCAGTGGAATAATCTCCCCAGGGAAGTGGTGGATTCCTTAACATTGGACACTTTTAAGACTCGGCTGAAGAGGGTGCTGGGCTGTCTTGTCTAGAGCATGCTTTTGCCAGAAAGGTTGGACCAGATGATTCTTGGCGTCCCTTCCAACCTGGTATTCTATGATTCTCTGATTTTCTGTTCCTGTTATGACAACAGAGAGTTTTCTCTGAGTAACTGTTGCATGGGCTATCAGTTTTGTGCAGAAGAAGCTGAATGGCTGAGTAGTGGTGTGCCTAAGATTACTTGACAGACACCCAGGGTCAAATGTGACTGGAGCATTTCTACTGCTCAGGTACATAACTTTGAACATAGTGTGTGAAGGGCACTTGTTTTAGGCTCTACTTGTCCCATAGAATAGAGTTCTTTCTAGGAATTGGAGGGAATTTTGGCTCACTATGAAAATAAGTACTTCCAATTAATTGAAAATTCATTGATGGATTAATCTATTAATTGATCTAAGTACATCTGTAATATAACGTTTAGTTTCAAAATGAGTCAACATTATTAAGACAATCTAGAATGAGGTGAAATTACTCTGCTCAATCTGTTTCATAAACTCGAGTAATTACTAAATTTCATGTTAAAAAGCCATTGTATTCTGCACAGGAGACCTTTAAATCACTTCTGGAGTTAGTTTAAAAATGTAGCATCTGTCTACAGTATGACAGTTCCTGTACAATTATTTTCTGGAAGTGAAACAATATGTATGTATTCCCCGCTAAACAAATCCACAGAGAGTCCAAGGAAATAATTTTCTCTCATTCACTACCTGGTTTTCCTTTATGGCTGTTAGTTGAAATACATGAGTAAAATACGTATTGTGATGTGTACTCATTTTAGTGTGAAAGTTAGGTTTGTTGTTAGGTAAGTTACAGTGAAATTCTTACTGGCTTCCTTGTGGCAAGAATTTCATGCCCAGTCCTTATAAAGGAAGCATACAACCCAGAACATAACATTTTGTTCTGTCTTAATGTTCTGCTGAACATATGTGTAAGCAGTTTAGTTCTACAATGACTGGAAGAACAAGAGGAGCCAGAGGGTCCCAGAGCTGTCAGAATGAATAGTTAAACTGAAGCATTAGCTATAGTTGAAAACTAGGGAGTGAGTCGCTACACAGGGCTATTAAGAAGCATTCAGTGGTGTTTCCTATTTAAATGAGGCTTTGTTTCTATGTTTGTATCAGCTCCCTTGACTTTATAGTGGTACCTAAACAGTGAACAAAAACAATTAGCTTTTAAGATAAACTGATTGTGGAAATGGCATGCAAGGGGAAGTTCTTTAAAATTACATATACAGATCCATAGTAATCTCTTCTGTTAGGAATTAAACTTTTCTGTGTCCAAGCTGAGATGTTTTCACTGTTTCAGCTGGGCTCAAAAAACAACTGTTCTAAACCTGTGAGGATCAAAATATTGATTGGCATGTCATCAGATGGTATTTCTGGAATCCCTCTCTTCTGTTTCGTGAACATTAATCACTCCTACATGTGCATTTATGAGTGTATGTATGTTTGATGAAAAACTTGCCCAGTGGTAATTTCAAATAGATATATAATTCTTTATGTACAAATAATTCTTGTAAATTTTACCAGTGCAAAGAAACTCCAGCAAGAGATTCAGTCTTTATTGGATAAAGTGTCTTAAGGAGTAAGCTCAAGGTTTTAGAGGCTTATTCTAAAAGAATTTAGATTCATTTTTATTAGCAAAGCTTATTGTATCTGGCACCTTATTTTAGATTTTAAGGTGGATTTAATGTGTAAGACTGTATTTAGGCTTATTGGACATAAAGAAATTTTAAGATGCTTCTCAGCCTTAGTTTCCACTAGGAAATACAGTTAGCATGAAAGAAAATGAATGTATTTGTTTTAAATAATTTACTTTTTTCTTTTTTAATTACCAAACACACACAAGCCGTTGTCTTCCTGAATATCTTTGCAGCTTTGTTCTAAAACAAACCTGGAAATTTTAACCTATTTAAACTCTAGTTATTGTTAGTGGATTTTATATCTTACCAAAATCTTCTTCTATATTCTTAACTCAATTTTTGTGCTGCACTATACAATGGAAGACTTTGGTTTCATCACAATGTGTGTTGCTCTACCTAAGATGCAACATATCTAATGTTTAGAATTACTGCGTATTACTAAGCTGCATTAAAATTCCAACTGAATTATTTAGGACTTTTAGATTTTGGGAACAGTTTTGAGTGGATCTGTATTTTTGATACTAGGCTATGGATATAGGCCCGAGATACAGACCGTGTAGTTTAAAGCAGACAGATTGGCTGCTAGACATGGCCTAGCTGTGGCAGTATAGACTGATTTATTGTAAGGAGAAACAAATAAGGAGATTGTAGATATTCTGATGTACTTTGCTTTTTTTAAATAGTATTTTTAAGAACAGTCTAGACTAGAGGCAGTTTGTATTTCCCATCCTTGTAAGAAGCATTTTGTGTTCCAATATTATTATTCTTCCATTGCCTTCCATCTGTGGAATGTCTCTCTATAATTTCCATTAAATGGAAATTACTTGTATCTATCTAGAATAGATGTGTGCTTGGAAGGTGAGCTAAGCTGTTCTTTCTGCATTCATAATGAAGCTTGTACACTGCTATTTAGATAAGTGCATTGTGCTTTTGATATAGTGGATGTATAACGGAATACTGAATTGATTTTATTATTCTATTAACATTATTAAATCTAGTAGGTTCATGTCTTCTGCTCACAGAAGAAATTATCTTTGGATCTGACAGTTTACTTGGTACAAGACCTGAAAGGAAAAGATGAGGTGCACACGCCTTGGACAGTTTGTTTGTGGTTCAGTCCTCAGCCTGATAAAAAGGCTCAAGGGGATTATTTCAGTAGGCCAAGAAACAGCAGTAGTGTTTCTCTTGGAAATATATTGTTGTCTGAGAAGAACATCTGTAGGTGCGCCAACCTCTGTCTTCCTTAGAAAAAATGTCAATTTTACGTTTTTTTTTGCAAAGGAAGAGTCAATCTTGTCCAGAATGTACTTTTGAAAAATAGTAACATTTCTGAAGACAGGTGCTTTCTGGTACTGGGTGGTCTATTGTTGCATTCAGTTACTTGAAATGTGTGATACGGGATTATTTGTTTTCTTTAAAATCTGTAATTGATCTGCTTGAATCATACTGACCCAAATAGAGAAAGGCTGGGGTCAGGTTTTCTTCCCAGATATGAGTATTCCAGCACAATATTGCATGCATGCCATCATGTAGGGATATGTATATTTCAAATATATCCTGTTATTACAATCTTTGTGAATATGGATACACCCCACAGGTATCAGTTGACTAGATAAATAGCAACATGGCAAATACGCGTTTTTAAAATGTGATACTTTTATTAAGGCAGTCCTCAGTAGTGTGGAGAGGATGGTGAAGCTGGCCATAGAAAGTGCTGTATAAATAGTTAGATATACTGTCCTTTACTTAAGACTGCTACACTTCTACAAATGCTTACATGATCAGTATGGGATTTTTGAAAAATATCCAGTTATTAGCAGAATGCTTTGTGTTTTCAGAGTCAGACCCTTGAAGGACAAGTAATGCGTGAAGGATGTAGAAGGTTAGTGGCCTTCTAAATCAGTCAGGTCACAGTATATTTTTTTGTCTTTGCTAATAAACTCTTGCAAACTTGATATTTGAACAACATAAGCAGGAAGTTATAAATTTAAATAGAGGTTAAAAAATAGTGTTCTGGATTTGCATCTGGATTTTGTTACCAGTCTTAAGATGCTACCCCGAGCAACAGCATGCAGCATGGGAAATCTGATAACGTTGTGAATCTTTCAACCTTATGCATTCTAATCTGAGCGTGGTTTCCTGTAGTATTGCTGATATGCCAGATAAAACAATCTTGGATCCAAAATCAACGTCTGTTATAAATGGATGCTCTCTGTTATCCTGTATTTGTCCTGTAATCTGTGATTAACTGTTCCCTATCACAAAGGGAAAAACATTATTGTATTCAGTTTTGTGTGTATACTCGCTTCCAAATGAAAGCAATTGTGGTTTACGTGACTGTTTTGTTCAAGTGCAGTTAAGTATTATTTTATGCTACATTTAAATGTAGAAATACTTTTATTCAAAGCAGCATCTTCAGAGTAACTAACTACTTTCATGTTTCTTCAGCAGCAGTAAAACTTTTCACCATGATCATGAAATTACTGTGATTTGGCTTCCCCAAAGTAAGTATTGCTTTTTAATTTAGTTGAAATTATGTACAATAGATTACATTGTCTGTAGAATTAAACTCATAACAGCAAAATTTACTGGTTTTTTGAACAAATTTGAAAAAAACCTGAACAAATAAAATAATTTATTTTGCTATCTCCAAGTGCTGCATATAATTTTTGGATAAAAATACCAAGATCTGGTTCCTTCCTTTTTCTTCTGCCTGGGCAGACTTCCATCAGAAGTTTAGATGTGAATTCCAAAATCAACATTTCAGTACTACACTGAGAGCACTTTGGTGTCTTTCTGCTCTAAAATATGTAGAGTTACACAAGAGCCCCCCATATCACTTAAGAATTTTCATATTTGTAAAGAATCAAGAAAGTTTTGAGAGGAATGCTTCTCTGTCTTATGCTAGAAGTGTCTTAACTTGGTATTTCTCTAACAACTCAAAGTTCTGGGGGAAGTATCTACCCCAGTTAACATTAGGCATGTAGCTTGATTAGGGAGATATTCTTTCTGTCAATCACTAATATAGTTACTTTGTTTCATACAGCACTTCAGAGTACAAGTCTGAGGTGCTCTGATTTGTCTTCTGAAGGAGACTTGCTCTTATCTGAAGAGTGAGATTAACTGCCCCCAATTTAGGCAGTTTACTTTCTTGTCTGATACCCTGTTAGAGAAAAAAGGCAGGTGATGAGGAAAGAACTAATACAAGTGAGTAGTGCATTATATAATTAGTAATTGAGACCAATGTGGTATAGATAGAAGAGCAAAGAAAGAGTAGTAATGAGAAAAATATTGGTGAAGTTACAATATACTTCCCGTGTTGAAAGACTAGACTAGGCTAGTCTCCATGGCTGAAAAATCATGCTTCCTTTTGTTCTCTGGACCAAATTAATATTCAAGAATTCACAGGAGAGTAGGTTGAGTAAGAAAAGTAAAAATACCTACTCCTTCCCTCTCCTTCTTGACTAGTTTGGAATTTGGGCCAGTGTCCTAGGAGGTGGAAAACATGGATTTAAATCCTTCTGGGCAAACATGGATAAATGCTCTGTACTGAAGCTATTCAGTTTGTTTCAGCAATGTATTTCTGAAGGCTTACAAGATGTGAAAGAGTGATGAAATTCACAAATCATGTACCACTTGGTGGAGGTGACAGTAACTGAAATCTTAGAAAGTGAGCTATACTTGTAGTATTGCTAAGACTGAAGTGGAAATAATCAGAACTGAAACAAACCAGAAGCTGAGACCTACTTTCTAAAACTCAAATCTTGCTTTTTTTTCTTTAGCACTGTCATTTTTGAGTACTACAGGATGGCCATATTTTGTCTATGTCTTGCTACAAGTGCTGCAGGCAAACAGAAGTTTATAAGACATACAAAGTGATATAGCTAAAGTTTTCAATGGTAAAACTGGTAATAGAAACCAACTACCAATGTCTTCTGTAGCCACTTTATTGCACAGCTGTATTCACTGAGAGTTAGACATCGTTTTAATTTGCTTTATAGCTCAGTTTTTCTGTAAAGAAATTGCATCAGTGAAATATTACTTGCAGCTGTAGTTACGGTTCAGTGATATTAGTTAAAGATTGCTATTATGAAAGGAGGGGGAAGCATATTTCTAGCTCTCATTTTGAAATGCATGTAGGTTGAATTCAGGAAATAAGTATGATTGTGACCTACTTTGTAAACCCAAGGGGAGATAAGAGCAGGAAACCCTTGTTCTTCTCATAGTGTCAGAATGGTAGTTTTCATCCTGTAATAATTTCATCTGGTCCAGATAATGCAGACAATTCTGCATGCATATAAAGAAATTGTGGTCTCTAAAATATTCTATAGGGGCTACAGTGTCAGGGAAGAGAGGATGAGGACATGGTAGCTTCGATATAGTGAGAACCACACGCCTAGGAACTCAGGATAGCAGAAAGAAGACTTTCAAACGTTGCTGTGGGAAGTTTATTGATTGATTTTTTTTTTTTTTTCCAACTACTTTAATTTCTATCTTTCTGAAAAATAAATCAGCCCAAGAAAATCATATCTGGAACTTGGCTTCTGTATTTATAAGGCAAAGATAATACCTGAAGCGATGATGTCTTAAAATTCATTGAGATTTTCTGTATTATTGCTAGACCAGCTTTAAGGCATTCAAATTTGCAAGAACTGGGATATAAACTAAATCTACTAGAACACACATCACCAGTAGACAACTTTTCATGGCTATTCCCATATTTTTTTTCCCTCCTCTCCCAGTGGAATCTTCTCTTAATAGTTTTATGGGGGACAGGGAGGGTGTTTAAGATCTAATAGGTTCCTTCTAAAGACTGTGATTTTTAACAAGGGGTAGGTTGCCACATGTGTCGTGAAGCTTTCTGGGGAAAAGTGGGAAAGGGTTCAGTTCTCTTCTCAAATCTCCAGCAGCTCAGGATATGATCAGAATTTTTGGAAACCTGATTTTATGTTGTAAAATGGAAAAGTTGTGTACAGAAATTAAAAAAAGATTGCATTTGTGTAGCATGACAAAACCCAAGTCTTGTTGTGAAAGGAGCAGCTGTGATCTCCTTTACCTTCAGAGAATAGGTGTGGTTCATGCTTACTACCTCACTAGAATTGTATAGATTTATTTGAAAGGAACTTGGCTATCTTGTCACTGCACTTCAATAAACAAAATATCATGTAGCCGTTTTCCTTTGAGAATTTCTTGTACTTTCTGTCTAAAGCTTAGCCAACAGAGGATTCTTTGCCTCAGTAGCATCAGACATGACAAACAACTGTTATTGGTTAATCCACTTACCCTTTTGAATATATGAATTGCAATTATGCATGACCTGGAGGTCAATGTTGAGTCATGACCACTGTAGAGGATTCTTTTGGTACATGTAGCCTGTGGGCTAGCACAATTTAATGCCTTTTTCAGCATGCTTAAATTTTTGGCATGCAAAGATTTGAGAAAGGGCTTGAGAATTGGAAAAGGCAGGATTTGTGGAGCCTTTCCTTAAATGCTCTGAAGCATGGGGAACATACATAAAGTTATCTGATGAGCAGAGAATTCTATGAACATTTTAAAGTAATGTCATTAAGGGCAGATGAACTCCAGATACTTGTTTTATTAAAGCCTTTTATTAGAATGTAATCTTTTTTAATTGGGTGGAAAAGCCACAGTAAAGATTTTTTTTTTAAAAAATCTAGGTCCTAGTGGGCATGATGAGCAATTGTGGACACTTGATTTGCTACTTGCACTCCAAAGAGTTCAGATGCTGTTTCAAGATTTTGGAGGCCTACTGAATTTCTGGATCTGACCTTCTGATGTGGTCTCTTTTCTTGAATGAGGAAAGCCTTAGCTTACGTATAAATTTAGTTGGGCTCAGAATTCTGAGGCAGGTATGGTTTTCTTTTGCAGAGAAGAAAGATTCAGGCTTAGATGCAACAATAATGGTCTTGGAGCCCTCCAAGGACTGCTCCACTAATTCTGTTTTGGTGTTTGGCTGAAGGAAATAAAGGTGACATAACAGCCTTCGTGTCTGTGTGTTCTGCTCACGTTGGAAGTCACAAACTCAAGAGGATTTTATCCTTAATACTTTGACTTGTGTTTTAATTTTAAAAAGCTATGTAGATTTTGGCCTTGCAATTTATTTTTTTATACTAAAACATGAAAAGCAGATGCTGCTTGCATCTTCTTATATTGCTGTAACTTTCTGTCTCTTTTTTTCCATGGTGCTCTTCTCCCCTCTTCTACTATCTGAAATTAACTTGAAAATTATTTGGTATATAAATCCTGTGTTATATATTCAAAGATGAGGTATGGGAAACCCTAAATCTTACTTTAAGCACAGAATTTTCACTAAGCCAGATATTTCATTCTTTGAAAACCAGACAGTGTGAAACTGAGAGGCAGTAGGAGGAACTAAGATGTTATGTTGGCTTCCCTGCAGTTTAGATAGTGAATTAGGGAAGATTTGTCCAGATGATGCTATAAGGCAAATACCTGTTACTATGGGCCTGATTTCAAGCTTTCTGTTCTGCTGAACTCTGTCAGATACAGGCCACATCATTTTGTCATCCTTTGAATGGTGGTATCAACAGGGAATGAGGAGGACAAAGTTACACAGTTCTGAATAATTTTTTTGTAAAGCTTCCACTTCTGAACATCTTTTGGTCTCTTGACAGTTTTAGTCACCTGTGTTATCAAGCCTCTCAAAGGTAAAAATTGACCATATACTTGGAGATAAGTACCTTCCTCCTCCTCCAAGATCAGGAGCATTCCTACTCATGTTTACAAGGACAAAGCTCCCTTCTCTCACCTTCTCTGACTTCTCTTTGTCTTTCTCTCAGTGTCACTTCTTCTCTCCCCTTTCTCTCTTTCTCTCCCACTTTCTCTCTCTATTTTTCTCTTCCTGTTTCCTCTTTTCTCTCCCTTTTCCTCTTTCTTGTGTGTCTTGCATTGAAGCTTGCCCGCCAAAGGCAGTTGCTTTGTTATGTAACAGTCTAAATAAAATAATGATTGGTCAGTGCTTAATAGAACTATAAAATTTTGCTGCTCAGTCTTAAGTGAAAATACAACCTAAACAAATACAACTAACAGAAATATTTATTCTTCTACTTTAACACCTCAGATTCTTAATGTATAATTGGTCCTGTGCAGGTCAGACAGAGATTGTGCTTTAAGGTATCATCCTAGAGTCTCCAGCTTTAGGTCTTAGAAGTAATTTAGAAGTTTGATAAATCTGTACTACTAATCCTGGAATTTTTGGAAACCTGGATTATGATTTAGTTCGTTATTCCACATCCATTTAAATAAATGTCCTTTGTAGTCTGGAAGCTTCCCATATCCAAAGCCAAAGGAGTTTGGTCTAACTTAGTCTTTGATATTGTAGTACATCAGTCTCATACTTAAGGGTGAGCAATATGAGGCTCATAGGAAGGGATGAGATCATTTATTAGGCCCACTAGTTTACTTAGGGAAAAATGAATGAGCTTTTTGAGTGCACAAGTCCTCCTTTAGATAGTAAAAAAAGGTATCTTAGTAATACCTTTATCTCATCAAAAGACACAGGAAAAAAAGTTTAAAATTGCTGCTGCTTGTAACAGTAGAAATTGTTTGAAACCTCGTCAGATACTTATGAAGTGACATTTGTGATCTGCTAGTAGCCATGTTCCTTTGGTACAGAAGTCTGTTCAGGAAAACATGAGAAAAAACTTGCAGGTTGGAGAGGTGAGGCTGACAGGGGTGGCAAGATCTTTAGAGAGATGAATGGGTGTAGTTTGGAGGAGAAGTAAAAATTTCAGGAACATGAACGTAGAAATCTTAAAGGCTTGTGAGTAATGACACAGATCTATTATGGACAGAAGTTACCTTTAGTGCATGCTGTAGATCTGTCTAGGCATTTAAGTAGCGAGTATGTGTAATTATTTTCCCTCTGGGTGCTATTGCTGTATGTGCTATCTGGGATGCCCCATATATTTTGTCTGTGTCTAAGGTACTCTCAAAAGCTCTTTTTTAAATATAAGACACTCAACTCCATATTCCTGATGGGATTAAAAAAGCAGGTAATTGTTTGTCTGTGGCCTCTGCAAAGACATATATATTCATAAAGTAAGAAATATTCAGACTTTAAAACTCACATAGTAATCTAGGTTAAAATGGCTAGATTTTGTCAGGGAGAATGTACTGCTACCTATGATGTTACATAAACTGCCTTTTTGGGAGCATGGAATGACTGCAATTACAGTCAAGAATGTATTGAACATTATAGCTGAACTGCAGTGAAGTTAAGCTGCATTTGACAAAGTCAACAAGTCAATAGAGTACAGATAACTCTTTCCTTCCCTCCTATATTTGAGTAGTGGTAAGTGCAGACATGCTGTGAGAGTGCAGATAAAGTGTATTTCTCTGCAGGTAAGCTCAGTGGTACTCCTATATGAAAGATACCTAGGCTGTAGTTCTGATATATGGCAGCTCTGGCTTAAACGAGGCATGTTCCTTTGTAACATGATGCAGAATGAAGGAGTCTTCCTGGCTGTGGATACAATGTTCAATATATTCGATTAAAAGTTTTTATACAAACACATTATTTTTACATAAATGTGGATATACACATAAATATGTATTTATACAATTATGTAGTAATCTATGTATAGTCTTGAGTATAATATATCTCTTAATCTATTAATAATTGTATTCAGGGAGTAGTTATATATTAAACAAACTAAATTAAAATAGAAAATATATTAGTTGAAGCTTAATCTATTTCTTGAGCTATTCTTGTTGGTGTCAAGTATCCAGAGAATTACTGGTATTGTATATTAAGTAGTAGTGGCATTAGATTATTCTAAGGACTGACATTTGCTTGCTGGTATTGTATAGTGTGGAGGTGTGGAGAAAAAAAGCTCTAGCAGTTAAAAGGCTGAAATCCAAGACCTTTGATTTTGTGCTTGTCTTGTTATAAAGTGCATTGAGGTTACATTACTTAATCAATACCCAGCACCCAGGTGACTAGCCCAAAGCAGGTATGCTTAAAATATCATGTATTTTTCCATTCTATTTACAGTGCAGTTTGGAATGCTGATTGCTTTGACCAGCAACTGGGAACTTTCAGAGCACCATCAAGATGCCATTTTGCTACTTCGCAGTATCAAAACGTTAATTCTTTGACTACCTAAATCCCATTTAAGTATCACACAATCATTTAGTAAAATTAAGTTGGAGGATCTTTTGTATCAGCATATGGGTCTTCCTTAGTATGCTAGAACATTTTTATCTAGGCAAGAAAATGAAATCTGACCTGCTAAATATTGTGTGCTTGTTGGAAAGAAAATGGAGTCAGCAGAAGGGGCCTACCATTCAGTCATGAGAGAAACAGAAACACAAATGCTGTGTGGCTTATCTCACTGCTAACTCTTTACCAAATAAATGAGAAAGAAAGAACAATTGTGTTTAAAATTTTGTAAACCCCTAGGGAAGGGGAACTTGGATTTATTTTAGTGCCTGAGGCAGAAGATGAGGATAGGCACAGACAGAACTGAAGAGCAGTTGTTCTCTTCTGAGCAGTAGGGACAGGACGAATGGAAAGACTTAAGCAACCTTTGCATTGCACAGTTCACAAACATACACATTCCCTTTCTGCCAGTCCACAATGTTTTTAGAGTGCAGAAGGTAATTATAATTGGCTTTGAAGATATTTTGAACAGCACACAGTTTTCACAGATAGATCTGTCCTTAACTTTTCTGCTCAGTTTTAAAAATATGTATATATTTTAGTCTTTATTTTCAATAAGACAGTTTCTTTATTTACAGTCAAAGGGTTGTAATTTTGAGATTTGTGACGAGCCTGTTTTTTTCTTAAAATCCTGTTGGCTTATAGTACATACTCCACACTTTGGAACATATCGTTATTTTCTAATACTATAATTTTGCTATAATGTATTATGTGTTTATGTGTGAAGCTGCCTACTACTGAAATTCTTGAAGCTGCACTGTGTATGTCTGTATTGTTCTCTGGATGCAGATGGCAACTGCAACCTTTTCTTCCAAACAGCACGTGCTGGAGGAGGTGTCTGACTGTCTATGTTTTTATGAAATAGGTCATTCACTTCTGATGTGAGGACTGAGCTTCTCTCTCTTTTCAGTCTGAGATGTTTCAGTCTTGTCTCCAGAGAGGATGTTCTATGCATCAGCATACAGACAAATCTGGTGGGGGTTAAGTTATGCCTCTCCTGTTAAAGCCAGGTAACCAGTCAGTTGAAGAGTAAAAGTGTTCTGGGAAAAACTGAACCATGTTGTTTAGTGGTAAGGCAACTCATCTGGCAAACATACTAGATCTCATATCTACTCCTTGCTCCCCATGCTTTTTAAATACAGTTATATATTTTATGCACTGATTCTGTAATGAGAAATATAGGAGTGCTCACTTAAATGGGAACAGGAGCTTATGAATCCCTTTAGACTACCTTTGCCTTCCACTGTTGCATCCCATAGCACTCCATGTGCATTTGCAGAGAGTCAGTCTGCAGAATTCACCCAGTTCATCCTGTTATGCCTGGTAAGCAGGACATTCTCCAAGAAGAAAAGTAGTTTTGGTTTATGATTGCTTGGCAGAGTCTTCAGACTTGGATTGTGGAATATAAAAGGTGGTCACCACAACTGTACCAATATTTTTGAGTGCAAGTTTCTGCTGTTGTGCTGGTCCTGGGCCTGTGGCAAGCTCACAGCTCAAATGAGACCTCTCACTTGGTCATAAGATCCCTACTTTTGAATCCTGAACAGACCATGAAGGTATAACACTGGGAATATTTATTATATTGCAAAAGACAGAAGAAAAATAAATCTTAGGTCAAAAAATAACTAATTTCTATGAAAGAAATCAAGAGTAGTAGCAATTGCAAGAATGTTGACAAACTGTTGGCAAAGCTGATGAAGCATACAAAACTAGTTGCACAAGTAGGTTGGAAAGATTTGTGTACTACTGTAAGTCTTTAGTCTTTACTGAAGATTATTATAATTTACAATATTGTTGGTCTGTTACTGAAAAGCAGGAATCAATTTCTAAGCAGTAGAAAATGCATAAATGAAGAACATCTTATTATCAGATTCCATCCAGTTATTTGGATGAGAGGAATCACAGAATCATCTAAGTTGGAAAAGACCTTGAAGATCACCTAGTCCAACCATTAACGTAACATTGACAGTTCCCAACTAGACCATATCCCTAAATGCTATGTCAACATGACTCTTAAACACCTCCAGGGCTGGGGACTCCACCACCTCCCTGGGCAGCCCATTCCAACACCTAACAACCTGTTCTGTAAAGAAATGCTTCCTAATATCCAGTCTAAACCTTCCCTGGCGCAACTTGAGGCCATTACCTCTTGTCCTATCGCTTATTACTTGGTTAAAGAGACTCATCCCCAGTTCTCTGCAAGTTCCTTTCAGGTAGTTGTAGAGGGCGATGAGGTCTCCCCTCAGCCTCCTCTTCTCCAGACTAAACAACCCCAGTTCCCTCAGCCGCTCCTCGTACAACATGTGCTCCAGACCCTTCACCAGCTTCGTTGCCCTTCTTTGGACACGCTCGAGGAATTCAATGTCCTTTTTGTAGTGAGGGGCCCAAAACTGAACACAGTAATCGAGGTGCGGCCTCACCAGTGCCGAGTACAGGGGTAAGATCACTTCCCTGTCCCTGATGGCCACGCTATTTCTGATGCAAGCCAGGATGCCATTGGCCTTCTTGGCCACCTGGGCACACTGCTGGCTCATGTTCAGCCGGCTGTCAATCAACACCCCCAGGTCCCTCTCTGACTGGCGGCTCTCCAGCCACTCCTCCCCAAGCCTGTAGCGCTGCTGGGGGTTGTTGTGGCCCAAGTGCAGCACCCGGCATTTGGCCTTATTGAAACTCATGCAGTTGGCCTTAGCCCATTGCTCCAGCCTGTCCAGATCTCTCTGCAGAGCCTCCCTACCCTTGAGCAGATCAACACTCCCACCCAACTTGGTGTCATCTGAAAACTTAGTGAGGGTGCACTCGATCCCGTCATCTAGATCATCAATAAAGATGTTAAACAGGAGGGGCCCCAAAACTGAGCCCTGGGGGACACCACTCGTGACCGGCCGCCAACTGGATTTAACTCCATTCACCACAACTCTTTGGGCCTGGCCATCCAGCCATTTTTTATCCAGCAAAGCGTGTGCCCATCCAAGCCACAAGCACCCAGTTTTGCCAGGAGAATGCTGTGGGAAACAGTGTCAAAGGCCTTACTGAAGTCAAGGTAGACAACATCCACAGCCTTTCCCTCAAAAGTATTATTTAAGAATCAGTGTTTTGAAGAAAGCAAGTAGAACCAATATTGGTTGAATTCTATCCAGGTATATTAAGGAAGATTATGCTGACAAAAATTATCTCAAATTTGTCCAAATTTAGCTGTAATAGTGTTTCTTGCCAATTCTGTTAACATTTTTGTTTTTCACTCAATGTTTTAATGTGATCCACAGTAATGCAAACATTTAAGAATTCTAATGTGCCTTTCAAATATCCTGGTCACCCTACTATGAAGATGTGTATAGTTTCTATGAAGGATTTTTCCTTTTTCATCCTTGGATCCTTGCCAGTGCATATGATCTTTGTCTCTCATTTAATATGTTTTATATATTCTGAAAAGAAGAAAATCTATGTTTTAAGGCTATTCATATCTGAATAGCAATACTATTTATTTGCTTCATAAGTGACTAGAAGGAATATTGTTATTTTCAACTGCCTAATAGGAAGATATAAAAATGATGTAGACAGTCATTTTGGTGGTTCAGAGTGGTACAGTAATAGATGGTGAACACAAGATACAACAAGGGAAATGATTTTTAAAATTTAGAAAACTTTCAAAATATAGGTGGTCTGAGATAATGATCAGATAAAATACATGCTGTTATTTTTGATCTATGGCTGAATGAACAAGCAGACTACAGCTACGAAAGAGTTTCTTCAAAAGTTTGTTCTTTCATGTTAAAAAATGAACTGAGATGTTCAAGTTCAAGAGCTGGCAGTGAGTGTGAAGCACTGAAATGAAGCTATTCTGAGTATTTTTTGAGTTTAATAAATTTTTATTTGGCTACCAATTAATAACGAAAACTTAAATTTTGGAATATGATAGAAGTAATACAAATGTTGATGAACCTTATTCAGTCTTTTCAGTGTATTAGCACTCTTTGCTGATTAAATGGAGTACAAATATCTCTGTGGCAGTATTTTGATTAACTTTTATACTTACTTCATCCTAAGTGTATTATTAGCATGACTGAAAACTCTTCTGAAGCCTTTCCATTGTCCAGTTGCAGTTCAGGAACGTGAAAGTCATCCAAAAAATAAGATACATTGGGAGAAGAAGCACCAAACACCTTATACATATGGGACGATGGTTAATACATGGCATGGAGATTTAGGAAATAAGATTCTCTTACTTGTCTTCGGCTTTGTACTGTTCCTTAAACAAGTAATTTTGCTTGGGATATGTTCTGCAGTACTTCTCCTTTCTTTTTTACCCTTAGGCTGAAACGGTTTCTTTTCTTGTCAGGTGGGGTCGTGGTAGATATATCTAAATATTTCACTGGTACATTTGCATCCAGGCTCCTATTTGTGAACCGCAAGATTTAGAGTGGACCTGAAAGGCCTTTTACAAAACGCTGCTTCCATGAGTGTTAGAGGCTTTTACTGTAGGAAGGAAGATTGAAGCACATTGGATGTGCAGCCATAATAGTCATCAGGTATATTGCACAGCTGAGGATTGTACTATATACTGGATTTCTGTTTGTTAGCACGCAATCAGTGTAGCTGTTGAAACAGGCCACTTTAGTGTTATATAATGTCAGATTTATAAGAAGTTTTAAAAGCATAAGATCGATGATCAACTAATCAGCTGAGGCTATCTGTGAAAGTAGACTCTGGCTATGTGACTTACATTTGGCAAGGCAAAAATGCTCTAGGGTAACTAGATAAACACTGCAGTGTTCTCCTATTGGTAGAACTATGATATATGTCTTTTAGAATCTACATAGATTAAGAAGACACATAAAATGACCTGTGAATATGGAAAAATTTCCCAGAAGATAAAGAATCATGAAAAAAAAAAAGTAAAAGTAAAAAAGTATATCAAAACTCAGACACTCATTGTGAAACCACCCTAAAATTTGGAGGTAGTTTGAACAAGTATTTGGAGACTGAGAATATTCTGGGGTATAATACTAATAAAAGGAGTATTGAAGGGAGACAGAAACTTTATGTTGAAGGATTTCAACAGTCCTTCACTATTAAACATTAGTACTGAATCAGGAGTAGGGGAGAATTATTTCTCATTGATTTGGTATGGAGTTTTCCTGTGTCTTTTTGGAACACCTAGTGACTGTTGTATCAAACTTCCTCTATTACATGAAATTGAGTTTGATGCAGTAAAGCAACTCCTGCAGTCCTAAAATCATATTAAAATAAGATCATGTAGCAGTCAGAAGAAAACAGCTACAGCTAATTGTTAAAATAGCTTCTGAGCTCTGCCTCATACACACCTGTAGTATAAATAATGTTTCTTCTGGTAGAATAGTCTAAAGTCCGTCATGAGGCTTGAGGTATGATGGAAGACAGCAAATCCCCACCCCCATAATCTGCTTTGATCATACAATTTACTTAAAAACTAACAGCATTCAGCCTGTTCTGAAAAGGCTTTGCTCCTGTGATTTATGTGCTGTTTGTTGTCAGTAAACCTTGGAGACAGGAAAGCTTATTTGATGCCTAGTAAATTGCTCAGATTGGATGTTAGGAAGAGGCTCTTCACTGAGAGGGTGGTCAGTCACTGGAACAGGCTCCCCAGGGAAGTGGGCACAGCACTAAGCCTGTCAGAGTTCGAGGAGCGTCTGGACGATGACCATAGTCATATGGTTTAGTTTTGGGTAGTCCTGCAAGGAGCAGGGAGTTGGACTCGATGATCCTTATGGGTCCCTTCCAACTTGAGATAGTCTATGATTCTAAAATATTAAAATGCCTAGAATGTTAAATGAATGCTAAATGTTTAATAAAAAAAGGTTTTTTTCATTTCTATAAAAATGTTACTTTACTTCTCTTAAAAAACTTAAAATAGCCCTTATAAAAGGTTTTGGTCTGCTGAGCTGGAAACCAGAACTCTAGTTATCTAAAGAACACAGGTTGGAAGAACATGTTCCATTATGTTCCCCTGTCAGCATGACCTATCATCATCTGACTGTTATGTTAAAGACATGAATTTTTATTTTCATTTAGTATTTAGCCTCTTTGATTTACTGAGAGTTAAAGGAGCTTGTGCTATCCTTTGCCCTGTACAATGTCTGATGAATTGGAACTGTCTTTTTGCTACAGAACTCCACAGGCCAGCTCTCAAATGATAATGATCTTCAGTCAGTACTATTCTCATCTGGTTTGTCTTAGAGATAATGATTTTCTCAGTCTTTATCTAAAGCATCACAATTGTATTTTAAAAGTATTATGAAATTACCACCTTTGCATGTGAGCTGTAAATGAAGAGAGGGTATGAAGCGTAAATAAGACCATGAAAAGTGGACAGTACTGATTGAGCAATCTAGAAAAAATATCTGAAGTGGTTCCCAGCAATCAGAAAAAATGTCATAAGGAAGGCAGGTAGGAAGAAAGGAGGGGGTGAATAAAAGAGGAAAATAAATTAAACCTGAAAGATTGAGGAATACATTGGTTCTAATTTGAATAAAATGTAACAAATGAATTCTATATGTAATAAATTCTATCAATTTATTTAGAAACACAAACCAATAGCATATACCTGAAGGCTAATAGGGAACCTCCTTGTAATTCTTTGTAAAGTTAGAAAAAGAGAGTGATGAATGTACTATTCATACAAGAAGGCATCAAAATGTTTTCCCTAGAAAGCAGAATTGATTCATAGTGGTACAGTAGAAGTCAGTACTCTGGTACAGAAATTAATTTCTTGCATTTTAGAGCTGGCTACCCAGTTTGCAGCTAATGTCAACCATTTTACCTTTAAGGAAGCTACCTGCCATATTTTATTGAATTTAATTTTGAATACTATGCATGATTAATTTTTAATAATTAATGATTCCTCAGAATCAATAAATGTGTGGTTACTTAGGCACTAAATCGCATAAAATATCCTTTTGCAATAGAGCAAGACTGGATTTTCACTTAATATGTACATATCATACCAATTACTTATTTTCTATTTTTCATAATCAGTTTGAACAAATAGGCCAACATGAAAAGAATTACGTTCTCACAAAACGTGTAATCTTGTCAGGATGCAAAGATCCCAGGGGATCCCAAGCTATTCTATCACTTTGCAAACTGTTTGGAGAGCTTCATAAATTTTATCACCAATCTTGTAGACACTGGTCACTTTTCATAGCAGTAATTGCTCCTTTTTTTTTTTTTTTTTTTTTTTTTTTTTTACAGAAGTTGTTATCTGCTTACACAGACTTGTATCAGGGACAAATGTAGCTTTTTTACATGGTACTGTGGATTTCATTCTATACAGTTGCACTGACTCACCCCAAGAAAGGATGGGGAGTAACAGAGAAGTGGTGTCACTTTTTGCCTGCCAGTCTTTCACTTCTGCTAGGGTGTTTATCCTGTTCTTCTCAAATTGTGAATTTGAGCAAAACTCATCTGATTCAGAACTATTTAGACACTGTGTCAATGGAGAAGATACATGTTAGTGAAGATTCTGATACTCAGTAATTCAGCAACATGCGCTTGGAAGAGCTTTTACACCTGCTTTGAGAATAATCCAGAATCTAAGCTTTTGTCATCTGTTTTCCCCATCTGTCCAACAGTTTATCTGAAATTCAGGAAATGTAACCAAATTTTGTAAGTGTAACCCATAAAGAAAACAAAATTTGAATTTGTAGATGGAAGAGGAGGCTGAGGGAAGACCTCATCACCCTCTACAACTACCTGAAAGGAGGTTGCAGAGAGCTGGGGATGAGTCTCTTTAATGAAGTAACAAGCGATAGGACAAGAGGTAATGGCCTCAAGTTGCGCCAGGGAAGGATTAGACTGGATGTTAGGAAGCATTTCTTTACAGAACAGGTTGTTAGGTGTTGGAATGGGCTGCCCAGGGAGGTGGTGGAGTCCCCATCCCTGGAGGTGTTCAAGAGGCAGGTTGACATAGCGCTTGGGGATATGGTGTAGTTGGGAACTGTCAGTGTTAGGTTAATGGTTGGACTGGATGATCTTCAAGGTCTCTTCCAACCTCGATGGTTCTGTGATTCTGTGATAGAATGTGGAGTTGTGGGCTGCATTATGTTAACAGTTTTATTTAACTGCCTCACCACCTTCTGGTGGCTCTGCCCTGTTAGTGGGAAATCATAAGTCTGTATTAGAAGACTGTCATGACTTAGGGCTCAAGAAGATTCCTTTAATAAAGAAAATGGCAGCATTCTGACTGGTCCACAGCAGAAATATAAACCAAAAAAGTGAAGGGTTTCAGGAAGGGCTGCAGAGTTTGGAAAGAGTTTGATAGGACTTCTAGAGGAAAAGGGAGTTGGAACCTTATTTGGAACTTGGAACTAGAAGGCAGAGGAAGGAAGTCATTGTGACAGTCTGTGGGGCAGTCTTATCAAGGGAAGTTTTTATATTTCTTTTGTGTTTGAACTCAGTGAGCTTTTTTCAGAGATTTGCGTTCTATTCTTAAACTGGATGTTATTTTTGATTACTGTTGTGTGCTTCCTGCAGATGAACAGTGCTTTAAAAAGAAAAATAAAAAGAAATAGAATAACTGAGAAATGTGATAGTCCAGGTGCCATGTATCAGTATCTGAATTCTCTTATTGCAGAGAAACTGTACATGACAGCCTTCTTAAAGAGGCATTTTGCGTCTGGATGGCTTTCTTGTAATTGCATCTGACTGGGTTAGTGAATTAGACTCATGAGGTATGCAGTAATGAGCTGTAGCAGAACTGCATTTCTCTGGCAACTACATTAAAAATGGGTCTCGTGCAGTATGAGTGCATGTCACTGTCAAGTTTCAAATCTGTGTTGATTTAAGTTAGCTTCGACAGGGTAAAGAAAACTCCCTTTTTTTTAATTCAGGTAATTTTTCTTTAGGTCTTGCTTCTAATCATTGTCACATTGAGCTCTTCAGATCTTTATTCCATATGAAAATGTGGACACACAAAATCACCACTACCACAAGCAACAACAAAAGTAATTATTTTCCAAATATGACATTCTTTTTAATCCTTTGGGAGCTTTTAAAAAGGTATTTTAAATTCATTAACCGCTTCAGATCACTGGTCAAAGTGTTTGTGAGAAAGGTAGAATTAATATGGGTATCCAGGTTTGTCTGTCTCTGTTCTTATCTTCTCCAACATACTGACTTCCTTTTGGGGATGGGGTAGCTGGGTTTGGAGAGGCAGGGCAGAGGCCAAGATCCTGTGTAGCCACAATGAGGATGATAGCAATGGGGATAACTCCTGAAGGATTGATAAATGTCTGTATAAATAAATGCGCATGTGCGCAGACACACGCTGGCATACATATGCAACTTAACCCACAGTTCTAGGGTTCTTTCCCAGTTGCTGTTTAGACAGCAAGAGCTGTGCTTCTGCATTCACACAGGAGAGTTCAAAAGCCTAAATGAGAATGTTTGCAGTCACTTGCCAATCGTTTGAGGCAATGCTGTACTAAAGATTAGGTGTATTCCTGCATTAGCTATTCCAGGGAGGGAAAGATTTTTTTCCTGTTTATAAAATGGATGCAGAGAGTTTTCCTTGCAGCATCATTAGCTTGAAGTACAGTGTTAATATTGCTTCTAACCAATTCCCATTCACCCACAAAAAATCTGTAGTTTGAATTAAGAGATGCTTTAAGCTTGAGCAAGTCAGCTCCTTGCAAGTTATCAGTTGAAGTTCCAGTTCTGCTTACTCTGTCTAATAGTGCAGTATATCTACAAGCCTGAATAAGCACACAAACATCAATTGCCTCTTGTTCAAGCTTGGCCTAGCTACTAGTTGTGGGCCTTAGGGCTTTAAACCACTCAAATGGAGATAAATGTGGCTGGTAATTCACAGTATCTGATGTTTCTGGGTGCCTTCAGGATCCTGTGAAAGGATACATGATTAATTTAGTCCTCTAAGTACCCTAATCAGCTTGTGGGGTACTTTTTGTGTCAAAGAATGAGGTACACAGCAGCTGATATGGGGGATTGCTGAAGTGAGTTAGGATTTCAGTCACCTCCTTTCTAGAACCTTCTATTGACTAAGCCATACCTTTGGATACAGCTGGTTCATGCTTTTGTAACACATCCCATGGCAGGTCCTTGTATACTCCCTCTGGGGATGAAGGGATTCTAGACCCTCATATCCTGATGAGATTCAATATATTCCTCCCTTTTTGGTTTCTTACCTATATAGGATAAAGCTGTAGGAAGAGGAATTCCCCATCCCTCTTAATTTTTGGTAGAGGAAGGATCACAGGAGAGAGCGAATATCCAGACTGCTTCATGCCATTCTTACCTTTGGGAAGTGCTTTCATGACAGGGTTCTGCTGTCTTGTAGTCATTTTGTGCACCTTGATAAACACTGTTGCTTTAGTTTTCTTAGCTTATCTACGAGCCACGGGGCCTTCGAAAAAGATACCATGATTCTTTTCTCTTCTGGCTTGCGACAGCTTCTGGCAGAAATGCAGGTGTGATGAATTTTTAGGTGACTAATTTTACTGATAAAAATTAGAAATGAAGCTGATAAAGATGGCTGTTGTTGGGCCTAAGTTGCAGAAAGGGTTTTTTGGACCTTGTGTGGACTTCTACATGTTAGGGGCCTGGAGTTCAGTACCCTCCTTCATTGTTATTTCATTAAATTGTGGGCTAGTAGTTCCATCTGTTTTTCATATGCGTGTCAGTTCTTTTCCCCAAAGATTTACTATTGTAAGTGCCACTACCATATATATACCCATTAACATTTCGTTATGGTTTTAATTTTTAAAAGCACTCCTATTGAACACATTCATCTAGATTTCTTATTACATCTATTCTAGCTATACTCACTTTCCAGAGTATCCATCAAACTAAATGATTTTTGCCCCATAACTCATTTAAAAGAATTACTTCTATAGTGCAGAGTTCTTTTATTTACCCCACTTTAAATTCTCAGTGAGCACTCAGATTGTATGTACTTCTTTTCAGTTATAGCTGAGTTGAAGTGCAGAAGCCCTGAGAAAGTAAAGGAAGTCTCTTTAAAACTTCTGTAACTCAAAAGTTCATAAGGCTTCTTATCCATGCAAGTTTTCCCTCTTTTTTTTGAGGCAGTATATTTACAAAATCACTTTGAGTGGGCTGTTAAGTTAAACTATGCCATTCCTTCAGGCTTATTGCCTAATTTTATATTGCATTTGCTTCTTTGTAGGGATAATTTATGCACAAAGTGTTGTTGTTACCACTCCATCTGAGTTTAAAAACTTGTCCCACTGACCAGTATAGTAATGTATCCTAATTACTCAAGAACAGAAACTGGTTTAAAGAAGCAGCATATTTAAAGTAATGTCATATTGACATTAATAAGCCTAGAAGACATCAAAGGCTTCATTTGGAAAGAAAACCTCTGCTTTGGAGTGACACTTTTTCCTCATTGTCACTGTGAAGATGGCTGTCATTTTCGCTGTTAGAAAATAAAGGCATCAATGAACATTAAAATAATATCAGCACTTAATGTAATATACAGTTAAGTGATGCAAAGACATGAAGATTAGTTTGTGATTGTGTGTACTTAAATTACACTTTGGGGTTCTTGTGTATTGCCTATCTTGTGAAAAAATTGTAAACGATGTGCTAATTCTTTCTGTCCAGGAGAAATCAACTTTGGGGCTCTATGGATACATAATGCTTCTGTGTAAATCTAGCAGGAGTCAGCAGGGCTGAACTTGCTGGGAATATCTTTTACTCAATCCAGTTCAACAAGAAAGCCAAAGAATAGAATCTTAAAAACAAACATGGTATATGGAAAAATACCTTAGCAAATAAAACATTGACATCTCTTACCAGATTGCATAGGCACATTATGTTTTCTTAAAGATTTCCTTTTTTGCAATTCAGTTGCTGCTGGTTTATTTAGATTGTTATTTTGCTTTGGATAAATTGCATTGGATATGATGATGTTTTTGTAGAAGCCAGACATGTCAAATGCCAAAGTCTGGAGAAGACAATGAATTTCTGTTAAATGTGGAGGAAAATTTAATATTGGATCTTCAGTTTTTCTTCATGAGGGTAATGTTGATTCTCTCCACCCTGATGGCCCAGTAACTGCTGTCAGTCAGTGTGTTGGCCTTTAGCCAAGGGTCATGAATTATCAGATAAGCAGAATAGCTTGGAGCTGTACAAGTATTTAGGTGTCAGTAGGATTTGGCCTTGAGAGTAATGTGTCATATACATCCCAGGTATGGTCTGGGATTTTAAGGTGTTCTCTAATTCAATGAATTCAGAAAGGTGTTTATCTTTCTTGAGAAGATTTGGCTGTTACTGGTTCTGCCTTCTATATTTTCACACCACTGCCTGTAAAAAGCAGTAGATTAGCCAAAGCATTGGAAGTACTGCTCCATTCCTTCCTTGCAGCTCTGCACAGTGTGCGGCTTTGCACATAATCTGGATAGCTAGACATTTGATCAAAGTGTAAGGGGCAATCTGGTACTTGTATCTGAAGATGCAGTAGGTGACCCTGGTGACTTTTTTTCTACATGAATCAAACTGTTCTAATATTAAACCTCCTTATGAAAGTACTGTAGAACTGTGAAAGTTAACGTAGGAATAGAGATCAGCTTTCAAAACTTAAGGCAATTGGGTGAGATTTACCCACAGTGTGGACAGGCTAATCCTGGCTAACTGTGCTTAGGTAAAGTGGTGCTGTGTTGTGAAAACCAAGGTGTAGACATCACATCCTGAGAGAACCTTTCAAATCAGTACTGTTCAGTTTTGTCTGGAGTGGGTATGGGAATCCTGTGATTTTATTTGAAAGGGATGTTATTAGGATTGGCAGTGTTGATGTTTGCCATTTGCTTTTTGGAGTGTGGGTTTTCTATTGATGTATTTAATAAATACATTTGCAAAATGCACATACTACCAGGTTTCTGCCAAAACAGCTGGTTCTGTATTTAGCTGTCCTTGAAGTGTTCCAAAGAACATCTGTAATAATAATCGAATTGGGAGGAATGACCATGGGCAATATATTTTGCAACTTTTTAATCCCATTGAAAACACTTCTGTGGTTTTTAGTGTGACTATTCATGTGAATAATTTCAAGCATTGTGAGAAAAGGTTGCATCATCAGGCCTCCAGAAGGAAAATAGGTTTTAACTGATGGATTCAATGAGGTTATTAGAAAAAGATGCAAGGAAAAATATATTTTAAATCACAGAATATCTCTTGATAGTGCCCTTAATATTAGGGCTGAGCATTAGTTGATTAAAAATTAGCTAGTTTTTACTGGGGACATCTTGAATTCTAAACAGTTAAAAGAGAATGGGAGTTGTCTTCTCACATTCAAATATTTTGATATTGTCACTATGGTATACCTGACAGTGTATGTGCAATAGCTGTCTCTTCCCAGTACTTAGGAAAATTCTCTTGACTTCATATTTCACAGAAACTCTCCTAGCAGATACTGCTGTACAAAAAAAGCCCAAACAAACCAACAAACACCCACACCATTTTTTTCCCTTCACCTTAATATGTTTTAGATAATTTTATGCCTAAGAAGTTAAAAAAGTTTTCCCTTGCTCTAATGGAATTTGGGGGGAATATGGAGAACTTTAGTTTCAGTTCAGGCAGATACTGCTCGATTGGGTTCAGAGAGCTGACAGTAAGTCTTCTGAAATACAGTGAAGTTCAAAGTAGTGACTGAGTTCATTCAACTGAGTAAAATCTCACTCTACTCTCAGAGGGGAGGATGCAGGCACATCCAGATTATTTTGCTTAAAGAGGTATTATGAACTGTAATTTTGGACCTATCTAGAATACATCATCTAAATATCAGGCAGATCACTGCTTCTGTAGCTGCTCACTCTCAAATGTGTTTTTCATTGGCTAATGAGAAATCTCACATGAAGAACAAATTGTAATTGAGTGGGCAACATTTTAAGATACTCCATTGTCTTACTGATTTCAGTTTTAGAGTAGAAATCTACATATTCTGAATTGCCATCGTCATGGTAACACTTTTATGGCTGATATTCGGAGATCCCATTTTTCTCGTAAACTTGTAAGTGGCCAGAGTAAGGTAATCACCACAAAGTGGTGAGGGATGCCTTGTTGATGCCAAGTATTAGATCCATTCAGAAAGAGCTGCATGCTTTACAATTAATCTACCCAAGTTGTATCACAGCATCACTTCAGAGCGTGGCATTGGGTTTTGGTTATTTTTGATTTTGTTTTAAAGGATGATAGCAAAGTTTCCACCTGATACATAAAGTAATGGGGAAGATAAAGAGACTCCCATTAAGTAATGTGAGGGAAGACATTTAGTAAATGAGACTTCAGAATATTTGTCTCTGCCTTATTGTTGTCCCTTCTCAGATTCCCCTTTCCAGAAACAGTGTTGCCTCCTTCTTACACTCTCCTAACATATGTTTATTCTTTCCTGGATTCAGAATCAAGTCAAAACAAAATCCAAACCCCATATTTTAATGAAATCATCTGTGACTGCTTGCAAACTAGTGATGCCAGAGTCATGTCCCCATTGTCTTAGTAACTGTTGGAAAAAAGCTTCACCTTTTCTGATTTATCTAGTGCTGTGTTACAAATATATACTAGACATTCAATATTTCTAATAGAAAAAAACACATTCCCACTACTGGTGTCACAAGTGTGAAATTGTTCTGATGCATTCAGATTTTACTCTTGTGAAATTATATGCCAAAAAAATGTTAAAAAAACCTGCAATGTGAATGATGGGGTGTTACTTGAAAGAAAACCTCATTAAATACTTCAAAAAGCATGGTTCTCCAAATGGAAAAGATAATTTTAATGTTTTTAAAAAGCCTAGTTAAGAAATTAAAATGGCAATATAAACAAAAGAATGCATAATAAATAAAATGAAAAAGATAACCAGTATGAATTAACACATATGAATAGATATAAATAAATCTGCAGGGGAAAAATAATCTTTTGGTATTGTGGATAAAGACAATAAGAATTCTTTGAGAAAGAACATTCACAAAGCCATTGGAATGGTGTAGATCTTTTATTTTTTAAGGATAGGAATTGATGAAGTGGTTTTAAGAACATTGCAATACTAGAAAGACTAGAAAGTCTTAAAAAGGGCAGAAGCTATACCAGCATTTGAAAAGTGGAAGTAAGATGTTTTAGATGGTGGTAGGCAGATTAGCATTAAACTAATCCAAAGAAAAATCCTGGAGAGGTCTGATAACTGGAGGCAATGAAGGTGCATGATACTTTTGGGATTAGTTAACAAGAAATTAGCTAACAAGGAATCCAATGCTGGAAAACAGTTTCATGAAACAACTTTAATAAAATGTTTGTTAGGTTATGCATTTTAACAAAGTTGACATATTTAGTGCTCTAAATTATTTAGCTTACTTTGATCAATTTAACATCATTAAAATTAGTATTCTGCAAAGACCAGCATATCACAGATTTAATGATAACTGATATCCCACAGAAACTGTAAACAGAAAATCAGGTAATGGGTTATAACCAGGTCCAGATGATCTTTTCTTCTCCTGAGGCTGTTTATCATCATTATAACTTATCTGCAAGGAAACATGAATTTGTTGCTAGTAAATATTATAGATGTCATAAACATTGGTTTAGCAACCATTAAACAAAATCAGACAGAGTTTTACAGCACAGTATAGATTGCATGATAGCATAGTCTCACTTGAATACGGTATACATTTATGAACAAATGATATAAAACATACATGCATACATACAATGCATACCCATTCAGAGAACTGAATTCTGGAGAAGCTGTCATACAGCAAAGAATTTAAGTGCTGTGTGTAGCCAATATGCATATGTCCATAATGCAAATGAGTGGCTACAAAAGCAACAATGATTCTGCAATACTTGAGAGAAAAATCAAATGAGGAGTAGACAGCTGTTACTGCACTGACATTAGCACATTTTTTTGGGAAAAAATATTATCTTAATTCTAGTAATGACATGTTCAAAAGGTTTTTGACTAAAATTATGTGGATAATTTATAATTTGCCTTTTTTTGTATTTTTTCCTGACTTTTTTCCACATTAAAAAAATCACCCTTATATCTTAGGCTAAAATAAATTTTTTCCTTTTTTGTAAGGTTTTTGATTACTTTGCATACTTTAACACTTACAGCATTTTTTAAATAAAAGAATTAATAAAATGTCAAAGCAAAATAATTTAGATAAGAATTAGTTCAGCAGATGAAATATAATTATATAAAAAAAAGGTTTGCCCCAGATCTGACCAGATCCTAATTTTGAAATATTTTGGGGCAAGGCAAAAGACTAATCATGACTGTATGTCTTTCTTGGAAACATTTTCCTAGCTCAGCTAGGTAATGCGATCCAGGCATCTCTTTGTGAAAATCTACAGCCTAGACACTGCATGTGATCAGACTAGACAAAAATGGGTTCTCTGGGCCTTAAAGTCTAGGACTCTTTGAACTAGTCCATCATCTAATTTTGGCATTGTATACAGCAATTAATGGAAAATACATTAGTTCTGAGGAGAGAACCAAAAGATAGTTCCGAGAGAGTTGTTTTTTTCCATAACTTAAATAATAATGATTTCTTAGTCTGTCTTTATGGGATTCTTTAGTCTTAAATGTTTTTTACTCTGTATTACATATTGATTTACTTATGAAAATAATCTCACTGTCCACTCAGATCTTTTGGTAAAAATATTTTAAAGAAGACCTTGTAACAATTTGTATCATCAGAACAGAATTTATATGGATTGTTCAATTCTGCAAAGTTTTCCCAATATTCTTAAGAAAATACAGTGCTGAATAAATTTAAAGTCAGAAAAATTTCAGCCAGACTGTTTTTGTTCATGAAATTCTGATACGAATTTAGGATTTGTTTTTTCTAAGTCAAGAATGTACAAGTTTGAAAGTGCTATCTTTAGAAAAATCTTAGAGCATTTGAAAAAGTCTCCTTTTTTGTTTGTTTGTTTTCAAGTAAGCTGTCAAAATAACTTAAAATGAGTTGCATTTGCTTCCCATGAAATTTGTACAACACAAAATTCCAGTATGAGAGATGATCACAATTGGTGAATAATAGAGGCCAAAAGAAGCTGAATTAAGCTAGTCTCTCTGTTGTAGAGATCTGTTACGAGTATGCTTTTATGGGATTTGACCTGCTGCTTGTCCTGCTGCAAAATAATCCTATTGTGCCAAAAGAAGTTCTTGTAAGCAGGAGCCTCAGTTGAATTGACTCAAACTTAGAGCTTTTATACAAATATAAGTTATTTGTATTGCAGCTGAAAGATGGTGAATCTGTCATTCAGCTGTTGTTTAGCAATTTGCTATGAATTATTTATTATTCTGACATCTCTGTTCTTTTTCTGATATACAGGAAAATTGCTGCCGAAATGCAAGTGTATTTATGCAAGTAGAACGAGTTAGATTAACTCAGTGGGATATGTATTTTATAACAATAGCATGTTGTGTGTTTTTGTTTTTTTCTGTAAGACAGAATTTAATGGATTTTTTTTTCCTGAATTCCCTTGTTTATGTTCAGTAAGGCAGATAGATAGTTACAAGGAGGATGGATATCTGTGGTCTTCTATGAAATGCATGATGCAGTAAACGAGACATAGAGAGATTTCTGTGATCTTTCTATATTCTTAAGTATTTTTTTCTAACTCTAGAGAAACTGCTGTATTTTTCACTCTGGCTTCTTCATTTATCCCAATTCTTTTTTTGGATAAGTTATAAAAGTTCAAGTGAGGCATATGCTGCTTAATTAAAATACTTGCAAAACTACCTATGGCTGTGCGGTGAGAGTACTCAGCTGGTCTGAGGATGAATGGCACTACCTTCTCGTCCAAATGTACCTGGGAAAACTCCCCATTCTTTTGATTAGGACACAAGAGAGTGGCTTAGGATATGGGGGAATGGTGTAAAGCTATGTCAGGAGAAGTTCAGATTGGGTATTAGGAAAGAGTTCTTCACTGAGAGGGTGGTCAAGCACTGGGACAAACTCCCTAGGAAAGTGGTCGATGATCCCAAGCCTGTTAGTGTTCAAGAAGTGTTTGGACAATGCTCTTAGGTATGCGATTTAACTTTTAGACTGCCCTGTGTGGAGTCAGGAGTGGGACTTGATGATCCTCGTGGGTTCCTTCCAACTCAGGCTATTCTGTGATTCTGTGTTTTGGTTATGGACCAGAGTACTTTTAACCTTTTAATTGGCCTCTTCCCAACCTTTTTCCTTCCAGTTGTTTCCTGCGGTTATACAGGTACCACAGTGAAACTATACACAGCCTCTCTCCCTCCTTTGTTCTTACTCTTCCTACTTAATTGATACAGAAGTGTATTGTTTATCTAGATTTTGATTTATTGCATCATTTGGCCATTGGTTGTTTCTTACGTAAAAGGTGGAAGAGAAGTGTCATTCACATAATGACTGTTTAAAGTTACTCCCCTGTCTGGCTCAGACTTCTACAGTTGTTTTTTTGTAAGCCAGAATTTTACCGTATTTCATAAGATGCAACTAAAGGTACAATGATCACATATGCATCTGGTAATGTTACAGAAGCCATCTCTTCCCCAGTGATTGCTGAAATCCAAACACAATGGATAAATACCATAAGGAGCAAAATTAGGAATTTATATGTACATGAAATTGCCATTGTTAGTTGCAGTGTGAAATTTGGGAAACATTACAGAAGTGCAGAGCAC
Organism: Strix uralensis; assembly: GCF_047716275.1. Classification (NCBI taxonomy): domain Eukaryota; kingdom Metazoa; phylum Chordata; class Aves; order Strigiformes; family Strigidae; genus Strix; species Strix uralensis. The sequence continues at coordinate 61,630,570 of NC_133974.1, forward strand.
CATGTTGAGAATAACTATTGATTCTGTCAGAATAGGCTTGGAGTGGAAAAATAAGGATCTTCCAAAAATCTGTTATATAAGAATAATGGGGAGAAAGAGGCTCTGGTTTAAGCTTGATCTCGCAGTACAAAGAATGTAGAGCAGGTAAATTGCACAAAATGGCCTGACATCATTGCACAAAGTTTCCACATTCATGTCACGGTGACTCTTGCTGAAATGAAGCCAAACTTGCACCACTTACAATTATGTTGTTAAAGTGGGAGATCTACTAATTATGTTTTAGGAGTCTGAAGAAATCCTATACTGAATGAGGAAAAACTGTCTCCTTGGCTTATTATCTGAACTCTTTAAAAAGTAATCTTACATTAGAATTGTTACATTAAACTATCTTCTTTTGAATGTATTTTAGAGAAGATATAGACAGTTAGATGCTTAGAATGTGTGAGTACATCCAGTTTCTCTATGCTAAGTCTCAAAATGTTATATATGTTTGGAATTTTGTGGTATTCATATGAATGATGAAATTATCGTCTTTAGATGAGATAGTCTGCAAGAGAAGTTAAACTACTTGGTCAGTTTTGAAGATCATGCTTTTGTCATTTGTTCAAGGCTGTGCAATGTATCACTGAAGATTAAAGGCTAAAACTGCTTAATCTTGAGTATTTGTTGCTCACTTTATCAGCTGGATAGGATTTTCAAGGAGATACTGATAGTATTTTCATCTGCTGGTAGAACATGTGAAATAAATCAAATGATGATGATGACAAAATAATATCTGTTCAAAGCATTAGTAAAGCAGTCACTTCATGTCACTTCTACAGTTTAGTAGTTTTATAATACTTGCCTGTTTAATCCATGTATGTTTCAATGTGTCTGAGATGTCTGCAGATTATTAACAGACATTGGCTTAAAGACAAGAATAAAAATAAGTTAAATGATCGTATTTTGATTGATGCAAAATTAATTGAAATGCTATCAGTATGAGGCATTTGAAAATTCATCATTAGAATGTTGAATACATTGAGTTGCAGAACAGACAGACCACAGTCCACTGGGGTGGTTTAATTTCAACATCCTATTAGCTTAATTTAGGCAAAAACCAGATACTTAAAATTTTCAGATGGGTGTCAGAAAAAGGAAAGAAAAAAGAAGAAACAACATTCTTCAGTTTAACTTTGTGTGTGTGTGTGCTCTGAGGATTTCACATCACAAATAGGTAAAGTCAGAGTGGTTTAGTCCACAGCTATTTTTAATATCTTTTTTTTTTTAGTTCAGAATTTAAGCATAATTGACAGTTAATAGATGAATTAATTTTATGCAGATTAATATTTCCCTCTAATGTAAATAAATCCCCCTTGAAAATCACATCCCTTCTAAAGGGGAGTATGCCAAATCCAAGTTTTTACTAGAGTCACTAAATTGTATGTGATGCCTGATTACAGTAAATAAGCTAAAGTAAGTATAAATGCGAATCTTCAGAACACCTGCATCAGCCTAATCTGGTAAAGGCTTGCCATGAGTTCCTCTTAAGTATTTTAGAGGTATTCAGGTTGCATTTTCATGTACAGTATGACACATGACAGTTGTATAATCACTCTGTAGCCTTTATTGTAGTTTCTCCATTTTTGCCAGTATAGCTTTCTTCCATCATCTCCCCCCCTCCCCCATCAGGTATAGAATGTGTAACACTACAAACTGGAGCATTTGAAAGCTTGAATCTTCAGAATTAAAATCCTCAGAAAAAGGCTATGCATTAACCTCTTTCATCTGTTTACAATACAATTTTATGTTTCTTGGTCACATCCTGTTTTTTTTTTTTTTTTATTATGGAGCGTTACAGAAGTGTAAGATTTTTCCAGGCTTCTTTTAATCCTCAGATGTGGTCTTTTGTTTTACTGCTTTCCATTTGTACCCTGTCTTGAACATAAAATGACAGATTTCCTTCTTAATGTTTTTTTGTGTTCTTTTGTAAATATTTTCTATAATTGTATTTAATGCTTAAATAGTTCTAAAGCACTAAGTAATTAAAGCAAGTGAGAATCCCCTACAAAGCCAGGCAGAGAAAGGTATTATCTCCATTTTGTATCTAGTAAATGAAGTTACGAAGAGGTTATAAGCAAAAATTTCCCATTAACTCTTAGTGTCCACATGAGGCATTTGGAGCATAATCTTTTCTCCAAGTACAGGAAACTACAGTTGGAAACTTCAGAAAATTTGCTGCCAAACTGTTACCACTCTCTTTTCTGCTTGTCAAAACGTGCACAAATAAAGAAAAGTACACATGAAGAAGGTGATATCTGGTTATCTTTTCAATAGGGCATCAAAGGCATATCCTTTATAGCAGGTCTGCTCTAAAGTTCTTAGAGCTATCCTTTGGGAAAGTTAACATTAACACTGATAAAGCAATTTATCAAACTTGTTTTCAATATCTAGAGAACTGTTCTGACTTGCAGAAATTTTGATTAAAATTTTAATCCAAAGCATAAAAAACTTCATCTCATTTGGTTTGCTCAAGATTTTAGTTTTAATTACTCAAATGTTTTCTTAAGTGATATAATAAGAAAGTTTGTGAAATACTATCACTTAGTTGGCTTCTTATTGATGTGTGTTTAATTTTCTTCTAGTTTTTTTTCTTTTATAGATTTTCTCAAATCATTGTCCTAACTGAATGAATAATGTAAAAAAGCTATTGTAAAATTCTCTCCTTTTTATAGTGCCCTTGCAGGTCCTTTTGGTCTGAACAGAACATCTTGAGTTCTTCTACTCGGTGTTACCTGGACTTCTAATAATTTCTCATGACCTCTGAAACCAAGATCTTTTTAAAAGTGCAGTGCCAAACTATACTATAATAGCTCAGGTCTCATCTTGGACAATCTTTTGCAATCTTTCAAGTTTTTACTGCTGTTTCTAACCTCCAGCTACTGATAAAAGTTCTAATATCAATTATTGAGACTGAAAAGCTACACACACTATACCTCTGATTAGATGCCACAGAATGATAATCACCCTTTTTGTAACTGCATCACATGGGGACTCATGATCGGAGGTCCATTGTAGGTCCTATGTGGTTTCTAGTCAGTAATTGTTCCTGGTTTTGTGTTTGTGGAGCTGATTGTTCCTGATATAAGTTTTGAAATTTGCTGGATTTCCAGCTCTGCTTTTCAGACTTCTCTAGCTGCTAGAGAACTTCTAGTTCTGTTTTCTAGACTGTGCTACTTTAATAAGCATAGGCTTTGTTCTGTTTGTATAATTAACGAACATATTAAATAGTATTGACTGTAGAACAGAATTTGCAGAATATTGCTTTTTGTATCATTTCTTTTCCATGATGATTACTGCTAATCAGTCTTCAAGTTTCATACTTAGAAAAATTCCAGTTGGTAATCTGACCTAGCTTTTGCTTTCTCTGTGTAAAAATATGGAATATAGGTAATTTATCATTTAATCTAAGAAGTGCTTGGTGTTTCACTTAATTTTCTTACCTTTCATTTGCACTGAGGTAATTGACAAGCTTGGCATAAAAAACATTTTAAAAAATTTTTATTATAATACTTTGGCTATGGCTCTCTGTAGGATATGCTAATGGGATAGATGCCACACAGCTCTTTACCTGATTTGATGAGTTACATCTCTGAATAAATTTTGTATTAGCTCCACTATCTCTTTAAAGATAATTAACTCTTAGCTCTTCCTTCCTATTCAACCTCCCTAAATGTATTGTGTAGCGAGAAGAGTCTTCTGGGTGTTTTGTCATCTGTTGAGATGGAAGCAAGACTGGAACAAGAGTACCATGAGTTCACATTGTTCATAGTTTAAAGGATTTGTATGAGAGTATATGACAATCTTATAATAAAAAAAATAAATAAAAATGAGTAGTTAAGTTCTTGCTGTCTTAGAAAAAAGATCTCAGTTCCTTGAGGGGACAGGTTTGTGACTGTCATTCTGTCCTTGTTCATATCACAGCAAAACAGAATCTAATTCTGGACAGAGATTTTCCATATTATAGTGGATTCAGTTTATTGTAACAGTTTTACTGATGCTACTTTGGTGATCTGTGTTCTTTGCTATAGAAGCAGAATAGTTTACTTGGCAAAATGCACAGGGTATTCATGAATGGAAAACTGGGAAGAGGAAAATAAGAAAATATACTTCTTTTATTCTTAGAATGATGATTACCTTCTCTTATCTTAAAAGATGTGTGATTATTCACCTTTTTTCATTGTCGGCTGTTTTACTTCTGGTTTAGCTTTGAGGAATAGTAATAGAGCTGTTGAAAACACCAAGTTAGACTTAATTTAAAAATCAATAAAGCCAGATAAAACACTTGCCACTACACCAACTGAATATTTAGTTAGTGGAAACAATCAACGTTTTCAAAAAATGAGCAATTGATCCAGTTGGTCTGTTATAGAAGTTAGCCTCATATAAAGTAATTTGAGTCTTTTTTGTGCCACCATATTTTTTCTCCATGATTACTTTTTTGCATTTAGCAAGAAATACATACAAACAGCTTCTAAATTTCAAACACCTTCCTTTTATCTCATAGCTTTTATAGTAACCTTTTATTAGAAGACAGTCAATTACTGTCCTGTGGGAAAAAGGATAAAAACATCTAAGATTCTCCAGTGTAAGGAAAGTAGGAGAATGTATGCTGACATGGAAAATGGAAGAACACTTCCCAAAAAGCTGTAGGGATATTTGACTGTTGAGATATTACAAAGATTATTTATAATCTTGGGTATGAGAAAGTGAGAACCTTAGAGCTTGATGAAAGACAAGAAGATTCTTTTCCTGAGAAAAATGTAATGCTTGTGAAGATGAAACATGACTAAAAAAAGAATGCTGTTCTAACTTCCTTATATTTTGATAGCCTATACTAGGTTCAGCAGGGGCTCATCCAGTTAACATGGACATTGTTTGAAAAAGTAAATGTTTGCAAAAGTTATTCTATGCTATTGATAATTTGAGATGTTCTTACCTACCAAGCATAAAAGAAAATGTTCTTTCCAAATGAAATTTCTGATCCCTAATTTGTGATTCTTATGCCAGGTGATGTTGTCAGCATACTTTCTTTGATTGGGTAATTAGCAGCTTTCTTTTTATTTATTTGCTGATTTTGGAGGTCTGTTGTCCCAGTAACATAAAAAAACCACTTTGGGGCAAGAAGCTTCTATTCAAATTAATATAGCTATATTAGAGTTCAAGCAATCCTAATATCAGATGAGCATGTCAAAGAATTAAACAATTCAATATAAAAGTAAGACTTAGCATTTCTTTAATTAGCCCTGAATAATAACAGCTGTTTTATTGGACTGGAATAGTTGAGACTGTAGTTTTTTAAATAGTATTTTTAGTAGCTAGCTTGAATTTATCCAAGTGAACAAACCCATAAATATATACGTTTAAAAGCAGATGTGGAAGACTAGTGGTCACAGTTCAATCCTGTTACCAAATTACTTGGTTTGTATTTACAAGTGACCCTCAAAACTGATGCTTTTATTCACAGATGCAGTTTGAAGCCCAGCATGAAATGGTAAGGGAACTACTCTGGAACTGTTTTTTCTGGGTCATACTGGCTGCTGTATTTGATGCTGCCTGCATCTACCTTGCAACTGGAGGAGCTGACCAATTTTTTTCCATTTCTATTTTCCATAGGGATCATATTTTATAAAAGGAGTTAGATGCTCCCATAGCCTGCTTATATCTCATACTCATGCCACTTTTAAATCCTTAAATCTTTGCTTTTCTTCATGCTCTAAACCCCCTCAATCTTGATATTACAAACAGGTCACACTTACAGCTATCGAGAAGTTAGGAATTCAGTATCACCTCAGTGTGCACTTGCAGGAACTGTCTCAAGCCAAAATGCAATGGTGGCTACCATTTTATTTTACACAGAGCACCTTATGCAAAGGCTTTTCTGGAGTGAAAGCTTCTAGCTACTCTTAGCGAGTGTATAAAGAAATGACTCATTAGGCTTTGAGGAAAGAAAAAACTATGATCATAGCTCAGTAGGCCTTGATGATAAAGGCTGTCCACAGGGAAGGGGAAGAGTAGTGCTTGCGTCTGTGCTTGAGACTTGTTGTATATATTTTACATGATTGAGGCATAGTGTAAAATGCTGAAAAAGTCCTTGCAGCGTGAAGTGGAAGACAGGCTGCTTTAGAAAGAAAGAGTAATTCCCTGGTTCATTTTTCAAAAGTGAAATGGTGAGTAGAGTTTTAGGAGACAGTTGGAGACTCTGGATTCCAAGTGGGCAAGGGCATTCTGTGGTTGTACTAGGGAGAGCCTGTTCTGTCCTTTGTTTTTCCCTGTAAATTCCCAGAGGTGTGGATTGTTGCCTATTTTGTTTCTATTTTGCCTACTTACACCTTTGTTGAAGACTTTTCCGACACTGATTCAATCACTGTGGTAATGTGGTTTAGGTCACGTTTTATCATTGTATCCAAGTGTACACTTTAAACAGAGTCCTGATTCCATTGCCTTCAGTGGAACTGAAGCAAGCATTAAACATTCTTTGGATTTAAAGCCTTCTAAATGCTTCCTGTACACTGCTGAAGTAAACTACAGAGGTACACCACAGAAGTAGAAAGCTAGCTGTGGAAATGCAATAAGCCAGATGATATAGCTGTGTTGATATGTTGATATCAGTTGTGCTGCATTAGGAATTCATTTGGTTTGCAGTCTCACTGGCAACCACAGTTGTAGATTTGGGGTTTTTTTCTTCTTAATACTGTTTGTAGAAGATAGATGGTTAAATGAGTCTGATGAAAGACAGTGCTGAAGTATCTTCAAGGTATACCTGAGCCAGTGTCTGGCCATGTTCCTTCCTGTGCGTAGGCTTCTTCCTCTCATTCAGCTTCAGAAACAAAAATAACACATAAGAAAGAAATTCTGATTTTTGATTCCAGGTGAACTGATGAATGCCAGCAAATACTGGTGTTGTGAATATTGTTACCATCCACTGGTACCTCTTTTTGTGTAGTAAATTTGATTTAGGATCCTGTCATGCAGTGTTGTTTGAGTTAGTAATTTTTAATTGCTCATCAACAAAAAAAAAAAGACATTGAAGGATAAAACTGACACTCTGTAGTGGAATTTGTTACCCCTAAGTACCATAAAACAGCCACACCAAATTTATTTTTTCCACTTCTGGTATCCACAATTACTTTTTCTCAAGACAAAATTCTACACACTGACCAATTACACACAGCTATGTTTCTATAAGCAATAAAACAGGCTTATACGATGGTATTTCAGTTTTACACTAGGATTTCAAATAGCGTGTAAGAGGTAAGCACATAAATTCATAGCATGTGTTTCTTGTGATTTCCTTCTGTAATCTCGCTCTTTAATTTAGTTTAAAAGTTGTCTATCTTTTCAAAATCACTTCCAATGTCAGTTGCTTTATTACTTTTTTACCTTATCATTTTGGAATTCTCATAATACATTGTATTACTTGAAATAAGATCTTGTCTGTACAGGAAATACTCCATGTAATTAAAGGTCCATTTTTATACATACTTAGTTAAACTACTCTGTGTTTATGTGTAGCATTACTGTATATGCTACACATACTTTATATAGCTTTTAGTAGTTTATTTTGGTCTAGTTTATTACCAAAAGGTTTTTTAATGCTCATTTAAGGTCACAGGAGTACTAAAAGGTCTGTAGTATGAATGAGATGTAGATCCATTATGCCTGATGCCTGTACCAGAAGCAATAGCTATCAAATTTCTTCCATAAAACTTAAGTCTCTTAGAAAATTTGGGAAGGCAAAATCTAGCCCTGAGACTCAATCATAGATTTCTACATGTTTCTTGGCTGCATAAATAAAAATGTGCTATTAATTATGTATTAATGTTTGCTGATTTACCTCTAGAAAATATAAGGCAGTACTCTTACCCAGATAAATTTTCCTTTCATTTGTGACAGAAACCTTACAGAGAAGAAATATCAGGAGTCCCTGATGGCATCCCCTCAGCCTTTGTAGGATTAACCTATTGTCTTTCTCAGTTCCTGCATTTTCTGTTTTCTTAGACATTGATTGATTCTGATGCTTCTAGTAGTTATTTAGAATCTGAGTCTATTGTTTCCATTTATTTGTTGGCAAATTCCAGTGACAAGAAGTTAGTGTTTCATTTACGTTTCAGCCAAAGCCCACTGAGAAACATAGGGATGTTTTCATTAGCTGTTATGGGCTTGGTATAGTTCTGTGTTGTTGAAACAACTAAATGGCTGTTTAATGTAGAGATAACCTACCAGCTCAGCTGTTGGCAGCAGTGTTTCTAGATCATGAGACAACTTAGTACAACTGCACTGCTACTGATAACTGAGGCAGTTTAAGCAAGGCTAGCTCTAGTAGTCCTCTGTGGCCTTGTGTCATGCAGGCATACTATAAATTACCTTACACTTTGTTTTTATTTTCCTTGATTCAAATTCAAGAAGAGAGATGCTATTCCCTTACTGCATAGGAAATCATAAGTTAAGGCCATGAGCCCTACTGATATATGCAAAGTGTTTTGTGAGTTTGAGCATGTAAATTATATGAAGGGCAAGCTATTCATCCTCACAATTTCTTTTGGCCTTAGAGTGTTATTTATAGAGGCTCCCTGTAGAGCTGCACTGTCAAGCATCCCCCAGCTGGGGAACAGTTTATGAAAGGTTCTCTGAGGAGTATGTATACACACTGAAAACTCAGTAATAGTCATACATGGTCCTACAAGCAAGATTATTCCTGTGGCCTTTCTTTATCTGAAAAAATCTTTGTGTTTGTTTCTTCACCTGTGGCATCTCCCTCTTTGGAGTATTTTTTGTTAATGCTCAAGGTTGGCTTCAAAAGGGACTAAATGCCATAGAGCTCACTATTTTAATGGCTAACAAAATTCTTGGCTCAAAATCAGCGTTCAGGGTTAATCCTGTACTGGATACTCAGCTGTCTGCAAGCCCTGCAGTACAGAATCTAAAACCACATGAATGTGTGGAGAACAGAGCCATAGACAGGAAATGTGGAAGACTGATATTTTAAATTCTGTGGCAGGGGAAAGGTTTGATGCACAGAATAAGTAATGGGGTAGAATAAAAATGCAGAATTATTATGTAAAGTTGTAAACATTATTTCTTACCTATCTCTCTATATGTATAGATTGCTGAAAGAAACAAGGACTGACAACAGGCAGAAAGGCAGATGTAGATTAAAGCTGAGATGATGAAATGGAAGATGAGGAAGAGGGATTTGGAACAAAGCAGGCAGGCTGCACAGGCCAGAGAGAGTCCAAAGGTCCCTGCCTTTACTAGTCCCATACCACTTCTGTAGGGCAGAATCTCTTGCCAGTTCTTTGAGTGGTGGTGCTGGCAAGGTGCAAGCACAATGTTTGTCCTAGGGTCTTCGAACAGAACAGAGTATAGAGTCTGAGCTGTGTATCTTCTTTGGATGATCATTTTTATTCAATATGCAGCATTTCACTTAGTGACCAATTAATGATGTTCACTCTTCTGACTCTGTTCCATATCCATTGCAAAGGTTTTTAATCACAGTCAGAGATTTGTAGTTTAAGATGTAAATCTGTGAAACCTTTCATTGGCATTTTATGAGCTATAGATTTTTCAGCTACCTGAGGGCCTGAGGAAGATTTTCTGTCCCCAGATTCAGGGTTCATCTGTGTTTGCATTTGAGATCTGATCAGGATTGTATTTGATTGCATCTTTCCCACTTGCTAATTTTTTTTTTTTTTTTTCTGGTATTCCGGAGTGCATAAACTGGATTCCTTTCAGGCTGTTCTAAACCAAAGGTGTGATCTTGTGTGCAGTTTGTGGGATCTGACTGGAGTTATTCCAAAAAGAAATTTAAAGTACCACTTCCCAAAAATGCCCAGAGCATGGATGACAGGTCCTATGCACTGACATATCACTCTTCAGGTCTGTTCATACTCCACTGTGCTACTTGCTAGTGTAGATAGATACAGCCAGTCAGCTTGTTGAGATTGCTACATAGATGCTTCAGGATCAGCAGCCTTTGCCACATCATAGCTGACATTTAGACACAGAAAAACCAGCAAATACTGATACAAACAGAAATGAAACTTAAAGTATTGGTAGTGCTGTTAAGTTGAACCTGCGGACTTGTGTGGCTCATTTAAACTACAGTTTAAAAAACAGTGTTTGGAATGTGAAGCGCTGTACAAGTGTGTCATGGTTTGTGCTCAGAGGGCAACTGAGCACCATGCAACGGCTCACTTCCCCCAGCACTGGGAATGAGAAAATAAAGCAAAAGCTCACAAATCAAGATAAGTACAGAGAAGGATGATTCACTCATTATGGTCATGGGCAAAAGACACACTTGTTAGGGGAAGAAAAAAAGAACATCAATTTAATTCAGACACTAAGGACAACACCACTTAACAGGCAGAGTAGGACAGTGAGAAGCATTACTGCATCTTAAAAACACCTTCCCCCTACCCCTCCCTTCTTCCTGGGCTCAGCTTTGGTCCCGATATCTCTACCTCCTTTCCTGCAGAGGTGCAGGGGGCAGGGAATGAGGGGTTGTGGTCAATCCTGCTGCTTTTCGCATCTCGGGGTGGGGAAAACTTCTGGCATTCTTCCTCTGCCCCAGCATGGTTCCTCTCTTACAGGAGACAGTCCTCCACAAACTTCCTCTGACATGAGTCCCTCCCATGGGCTGCAGCATCTCCTGAGATGCTCCAGCATGGGTCACCCCGACATGCTGCAGTCCTCCCAGCGCTGAACTACAACAGCGGGGGGGCTTCTTCCCATAGAATCCCAGCCTCCTTCAGGTGCAGTCACCTGCTCTGGTGTGGGGGTCTCCACAGGCTGTAGGTCAGCATCTGGTCCCCTATAGACCTCCATGGGTGGCAGGGGGGCCGGCCCTGCCGTCTCACCTCAGGCTGCAGGGGGGCTCTGCACCAGTGCACCCCCCCCCACCCCCCACTCCGTTCCTTCTTCTTTCTTCCAGTGACCTTGGTGTTCGCATAGGTGCCCTTCTCGTAACTCATCCTCAAAGTCCCCACTCCCTTTCAGGTTGCCCTTCTTAAATACGTTATTGCAGAGGCACGACCACCATTGCCAGTTGTCTCAGCCTTGGCCAGAGGTGGGTCTGACTTGGAGCTGGGGGAGCTTTGAGAAGCTTCTCACAGGGGGCCACTGCTGTAGCCACTCCCCCGCTACCAAAAACCCCTGCCACTTACTGAAACCCAGCACAAAGTGAAATTATTAGCGCAGTTTTGTGAGTTACACTTTACTTCATCAGATTCACATAAAGAACTACAGGAATTTCAGAAGACTGGAGGAGTCCAGTTTATGCTCCCCTCTGTCACAGATACTCAACTTCATGAGAATAGTCAAGGAAGTGAGCAGAAGCTAAATGGTAAAAAATAAGGAAAATTATTTCATCATGTTATTTAGCAAGAAAACAGTATTTTTCAGAAAGAAGACTGTATTCATTAATATTAATGGCCTAGAGCATGTGCTAATTCTTTGCTTAAGTTATCTTAAATACCATCTGCTCCTGTCACTTTTTTTGATATTTTTCACCATCTGAGGAGCCAAGACAAGACCAATTTCTATCAGTTTGATAGTAACTCCAAATTTTTCGTGCTCCTCCTTTATGACTGTGGATCTTGTTAAGGCATTTAAAATATGGCACTGCTAAAATGAATTGCTTCTTATTCTTCTGTAGAGGTCAAACTAGGGATGATTTTGAAGCTTCTCCTTAAAGGATAAGATATTCCACTCTTCAAATAAGTACTGCAAATGTAAGGTCCTGAATATGACCCTACTACAAGGGCATGAGTTATGCAGGTTTTGTGTTTAGGGACTGTCTTTGGTTTGGTGGGTTGGGTTTTTTTTTTAATGCTTACTGATGGAGGGCTGTATTCTGTATCTGTCACTGATGATGCATTTAGGAAGGGCAGGACTTGCTGATAAGTTACAACATATCAATTTACAGCATTCAAGCTCTTAAAAAAACACAGGAAAACCAGTGAAGCTGGCGAAAGCAATTCCTAGCAGCTTGGTTAGAATAGCCTATCCAAGCAGCAAGGTAGAGAAACAAGTTAGACATTCATCTAGAATGGGTTCCTGGTGTTCACCTTCCATCCTGAGATTTTATCATCTTGAAAAACTCTCCTGTCTCTAACACATAGAGACATGACATGACACAGTTGACATGTCTACTGTCAGGTATGTTTGAGATGAGTTCTATAATGCAGTAAGATAAAAAAAGCCTTGCCATTTTCATGCTAAATTTACATTAAATTTGAAGCTGTTGCATTCTTGTGACTTTCCCAGCTGAATTAATTCATATTACAGTGTTCTCACCATTTTGACCAAAAGTGTATACTTAAGCACACCTTTTCATGTATTGAGAAGCAAGTGAAGTTGGTGTGCAGGCAAGTGAGATCCTTTTGCTTCTTGCACAGCTGATCCATAGAAAGAAAGCTGCAGGGTGTTCTGAAGGATCCTTCTGAAGGATATTCATGTAAGGTGAAATGAAATAATAACATCTGCAGATTACCAGGGGGAATGAGTACTAAAACAACTACTAAGATGATCCCTTTTAAAGCAGAGGTCCCATGAGAGGTGAACTTTCCAAAGAACATGTTGACTCTCTTCTTGTAAGGGGAAGTTGCATTAGAAGGTTATATTCCAGCTAGCTTGACAGACAGCATCTGGGCTCTCTGGAAGGTGGCAAAACACATTAGAAATACTATGTTTTGTTCTGTTACTAGTCATGAATAGCCATGCATTCTGTTCTGATGCAGCCTATTCTGTTGCAGCCATAGGGGAAGTAGTGACACAAGAGAAAACTATTTTTATTTTTCTTCAATTGTTATTGTTAAGCTCTTGTAATGATGTCCAGGGCTGTGCAATAGGCGAGAAACTGCCCTTATGCTGCCATTCTGTCTCACTGCAGAATAATCAATATCATATCTCAGGATTCAGAGCCTGCCTGCAGCAAATCTGGTTAGAGGCGAGATGTTTTAACAAAGCTTCAACCCTAGGTTTTAAGCTACAAAACCATATGTTCAGGAGCAGTTCTCTCTGTCACTGGAGTAGGCAAATTATTCCTGCTCTGCATGCTTCAAAAAGGGGAATGCTGATTTGAGTGTTTACACTTTCTCTCCTGCTGCTTATGTGGTGGTGTTTCTACTCAGGGCTCAACTTTTCCCTGAGCTGTAGATTTTAGCAAGGAGTCTTTTTCTTCAACTTTTTAATTACCTTCTGTGCTTCTGGCTTTTGACTCCGTTTGTTGTTTCTTTAGTCCAAGACAGTTTTTCCATTTTCTGGTACAAACCTTAGAATTACAACAAGGAAAAAAAAAAAAAAAAAAAAAAGCAACTTAGCTCTCCTTTCAGGTAATACTTTGTAATTTTCTTGAAAAAAGTGTGAGCCTTACAAGAAATTAGGAACTCTATAATTATTACCAGTCTACTTGCACATATTACAATTCATAAAATAGTTATTTGAAGCAGCTAATATGACTTTACTTTCCATGTTCCTGTGGTTTTTGGGTTTTTTTAAGTAACTACATACTGTCATACTTCATTTTCCAGGAAGAGGTAACAGAGAACAGTAACAGAGTAGTTCATGTTACTACTCTGTATCATAATGAATTAATTTGGAAAAAATTAGGAAAATAATTTCAAACATTTTAGTCATAGCAAATGTTTGTGTGGAAAATCTGTTGCAGCTGATGTTGTCTTAATAAGCCTCATACTGTGCTGAATACTTCTGTGGTTTCTTTCTGAAGCCTGCAGACTGAAGGAGCATTGTTACTGTGGAACACCTGTATTTTGGATGAGATTCTCCAATCGAATATTTCTTGACTTTTCTTTCCTGATAGGACCTTATCTCATGGGACAGTGGGTTGTATTAGATGAAACATAGGAAGCATATGTTTGTTGAGCTCTTCAATGTATCTGGTAAAGGCATTATACATGTAGGGAAAAAAATAAGCTTCTTTATACGCTGTGCCAAAAATGAGAGAAGTAATCAGATTTCACGTAAACAGTGTTAAGACCATCTGCAGTATCACTCTCTGGTTATTGCACATGTGCTTTGTTTTAGACAGTCGCTTCACTCTTCCTGTTTTAGAAGAACATTTTCCTTGCATCCCCAATTATCTCTAAGGATGTTAAACCAAGTTTCCATACACCTGCAAGACCACGTTATTTGTGTTTTGAGGGTTGCAGGGGATGTTGTTTCTAGGGCTCCAAGGATGCAAATGTGAAAGAGGAATTCAGTCTTAAACTATTCGTGTTTGTTTTGTTTGGGTTGTTTTTTTAATTAACATGGATGTAATATTAGTGAAAGATTTGAAACTGATGGCTCTGTTAATTGATTGCTACTAACCAGGTCTGATCCAAAGGCTGTCATTGATTTAAAGGAGCTTTGGGATTAGGTTTTATGACACCCATTCAGGTCATCCACTCCACTGATCTTCCGATCTTACTTTGTGCATTTTGGTTGCAGTGATTATTTAAAAAAAATAGTTGTGGCAATTTTTTTTGTGCGTTTTACTCATGTTTTCCAAATAGATTTGGCAATACTATGAGAGTTAAATTCTGTGGATAAGAATTGAAATTCTGTGGCGAGAAGGGGAAAAAAATTTCAAAGTTTTGAAGAATGGGTGAAATAATGAAGTTCCTGTGTCAACAGGAATGAATTCTTTAGTGATGGGTAATTGCTATGACTGAACTGCTTGCCAGACTGCATACTGAAGGCATCTTGAACAGATACTGGGCCAGTGACTGGTTTTGTCCACTGGCTCTAAAGACAACTGGGATCTGAAAGCTGTGACTGGAATCACACATTACTTCTTTAGATTCAAAAACCATGGTATATGGTATATTTCAATTATTATTAAGTTACTGCCAGTAAACAATGTGAATAAATCCTTGTGTCAGTAAAACAGGTTAGCCTAAGGTCAAAGCAGAAATGATAAGGATAATGTGGCTCTGAACTTGAGAAACTGTGTCCATATCTGTAATTTGTTCAGTTTTCCCGTTCAGTTTTCCCACTCATTTTTCTATGTGTTGAGCAGTCTGCAAGGACAGTGTTGAGTTCCTATAAATGAAAGAGAAAGGCTAATGTCTGCTTCATTTTTAAAATTTGTTGGCTTTGTTTGCACTTTCTTTCATGCTCTCTTAACGTTTTGTTTTCATCATGCTTAACAATGGAAAAACTAAGCGCGTTGTTGATACACACTGTGTTTGTTTTCCTAGTGAGAAGCCATGCCACTGTGACATCAGGAATGAAATGCATACTGTAGCTATCTGTGGCCTGGATTCTATGGAGGGCACATTTTGTACTGAAAGTACAAAGAAAGAAGGTGTGGGTGGGGCCCGCATTGTTGTCTTCTTTTGGGTTCCTAGTGCCTGTTTGTAATCAAAGAAGAAAATCCTGCTTTTCGTATGGGTGCTTAGTGTCCTCCCAGCATGAAATCCTAAATTTGTTTTCATGTACTTTCTGAAAAGAAAATAAATTTGTTAGTTTTCTGTACTAGTAATATTCTAATTTGGAATATTTGGTACTGGGGCACATTGTGCGTTTCCAGTTTGATTGGGAGCACAATAAAGTATTGCAGGGGAGCTAGAAACTGCATGTTCCTAGAGGTTACTCTGTCACTCAGTGTGAAATATTTTGTCTTTGCAAAACTTTACCATGTTCTTGATTTCAATTCTTCTCATGCTCTTGTTTTCAAGAAACATCTGCATTTCAATAGTAAGATTTTAAATAGCTGTCCTCTAACAAAATTTAATGAAAACCTCTTATTTTAGCTTCTTGATTCAAAGAGAAAAAAATTTCTCTTGTTAAATTCAAAGCACTTCTTTGAATTGCTTGTTACTTGTTTAGTAGGTTCTATATATTACTGAACAATATAGAGAATTTTATGATGTTTGTTTAGTTAAATATTGGTTTAGTATAGTTCTGTTCTTACTTACATATTAAAACTCATCTTCCTCTTCAACAGATCAGTGCTAGAGCAATGCAAAGAACTTTTGAATATTGAAGGTCATTTTGAATTCAGTAAATAGCGCTGTGACCTAATTCTAGCTTCTGTAATTACTAGAGGTAAGAATCACATTTGGATACTCATGGCTGCTCACTGAATAAATGATCGAACACACATTTGAACTATGGCCCTATAACAGGCCCTATGTTTAATGCAGAAAGAGGCTAAATCATTAGAAACAGTCTAGGAGAGAAATATAAATTGCTTTCTTGAACACAAGCCTCACAGAGTACAAAATCCCAAAAAAGGGGAAGGAGGACTTACCTGAGTTTAATTGGCAATGTGTGTCTTATGCTTCCACGGTCATAATGTTCTCCTCTAGAAAGAAAATTAAGAGCTAGGGCTCTTGCTAAAATAAAAAAAATATTAACAAAATCCCCTTCAACTTTTACCAGAAGACGAGTGGTTTAAAGGGGATGAGAACATCCATTTTTCAGTTTCATTATTCATGTCCATGGTACAGGAAAATATACAAAATGGAAATTCTGGTTGCTCGTGAGTTAGTTTTGACAATATTTCTACCGTCCTTACAGGAGGAAAGAAAAGGGAAGGTCTGTTGCATAAATCAGCTTGAAAGAGGAAGACTCCTAGATGCTCTGCTGTGCACTAGACATCTGCAAACATATACATGAATCTCTAATTTCATCATCTAGTGACATTTCTGCATTGTCATGTTGTCTGTGGGATTTTCCTCTTTCTCTTGTTCTATAGAACTGTGGGGCTTAGATCCAAATAATAGTACTTTTGGGATCTCCTGTTAAATCAATGAAGAATCATTTTCAAAAATGCTCTCTCCTGTCTTATTTGCTCAGTAGAAGGGATTGCTTCATGAACTGATCATGGTTTTATTTCTTGTAACTGTTTTCATTTTATACTTTTGTCCAAAGGGAACCTATTCTGACATGAGAGACTTCCTCCAGCACTTGGGAAGTAAGGGTTATGTAGTTAAAGCAGCAACACTGTGAGGAAAGACCTGAACAGGTTTTTTTATTTGTTGTCAATTAAAATGAAACAGACTGTGAGGTGGGGGCAAAATGTTTTAACCTCCAGCTATTGGATTCCATGTCCAAATTAATCCCAAGAACCAGTCACTCGCTGTAGACAGTTGTGTTTTAGATGAGTTTTCTGTTCTAGTTTTCTGCAGGGCTAGCTGGGGGTACCCATGTTACTGTTACAGAGCATAAATTGCTTTCCTGAACTTTGGGAATCACTTTAGTACAGTTTGAAGCACTACAGGATTTTAAATGTAAAAGTATTAATATTTCACTGTTGTTGAGAAACTGTCTCACTTGCTCATCTGTGTAGCATATTCTACAAATTAATTACTTGGCAGGTTTGAAATACCTGTTTTTATTAGGCATTCAAAGACAGAATATCACATTTTATTCTTTTGAAGTAAATCACGCAGCACTACCCTGTAAGTATCTTACTGCTCATTCCTCCCTCACAACCCCCATTCGTTCATAACCTATTTCATCCCTTTTTGATTTATGTCTGTTACATGTGTATGGCCATGAATATAAAATGTATCCCTATGAATGGAAATAGGTCAGTTGCTTGTGCAGATTTTGAAAAAAAAAAAACCAACCCCACAACCTTTTTAGATTCTCGTCTGAAGAACTCAGATGTAAAATATAGATCAACCAAAACTGACAGTATTGCTACCAGATGGAATGCCTAGAATGGCTCTGGAGTTTATGTAGTTTCATGGTCAGGACCAAATCCTTTCTCATGAGAGTTATCTTTTAAAGACATCTGGGGTGGTGAACAGATAATGCTCGTTCTTTTGCATTTAAGTACATTTACACATACTCAATATTCTTATTTATAGGTGTTCTGAGCCTATGTGGATGTTACTTCCTTTATTCATAATTTTCATAAGATTTAGCTTTCAATTACTGAAACTAAAAGAGCTTCCCAATAATTTCTTTGTATGCTATTAGTAAGTGAATTTCTAGTTGTAGCTGTGTCACTTGTGAAGTAGTATTCTGGTGCAACTCTTAAAGATTGAGCAACAGTAAAACCTAAAACTGCATGAAAAAAAGTTAGAAATTCATATTGTAGGAGGTCAGCAGAGAAACACTGTTATATACTCCCAGGCATAGGATTAAATAGTCTTGCATTCTTAAAAATGCATTGGATATAAGGCGTGGCAGGATCCTTCTTTTGGTGTAACCAAACAGCTCAAACTAATTAACCTCTGTGTTCAAGGCTTTAAGTGCTGTATCATTTGGATGTACAGAGATTGCAGTTCTTGAGCAATAAGGCTCAGAAATGTGTTACTTTGGTCTGTCACAGGTGACTGTAATGATCAAGATTTTGGAGAATATTAAATAGCATTTTGAGATACTGTGTTTTTGAAGAAACCTTCCTCTAAAGAGACAGCTGGAGTTAGGAAAATCAAATTCATCTTTAGTTCAGGAGTCTGTTCAATGTTAGAAATCTGTCCAATAGTATTTGAAGGCTTCTGACATTTGGAGGTAATTCCCAAGAGAGCCACACCGTATTATCTGTAACTGATTTTTACAGCAGTAATCTGGCAAGAAAAGTTAAGTGATATTCAGAGTAAATTTTCCAAATGCAGTTCAGCTGCGTATCTGGAAACACACAACAATACTTTGAAAACAGCCTCTCATAGCATAGAATGGAGTTCCACATTTTCAAAATCTCTTGGAATGATAAAGTGAGTCTGAGATACTAAAAAGGAATGATTTCCATGATTTCTAATATTGTTAGACTTAAGGAACTGATGCTCCTGTTTGTTGTACTGCTGTAGGCTGTTTGGGTAATATTTCACCCCTAGATTATAGTCTACCTGACATACTGGATATCTCTAAAGGTCCCAGAGAGGTTTATAATCTGAGATGAATGGGTACTGTTATGTTTGGTAAAGAGATCCTCTGGGTTTTTTTGAATTGTATTAATAGAGAAAGTGGAATTCACCTTGTGAATTGACACCTGAGATAAGGTGTGTTAGTGTCTGTAAATGCACCGTACCATTGAGCCTTCAAAGAATCCCTGCTCACCTGAGGAGACAGACTGATCAATTGCCTTTTCAGGAGCAGGGTGACTAAGCTTCTGTTGTGATATTTCTACACTAGCCATTTGGTTTGCAGAAACTGTGCTGTTTCAAAGGTAATTCCTTGATGTCTCCACTTACTGTGTGTTTTGTTCTCTCAAAGCAGTCTAAACTTGAAGCTCTTCCCTAAACCTATTCCAGCACCATTAAGATCTGAATCAATGAGTGGACAACACAATTAAAAGTTTCTCTAGCACATACATCTGACTTGCATGTGCTAACAGAAATCTCTTAAACTGTTGAAGGCTTCTGCAATACACTGAAGCAGATGCATGTGGCTAAGTGCCAGTCGTACTTTCCAGACTAGCAGCCCACAACTTTTTGCAATTCCTGCTTATTCTTTGTTCTTTCACCCTTCTGGTTGGAAAATCCTTTCCGTTTTGGGAATCCTACTATACATTCTGTTATACTGAACTTTCATCCGATTATTTCTCTTCTGGTTTTGATTACTTTGATTTCAGCCTCTTAAAAAATCAGGTGAAGTGCAAACCAAGGCCTTGAGGAAGTGACAGTGCTGATAAATCTGTGCCATTCCTCTAGTTGCAGAATAATCAGAATATCAGAATGTTTCTAAATTTTTTAATGCCGCAGTGTAAGAAAGAACTAGCAAACAATGCTGCACAAAATTCAATATGATGAAGGTAACTAACTGCATGTGGAGTGTCACACAGCAGACATATACCAAGTAGGAATAGTTTTAAGAGATCTGTGGATAGGAACACACCCTTGAACTTTTTGCTTATTTGAAGGGTATTGTGTGAGAATGGGCTGCCCAGGGAGGTGGTGGAGTACCCATCCCTGGAGGTGTTTAAGAGTGGGGTCAACAGCGCTTAGGGATGGTGTAGTTGGGAACTGTCAGTGTTAGGTTAATGGTTGGACTGGATGATCTTCAAGGTCTTTTCCAACCTAGACGATTCTGTGATTCTGTGAATATGAAGGTTTCTGGAGCTTTATGATGCTGCTCTGTGGTCTGTAGCCTTAGCTCTCACAGGAAACCAATGCGAGGGCATATTGTAAGACATATTTTTGGCTCACTATCCAGCCTGTCAGGTCCCATCCTTTACACCAGCATTCCTTGATTCCAACTCAGTAAGCATACTGCTTCTCTGAATATGTCTTTTAATTAGGAATGGTGCTGATGAAATTAGGACATTCAGCTGTGAACTGTGGAGAAGTTAACATGTAATCCTGGTCTAACTGCAGGATCTGTTTTTTTTCCTGTGGTACTGTGAGCTGTGGAATATATCTTCTCTGTAGTCACTAGCTGCACCAAAACCTCTGGTCAGTCAGACTGGCCTTATAAAGATAATGGTAACAGTAAGGATGCACTGACATAGGCAATAAGGGCTAGTTGGGCTAAGGCCAACTGTAGGAGTTTCAATAAGGCCAAATGCTGGGTGCTGCACTTGGGCCACAACAACCCCCAGCAGCGCTACAGGCTTGGGGAGGAGTGGCTGGAGAGCTGCCAGTCAGAGAGGGACCTGGGGGTGTTGATTGACAGGCGGCTGAACATGAGCCAGCAGTGTGCCCAGGTGGCCAAGAAGGCCAATGGTATCCTGGCTTGTATCAGAAATAGCGTGGCCATCAGGGACAGGGAAGTGATCTTACCCCTGTACTCGGCACTGGTGAGGCCGCACCTCAACTACTGTGTTCAGTTTTGGGCCCCTCACTACAAAAAGGACATTGAATTACTCGGGCATGTCCAGAGAAGGGCAACGAAGCTGGTGAAGGGTCTGGAGCACAGGTGTTATGAGGAGCGGCTGAGGGAACTGGGGTTGTTTAGTCTGGAGAAGAGGAGTCTGAGGGGAGACCTCATCGCCCTCTACAACTACCTGAAAGGAGGTTGCAGAGAGCTGGGGATGAGTCTCTTTAACCAAGTAATAAGCGATAGGACAAGAGGTAATGGCCTCAAGTTGCACCAGGGAAGGTTTAGACTGGATATTAGGAAGCATTTCTTTACAGAACGGGTTGTTAGGTGTTGGAATGGGCTGCCCAGGGAGGTGGTGGAGTCCCCATCCCTGGAGGTGTTTAAGAGTCACGTTGACATAGCACTTAGGGATATGGTGTAGTTGGGAACTGTCAATGTTAGGTTAATGGTTGGACTGGATGATCTTCAAGGTCCTTTCCAACCTAGAAAATTCTGTGATTCTGTGATTCTGTGAATAATGTATTAATACCATCTGCATAAGGCAGGAGAACATTGTAGCCCCTATATGGGCCTGGAGTTGCATACCAAATGTTGAATCTGAAAGATTCAGTTAGACACATCCTCTAAATGTGGATGCCTTTCATTTTAACATCCTGTGGGAACATTTTGGTAGAGAAGAATCTGTGTGTTTTGGGATACACAGATGTGAAGAAGCTGATAAGGTTGGCAGTTGACAGTGTGTCCTGCTGCTTCTTTGAAAGTTAGAAGGGAAGCTCCCTTTTGGTACCAATCTGAGGAAGGGGCCTGATAGAAATGCTGCAGAGTGATAATAGACCTTTCAGAGGTGACTTAATTGAAGAGAAGGGTTCATCATTTCCAGCTGTTTAGCTGAACTCTGAGGCCATGAGAACAAGGACACTTGCATTTAAAATAATCCAACATTTCCTAAAATACACAGATTTCTCTTCCTCTCAGCAGGGCAACACCAGGCCCCTGATTTACTCCCAGAATTATTTCAGGAAATATTCTTTAACGTACTATATATGTTATGAAAGGCAAATAAATGGGAAAAAATCCTGGCATCTGTGAAGTCAGTGGGAAACTGATTTCAAAGGAGTCAAAGTTCATCGGGGTTGCAATCCTAAGGTAAGCAGGGAGGTGAATTTCTCAATTTATAATAATTTTTTAAATGAGTTTATCTGAATTTGAGAGCTGAGAAGTCACAGTGGTTGTAAAAGGGGCTGCCTTAATATCTTTGTGTAATAACTGTCTTTTCAATGGCAGAGGCTACTTTTGCCAATAAATATATTTGTATACATTTTTATACAGGTACCTACTTTTCTTTAGAGCTGTGTAGTATCTTCCTGATCAGATGACTTCTTTTGATAAGACTTGGAAGGTATTCTGTGGTGTGTGAGAGTTCTTTACTTTTGTTAAAGAATGCAGGAACCAGAGCCCAGGACAGGAGGTGCATCTTGCTAGTGGTCGTCACCTTGATTATTGCTAAGGCTTTCAACGTGTGGAATCCTGAGTTCTGAGATTTCATGAGATTTCACATGGGCTATGCACAGTCCTGTAAGTGGAACTGAGTCTATTAGATACTGCAGTATAAAATTTTCTTATCATTCAGCTGGCTTAAGAGTCTCTGTATTTTTATTTCCCTTACTCCAAAATAGAATGAACTGTGGTTTGCTTATAGATATATGTATCGCCATCAGGGTACTAATTCATTTTATTGATGATTATGAAACCATTTTGCATCCCCAAAATGAAATGTTACTGCTTTTTCAGCTATAGGATGTGCTGTTGAAACTGAATTTAAGTGGACAAAAGCCAAGCAATCTGAGAGAATCCAAATTCCTTCTTGAACTTCTATTTTTGAAAAGTGTTGCATAGTGTAAGACTGTAGAGTTCACAACAGGGTGTAAAGTCTTGAATTTCCAATATTTTACAAAATTATTTAGTCTTCATAAAAAAGTTACTCTACTGGGGGAAATATATTTTGTCTAAGAGCTGTTTGTATTTTGAGTATGTAAATTGAGGAGTTATGATAAAGTTAAATACTTCTGAAATTTTGGATGTTTTCTGGTACTGCAGAATATGTCTGACACACTTTCCTGTTCTGTCTTTGCATTTTATAAAAGAACAGTGATGCCAGTGAAGTGTAGTCTATTCATTCATTTAATAACTTTCTTCATTCACTTAATTACTGTTCTGAAGTATTTCCCCTTAATAATGAAAACATGTCCTCAAAATTGTGTAATGTTGCTACTGATTTAAAAGAACTAAGTTCAAACATTAATTGCTTATAGAAATTTACATTTTATAATATGGTCAAAGTGTGTGGGCTACTTATAGTGTGCAAAAATCACACTATCCAAATACTTTTGTGAAAACATACACTAGAAAATTCAGTAGAATACAGATAAATCTAGACTGATAAAAGGAGAGCTAAAATTTGTCCAAGTAATTTCTCCTGGGTTAAAAAGCTTTTGTTTCTTCTTTTATTGTTTTACGTACAAAAAGTTATGAAATTAGCAGCACATTACTAACAAGACAGAGTTCTGAAAGGTATATATGAAACCTTTTTTTTTTTTCCTGAAGCATTTTTTTTCCCTCAGCATTACAAATTAAATTATTTTAATGACATTTGCATTGAGTAGTTCATAAATAGCATATAGTATGTTGATACTGTCAACTCTGACAGCTATCAAAAATGGATGACTCAAATCAAAGGATAGACTATAGTCTTTCTAGGGCACATGTGTATCTGAACTGGAAGAAATGGCATTTGGAAAGAGCAATATGCTCTCCAGGCTCTTTCCTGAGAATTCGACAGGCACAAAACCACAGATGCCTGGGTACTGCTAGCTATGTAAATAATTGTGGAATCTCAGAAAATAGTTCTGCTCACCATTAATATCTATTGTTTACTTCCCATCTGCTGCAATGAAAGCATGAAGTAAAGGACATGACATGGGATTTTTGCTTTTCCTCTAAAGTAAGAAGTAAGAAGTGTCCTAGCATCTGTGATGTGCTTTGAGTATCTAACATATAACTGCACAAAAAGTTCTGTCTGTCTGTTAAGAGAGTTTTATGTAACACAATCAGTTTACGTATACAAATCTGCATAGTTTTGTCTTTGAATATCAGTCATCTACAAAGCTATTACTTCAGCAGTATCCATACCAGTTCTTTCTTTTCCATTAACATGAGCAGGTAAGATTGGCAGTGAAATTGGCTGTGATAATTAGTTGATTTTTTTTTCTGTCATCTAGAGGATAGGATGATGGAATTTAAGTGTACTGTATTACAGTATGTGGGTTTTATTCACCTCTTAGCAGACAGTGACAACATTGTCAGGTCTCACGGAAAATTCTGAAGCTACTTAAATTTTTTAGAAACTTTTGTCAGGAATCCAAACTTTTTTATAAAAGAAAAGAAGGTATAAGTGTCAAGCAAGAATATGCAAGATGGTTGAGGACTGAAATTAAAGTTGAATATGACTGCCTACTTAGTTTTCTTATTTCTTGCACTGTGTAAGGAGCATCTGTGTCACCTCAAATGTTCGTATTTGTCTTACTGGCAAATCATCTGCTATGGAGGAGTAGTTATGGTCTGCTGCTGCTGTGATCAGAAATAAGTGGAGATGCTTAGGCACCCATCTACTTACATTATCAATGTTATTTTGGTTACTTATGACAAGTGATTTTGAAGGTAGAGGACAAACTGGTCAATTTTCTTCAAATCTTCTACAGAAGTACATGATCCCGTGTACTGTCAGTTTATTAATGAAATATGCTTCATATTATCTAACCATTGCTGTATATCCCTGTATTACTGTGCTAGAGCTGTATTTTTAGGTTGCATGCCTAGTCTGTACCATATACTTTCATGAGGTGCTACCTCCTCTCCCCTGAAAAATTAGAAATTCCTTAGATCTGTTGCCATTCCTATCTTCAGGAGGTATGAGAATAAGGATCTAGGAAATTTCAGGCTGCTGTGTCTCAGCTTGATCCCTGTAAAGGTGATAAACCATTCACCATCCTGGAAGCCATTTCCAAACA
The DNA here is from genome assembly GCF_047716275.1 of Strix uralensis. Lineage (NCBI taxonomy): Eukaryota > Metazoa > Chordata > Aves > Strigiformes > Strigidae > Strix > Strix uralensis. Next base: position 61,655,397 of record NC_133974.1, read on the forward strand.
TATAAAGGGCAAGAAGGTAATTTGGAGTGGTCAGCATGTATTTGTGAAGCAGAAATGATGCTTAGCTAACCTGATAGTCTCCTATCAATCCTAACAATGATTGACTCAGTGGATACGGGTGGAACAGCTGATACTGTTTATCTTGACTTCAGCAAGTCTTTTTTCAACATCTCCCCACAAACTGAGGAAATACAGACTATTTAAGTGAACAGTGAGGTGGGCTGACAATAGGTTGAACTGCTGAACTCAAAGGACAGCTGTAGGCAAGTCACTAGTGAAAGGTCAGTACTGGGACCAATACTGTTTAACCCCTTTGCTAATGACCTGGATGATGGGGCAGAGTGCACCCTCAAAAAGTTTTCAGACAATACAAAATTGGACATAGTGGTTGATACGACACATGGTTGTGCAGCCATTCATAGGGACAGGTTAACCTTGGCAGGCTGGAGGAATGGGCTGACAAGAACCTCCTGAAGTTCAACAGAAGGAGTCCTGGTGGACAGCAAGTCGCAAATGTGCTAGCAAAGTGCCCCTGTGACAAAGAAGGTCAAGCGGCATCCTGGGCTGTGTTAGTAAGAGCATGGCCAACAGGTCAAAAGAAGTCCTTCTCTGTTCAGCAGTGGTGAGAGCATGCCTGGAGTACTGTGTCCAGTTCTGGGTTCCCAGTGCAAGAGAGACATAGACACACTGGAGTGAATCCAGAGGAGATAACTAGTAGCTTGAAGTGTCTGACATAAAAGGAGAGACAGAGAGAGATGAGATTGTTTAGCCTTGAGAAGGGAAGGTTCAGGGAAGGTTTTGTCAATGTGTATAAAATACCTGATGGGGGGGAGTAAAGAAGGCAAAGTCAGACTCTTCTCAGTGGTGCCTAGTAAAAGGACAAAAAGCCATGTACACAAACGGCAATGCAGGAAATCCCATTTAAACATAAGAAAACCCATTTTTACTACGAGGATGATCAAGCAGTGGAACAGATTGCCCAGAGAGCTTTTGGATTCTTGACTGGACACGGCCCTAAGAAACCTGTTGCAGTTGACCCTGCTCTGTGTAAGGGGAATGGACTAGACAATCCTGAGAGGTCCCTTCCAACCTTAAAGATTCAGTCATTCTGTGATTGATTTATCTTCAGCAAAACCTTTGCCTGTTCGAATCTTGAGCAAATATTTCTTAAGCAAATATTCAGTTTCTTTTTTATCTAAATAGTTAAATTCTTAGTAATCAATTGTTTCATAACAATTCTCAAATTCTTGCTCAAAAATTACTTCTTTTGAGCTGCTTTATTGTCATCCTGTTTGCTTCCATACATCATCTTCCCAGCCATCAAACTTACTAATCCCTACAGTAAATGTTCTATTAGTTCTGGATAACTGTATTGTGTTTATTATTTCGTAATTGGTGGATTTTGACTTACATCTTTCATCCCAAATGACACAATTGTTTCCTACATACAGTTTTTCATTAAGAAGCATATTATATATTTAATTTCATAGGCATGAAAGAGATTCCATTCCAGTATGATATGCCAGTTTGTATGTAGAAGTGCTGCTTTATCTTGAAACTTCAGGTATACTGCCCACCTACTCTCAGAATTTTTTCAAAGTGAATCACACTTACCTACTCTTCTGGAAATTACTAGGCTTCTGGAAATCTTTTAATATTTAAAATAATTAGTGGAATTAACAAGTGGAGCTCCCTCAGAGGTGGAGATGGTTTGAATATGGCAAAAGATAAAGTTCTTGTAGTTGAGTGGCCAGGTCCGCTACTGCATCTACCAAGAAAGCAAGAGAAGGTAGTTTCTGTCTGTTGGAGACGTTGGTTTCTAGTCTCCTTGGACTATGACTTTCATCAAAATAATGCTAGAGCTTTAAGGAAAAAAAAAAAGTGAAAATTTGTGTGGGTTATTAGTTTGTTTAGATTTATATATTTATAGTGCTGTCTTGACTGACTGGTTTCTGGGTCCCCACAGAGTGCAAGCCTGACAAGCTGAACAATAACATCTGATTGCTAACAAGGTTGAAGATCTTTGAGAGAATGCCTAGCTGAGAAGAATGAAGATATAACAAGGCTGTGTAATACCCCTTAATGACTCTGACCACATAACGTATTTCAAATTAGCATCACAAATTTTGATCATTCCGTGAAAATTTTAGGATTTTAGAAAAGGTTTTCTATTAATCATAATATTTCATCGTCAGGAATATAACAGTTGCTATTTTAATGTGTTTTGTTTCTAAGATCAAAGCACCAGTTAAATAAATCAAGAGTTGCACACTCCTGATTTCAGTTTCAGGAGAACATGTAACTTTAAGAAATCAATTTTTTTTTTCTTTTCTGTTATGGAAATTACACATGCCAGCCACCATAACAGGGTTCGACTCTAGGTTTCTGCATGAGCTGAAAGATAGATTCCTTTATGAAAGTACTTTTTATTAATAGCACTACAGCTTGAGCTGGGAGCCTCCAAAGAGGGACCCCGAACAAAGAAATCCCTGAGCAATTATACCCTTACAATCTAAGTTCCCCATGCCTCATGCATTAATTCAGACCAATAGTAATATTAAGGTCTGGGTTCTTCTTGCTTTTTACTGGTTTGATTTGTTTGCTGTTTCATTACTAAGCGGTTGCTAAGTGGTCGTCTTATACAATAACACATCCTCCCAGGTTGGTTTTGGCTGATTCTGTAGTTAGCTATTCAACATGTTGTAATATGGTTGTTGCAGTTCATATACCACAGTCTATAGGCTTTGTCTACTCTAGCTATTACTAATGTTTTAGCTGCTAGCTCCAAGCTTTGACTAACTTTTTCTACAACACTTTTTACTGAATTAAAATAATTAGAACAATTTTAAAGTGAAGTTCAGGGAAGATAAGTTTAACTACATCAGTCTTTCAGTATTAGTTATTTAGTATTGTGCACAATAGTTTTGTTAGACACGGAATCATTACTTACATGGACTTTCATAGAATCATTTAGGTTGGAAAAGACCCTTGGGATCATCGAGTCCAACCATCAGCCCTACTCTACAAAGTTCTCCCCTACACCATATCCCCCAACATCTCATCTAAATGACCCTTAAACACATCCAGGGATGGTGACTCCACCACCTCCCTGGGGCAGCCTATTCCACTGTCTAACCACTCTTTCTGTGAAATTTTTTTTTTCTAATATCCAGTCTAAACCTCCCCTGTTGCAGTTTAAAACCATTTCTTCTTGTTCTGTCACTAATCACCTGTGAGAAGAGACCAGCACCAACCTCTCTACAATGTCTTTTCAGGTAGTTGTAGAGAGTGATGAGGTCTCCCCTCAGCCTTCTCTTCTTCAAACTGAACAGTCCCAACTCCCTCAATCTCTTCTCACAGGATTTGTTCTCCAGGCCCTTCACCAGCTTCATTGCCCTCCTCTGCACTCGCTCTAGCACCTCAATATCTCTCTTGTATTGAGGTGCCCAAAACTGGACACAATACTCCAGGAGTGGCCTCACCAGTGCAGAGCACAGGGGGACTATCACCTCCCTACTTCTGCTGGTCACACTATTTCTAATACAAGCCAGGATGCCGTTGGCTTTCTTGGCCACCTGGGCACACTGCTGGCTCATGTTCAGCTTTCATGTTCATGTTTCATTTCTCAGTGTCTGTCAATGCGGTTCAAGGAAAGCCTTCAAGCAGAAAGAGTTAACAGGAAAAAATAATTTTGATGGTAAGTTAAAACTCATTTGTAGCTGGCTTCGGATTGCAGGTGAACATGCTCTAGAACTTAATGAAACTCAAGACACCATTTTCAAGAATGTTTTGTGGTTTCTGTGTTCATTTCACTGCCTATCAGTTGCATTCAGCCTTCAGAGGAAGACCTTTGCTGTTATAAATCTCATAAAATGTGTAGCTGTAACAACTGTAAGTATGGTAGGCTGTGCTTTCTTGATTATGCAGTAAGGTTTTGTCTCTCACCTGTTTCTGCATGATATTAAAAGTAATATTAAAAATGCTGCAGTTGTTCTGCTTTCCCGATTGTAATGGTGAAGGAGACAAAACTGATTCCAGTTTATGGCACTGTGTTTCAATGTTCAGCAGCACCTGTTGTCTGACAGCTGTTCAGGATAATTACATATTTATTAGTCATGAACAAGATAGCAACAACAGTAAATAAGATTTAAACTAGCTACTGAGGAATTTTGTCTAAAAGATACAAGTCTTTTTATAGCTGGATAATTTTTAATGTTAAATTAGTACCAGCATACACCCATGGACTAAGCTATCTAGGTAAATACATGCTGTCTTCATACATACACAAAAATCTGTAAAATTCTTCTTCCTGGCTGTATCACATGGGGGTAAGGAAAAATTGGAATTCATCAAGGCCAATAAACATAAGAAATATTTTTTTGACCTTTAAGTTCTCAGCCCAGATGAAATGAAAAGGTATTGCTTTGTGTAATTCCTTACCATATGTAAGCCTCAAATATGTAAGGATTTTATTTAATTGGATAATTTGTATATTAGAGTTACTCTTTGTGATGAAATTTCAGAGATTTTTCAGAAGCTTGAAGAATAATTTAAGGACTATATCTTTTCTGTCTTGAATATGTGTGCTGTTGCTAGAAGGTCACAAATGAAGTCAAAACTTTCATGGTTCTGTTGCAGTCTTTGTATGTTTGCAGGAACTGAAAAATAAATGTTGTTGAGTAAGAGCTTGTTATGATACTTTGTTTAAAGAAACAAACCCAAACCCCTTTGGCTGGAGGAAACCTTCAAAGACCAATCTCATGCTGTGCTTTTTGGAGAAGCTAATAGTCATGTGTTCATAAAGTTTAGAAAAAGCCTCACATCTCATGACGCAAAATTGTACCAGGTTTTCTTTTTTTATTAACTTTGTTTGGCAGGAAGGTGATATTTTGTACTAGTATAGGTTCAGACATGCCTGCTTAGTTTTCTGTGAGACCATAGCTGTTCTTGCTCATTTTATGTCCTTCCTGAGTAGCTATTGTTCTGCCACTTAATTGTTCTCTTATTAGCCAAGTCTACAAATCCTAAGGCATAAAAAGTCTCTTCCTTAAGAATAACTTCAACTAACTACATTTTGATGACAAGCTACTCACTAAATCTCTGTTACTTATTTAAAGGTCTTCACCCTTGCCACTTGCCTGGGGGAATGTTTGAAAAGACCTCAGATGTGAAAAATAATCTTTAATTTTTTTTATATTTCAGTTGCCTTCCATTCCCACGCCTCTTTTTTAATGTCTCCAAAGTAATTTTATCTTTTTAGTCCCATGACTTAACCAGCTTTTATATGATTAGTCTTTATCCAGTAGCTATTCTATATGTAAATGAGCAAAAGTTCTTTTCTGCTATGTCCAGTTCACCATTCAGTCTCTTAAAGCATTTAACTGCCTTCAAGCAAGCAAAAAGTCTCACTAAGAGTCAAGATATGTTCTGCAGCTTTTAGAGCTCCAGTTTCAACTGAATTCCTATTTATGTGGTTGGATATTATCAAGATTACCAGACAACTGGGGAAGCTGGAGATAGAGGTATTTGGGTAGAGGGGTTACAGACAATCTGTAGAGAGTACACTCAGTCTATTTGGAACTAACAACTCTTTGTCAAACTGAAATTGCATCTTAATTTTAAGGCTGGTCTTTGTCTTTTTTTTTTTTTTTTTAAATTAAATTTGGAGGGCCATAGTCACAGCAAGGAAGAGGGAAGAGTGCAAGCCTACGTTACTTAGGTGATAGTGTCAGCCACCCACCTGAGGTAAATGACTTGCCAGAAGTGGTCATCTGTAAACTGTAAGGCTTCTGGCACAGATGAGTTTCTGAAAAGACTGTGTGTAAGCATAGATGAGAGTGTGCCAGTGGTGAATCAGCCTGCGGACAGGCAGTTGAACTGTTGTCCTGGTGGAACTGAGTCTGAGGATAGCCAAAATGAATTGAGTAGTTTTTCAAGTTTCGGGCTTAAACCATCTGGTGATTGCATTTTTTAACAGAAATTTGATAAGTGACCAACAGTGGGTCTGTGACTATATATATTCAGAACTACATAAATAAATAAATAGAGGGCAAAACCACATGTGGCTCCACAGTTGGCCCAACTTGGCCTGTAACAATGTGCAGTTACAAAAAGTGGAGAACCTACCCCTTCCCCTGGCTTTCGCACAAGAGTTTGTCCTCATATCTTTCGTGTGATTATTACAGATTATGTGGTCATATGGTGAGTTAGGTCATGGTCCTTATCAGATACTCATTTTTTCCTCAGGTGCATGTGTAGTTCCAACATACTGTGCAGCCAAATGATTTCCACAGTTGACAAAAATATGGTAAAAATGTGTGGATGCGGGCAGAAGGGGAATCTGGTGTTTTCAGTAGCAGGACATGCTCAAGATTGATTTAAGGCAGCTGGGAAACTATGTGCTAACTTGAGTAGAAACATGAAGCATGCAAAATAAAAGATCACTAAGAAAGAAGGCTTCTACTTTGCTTTTCCTCATTTAAGTAAAACATAACTGATCTTGACATAAAAGCCAAACATTTTGTTCGTGGTGGATATAGCTGCATAATGAGGAGGAGTCTTGGAAACCATGGAATAAAACAGTAATACTAAAATAAAGTCTTGCCAAGCAAGGAAATACTTTATTTGAAACAAGATATTTTGAAAAATCACTGCAACTTCAGTCAGTCAGTAATTACTCAAGCTGAATCTTGAACTGTTCTGAGAACAAACCGAAGAGTTTGCCCTGTTATTCTGTATCCTTTCTAATGGCAACAGAAGAACATCTGCTTAGGAGATATCCTGGTGATTTCACAAAAAAAAAAAAAAAGAGGAAAAAAAAAAAGAGGAAGATTGTCATTCCAAATGTATGATCTGGATAAAAGAGGTATGAATTGACAGTTCCTCATGCAATCAAACATTTGGTTTATGTCATGTTTATAAAAAACATGCTATTAAAAATAAGCCATTAGGCAAAAAATTGCAGGTGAATCTGGAAGGGGTTTTTGTTGTGTGTTTTTTTTAAATCTAAGCCTTTTAAAATACTTTCTCTTTGTATCCTGTATTTTTCTGTTTTCTCTCCCAGTTGTTAATCGTGGTGGGAAAGGACCACTGGAATCAAACCTTCTGAGATTCAAAACCATAATATGACCTACACATAATTAATTAGAATAGAATATTATTAGAATATTACAGTCTTAGCTGTGACTTTGTCTAGCCAAGTCTCAAAAACAGCTTTAGACAGAGATTTTACAGCCTCTCTAGAAACCTGTTCCAGTGTTATACTACTCATCAAGAGCAGTTTTTCTTGGTCTCCAATTTGAACATTTTGAGTTGAAATCTGTGGCCACTGCTTGTTTACCTTAAACTCTTGCTTTCCTGGTGTTTTGTGCTAAAGACTTCTTTTTCTTATTCAAGGAAGGATCCAACTCTTACAGCTTTAATGCAAACGTCTGTCTTTCACATCATTCAAATTGTAAGGATTTCACATTTGATTCAAATAAATACCACCAATGCTAATAAACTGTCATCTTAGGCTGGGTTTGAATCTGCAGTGTTTACCAGATACACTGGTTTGTGCTGTTATGAACACCCTGTTTTCAAATTAATGCTATAATTTATAATTAACTATATTTTAATGCAACTATATATTAACTCCTATGTAACTATAACTATATTGACTGTATAAGTATTAACTATATTTTTTATATAACTAATTTATAATACAAATACTGTGGTGTTTTCTATAAATGGATACAACATAGTATTCTAATTACGTATTGAAGCTTTTGAAATTCTCACTTGGCTTCTCTGAAGTTCATTCTGAGGGACTTCTGTGTAGGTTTTGAAACCGTTTACATCGCAGCTGTTTTTCAGTGCCTTTCTGTAACTCATTATCTAATATCACTCTAATATATCATCAATGCTTTGGCATTGTTTTGGATTTTATTTCCATTCTTTACATGCCCATATACGTGAAATAAAGCAGCATCAGAGTATGTCTTTAAGCAGAAGGTGGTGGCATTTACCACTTCACTAAAAAAAAATTACCTCATTAGTAGGAAGAAATTACTTCTTTAGTCAGATAACATCCCAGGGTTTTTTTACCTCAGCTGCACAAGTTCTTATGTCAGCAAAATATACAGAGCCATATAATAAGAGTATAAATAAAGACTGGGAAGTCAGCAGAGCAGTGATGACTAGCCAAGGCCATTACAAAAAGGTTGACTAATTATGCCCTCAGTGTGTGTATTGCAGAAGCAGAGAAACCTCCTTGCAGGAGTAACCTGTAGCAAGAATGAGGATAGTAGTTAGACTGGGCAGTTCTGATCAAATGAAGAAACAAAGTCTCTGACTTTGTCTGACTTAATCTGACTTCTGGTAGCTGGCACCAGAAGATTTTTTGACACCAAGAGGCAAAGAATTCAGACCGGCCTTGGAATTTTACCAATTTTAAACAAGGCCCAGTTAAGACATAGCATCTAAGTTCTGACCCATAGCACCTAAATTTTGACCCATTCTTTCAACTTAAACATTCCCTTCACGAGACTATCAAAATGAAAAATCGTCAAAATACATTCTTTTCTCCACATTTCTGTTTTAGCTGAATTCTGTTTCAATTGCATGTTCTTCAGGTTCCTGGAGCAACCGTATGTCCATATATACACAATTTGAATTCCATGTGGTACGCATGATTAAAGCAACTTACACAAAGGCGTTTAGATATTGTAAGGTAGCTCCTCACAGAGATCATTGTTTCTCTGTCATGTAAGAGATGTTTAGGAATGGACACCAGCACTTACACATTCTTAATGGATTTAGATTAGAATGTCTAATTAAATAAATATCTGATTTGCTGCTGAACTGTGGTGAGTAAACTTGGAGTCATCAGCATTGTGTTTCTGTTAGTCTGTCATTACTTTGCTTCTGTTACCTGACACTTGGTGTTACTAAGTTTATTTGATTGACTGTTGTTAGTAGCTGATGCTCTCCCCAGCACACACAGAGCATAAGTTATATCAAAATATACTGTGTATGTAGATTTAACTTGGTTCTGTGCTGGGTGGTGAAAAGAGACATTATGTCCCTGGTACTTAACAGAAGAGAGGTGTGAAAGATTGCAGAACTATGCAAGAGCCTCCTATTGGATTTCTTGCTGCCTTAATTTAGCACAGTTTTTAGTGAAAATTTCTAGTCATTTTTTCTGCCCTCAGCACCATGATATCTAAGTGTCTGTTAAGCATTAACTGGTGGTGTGGGAATTTCTCCACAAAGGGAATTGTAAAATACCTAATAACTCAATCTGTAGATCTCAAAGTTCTTTTACAAAGGGAATTAGAATCAGTATTATCTTTTTCCAGTGATAATGCTGGGGACACAGAGAGAGGATTTCCTATACTTAGAAAGAAATGAAGGACCTTGTCATTTCAATCATTAGGCTTAAAAGAATGCTTCACGAGAGGTGTCTTGGGGTGGTCTACCCTCATTTACTTACGTGTATATGTATATGTGTACTTGGTCTCCTCTAACCAGATATGTAGTGTGTTTCCAGAACAAAAAGTGCCTTTTGACCTCCCTATATCTCCTGTGTGAAGAAAAGGTACATTTTTTTCTCTATTTATTAGAAGTACTAAGAGATGCGTTTAGATATTGCCACATCAGGAAGAAAGTACATATGTAAATATATTTAATTTTTTTTTACCTCTAGACTTTTTTTTTCCAACATAATTTCCATATTTTTTATAAAGCACGGCGGGTACTATCACCATTTTACAGATGTCGAAAAAGAGGTTTAATGTGGGTCTTTCAATAAACCAGTGGTAGAGTTGGAAGCAGAACTTTGATATTTTGCCTTCCAGACATTCATGTGATTGATTCATATGTGTATACTTTGTGGCAGAGGATTTTTTAGAAGCTATTTCCATTTCTTTTAACTTAAACCCCACAAAAGTGACAGAAACTGAGGGAAGCAAATCCCATTCTTTATGGAATGCCACATGAAAGAAATTAATGGGTTTTGTTTTTGTTTACAACTACGATGCTCTAATGGAAAAAAAATGTTAGGCTCTTAAAAGCAGGCTTATAGTAAAAATGGAAATGAAAAAAATAGTAACATGGAAATTGTGTAAGAAAAATGTATGTAAAGTTTTTTCAGTTATGTTGCCAGTACCTTGTGTTATCTACGTAATGTAGATGTGAGTTTCTCCACTTAAAACCAATGGATATTTTTAACTTGCAGGAACACCCCTCAGATTCCCTACCCTCAAAGCCTCTTTCTCTAGGTACTGGCAATTCAGAGGTTTATCTTACAGATTTCTAGTTTGTATATATATCTTTTCATAATTGCATATTCCTGTTTTCATAAATTGTTCCACTTAGAAAACTTTCCTTTCTCTTCCTATATGTAAAGGCTTTGGTAAATGGATATTTTATTTTATACTTTTATGCCTGTGTTATTTCAGTGTCTTGTGCATGTGAAGGTCTTCTGGTCATTCAGATGTGTCAGTTTTTAGAACCAAGAAGACTGAGAGCATAGTTATTTGTAACATTAAAAATAGAAAAGAGAGAGTGAAATTTCAGTGCTGAAAAGAATTCTCATATTGGTATATACTCTGGTAAGAACTGAACAAAAGCTTATGGAAATGGTTCTTGAGACCTAGATGGCAGAGGAAATTGTTCTTAAAACAGACAGTTCCAGTTTTACTTCCCATTTTGTTGCAGAGCAGTTCTATCACAAGAAGCTGCCCTTGGCCACTTCCCCAGTAGGAATGGCAGCTGTGGGGAGTGGGGAAGGGGGCTTCTGTGGCCAGGACCTGAGCCTCACATGACCTGAATAGGATGTAGGTACAGTCAGGGACAGATTATAATCCCTGTGTTAAGATTTTCAAAACATACTGCTACGAATTTGTTGTACGGTTGCTGACTTCTTCAGTAACACTGTTTTAGATGTTACTTTATCCATAGTCTCATGAATTTAACAATCATCTAAAATCAGAACATTTAAGATAAATTATGAGGGTCTGTATTGTACACAATCAGTATCATGAACGTGTGTGTATAACATGCGAACTTCAATGCCCTTCCTTGTGTACTCAAAGGAGAATGTAGATAGAAGTACTATGAGCAAACTTATTGTGCCTTTGTCTAAAAGCAAGGAATCCTTTATCTGAGAATAATTGCCCTAAACAGCAAACACCTCTTCAGTTTAACTCTGGGAGTTACTACAGGATTGTTTCAGGTGTAGTGAGCTCAGGAGGTTGGGAAATATCCAAGTCAGAGAGATGAACAGCATGTATCTGTAACCTCCATGATGGCAGTTCTTGCATAAACCAGTCTGTCTTGAACATACCTGCTTGCTGCCTGTAGTATCTAGATTTCTCCTTAAAGTTGATAATGCCAGTGATAATACAATACTGTCTCCATTCAGGAGGGAGTTCATCCTGCAGGACCACTTGTCTCCACAGTCCTACCTTGCCATACAAAGATAGAAGCATTCACAAAACCACCAACTGAGCAGGTTCAGGGAAGTACAGAGTGTATTATCCAGGGCAGTGTGAAAGTTACAGTCTTTTGAAAGTGATGTCAAATAATGTTTCATGGAATAATTACAATGTGCATTACTTCTCTTGCAATTAAAAGCAAATATTTTTATGAATATTTGGCACTCCTTTCCCACACACCTAAAAAAGCAGAGTCAATATACTGGCATAATGGCATGTGATCACCTTGCGCTCGGACAAGTGAACTTCTGCTTGTATGACATGACAGGAAGTGGTTGACTTTGATGCTTGAATGCAAAACTGGCTAGGGTAAACAGGAGAGGAATGAGAACAAGATTAGTGCCAAACATTTAAGTGTTCTAAACAAAAGCTCGTAGGGGTGCCTGAGGAGATGGAGCCATGCTTTTAGCATTGGCTTTTTAATACCAAGTCTTCCTGAAATGAGAGGTTCAGGTTCTTCTAGGACTGTCCTGGGAGTTTTGTCACTCTGTGGGAGCTACACTACTTACCCTTCAGATTACTCTGTTAGGTTTCTTTCAGATGAGAGGATAAGAACTCAAATCTGGTCTGTATATAGAGGTTATAATCCCATGTGGCACAGTAAAAGGTTGCTTGCTTTCTCTTTCGTGCTTGGTTGAGATCAACTGTGTAATAAAGACAGTCAGCAGAATCCAATTAAAATAGGGAAGAAGTGTTAAAACACTGATAGACTAAAAGGACAGAAAGTAGAAAACTCTTAAGATGATGAAATATTAGTATACTACATGTTTTAGTCAAGCCCTGGAGCAAGATGGGCACCCTGCAAAAATCAACAGAAAATGAAATTCTGTTACATGACAGTGGGGATACTTTTCTTTGATCTCAGCTTCATTGACAGTACAATTGAACCTTTATTTAAGAAAGGATAAAGCCCAGCAATACCATTTTACAGAGGGAAACTACTAGCACAGAAAACCTGTCTGCCAACCCATGTGTGCTATGTGATTCAAATGTTGGATCTATGACAGGTGGGCATGCAGGTGAGCAGAAATCTATGAGGAATATTTGTGAGTATTTCTAATTGAGTTGAGTAGTTGGCTGAAGATGACCCAAGGGGTTCTTCTATATTATGAAGAATTAATTGAAATGTGTATTTCTGTTATCTTTCCAATAACTGGATAGCTTCTCTGTTTCTAATGAAAGGTAATTTCCTGTTACAGGATATTAAACTGATCTCCACTGTCTTATGAATTTAATAATTGTCTGGCATATGAGCTTTAATTTTCTTCAACAAATGGGTAAAACCTCATAAATAAGGACACTTTTGGGCAGGGCTGTAAGATTTATAGGGTAGAAAATATGGTGCTTCTCCCTACTGTGATACGAAGTCCCCATGGTCCCTGCTGGTGTGCTGATAGCTGCCTGAGAACCGTAGTAAATTTCAAGTGGCTTTGCCTTGGTCCTAGTCTAGGAACAGCTGAATGCCCTGCAAAGATGCCAAATTAATTGTTGATATATATGGAGTAGAAAATCAGTTATATTCCATGCTAGTTAACACTACGCAGAATTGTCTGCAGCCCTAAAATATTCATAGTTATATGAAAAAGATACTAGGCAGATTTAAGGATCAGTGTTTGAAGTTTACAAAGGTAAGACAGACTACGTTAAAATGGCTACTTTATACCCAACTTTTAACAGGTTCCCTGTTTAATACAAACATGGGAAACTCATATTTAAGTGTAGATTAAAATAAGTATGTACTTACATTATTAATTATCCCCTTTAACAACACCTTCTAATATTCATGTAATTATGAAAAAGGTTCCATATTGAGAAGATTTTCAAACATGAATCTTTCAGATCAGGGAATTAATTTGTATATGCTTTGCAGAATCTTCCTTCAACTCCTTTGTGTAACACCTCAAAGAAAGCAAAGACTAAGTAGTAATTATTTTTAGTGTTAGATTGCACGAAGGTTCAAAGCGTGTATTTGTATTATTAGGTTATCCTAGAAGAAGGAGGAGACTTGGCACTGGTTACTAACTTTCTTAGGATTTCAGTCTGGGGATTTATGACAGGAATGTCAAAGAAGTTCTCTTAGACTCAGAATTAGGCATGGGAATTTAAGGAGATGATATGCTGTATTTGTTCATAACAAAAGCTGAGATGTGTTTGTAGATATATCTCTGCATCTTACTTTCAAAATGATAGTTTTGAGGAGACTAGTTAGAGAAATAACTGGATAAGGATGGATGTTTCTTTCTCTAGTAGAATATACAAACAAAATTTTAAAATGAAACTTTGAAGTGGAGAGATGTGGCTCCAGGCTTTTTGTTCATTGCTGATTCTACAATGGCCATTGCACAGTTGGAAGCTTTTTCCACAGAAAATTACCCTGAAGAAAATTCTCAGTCTATCCCACTGTCCCTGTGGAAATTATACTAGGTCTACCTTACAATTTTGGTTTTTGACATTGGAGCAATGGCTTCTGTCGTCCTTCATAGAAGGAGACTTTTTTTTTTTTTTTTTTCCTGGGTGTAAGGAGAAGATCACAGTCTTTGCATTCCAGTAACTAGAGCTTATGTGTTCCCACCCAAATTTATTGTGTAAAACTTTCCCCTCATCTTTCCTTGCTTTGGGAACAGTCTTTGAGTTGTTTCTTAGGGGTTTTCTTTGTTACCCGACTTATTGCCTCTTGTTGCTAAATGACCTTATTGCTATTCTGGTTTTAGCCCCTGGGATCCTTCTGTGCTCTACTGCTACTACTTCACCTAATGCCTTTCTTACCCTGTGCACTGATGCGAGGGATACAGTTCATCTCCAGATGTCACCCCCACATACAGTTGGCTTGTCTTGTGCTCTCCTCGCCTTCCTGCTTCCCTGCATTGGGTGTTGTGGATTTCAAAAGCAGAAGGGCCGCCAAGACTGGTGTTCCCTTTCCTCTGCATTTAGGGTTCACCAAACCTCTAAATGTGATATATCTGCTGAATGTTCTTTTATCCTATTCTCTTATAAAAGGGTCTCTCTCTTTTTCCTTCCTTGCAGGAACTTCCTGTTTTTACCCCTTCTCTCCTAACAAAGGCTGTGTCTATTCCCTTGTTCTCTTTATCCTTAAAAGAAGCTCTTCCTGCCCCACCACCTGCCCATCTCGTGTATCAAAATCCCCCCAATTCTGCATAAAAGGAGTGCTGCCTTTCATTGGTGCCTATCTGCAAAATTACATTTCCTGCCTATTTTAGGTTTTAGTACCTATGCTAAATTCCTCCCGTCTTCCAATTTTTCACTGATCATGAAATCATTCACTTCAATTCTATGTCTCTTAATAACTAGACTCCATGGAACGGATAATCAAGTGTATCACTGTTACCTGGAAATCATTAATAGGTGCCTTTATCAGGCAGCTCTGTTGGGTGTGGATTTATAGTTACAGTCAGTTAAACCTGTCACTCTTCTAATCCATCTATCTCTGATTTTTTGTGCTACTCCTTCCCTTCCTCTTTCCCAGGCCAGTAAATGATTCAGATAACACTAAAGTTAGATTTAGTTTTAAATATTACAGCCAATTATCATAGTACTTACTGGTATGCCTGTAAATGTTATCAACTTGGTAAGTCTACAAAGACCTTACATTCCCAATATAATCTTTGTATGGATGCCAATCAGCTATGTCTTGTCAATGCTATTGCTAAAAGTCTCATTGTATAATGTGGAACTGTGTGCTTCAGAGGACAGTTCATGTGGAATTAAAAAGTATAGAAGTTAAGGACTCCTTGAACTGAGCAGTCTGTCACCTAGAATGACTGAGAGCAACTTCTGTTAATCAGATAAAGCTGCATAAAAAGCTGTTGCTATACACAAATGTGGGGGACCTGAAAACTTTTTTTTTTTGCATTTCCTGACTTTCAGAACAGTGAGGCCAGCCAAAGGAAAACCCAAGAGATGTATATTTGCTTCAGATTTCTGAAAAACAAACCGTTTGTTCTCCAGCTGAGAGTCCATTGCTAAAACCTTTAATCACGCAAATAAATGTCATACTAGTGACAGTAGTACCACTGAAGCTCGTTAAAATCCTATTGGAAGACCTGAAGGATTCCTTTCCTTGATGTGTCATCTCATGCATTTTTAAAGCAACATGCAGGGATTCATCTGTATGCAGTTCTGACTGATTTTAATGGAATGTAAAGATGTGACATCTGTGACAGCTCTGAGTCCACTTTTATAAAGAAGAAAAGGAGGGTTTCCACTAATACAGATAGGCACAGCTTTACAGAGAAATATTAAGAGATACTGATATAATTTAATTTTCATGAATGATAAAGTAAATATGTGTAGGGATGTTCAAGCTGGCTTATATTCTAAGCCAGATGTCTTTGGCAGTTACAAGCAGAAACTGTATACCAGGTTGCATATTTTGTCTCTAATTCTAAACCATGGTACGTTGTTACTGGTTTGCTGACAGCCATCTGTTCAGACCTCATTTGATCTTCCTATTCAGTCACAGTTCAAGTTTGGGGACAAAATATATGTAAGGGAGGGAAATTATTGGGCTGTTTTTCTCATGAAGGAAATAAATATTATTAAATATTATTTAAATATTCTTTCTCATAAGATACATATTAAAATGATACTGAAATCATGCACATATTCTATTACCTGCAGAAAACAGGAAGAATTTTAGACTCTCATGCTACTGTGACTATAAATGCAGATGCACTATTATATTTGTATATCTGTATATTTTATATATAATTTACAAATGTATAAATACGCTATTACAGCACTTACATGTATTTAGTAGCCGTTTTGTAGCAGTCTGTGGTGAACAAATGTATGTAACATACAACAACTGTTTCAATGTAACAGAACAAAAGGATACAGTAAAATTGACACAGTGTTCAAAATGTTCTTTCATGGTCTTGTATGTAACTGAAGAGTTTCTTGACTGAATGCATAGGAAACACCAATCTATATTACTACACAAATATACAATTGAATTTTGCAGTTTATTAAACATTTTTTTTTTGCAATATTTTTCAGTTATTTGGCTAATTTGTGCCTCAGAATACTGACGTATGAATGAAATAGAGATAACCTGTTCTATGGAAAGTTGGGAGTCTGAGTTTTGAAAAATATGCTTTGCATTCTGCCTCAATACTGTAATCAGTGAAGGCCTTTATCTTGCTAATTGTGCTTTACATGCACTGAAACTGAAAAGATCAAAGGTGTAAGGCCTTACAGTATTACCCAAGGAGAGAAACTTAGTTCTCATTTTCATACAGTGTTATATAGCTTGGGTTTAAGTAACACATACATGTAAAATGGTAAATGTAAATGGTGCGTGTAGCTAAAATGTTGATTTTAAGACCGCATGGATTTATGAAGGGGAAATTGTGCTTAGTCAACCTGAGAGCCTTCTACGGTGAGGTGGCTGGTTTGGTGGATGAGGGGAGAAGAGTGAATGTTATTTATCTTAGCTTTATTAACGCTTTTGATGCTGTCTCCATAACATCCTCATAGAAAAGCTGATGAAATACGGGTTAGAGAAGTGGACAGCAAGGTAGATTCAAAACTGAATGGATAGGCCCAGATGATTATGATCAGTGGCATAAAATCCATCTGGAGGCAGGTCACTAGTGATGTATCCCAGGGGTCAATACTGGGGCCAATATTGTATAACTTCTTTGTTAATGACCTGTGTGATGGGGAAGAATGCACCCTTGACAAGTTTGCAGGCAATACGAGGTTGAACAGAGTGGCTGATATGCCAGAGCACCATGCTGCCATCCAAAGGAACCTTGGAAGGCTGGAGAAATGGAGTAACAAGAACCTCATGAAGTTCAATAAAAGGAAGTGAAAAGTCCCACACCTGAGGAGAAACATCCCCATGCACCGGTACAGGCTGGGGCCAAGTGGCTGGAAAGCAGCTTTGCAGAGAAGGACCTGGGTGTCCTGGTGGGCAACAAGTTGAGCATGAGTCAGTAGTATGGCAAAAAAGGCAAATGGGCTGCATTAGTTAGTGTTACCAGCAGGTTGAGGGCAGTGATCATTCCCTGCCTGCTCAGCAGTGATGAGAGCCCACCTGGAGAGCTGTGTCCAGTTCTGGGCTCCTCAGTACAAGAGAGACATGGGCATGTTGGAGAAAGTCCAGAAAACGGCTGAGAAGATGATTAAGGACTTGTAGCGTCTATCCTACAAGTAGAGCCTGAAAGGGCTGGGGTTGCTTAGACTTGAGAAGTCTCAGGGAGATTTTATCAATATGTATAAATATGTGTGTGTTGGGGGGGTGATACAGAAGATACAGCCAAACTTTTCTCAGTGGTATGCAGTGACGGACAAGAGGTAATGGGCACAAATTGATACACAGGAAACTCCATTTAAACATAACATTTTCTTTCTTGTGAGGGCGGTCAGATAGTGGAATATGTTGCCCAGAGAGGCTGTGGAGTCTGCATCATTAGAGATACTGCAAATTCAGCTGCACAGTCCTGGGCAACCTGCTCTAGTGACTGTACTTGAGTAGGGGTTTGGACTAGATAAGAGGTCCCTTCCAGCCTCAATGATTCTTTAATTCTCTGAAGATGATATTAAGGACTTTGCATAGAAATAGCTAATCGGTGGTCTCACATTTTGCCAGAATATGTTAAAACTTTTAGAATCCTTATCACTATGTGTTTGTAAAGCATTACAGCAGAATAGTAAGAAATAAACCAGTTCAGAGAATGAAAATTGAACTTAATGTTTATTCACGTTCATCAGTTGGGAGAAACATACTTTAAACTATTTTCATCTGAATCTTTAGGGTAAAAGTAAGTGCACAGAATCTTACATATGGTAAGATCAGTTTTTCCATTTGCTCTTTGGTTTCATAATGTCAAACTCAGTTTGGATATTTTGTCAGTGTAGATGATGATGAATAGATGGATGACTTCTGTTAGCCTCCATAACATGTCTTTTGTTGCCTCTTGTAAAAGAACACAGCAAACATCTCAGTCTTTCTGTTTAAGTTGACAGTGTTGGAGGCTCAATGGCACAGTAACTAATTCTGACTCGGTAGTGTGGTTTCAATGGACATTCATTTTGAAGTTATTGCAAAAATAGTAATATGCTTCATATTCTTTAGTGTCCAAGACAATGTATAGCAGGGTTTTTTTGCATAAAAAAATAGCTTTGTCAAGACCAAAGTCAGCAGTAAGTTGCATCTGGAGGCTCTAGTTTTTCCAGGCTCTATTCTACTTTTGAGATTTTTTTTTTTTTTTTTTTTTTTTAAATTCAGTATCATAATCCTTTTTTTTTCCTCCTTCAGTGGGACAGAACTGGGGTAGACAAATCATACAGGTCTCTCTCGCCCTCTCTTCACAACTGAGGGAAATGCATGAGTGGGGGGAACCAAACCTACAGTGTCTTCTGAGCATGGAGATGCTAGTATTCAGACGTGGGAGCTGAACAAAAATGGACATTTTTAGCTATATCATGCAATTTGGGAAGGTTGTAAACTGATGTGTACTATCTAAGAACAGAAGATACACAATTGAGAGAATTCCTTTTTGCAGTGTATCGTTGTTGTCTCTCAGAGGTCCTTCTCCTTTTTGTTGTTAAGCCTGCTTGGCTGACCATGACCATAATACTGCATTGCAAAGGTTTTAATGAGGGCCATGTGGCTAATAAATACAAGAAAATAACTGTGAAGAGTGCTGCTTGCTTCTTCATGCATAGTACACTCCTTCTACGGATATGTATTTGTACAACTAGGATTTTGCACTTTAAAATTTGTGCCAGAATACAGACATATATTTGAAAATCGGTGAGTGCCTGACTCAGACTGGGCTTATAAATACCTTTGAAAATGAGGTGTCCATTAAATCTTTGTGCTTTGGATTTTTGATTCAGTGGGAGTTCTGCCGTGAATGTCAAGGAGACAGGATTTCTTCACCTATATTTTTCCTGTTCTGCTTTGCAAAACAACCTTCTGTGACAGCTCTAGGAAAAGGGAAATTCATTACAAAGCTAGGAGAATGCATATATATTTTATAAAATATAATATCAGGGTAAGCCAATAGCAATTTTTCCACTCAGTCTCCCAATCTGTAAAACTGATTGTGTTTTGCTATTAAAATCGGCAAAGTCCTTACAGATTTTGAATGCTGTAAGCTGTGGAGAGGCAAGGTAATATTACTAGATAATCAATATACCCTTTTTCAAATGCGTCTGTTACTTTGTAAGGATTATAGTTACCTTTGCTATCAAGCTTCTTCAGGTTAGCGTTTTATACTATGTCTTTTGTGTTGAAGTTGAGTATGCATGTATGTAACGTTACTCAGTATGAAGAGAGGAAATTCCCTGAAAGTAAAAACAAGCCACCTCTACCACCAAACATCGAAAACTACATTTCCACTTCCTTTGGAAGGTAGAAAGGATGACTACTGAACCATACTATAATGCACAGTGGTTTAGGGCAACTGACATAAACAGGGACTGAAATACTTGTTTTCCAATTTTGTTTTCCTCTGGACAAATGGACTTAGTGTCAGGTTTTTTCAGTCTGCAAGCTCTGTTGTGTCTGGACAGCTATTTCTTCAAATTGGGCTTATTTTCTAGTTGTATAAAATTCTTCATCTACATTGTGGATAGAGTGCATTAAGTTATTCCCTGTGGTGCACAGCTGGAAGCTATTCTGTGCTGCAACATTTTGTTTTGTTTTGTCCCAGTTTTTTCTCCCCACTGTGTTCCCACAGCCTAGCATAGCTCCATGCTGCAGCAGACAAGTCTCTCTTTTTTTCCAGTGACACTTCTTAGAACATCTGAAATTGACATATTCTCTTTTGTCTTTTTAGTACAAATTCAGTGGCAAACAGCTCTGCTTGACTGCACGAACATTTCAAAGTACTCTATAGACTAGGAAGATTGGCTTGAAAAGTTAGACATATTTAGGCAGGCTGTTTTATTTGCTTCTTTGAAGAGACTAGGGATATTTTGAGAAGATTGAAGGAAATACACAGTGCCAAATATTGGTCTGTTTAGAAGAGAGAAGAGGAATATGCAGGTCTTAACAGAGCTTTCTTTGAAGGAGAAAAACATTTTCTCAGTTCTGATGCTTTAATAAAACACAAAGAAATCCCAGAGTTGGTAAACCAAAGTTTGTCTTCTATCTTGGAAGTATTTAAAAAATGCTATTAAAAAACAATATTTTTTTTTTAAATTTACATTTTGCGTATATGTACAGGGACTGTGATTATTTATGTTAATTTTACCCTCAGTAAAATGGAGCGCTGATCTTATCACTGTGTAATCACAGTCTAGACATTAAAAAATACTGAACGCAAAACTTTGTGTGCCAACCATTATCTGTCAAGAAGAAAGGTTACAGAGCCTTCTATCAGTATCTTTGCAGTGGTCTTACTCCTTCCAATTTTTTTCTCTTTCCCGGCCTCCTCCACTCAGACAGTTCCTTCATTTCTATGCAAAGATCTCTCCTGCTGTCTTCCATTTCCTGTCACTAATTGGTGGTTCCTTGTTTCTCACTCAAGGTAGCTGCTGCTTCCTCCATGCAATAGCCGAAGCTTAACAGAGGTTATAGTGTTGGTCTTGGGTCTTTGCTTGTGATTCCTGCTTGCATTGTAATGCTGGAGTGTTCTTCTAGTGAGATGTATCCCACCAGTTGCTCTGTAGATGTAGGATGCTGATGTGATTGAAAGAGTATTTGCAATTCTCCGTAGGTTATGTGAGGGGAAGGAAAGAAAAACATAAGTGTCAGAACAGGTAAATGGTAGGAAGACTAACGTACAAGGTAATTATTTTGTTTACATTCATATCTATTTTCAGTACCTCTCCTTTGCTGTAGCTGCTCCTTGACATATTTTAGAAGTAGGTTACCCCAGTGACTATCCCCACTTCATAATGAACCTGTAATCACCATTCGGCAGCTGGAGATATAGTTAATATCTTTGATTTCCCACTAGAATCCCTCCATCCTCTCTCAGCTAGGGAAATCAGCTGGGTCTTGCAGTGTGCTCTGAAGGTCAATCAAATAGCTCTATTTGGGAGGAGAGTGAGAGTGAGAATGAGATTGAATTCAACAGCTGACAGGCTTTATGAAAATGTCTTGTACCTGCTACTTGTGTAGCTCATGTGCTTCTGCTGATCTCAACTATTGCAATAAAGCATGTGGAAAAATCTGTCAGTTTGGCAGAGAAGTAGGTAATAGGGCATGACAAGATAGGGCAGGGTGCCAGGCATCAGATTGGTGGGTCTTATTCCACTGATACTCATTGAGCTTATATGAGCTGGAGGTTGGTGAGAAAATGCGAGAAATACATAAAAGAAAACATGTGAAACTGGGCTGTTATTTTCCTTTATGCAGTGAGACTAGGAAAACATAAGAAAATTAATTAGGTAATACTGCTTTGCAGAAAACTGCAAGGAAATCACCAATCTCAGAGAATGATCTCAGGATCTGTAGAATAAGGAGCCATTAATGAGACCTCTATGGATGCAAGGTAATGATGGGAAGTAGTAGAGAGGACAATGGGTGGTGGAAAAAATGAATATTGGCAACAATATTACAGTTTCATTAGCAACACCACACAAAATTAAGGTTACATTTTCTATTCCATTTTGGGTGAACCTTGATGTTGGGCTATATGTGCTACCAGCCTTAGTAAGAAACAACTGCAGGTATGTGTTAGAGGCAATAGTGAGGAAAAATGTGAAAGAAGAGAAAGAATACAGTGATGCCTCCCTGGATAAAACTGTGCAACAGCCAGTGATTTAGGGATATTCTAAACCGACGATTAAACATCAGGCCCTTCATGTTTAACAGCCCCAGATGAACCCTTGTTCTATGTATTAATATAGTTTATTTTTAATCCATGCCTGCTTTTGGAATAAAAACATTTTATTGTAGAATTTATTAATGTTTTCTAGAATTTAATTTCTGTCATACTGAAAAGCAGTTCCATTTATAAACAGACAAAAATTCCCAATCAGTGAAGAAAACTTCTGAATG
The DNA here is from genome assembly GCF_047716275.1 of Strix uralensis. Classification (NCBI taxonomy): domain Eukaryota; kingdom Metazoa; phylum Chordata; class Aves; order Strigiformes; family Strigidae; genus Strix; species Strix uralensis. The sequence goes on from NC_133974.1 coordinate 61,677,855, forward strand.
ATAAGTTGACTCAGCACCCCCAGTTTGTGATAGAAAGGTAACTAAATTTAGCATGTTCACTTCCAAGTGTTCACTTACTAAACCCATTTATGATTTTATATACAGTTATGTCATTTTATACGTCTCCCAATCAGTTCTTTTCCCAGTAGAAGACTCACAGCGTATTAATGTCCATATTCAAAAGTTGATCCATAGCTGTGATCTTGTCACACCTTATCTTTTTAGTTCTACCATGTCCTTTTGAAGATGAGAGATAAGAAATATCAGTATTTGAGTTGTTATTATGAATGGATTTAAGCAATAATGTAATGATGTTTTGTTTCTATTCCTTGAGCTAATATTTTCACTGAAATATCCATAATAATTCTTTCAGGGGTGATAACAGCTAGTGCAGAGCGTATCATATTTTCCCCCTGTGTATTAATTTCACTCCTCAATTTCATCTGCCATTTTCTTGCCTAGACACACCATACTGTGAAATTTTTCTACCACTCTTTGTGGTCTGTCCTTATTTTGATTATCACAGAATCACAGAATCATCTAGGTTGGAAAAGACCTTGAAGATCACCTAGTCCAACCATCAACCTAACACTGACAGTTCCCAACTAGACCATATCCCTCGGCGCTATGTCAACCTGACTCTTAAACACCTCCAGGGATGGGGACTCCACCACCTCTCTGGGCAGCCCATTCCAGCACCTAACAACCCGTTCTGTAAAAAAATGCTTCCTAATATCCACCACCTCTCCTTCCTTGCCTATGCCTTCTAAAGCGCTTGTAGCCATTAATTGGTGCACTCCAGTCATGGCAGACATCCCAACATGTTTCTGTAATAGCCACTACATCATAATTTTCCTGTTGCATCATGGCTTCAAGCTCCTCCTGTTTGTTACCCATGCTGTGTGCATTGGTATACATGCACTTCAGATGGGCTGATGTTTTGCCCCCTTCCCCCTTCAAATCTAGTTTAAAGCTCTCTCTATGATCCCAGCTAACTCCTGCCCCAAGATCCTTTTCCCCTTCTGGGACAGGTGCGTCCCATCTGTTACCAAGAGGTCTGGCATCCTGTATACTAAGCCGTGATTGAAAAATCCAAAGCCCTGCCTGTAACACCAGTCTCGGAGCCACAAGTTCATCTGTTGACTTCTTCTGTAATCTTCCTCATCCATCCCTGCAACTGAAGGGATGGAGGAGAGCACTATTTGTGCCACCGACCCCTTAACCAGTTTCCCCAAGGCCCTGAAATCTCTCTTCATTGATTTTGGACTACTCCTGGTAATATCGTCACTACCCACCTGAAAAACCAAGAGAGGGTAGTAGTCCTTGGGTCTCACTAGAGTGGGGAGTTTTGCTGTGAGGTCCTTCACCTGGGCCCCAGGGAGGCAGCAGACTTCCCTATGAATCGGGTCTGGTCTGCATATTGGGCCTTCGACACCCCTCAGAATGGAGTCACCCACTACAACGACCCTTCTGGGGTTCTTTTTAGAACTGGTTTTAATACATGGTCTAGGGCGACCCAGCCTTGATGGACCTTCATCTTCCTCCTTATTTGACTCGTTTTCTTCATCCTTCTCTGCTTCATTCACAAGGTCCAGGGCCCCATATCTGTTGTGAAGGGGCACCATGGAGGGTGAGGGAGGTCGGAAGAGGATTTTCCTGCCTCCCTGAGCAGGGACCTGTTTCCAGTCTCCCCCATCTCTTAGGTCCCCTCCTTCTGCCTGGCAGCAAGAGGGTGAGGGATCGACTGCCTCTTTTGGAGCCTCCATTTGCTCCAGTTTCTTCAGGGGTGCTAGGGTGTTATCCAACCAATCAATTTCCCTTTTGCACTCCCTAATACTTCTTAACCTATCAACCTCTTTGAGTTCCACCACCAGGCTGAGCAGGTGTGGTGGTTTAGTCCCTGCCGGGGTCTGAGACCACGCAGCTGCTGCCCCTCCCCCACAAAGGGAGTGAAATACAAAGCCCCGGGCTGAGATAAGGAGAGGTTTAATACAACAGTGCAACTGCAACACAACAAACAACAACAATAACAATAAGAATAACAGTAATAACAATGAACAGAGCAAAATATCTACCAATACAGCAGTGAGAACAGAGCAAATCCCACAGTACATGCGGTAACCACTGTCCCGCTTCGGCGCCAGGATGTGACTTCGGCATGGTATCTGAATAACCTGGCTAGAGCTCCCCCCCTACTCCTGGGGAAACTTAACCCTATCCTGGCTAAACCAGGACAGCAGGTCATCCAGCTGATCACAGCACACACAGGTGTTATCACTGCTGCCCTCTGACAGGATTGACAGGCTCAGGCACTCGCGGCAGCCTGGGACCTGGACTGCTGCATGTTAGCATGGCAGCTCTGTCTGGGTCACCACGTTCTTTCTGGTGGTGGGAGTGGAGACCATGGTTCAGTCTACTCACGGAGGACAATAAGATGAAACTAGCTCAGATAAGTTCCAGACCTAGGAGATGGACTGTGCCCTGTCCGTTTGCCCTGCCTGCACTAACTGCCGCGCATTATCCTGAATAATTTCTATAATCAATGAACTTTTTATCCTGTTTTTTAAGTTACTTATGTAACTGTTGAACAAAACAAGATTCAGCCAAGATTGCGGTGGTTTTCCAGTGTTATTTCCCATTTTCCTTTTTTTGTTGTTGTATCTCATGAGAGGTCATTTCCTCATATGTCATGATAGCTTCGTTCCTTTAATGGTCTTTGTGGAATCTTGTCAAAATCTGTTTGTTAATCTAAATATGTTGAATTCAGTGAATTTCTTACACCTATATATGCTTGTCAATGTCTACAAAAATCTTTAGTATTGATAAGGGATGACTTGTGAGGCCTCTGTAAAAAACCACTGATCCCAAGCACCCACTATTTTTGTCTTTAAGATAGATACTGAGCTCTGCTTTGATCCAGGAATAATTTAAAAAACTGATAATGTAGTTAGTACTTTGGTACCACACCCTACTTACCTAGAACAGCGGCAGTGTAAAACTTGAGTACATCAGAGTTTATAGGCAAAACTCAGCTATTCCTGCTGATTTGCTGCTTTTCATTTTTACCATTTTTTTTCTAAAACTGTTTCTGTTGACAGTATGTGCCAAACTTATCATCACTAATTCTGTAGAGAGTTGAGCAGCTTTCTTGATTACTCTTGCACGGTACACCACTTTAAAGAATTTGATTAGTTTCTGTGTTATTTTCCTTTCATAGTTTAATCACCTGTCAATACTAAACAGTCTATTGGGCTTCCATGCTCTAAAGGCTCAGTGGAATATGTCCTATGCTTAAAAACCAAAGTGGAAAGCAGAAAGATGACCATGCCCATTTCATAGGTGAGAACCTGAGACTGTTTTTCTCTTCATGCAATAGAAATCTGTTGAAAACTAGAAATGGAACCCAAGCTGCTAAAACCACTGCCCAATTACAAGCCAATCTTTTCTACCTATTTCCTCCATGCAATTGCTAGAATTTTTGTATTTTTTACAGGTAGAAATGAATGCTAATCTGTTTTTTTGCCAGTGACACAAAGGAGGGAAAAGATTGATGTAGCTGGCAGTTGAAGGGAGTAGAATTTCTCTGCTTGCACTTGAGCTACACAAAATAGAGATAATGTGTTTCTGACTCAGAGGCATTTTACCCAGTCTTTGCACTGGAACAAATGATTACTAAAGGTATTTGGCAATAAAGAAAGAAGAGCTGTCTGTAATTATGGCAGATCGTGTTTTTGGAAGTATTTCATAGCAGGATGCCCATAGAATTCAAGGTGGGATTGATAGCTAAATAAACTTTATAATTTAGTGAGGAATTGAATTTTAAGATGCAACAAAACTAGTACACCAATTTTTAAATATTTCTTCTGTATGACTATCATCATGAAAAATAAGGCAAGATTCTCTAAAAAGAACAATGGTGTCTTGCACTCTCTTGCCCTTTTCCTGGGGATTTATGGTTGGGTAGATGGGAATCTTAGAAAGGGTAAACAGTATATACTAGCATCATGGACATTCACATTTTTATTTCATATTCAAAAGGCCTAACTAAAGTATCCAAGACAATGCTTTCATCTTCTGTAATGCTAGAATGTCATGCCTATGTTGTGAAAGTAATCTGTATATTAATTGCTAGAAAGCAATGTGAATAGTATTGCTTCCTCCATTCCATCAGGCTTGCACATCAAATGTTCTTTAAAAGCAAAACCTTACTTTAGACTATACAAAGGATTATCATGGAATCGCCGAATATTTCAGTTGGAAGGGACCCATAAGGATCATTGAGTCCAATGCCCTGCTCCTAGCAGACAATTATTCAAAAAAAGTTCACATATGTAATTGTTAATTGTAATTTTTTACTTGTTAAAATTCCAGGGCTGAAGAATTAATCAATACCAAACGTGAAGTGCTGGGTGCAGTGTAGGAGCACTTTGTGCATCTCTTGCTCTCTGCCTGTCAGATCCACTGCTGTGAGCCTGCAGGGAATGCAATGTGATGCACTTCTCCCTGAGGCACTGAATCTTGACATGGGCTTTTCAGCGAAACACCCAGTACTGGTTTCTGTGCCTGTGTTTGTACTGATTATGGTTGAGGCTGTGGTAGTTTTGCCCTAAGCTGCGCTGTACATAAAAGAGGTCACCCGAGAGTGAAATTACGTTCTAATTGATGAGTTCCTTAAGTACTCTTCATTTACTTAAGCCTCTTACATTTAAAATTTGAGTTAAAACTTAGAGCAATGGTATGATTTTGTATAGACATATGTAATATTTTTATAGCTGTGTGAATCTGGAGGCTTTTTAGCTGCTCTTTTTCTGCTGTTCCACTGTTTTTGAAGGATTTATTCTCCTGATGCCATGTACTGCAATTCCTTGCATGTAGGATCATTCTGTCCTTTTTACGAGGTTCACTTTTGAGAGAATAAAATACTTAACTCCAAACCAAATGTCAGACTCTGTGTTACGACTAAATGATTACTGGCTTTTACACTATTAACTTTGTACAGCCTAAAAAGAGAATAATGAGGCTGTAAGTCAACATAGGAAGTTCCACGGCTTTTAATTTATCTACTCTGCTAATGCTTACACAGATTTCTACCATGTGCCCCCATTGTAGAAGGCAGCAAGTATCACTGAGTGCATTGAATAAAAATACAAGAACAACTGTATAGATTTTAAAATGTGATGAAAATGAGCTGCAATCTATACAGAAGAAGCACGAGATCAATAAGATCTCAACTACTGGTTGACTGTACAAATTGGACAGAATGGGCTGCCTTGCTCAAGCAGTATGTTTAACATGGTTTTAAAGTGAGTGTGAGAGTCACTAACTCACAATGTCAGAGGACAGCTGTACCATGACCACCCAAGCCTGGTAATTAAATGGCATACAGGTTAATTGCAGAGACAAGCAGGAGACTGGAGTCAAAGGACTGAAAGGAGTCAGTTGAATAGTGTTGTCCATTTGTGGAGGAGGAAAAGGAAAGTCGTTATAAAAGGAGCTTTATCAGTGTACGATAATTGCAGATTCAATTTTGATTAAAGCCTTATTTTAAGGTTATAATAATACAATAGGATTAGAAGCTCAATGAATTGCAGAAGGATGGGTTTGGGGTCAGTGGTAATTGTCATCAAATATATCTGAAGATGGTCCCAATCCATGCCTCAGATTTTTTTGTCATTGTTTTGGTTTCTCTGCAGCCATGGCAAATTATGCATTTGAGGATTCAAAACTGATTGATTTGATGCGAGGTGCTAATGCATACATTCAACATATATCACTTTATCTCCGTGGCTCAATTTCATCACAGCTCAAAGGTTTTGATCAGTATTTAGTGGGAAGGGGAGTAACCCACTTTAATGATTGCTCTTCATATGGTTTATAATCTTTATAGCTTACTGCTACATAGAACTCAGTTCAGCAAAGCACTCAGACATGTGCTTAAGTGCTGTGCTGAGTGAGAATTATAATACATCACTCAGCATGTGCACCTGAAAAAAATAACAACAGTACTGCCATAAAAGATATAACGTTGTATATATTATCCTCTTCTTGAGGAAAGGGAAACCACAAATGGTAGATGCTATTCATGTTGCTGCATGAATTACGCAGCTCCTCTGATGACAAGGGTGGCTATGAGGTCCTAAGAAGAACAGTAATACAGTGTAATACAGGTGATGCAGTCTGTGAAGGAAAGGCTTTCCCATGGAGATGTAAGCAGAAAAGAAGAAAAATGAAGAATTCTCATAGGCAATTTGCATACAATGTTTCAGTGTCCAGTTGAGTAGGAACACAAGGTTTGAGTGTGAAAAAATTTTTTTATGATGCTTTCCATGCTTTACTTTCTCCTTTGGAGTCCTACTGTTGTTCAAGATATAACCAGAGGGTAACAATTTGAACTTTAGAAGGGAATGAGGAGGAAACCTGTTGCAGTTAGCTCTGCCTCTTTGAACCTGCCTCTCCACGTGTCAGTGGCGCTCAGGTTGCAGAGACTAATGCTGCAACACCACAATTAGCCTGCCTCATTAAACCTGCCAATCCACATATCAGTGGCGCTCAGATCGCAGACTAATGCTGCAGGAGGTTAAGACCTTCACGGGGACATCAGTACAAACACCAATATGATGGATACAAAATGTCCGTTTATTAAACTGTGTATCTTACCTATATACGTTCACCAAGTACCTCCTTCGTGGGTGTGCCCTTAACATTACAAGCCTATCGATCACCTTACCTCGTAACAAGGGAGGGCTACAGCTATTCCTTCCGTACATCGCGAGATCTTCCGAACGCCACTCCCTACAGAAACCATCAGTGTAATGGCTTTATTCTGATGTCTAAATTCAGGATTCAAAACTGAAGTTGTTGGCGCTTTTCTGTACTTCATTACTTCCATAGTTATTGAAAACTAAGCGTTTTGCTTTAATGCCGTAACAGGTGTTATGTTCATTTATGATTGCCCTGATAAATTTTGCTTCTGTCGCTTTTGTTTATGATTTTATTTTATTTTGTTTGCAGGGTTATTTCCTGCAGTGCTGAACCTGGCTACCAATGCTCTCATCACAACCAATGCTACCTGTGGAGAAAAGGGTCGGGAAATGTACTGCAAACTTGTTGAACATGTACCTGGACAGCCTGCAAGGAACCCTCAGTGCCGAATTTGTGATCAAAGGAGCAGGGTTCCACACCGTATGTGTGCTGCTTTCTTTTTGTTCCTTTAAAAAGATTTTTTTTTCAAACATTGTAGATACTCAGCAAACAAAACTTAGGTCACTGGCCCAATTACTATGAAATTTCTGTCACTTTCTTTTAAAATTAGGTTACTCATCTCTTCCACTGGTATTTCAAAATCTATATCTGTTATGTATATTCCTCAAACTGAACTTTATAATTCACATACTTAAAGTGGAGCACCTAAATTCACCTTTAGGAAGATTAAGTATCTACAGCTGTTGTTGAATTCTCTTGATATATACTGACCATGAATGAAAACCGGATGACTTTTACCTGCATACCTACATGTGGAATTTGAACATTTTGGCCAATCTAAGTGTCTTGGGTTTGTGTGGCAAGGTTTTAGTAGCAGCAGGGCTACAGGGGCGGCTTCTGTGAGAAGCTGCTAGAAACTTCCTGTGTCCGACAGAGCCAATGCCAGCCGGCTCCAAGTTGGACCCGCCACTGGCCAAGGCCGAGCCCATCAGCGACGGTGGTAGCACTTCTGTGTATTTAAGAAGGGGGAAGAAAACCTGCACAACAGCAACTGCAGCCAGAGAGCAGAGTGAGAATATGTGAGACAAACAACTCTGCAGACCCCAAGGTCAGTGAAGAAAGAGGGGGAGGAGGTGCTCCAGGCAGAGATTCCCCTGCAGCCCATGGTGAGGACCATGGTGAAGCAGGCTGTGCCCCTGCAGCCCGTGGAGGTTAGCGGTGGAGCAGATCTCTACCTGCAGACCATGAAGGACTCCATGCCAGAGCAGTGGATGTGCCCAAAGGAGGCTGTGACCCTGTGGGAAACCCACACTGGAGCAGGCTCCTGTCAGGACCTGTGGCCCCATGGAGACAGGAGCCCACGCTGGAGCAGGTTTGCTGGCAGGACTTGTGACCCTGTGGGGGACCCACGCTGGAGCAGTTCATGAAGAACTGCAGCCTGTGGGAAGGACTTACGTTCATGGAGAAGTTCATGGAGGATTGTCTGCTGTGGGAGGGACCCCACGCTGGAGCAGGGGGAGAGTGTGAGGAGTGCTCCCCCTGAGGAGGAAGGAGCAGCAGAGACAATGTGTGATGAACTGACTGCAATCCCCATTCCCTACCCCCTTGTACCACTGAGGGGGAAGGGAGGTAGATAAATTGGGAGTAAAGTTAAGCCTGGGAAGAAGGGAGGGGTGGGGGAAGGTGTTTTAAGATTTAGTTTTTATTTCTGATTACCCTACTCTGATTTGATTGGCAATAAATTAAGTTCATTAATTTCCCCAAGTTGAGTCTGTTTTGCCCATGATGGTAGTCGGTGAGTGATCTCTCCCTGTCCTTATCTTGACCCATGAGCCTTTCGTTATATTTTCTCTCCCCTGTCCAGCTGAGGAGGGGGAGTGATAGAATGGATTAGTGGCATCCAGCCAGGGTCAAGCCACCACACTAAGTGACATCTGAAATTTCAGTTTAGGGCCATCACCAGTTTTATTTTATTGTGTTCTGGGATATTTTTCTTCTTTGTTTGATGTTAATTCAGTTTCACTGAGCCAGCAAAAAGAAGATAAGATAATGGAGCACTGCTTGGTTTAATTGCTTAGTTTTTCATATTAAAATTGATCTGTGCTAACGCTGCTTTCTTAAAGACTAGCCGGAAGCAAAATCAGTTTTCAAGTATAAATTCATTATCATCTGCTTCAGAGATGCATATTTCTAATAGTTGGGAAGATTAGAACTGAGAAAATTTCTTAGTTAAGTCATACAAGTTTAATTTCATGTGACCTTGCAGTGAAAGACATGAATAGCGTTAATGTTGTTAGATTTTTGTGAGTATATATTGGCACTGTAGATGGTAGAGGGTGTAGAGACCTTAGGACAGATTTTAATGGAATAGATAAAATGTTGGAAGAACCACAGCTGCAGAAGAATGGAGACAATTTCTCTTTTTTTCCAGTTGTTTCCCTCTAAAACCCAGCTCAGATATATTTACACCTCATGACAAAGCACATTTAAGCATGTGCTTAAAACCACAGGAAAAGAAAAAAGATGACATTTGATCTATCTGCTAGTTACAGACAAGATCTATATCTGTAGTTTTTCAGACAGAACTTGTTTAGCTTCTCCTCACAAACTTCCTTCCAGGGCCACCCTTCCTAGAGCTATTTTACTCATTCCAAAGTCTTTTCCTAATAGCTAATCTGCATCTTCCTTGCAGAAATTAATGTTACCTTTTTCCTAACTTCAGTCAGTACAAGGAATGGATTATTCCCTTTTTCTTTATTTTAAGTATTTTACTTAATTGATGGTTGATGGTATTGCGCTATTTAGTTTCTCTTTTCTTTCATTCTCCTATAGGTTGTATTTTCTAGAACTCTAACTGTGCAAATTGCAGTTCTCTGAATTCTCTCTAGAGGTTTTCAAGTTTATTAAAATTCACCTGAACTCTTACCAGCACTGCATAGAGATGCAGGATTGCTTCAGAATGAACAGAATATATTTCTGCTCACATGTTTTACTTAGATATTTCCCCTTTTTAAGGGGGGAAGATACTGAGAGATACATTGCTAGTTGTCTATTATAACCCCCAGATGCTTTCTTGCTAAATGGCTACATATCCCTTTGCTTCCCATCTTGTATTTGCGAACCTAATTATAATTGTCCCAGTATAGACTACTTCATTTGTCCAAACACAGTTGCAACCAATTTTTTTTTCCAAGATAGTTTCTGAGTTTCAGCATCTTTAACTGTAGTAAATGCTGTCTTCTGAGGAAAGGTCATAGGATTTTGTAGCAATATAAGCATTCAAGTATTTTTTACTATTGTAGTGTGTCTCACTCAGAGAAGATTTCAGGGTTTTTTGGAACCATTCTGACTGGCAGAAACACTGCAATAAATTATTTCCCTTCTTTGTAGATGGGTATTTAGAAATGTATACACATCATACAAGTTTTTTCTATATCGTTTGTTGAATTCAAAAAACAAACCTAAACCAGAGCTGGATTGCTTTGTTCCCATGTCCTGCCTGTGATATCAGTGTACACTAATGTATGTGTATATACACAGACACTGTATGTGTGTATACATATGTGTATGTAGACATATATGTATGTGTACATATATGTGTGTACATATATATATGTAAACCCCATCTGAATGATTTATATCTGTGTTTCCCCTCACTCCTACCCTCTTAAAAACTGGAATCTGCCCAGCTTCATAATGTTTGGTCTTTTGTTGCCAACCCCATCTCATTTTAAGGTTTTTAAATGTTCATTTGGCAGAAGGAAGTGCCTTATTTAAACAGAGATGGCTCATTAATAGGAGAACCATGTAATGTAACCAGACTTTAAATGATCCCCCTGGAATGTGTGAGTCTGGAGTGCCTCCCCTTAATTACTGTAGTAGGAAATGAACACAAATTCCCTGGTTAATCACATGTGAGTCCAAATTAAAGAGCACAGTTTGATGGGCTCACTCTGCAAGTTCTCCCCCATGCCATCCATCAGGGAGATTGGTCCTTGAACTGCATTTGCAATCCAGTCCTTTTTACAAATATTATATTATTTTCCCTTACCTTTTAAATAGGCAAAACATGACAGCAATTAATCAGTGTTTTCAAATTAATTATGATTAAACTTTCATAATGGTGATTACAGTTAATTGTTGATTCATCTCCCAACCCTCCTTCTCATGATTTACCTTTATATCAATTTCACCTGAAGAGACTTACATCAAAATTTCCAATTAGACAGTTTCTGTCACAATCACCCCAGAGCTCTGAGTTTGATTTACAGGTGATTTTTGCTAGCACTCATTTAAAACTAAGGTTTGTGAAAATGATCAGAGCTGTGGGTGTGTTTTTCTTCTCTCTTCAATGTAAAGATAAAACTACTAATAACATCACTTGTAACGCCAGTATTCTAACTTGCAAATGTTGGTGCCCACTAATGCCACTGAATAATCTGATATTTAAATGAAATTTTTGGCATTTTCAATTTTGAGGGTTTATGCCTTCCCTCACTCCCACAAAGCACTTTAATTGTATCTTTAAATATGTTCAGACATTCTGGCTTTCCTTAATGAGCTAGGACTCCTGTCCTCCACAGGTGGTTGATGTAGCAAAAGACCAGAGACACAAAGACTATCAATCTGGCTGGTTGATTTAAGTAATAATTAATATAACAAGTAAATTAATCAGTTCATGAGTTAATTTTTTGCAATTCTAGGACTAACTAGTAATGAAGCATATTCCAGTTTTCTATCAAGAAAATCTGTCAGTTTAGTAAGCCATCCTTAATGAGAGGAGTAGGATTTCTCCTAACTTGTTATGTTCTTGCAGACAGAACTTGCATAGAAGAAACCTACTGTATTTGAATTTCCTTGGGTTATTATTTTTCCCATAATGTACAGACTTGCTCTAGGCAATTAGGGACTTCAAAATATAGATCGTTGTACTTTTAAAATTGAAGTTATGTTATTCTCCATTTTGTACATGAGAGAAACACAAATTGGCCACAAAAAGTAACCTGAAAATGTTGAGTGCGATTTTTCTCAGTCTGAATAACATTGAAATACTATGTAAGCAAACGCAAATAATTTAGAAAATCTTGAACTCTAGGAAGAATTCAATTCTGTAAATGAATTCTTATCCCTATTATGTAGGATTCTTTTGGGACACTGCAGCAGAGTGAATATAGACATGAAAAGTAATGCATCTTGGACTTTGACATGGATTATAACCAAACAAACCTTCTTTAAATGCATGTATGTGAGTCAGACAATTTTCCAGTTGAGAAATGTATTCTGTAATGATTTCTGAATAATTTCCTCTGTAATGATTTCTGAATTATTTCCATGTGTGCTTAGAAATGCAAGTACCAGTATTACTTTAGAGATTAAGGTTCTCAGGTTCCTGAGAACCGTATCTCAGGTTCCTGATTTGTTGTTTCTGTTGCAACATTTAATGAATTTACAGTACTTGAAACTTAGGAAGACTGCAGGAAATGTTCATTTGATTTAGATGCCTACATTTTCTGTAGAATCAGGAGAGCCTTCAAGTGCATTGAGGTGTTCTGAATCACCTTCTTGTGATCCTAGCCAAAATTAAACAACTAACATTAGATGAGTATTTCAGTAATAATAAGCACGACAGTGCCCCAAGCGTAAAAGAAAAATTAATTTCCTGGTTTTTATTTTGAAGTGCTGCCTCATTAATTCTGTAACTTTATTAAATCTAGATTTTAGATCTAAAACCATTTAAATCTCCTAATAATTTTGAAATATATTTCTGTATTTCTGCTATTCTAACAGAACGACATCCGATAACAAATGCAATTGATGGCAAGAACACTTGGTGGCAAAGCCCTAGTATCCAGAATGGAATCGAATATCATTATGTGACCATTACATTGGACCTCCAACAGGTAGACTTCTGTTTGTTTCTTTCTGCAAAGGCTTTCTTTCTTGCACAATAGATCACTTGGATTTTCCTCTTTGCTCTATGTTGCTTTTACATTATGAAGACACACTCAGCTTCTCCTATAACTTTCTGTTGTTTATACAGGTAATTCTGCCTGGCCCATTCATTGTAACATAATACACCAAATTAAAAATAATTATTTAATATATATTATTATGAAGTAATGTTTAAAATTATTTTAAATATAACATTTGCAATATTTTTTTTGGTGATAACTTCTGGTTTGGTTCTTTAAAGACAAAAGATAGTTTCAGGGAAAAATTAATATGAATAGAAGTTTATGTTCAGAATACTGTTTGTTCTTGTTTCAGTAACAGAGTACTGTACACTTAAATACACAGAATATACTAAAAATATTTAAATACACTAAAAATAGTTCAGCTGTGCTAGGGATACATGCATCTGTGATGGCTTATTTTGAGGGACAGCCTGGGTAAAGGGAGGAGTTTGGCTAACAAGGTCCTTAAATAAATTGTCTCCTGTTAGTGGAATCTTGCTTGACAGATGTAGCTATACAGAATGTAGTTAGTCGATGCTTACAAAAATGCTACATAAATTCCAGGTAAGTAAGCAAGAGGATTTGAGGGTGAATTGTAAATAATTTTATTTTCATTGTGCCAAGATATATACAGAACAATTATCTGGTACCAAATTTATTCATTATGTTATTAAACTTGACCATTTTGGTATTCAATTAAGTAGGTTACAAATTTATTACCCCTCTCCTTAAAATCTTCTCTGGTGTGTGGCTGACCCATATTTGTCTGCAACTTGAATCAGACCAGAAAATACAGAACCATAGAATCATTTAGGTTGGAAAACACTTTTAAGATCATCGAGTCCAACCACAAACCTAATGCTGCCAAGTCCACCACTAAACCATATGCCTAAGCAGCATGTCTACACATCTTTTAAATACCTCCAGAGATGATGACTCAACCACTTCCCTGGGTAGCCTCTTCCAATCTTTGACAACCCTTTTGGTTTAGACATTTTTCCTAATACCCAATCTAAACCTCCCCTGGTGCAACTTGAGGCCATTTCCTCTTGTTCAATTGCTTGTTACTTGAGAAAAGAGACCAACACCCACCTTGCTACAACCTCCTTTCACATAGTTGTAGAGACTGATAAGGTCTCCCCTCAGCCTCCTCTTCTCCAGACTAAACAACCCCAGTTCCCTCAGCCACTCCTCATAAGACTTGTGCTCTAGACCCTTCACCAGCTTTGTTGCCCTTCTTTGGATGCTCTCCAGTACCTCAGTGTCTTTCTTGTAGTGATGTATTTGATGTGCGGCCTCACCAGTGCCCAGTACAGGGGTAAGATCACTTCCCTGTCCCTGATGGCCACACTATTTCTGATAGAAGCCAGGATTCTGTTGGCCTTCTTGGCCACCTGGGCACACTGCTGGCTCATATTCAGCCGGCTGGTGACCAACACCCCCAGGTCCTTTTCTGCTGGGCAGCTTTCCAGTCACTCTTCCCCAAGCCTGTAGCCTTGCATGGGGTTGTTGTGACCCAAGTGCAGGACCCAGCATTTATCCTTGTTGAACCTCATACAGCTGGCTTCAGTCCACTGATCCAGCCTGTCCAGATCTCTCTGTAGATCCTTTCTACCCTCAAGCAGATCAACACTCCTGCCCAACTAGGTGTTGTCTGCAAACTTACTGAGGGTGCATTCAACTCCCCTTGTCCAGATCACTGATATTTATTAAATAGAACTGACCCCAGTACTGAGCCCTGGGGAATACCACTTGTGACCGGCTGCCAACTGGATTTAATTCCATTCACTGCAACTCTTTGGGCCCAGCCATCCAGCCATTTTTTCACCCAGTGAAGAGTACACCCATCCAAGCCATAAGCCCCAAGTTTGTCCAGGAGAATGCTGTGGGAAATGGTGTCGTAATCTATTTTCCAATTGTTAAGAAAAAAGGGAAGGCCCTTTCTTTGACTCACTGGAGACAGATTCCCCTTCCCAGCTCCCTCTCCTCTGTGATCCCTTCACTGAGATCAGTTTTCTATTTCAGTTTATTATTGCTGGTTTATCAGTTCCACTTAGAACCTGCCTGTCCTTATCTCCCTTCTTTCTCGTTTAGCTGTATTTAAAGAGGACAATAGCTAATTATCTACTAAAGAGGCTTGACTAAAGCATAATTTGTCAGAAAATAAAATTAAATTAAAAGCAGGGCATTGAGACATCTGTGTGCATCAAACGTACAATTTTGTTGTAAGAGATCAAACTTAGTCTTAGTCCAGCACTTAGTCCAGCACTCAGTAAGGTTTAACAAAGAGTAGTGCTTGGATTTCTAGATTTTTGTCCTTTTTCTTGTAAAAAAAATTTCATCCAAATGATCTAATGGTAAAAATTCTTGTAATTAAGTACCTGTATCCTTGACACTGAGGTACTTGGAGGGCAGTAGTCTTTATACCTGGAAGAGCCTTTAAATCCTGGAAGAATTATTAGCATTCTGGCTTTGGAGCCCTTATTGTTACTGGCAGAAATAATCCTACATCTGTGTCTTTGGCCTTATATATGCAAAAGTATTCAATGTTCATTTCTCTTTCAATCAGCAGAACTAAACCTTTTTATGGAAGTTTAAGCTCCCGTGCATTAAAATGTTTGGGGGTTTTTTAAATGTCTTCTGAACTTTTAGAGTTATTAACTGGTTTGCCTTTACAGCAAGGGATTGTGCGTCTTGTTGACTATGATCTGTTGATATGTGAATAGCTCTCAGGCATTAGAATTAAATTACCATCCTTGTTTTTCATCACCCTAGGGATTTTATTTGTGCAGTTGTTTAGGTCAGGTCTGCTAAACTAGGGATTTACAACTTCTGATGTTTTCTCCTATGTCAGTGTCTAGATTGTCATAAGAAATAAGCAAATTTGTGCACTTCTAGAAGTTTGGGGTTTTCTAATATACTAAAAGCTAACAACTACAGGGTCAGTGACTGTATTGAAAAAAAAAGTATGGGTTCTTCTAACGTATTTAAAAGACTTCTTTGTGTGCCAGTTGGCAGCAGTCTGAGAATACTGCACTGTTTGTTGTGTGGGTTTGGGTTTTTTTGTTGTCTTTTTTTTTTTTTTTTTAATAAAATGAGACAAGGCTCAAATATGAGCCTGTTTCTTTCCCATGTTCTCTTGCTTATTGTTCAAGGAAAGCTTGGCAGTGCATTTGCAGTACTAAAGCTGATACCTTCTATTAAGGCCTTTCAGTTGTATTGTCTGGAATAGAAGCAGTGTTGAGGTTTTCGTGGATGTCAGAGAGGTGGGATAAGACCCTCTCACTAATGCTGTCTGGCACACTCCTTATGATCTGAGTAGCCCACGTAGTTAGGAATGTATGCTATGTTTACTTGCCACCTTACATGAACAGAACAACAGTTTTGTTCTTCAAAATGTAGTAAAAGGTCTGTTGCAATTTGCGTGGCTTTTAGATGGCTCGGTAAGAAATGAGTTGTTTGGATTTTGAGGAGTACGAGGAGGTTTTGTTTGCTTATTCGGGTATTTTGTAGAGACAGCATTGTAAGCTTTATTAAAGTAGTCAGTAAAAAACAAAATTTCTCTTCCAGCTAGTGTCATGCATAGTAGTCACTATGAATGATGAAGGTCACCTTTGAGACCTAACTTAAAAGAAATACCATTCTTTACCTTTGGCTTATAGGAGATTCGGTAATTGCTATGTTTGTGTTGGTAAATTCTTGTTTTAAGTATAAAAACACTTAACTTCTTTTTGTGAGATAGAAATAACAAATGACAAATCTACAAGTAATGGACTGAAAATTGCAGGAATGCATTAGTTTGTATGTTATTACTGATAATTATGATAGTACATGAAATGCTTTTAGTAATCCTAATTTCATGAAAAAATCAGGAAAATAATTACAATTTCTTCATTTATATAATGCTGGGCCTTTGGGGGCAGATGCATTTTTTTTTTTATTTGATTGTGCAGTGTAGCCATATAGAAATGGTTTATACTAGTTAGCAATAACTCATAAACTGGAAAAGTAAAATATATTTTACTTCAGAAGGAGCCAAAATATTATCAGTCAGGTTGGGAAAAATGCAGTATTTTTTTTTCTTTTCTCCTAACAGTAGAGGTTTACCATAATACTTGTAAAGAGTTTTTATCTATAATGGAGGCTAGGTTCCTAATTCATTAAAGTGCATTTGAAATTTGTACGCTATCTATTATAGAAATATGAGCCTAAACTGGAACTGTTTGGTTCTGAGCATCTTTGCTAATTTGCTCTTAACCCTTCTAGACTTTTTAGCCATTTTGACAACCACCATCTTACCTATTTCGCAAGAATATTATGGAACACCATTTGTAGCTTTACACATGAAATCATTTTTTACAGTGCTTTTCATCCAGCAAAGTGCATAAGAGGTCAAAATATGAATGTAGATTTATTTGGGAATTGCTCACACAAATTTAAATGGAGGTTAAAATGAGATTTAGCTACCCTGGTTACTGAAAGTGAAACTACAGATCCGAGTTTGGCAGGGTAGGTTCATCGGTGTGCTAGGTTGCATCTGTAAAGGGCTCACAAATTACCAAGAGAAGCTGTCTGCTGTTCTGCATCTCTTAGTCCTGCTGGTTGTGTAGGGTCTGTGGGTTTTGCCTTAAGAGTGGTGGGCAGTTCAAGTGCAACAAAAGCAATTCAGGTCTGGTGAGTGCAATGTTTAGCAGGACAGAAAATAATCCTTCTCTTCAAGAAGTACAGAGAAGGGAGTTAGCAAAACATAAATGCTTAGACTTCCAGGGAGAACATATTCCCTGGACTCATGCTATCCCAAATCCTCCATTGGTTTAATTTCATAGTGATGTGAAAGACTAGTAGAGTTTCTTTAAAGAAAATTGGCAAATACACGGGAAAACCAGTTGGCATTTTGAGGTGAGGTGGTCAGCCCATCTGTTTCTGATTTCTACACACATCAGGACATTTTTATTAACAAATTCCCTGCTGTTGTGGGGAACAAGGACATTGACAATACCCTTGATATTGCTAAGATACTTGTGCCAGGAGATATTTATGTGGGTTTTGATTTTTTTACTATACACTATTTTTTTTTACATAGTGCTGGAATATTTTTGTGACTTGTAGATGTGTGGAACTCAAGTGGACCCAGAGTTAATGTTCTGGCAGAAAATTCTGGACTTAATAAGTATATCTTAATTGCCTGAGACTGTGGAGAATCAGTCCACTGTCCAGGTAATCCTTCCCAGGCATATATTTCTGAAGAAGAGGAAAGTAGTTAACAGTCTTCAGAGCCTTGTAAGATCTCATAAGGTGTACCTTATAAGGTGCAGCAAGAGCAAGAATAACTGATTAAGCTACGTAGTTAATTTCTCTATAAAGCAATTGCAGTTCATCAGTTCTAAGTTCCTTAAGCTCTGATAGCATCCAACTCTTTCGCCTTGTCTTTTCATCCTATCCCCTGCCCTCCTTCTGTAGGAAGGGAGGAAGAAGTCTGAAAAATTGTGTTCGGACTCCACGTAGAGATCACTGCAGTCCCACTTCTCCTGAAGTGTATTTAAGTACTTTTTACATTGTAAATTTTTGGACTCATGGACTTCACTATTTGAGTGGCACATACTATACTTTGGGAAGTGGCATTTCTGAAGCTATGCAGAGAACTGAATAACTGGAAGTAGAAGAATGCTTGACTTGCTCAGAAGCATTTTGAAAAGCATTTCTGAAAAACAGACAGCAATATTCTGCTAATGCTAAGTTCATTATTTTGTAATTCTGTATTGCCCAAATATAATTTGAATAGAGGATTTTGATCTGGTTTTGAATGATTTCTTTGTTATTTGATTTATTTTAATACCCATGAGCAGAAATACACACAGGCACATGTGCATGTTCACAAACATGTATCACATATCCCTGATAAGGATGATGCTAAGAAGAAGAAAAGAATTGCAAAACTGAGCGACTGCTTTTGATTTGTCTACACAAGACTGTACAACTAAGTGGATCTGTGGAAAAAGACAGACATGAGAGAACTAAGAAACTGTGACAAGGTGAATGGAAGAGATTCAGGCTGGAACAGGAAAATAACAGGATAGGACTCAGACTAGTGTTGTAAAAGCTCAGTGTGGTAGTCTGTGGGAAGAGCTTAAAAGGGAGGGAAAAAACCCCCTCCTATCAATGAAGGGAAACAGAATCTGTACTTGCACAGTTGCCACCAAATTGAAAAAAAGATCATTAGGGAGGAAGAGTCACATGGAAAGTACATTTTCACTCTGCTACTATGTGTAGGACAGCTACAAATATGAGAAATAGCATATAATAAATTTATGAAAGTAATATTTCATAGCTGAGTTATGGATACCACATGCACAACTGACTGTGATTCATTATTTTGTTGCTGTGCTTTATAATTTTTTTTAATTACTATTTTTATTTTAACGCTTGAATTTTGGGTTGCACAATGTGTTTATACATCTGCTGCTATGCTGAGGACTACTATATATAATGTGAAATGTGACCAATAATTTGAACATTTGGGTAAAATTTGAAGCCAACCGAGGTAAAAATTTGAATATTGATACTTCAATTTTGCCTGCATTAACAAAGAACATGTCTCAGTGGGAGAGAGGTGGGACAGACTTGGGAGAGGACTTGTGTTTATTTGGTGCTGAGGACCCAGCTCACTTGTCAGGAAATTTACTTCAGACTAGCTCTATTCTAGACCATGGGCTGAAAGTCCATTAGCAGCTAAAACAAATCAGGTATGTCTAAGCATGTTCTCCTGGTTTAGTTCTTGTCTGAAGGGAATCTAGTTTGTGATCTCCACAATCTATTCATGATGTGAACCAAAGCATGCTGAATTGAGATAGCTGTGAGATTCACCTCAAAAGGATGCTCCTTAGCTGAGCTAAAAATCCAATGTGGATGTACCCTTGAAGCTCTGTGTCTGAGCAGAGTTCAGATTTTATATTAAGCCTATCAGATGCTACACACACAAAAATGGTGGTATTCCCCCATGTCTTGATGCAATATTGCTGACCTTTGTTGGGGGAGAAGGGAAGTATGAGAGAGAAGAAACCTCCTGCGAAGAGACTTTGCTTGTGAGACCTTGCTTGTCATTTGCTCCTTTGCTTTGCCAGTATGACTGTGCTGTGTTGATAGCTGTTTGAAGGAAACATTATTTTCAGCTGTCAGTTCCCTTGATGCACAACATTAGCCAGATCCCTTGGGGAAGCACAGCTCTCTTTTTCTGAAAGAGTTCATCACTGTTACGCAGCAGCAGAGTTCACGTGTTTGTTAGACAAGGATGACTTGAGGCAAGCGTGGCAAGTACTGTCTTGCAGAACCGTGTTGAAGATGTTGCCCAGATGTGTGGCCAAACAAGCTACCTGTTTGTAATATTTATTGTAATGTTTAATTTAAAAAATGGCTGGTTTTAAATGAAAGATTATACGAGCAATTAAATTCTTATTTCCATCACCACTTCTCTGCCTACTTCTGGCTTTCTTTCCTCTCCCTTCTGGTGTTTGACTGAGGAGGTTACACTAAGATTGCTATAGGAAGGACTGTCTTGGAGTACTTTAGTAATCTCAAAAGTAAAGCTGCCCTTTCTGACTAGCCATTTCTTTGTCTTTCTAGTAAATGAGATTATCTGTGTTTCACTATCCCTTCCAAAGCCAGTCTGAAAACACCTATTCTCAGAACTGTGTCATATTGCAAATTAAGTGGCAGAGACCATGAATTTATTTTCATCTTGAAGAAGAAATAACTGGGTTTTTGAGTCTTGACCATTTAGAAGCTGTTGCATGATTTTTAGATTCTGGAACCATCTCCCTGTTGTCTGGTTTCAAAAAATTAGTGGAGCCTGATGTGTGGGTCTTTGTCTATACAGTTGAACCCCACAATTAGATCCAGTTAAACTAATCCTTTATGGACTGACTGAAGTCAGTCTTACAGCCACAGTGAAATAGAAGGTAAATTGGATGATAAGATACTTCACAACAACATTGCTTCTTTTACTACAGGTTTATAGCTTTTTGTTTTAACTAATAACAGTTCACCAAACAGTGTCTAAGGAATCAGAATGTGTTGAGCAACACAACCATATTAAAATAGCCTTTACACATTAACTGCACAGTAGTATAGGAATATGCATATCACTAGGAGATACTTGGTTTTCACGTTATATTTTCTCTGCTCTGGAACACCAAGTATATTTTCCAGTGGGAAAAAAAAATTACAGCTAGCTTTCTATTGAATAACTTCTGATATCACATACCAGAATAGCTAAAGGAATAAAGAAAAGGTTAATGACACTGTTTAGTCTTGGACTGCAAGAACCAGATTAGTAAAATTAAGTGCCAGTCGGTCATCATATGTTAAATTTGTATGTATGTCCAAACATTTTGCTTAGGTTTTCAGTTAATATTTTCTTTTTCTCTTTTCCTACCATTATGTGTGTCAGATGTCTGAGACACTTTCAAAACAGTTTCTATAAAAGTAAAGCTTAAAGCTTCTTTTCATCCCCAAACCAGAAAGTAATTTAACAGAAATGAAAATTAATCCAAACTGAGACTTTTCACCAACAAATGCCAGTCTGTTTGGTCCATCGTCAAAAATGTTTGTCTAAAGAGAGAAATGTGAACAGAAGCAAAGTCGGTTCAGACTGTAATGCTGCAGTTCCATGATTGCTGTTCCCCCCCGTTGCATCCCCTCCCCAAACTGGCTAAAGGGAGACATTCCTGTTTCCCTTCTTCTGGCACTAACACTTGTGCTGCCATGTAGTGAACTAGATCAGTACCTCGATGCTGAAAACTATGTCTTGTCTTGTTTTTTGGGGGTTAGGTTTCTGCCAGATCAATTTTCTAATTTGGCTTGCTGTGTGAGGTTTTAATGCCAGCATGGGGGAGGGGGCAGGAACATATTTCTGAAAGTGGTGGGGAAAACAGTTCCACACCTCTCCGGACCAGCTGGCACTCTGTGTTGACTTCAACTGATTGTAAAACTTTAAAGTATAAAATACTGATCTATGAGCTACAATCCATGCCTACAACATAGGACTGACATGGTGAATATTTGTTTTTAGTATTTCTTGCATGTGAATCATTCTGTTTTGAAGTAATGTAAACATTAGAGAATTCAAAGCATTAATTATCTCTCTCTCAAAAAAAAAAAAAAAATCCTAAGTCCAGTTCTATGTCTCAGTTATACCTAAATGGTAATGAACTGTTAAAGTGGCAGCCCGAAAAAGATGTAACTAAAACCATGAAAATGAGACTGTGGAACTAATATAAAAAAAGAATGAGCTCTGTTCTGTTTTATTAAAGTTTTCAGCCAATTTTTACACATGTAACTGGCTGTTAGTTATAATACTGATTTTTTTTTTAAATTTTTTTTTTTGTTGCCTTCATAGACTTGAATCTGAACATTTTAGTAATTGCCTTCATTTCTTTAGTTTCACAATTTGCTGGTAATGCAATAATCAGATATCTGTAGGATGAAACAAAGCATACTTTGTCCTTCTGATATTTTTAATGAAAGCAAAACTATTGGATTTGCAGTTAGTTTATAATCAAATGATTTGGGAAAAAAAAAAAAAAAAGGAAAACCAGAAAACAAATAACACATAAATATACCAGTGAGGATTTATAGCAAACATACCTAGAAAACATAATTATTAGCAATTGTGAAAGCAAATAGAATTGTAGTAAATGTTTTGACATCACAGTGAACATTTTTAAGAACTACCTGGTTTATATAGTATTAGCAAGTATACTTTATATTATGTAGCTTTTTTCCCTTCATGGGAAGGAGACAATATATGCACACTGGTAACAAATGTCATCCAGAGCTCAGTTCTTGTCTCAGAATAAAGTTTTCCACACTAATATCACTCAGACAAAAGCATAAAGAAAAATGAATGATGTTTTTCTTAGCTAAGGAAAGATCTATGCCAGCTGTAACTCCAGTAGAGCCTACTGCATTAAGCTTTTAGTTGTTCTAACAGACAAGTTTAAGTGAAGTTACTCAGGCTGACTTTCCTGCAGCATTAAAAACGAAAGTTTTTCATGTGGTGCAATAATACATGGAGGGAGTACTCTTCAATGCATTCTGAAATGCTAAGAAGCCATTATTGTCCTGAAAGATCAGCTGTAATACCCGCCATATAAAGTGCTGCTATCTAGGTTGAGTAGTTGTATTAACAATAAATCTCC
The DNA here is from genome assembly GCF_047716275.1 of Strix uralensis. Classification (NCBI taxonomy): domain Eukaryota; kingdom Metazoa; phylum Chordata; class Aves; order Strigiformes; family Strigidae; genus Strix; species Strix uralensis. The sequence goes on from NC_133974.1 coordinate 61,700,707, forward strand.
AAAGGATTATTTTGCCCAATTTTTTTATGCTCTCCACTAAATCAGACCATAACTTTATTGCTTTGTGGTTAGTCAGAAAGATTTCTAAGTAAGCAAATCCTTTCAGCTTCAGTTCATAATATACACTGACAAAGATTAAAAAAACCTTTTCAGAATTTATAGTTTTTCTTTCTGAGGTTACTTGCCTTACATTTTCCCTGGATGACTACAATAAATATACATACCACTTTTCCTTTTCTAATTCTGGCTCTAACCAGGGGAGCTGTTTACCTTTCCATACTTCAGGCAAATAGTTTCAGGATATAGGTCCTAAATACTCTATTATAACCTTTGAATCCAGAGTGACACATAGGTTCTGACATGAATATAAAGTTTTCTTCTGATTTTGTACTATGGGCAATTCTCGTTCTAAAGAAAGTCACAGAGCCTGGGAGAATGGTGGCATGACAAATAATGGGATCGTAGGATTCTCAGTCTTGAAGAGGTTTTGCTCTTCTTACTGAAGAAGTATGTTGTCATTGAATAGTTTATGATGAATAAAAAACTAACTTGAAAAAATGTGTTTTGCAGCTGACAGTGATGGTCATGAAATAGTGCTTCTGTTGTGATAGCTGTTTATCAAAACATTATTATTGAAATGTAAGGTCTATGCTACAGGATGGGCAACAAGATTCTGTAGTACACATGATAAAAACTGTCATAACAGGACAGCTGAATATGTGTTAAGAGGTTATTAATAGACTAAGTTGTGTTTTGTAAAGTTTTGTGAGTTAGAGGAGTAGGAGAAAAGAAGTACCTTGTCATATGAATGTCACGTAGTGCTTTGCAGCATTGTGCCAGTATTTATACAGTGATTTGATGAAATATGCTTAAGGTTGATTTTAATCGTCTTTTGTTTAAGCTAGCAGGATGTAAAGGTGTTCAGATAGCAGTATATGGCACAGGATAAAATGCTGCTACTCTTAATAATGGTGCAGTAGGCCAGAGCTTGGTCAGAAGCATTGGATCTGACTTGCCAAGAATTTTTCCTCATCTGTGCAATGGTCTTGATTTGTTGGTGGATCTAAAACCACTCTAAGAAAAAGCACTAATGGTAATAAAGTAAATATTTAAATAGGCCTTGGAGCTGCATAAAATCATCCCTTGTTCTGAGCAATGAAGAATGAATATTATGTATACACTCCTTTCATAAAATCTATTGATGGCAAAATTATTCTCTCTCTCTGTGCTCTGTGAAGTCCATGTGCGGCAGGTCACATGCTCTGTGGAAGCACTTAGAGACTCATTTATCAATGGTGTGGTTTAGACAGTCAGTAAAAACAGTCATTAATGTAGCTCTTTTTGTTTGATTTGGAGTAATGTGGACTAAGTGAATGAAGAAGCTTAGAGAGGGGTGTGCATTGGATCTCTCCAGCTACAAAACATGGAAAAACATAGACTTGATCTGTTCTTAAACAGAACATATGACTTCATGGTGAAGATAAACCTTTTGCTTTGTTGTGAGTCCTAATGCATTATCTCTTCTAATTATTTGTAAGTGAATTCTGATTGTAAAAGGGTGCTCTGAGATGGAAATATATAAAATTACTCATCTCATAATTCACTTTTTATAGTCAATATATCCCCATCTATGCCATACAGCAAGATATACACATCTGAAGCAGTTCTCAGGATAATTTAAAAATTATTAAAAACTAAAAGTGAGAATGAAAACTGAACATGCATGTGCTTTTTTGTTCTGAAAATCAGATTTACAATCTCTTTATTTTCCATTTTCTTCTTTCCTTGTGTATGTTTTTGAAATTTCCAAGGTTTAGTGACACAAGACAGCTTAGAATCACTGCCAGAATGTATTTTTAAGCCTCTTTAACCACTATCATGTTTAACTAAAGAAGTGAAGTATGATGTGTATTAAGAGAAAGTGAAGAAAAGAAAGAAGCAAATGAGGCTGAAAATATTTTGGAAAAAAGTCTCTATCTTTTTATTTGAAGGCTCAAGTTAACTACTTTATTCATGTTTTCATTGGGCAAGTTGTTCATATTGCACAATATTTCCATATCTAGATGGAGAGAACATTGCCTCATGTTCAGGGAACTGGTATAAATTAGTACATGCCTATTTCATATTCGTATCAATGATCTTAACCTCAAAGAGTTTACAATCAAAATCAAATCAAAATCCCAGTTTCTTAAGACGATGCCTTTTATCATACAGTATATATGGTGAATAACATGTCCTTTTCCAGAGAACTCAGAATAAAAGCTTGTGAAGGTTTCAGCAGGGACATGTTAAAGATTTAAATGTTGATAATGTAGAAGATGCTCTATGCTAACAGTACAACAGTTTCAGATGTTTGTTTGTATCCCTCCCTACAAGGTGGGTAACAGATAGATGTCACCTCACTAAATAGCAAGTATTTATTTATATACTTTTTAGCACTCTGCGGAAAAGTCAGAAACCATAACATTGAAAGAGATCTTTAATTTCACATTGAACTTGTGTGAACTTTCTCTCTGTTGTCCAAAAAGGAAATCTGAATAATTTCGACGAGATGCATCCCAGGCTCCTGAGGGAATTGGCTGATGTAGTTGCTAAGCCATCATATTTGGCAAGGTCGGCTAAGTCATGGCAGTCAGGCGAAGTCCCCAGTGACTTTAGAAAAGGGAATATCACACCTAGTTTTAAAAATGGTAATAAAGAGGACCCTGAGAACTACAAAGCAGTCAGCCTCTAGTTCAGGATGTCCCTGCTTAAGGCAGGAGGACTGGACTAGATCTTCAATGGTCCCTTCCAACCTAAACCATTCTATGATTCTATAAGAAAAGTAAGTGTTCTCTAGGAAAAGCAGATACTTATGTGCTATTCCTGTATCTGACTAAATAGTTTTATCTATGTTAAAATCAATATTCTTATTATGGAATTAAAATGTAAAGTCTTGGTATGAGCCTGTAATAGGTGAGGAGACTGAGAATAGTTTTTAAATGTTTAGGTTTCAAGGTTTGTGCATTGTAAAACTTAAATGGAGCCTAAAAAATGACTGTGATAGTTCTTTTCTCCTCAAGTTAGAGGAACAGACAGGTGACTCTGAAATGCAGCTGGTGAGAGGACAGTGCATAGAAACCTCATGGAAGGAAATGAGAACACTTTACCCTGGGTACTCCCAACACTACTGGACCCAGGCTGAGCATCAGTTCTTGCATCAAGCAACAAAAAAATTTAAATTTTTTGGTGTTTTAGCACCAAAATAGAACCACCTTTTCTATTCTTCTTTATCTAGGTTTGAAGAAGAAGGGTTTGAATATTGTCATTTCCGTCAATTTTCCTTTCCTCACCATACTCTCTCTCCATGGAAAGAAGTGATTAGCCTTAGGAAATAAAGAGAAAAGAAATTGCTTTCTGCTATTATTTGAAAGCACTGTGAAAAGAAAATACTAACTTTAGCCCTCAATTCTGGTGTACACTAGGCCAATGATGAGCAGCAAAAATGGTCAACAGAAAGCAGCTATTCTTTTTGAGGCCTTCATAAACAACTGAACAGTGGGTAATGGAGAAAACCAGCAGAGAAAATTACAAAGAACAAAGTTGACATTGCCAGAAACTTTACAGGTACTGACTCCCTCTATTTGGCTTAATGCATCTTAGATACTCAACAGCTGGACAACTTGAGAGCTTTACAGTTGGACATTTTGTAAAGTGGACTGTTTTAATAGACTTTGCTTTTAATTTTTTTTTTTTTTACATGACACAAGTTATAATCATCTTTTACATATAACATGAGCAAAAGTTGAGAGGTATTAATAAAGAACCTATTATTCTCAAGGAGAAGAAAATATTCTTAAAGGAACCTGAGCCTCTCTAGCAGTTATATACAGGAGAGGGAGAAAGCTGATCTTGTTCTGAGTTGAGGTATTTTTAAATTGGTTTTTTAAAATGCATGTTCTGCAAGTATTAACTGAATGGGACTGGAAGTTGTACATGAGTGAATTTTTGTCTAGTTAGAAAAGATGGAAGATTTCTAACTGAAACTTGGCTTGATCTGGAGACACCCTCCTTAGAGCTTTTCAAGGTTTGCTATGGTAAAATCTTTCTCAGTTTTTTCCCACAAAGTACTGCGGACATCTTATTTTGCATGACATTTGTAGCTACAATTTTTCTGGGATAGATAATGAATGCCCTGCTAGCTAGAAACCAGAATTGTTTGCAACACCGTGGAAAAAAAGACTATGTTGGAATCAAATGTGTGCATCTTTCAGCTCAAATTCCCCATCTGGTAGCAGCATTTCAGTTGGAAGCAGCTCAGATGAACAGGAGAGACATTGTCATTAGGAGGCAAACTGCAGCATGGAGGGGAACTGTTCAGCTCTCTAAACTGAATCCTGCTAAGCATCTTTTTTTTCTTTTTCCCCATGCCAACATTTTCAATTACAGAATTTCTAACTGTGAGCAGAATGTTTGAAACCATGTCCACTATCTCTCAGGACAGTGATAGAAAAAGATACCTGCTAGATGGTCATTTGAGGAATCTGGAGAGCCACTCCATTTCTAGATTAGGCTTTTTCTCTGTCCGAGTTGAATGTGAGACTAAAATGAGAAGGTTAGTTGTTCTTAAATAACCAATTTTTTGAAAATTCTTGCATCAAAACTGTCTGCTCTCATAAATAATAGAGACAAACAAGAATCTGTAACAGCATATGTGAATTGAAAGATGACTGATCACATATTATCACAAGGAATTGATATCGGCCTCTGAGAACACAAAGAGCTGTTTCTCAGACTCACAAAACCTCTGCTTTAGCTCATTAGCAGAAGT